>NC_135051.1:18874649-19490743 GCF_051014685.1 Ptiloglossa arizonensis
CAGTAACACGGTACACAGCATATCCAGGTACCATGGTGCGCGGCCCTCTCGACGTGTACCTGGAAAACGAATTGTACGATGTTCTCACAATCTTGAAATATGCAGTGATATGTAAATCGTGGTACAAATGAAGTTGGAGAGATTGTCAAGATTGATACAAGAGGGAAAAAATGAATAATGAAATTGCCCGAGAGACGACGTGTTCGAGAAAAGTGACACCTGAGTATCTGTCGGTTACGCGGGCACCTAACTAATAACCGATGTTACGAAATTCGTAACAGAGGTGATCGCTTTCGCTCGTGACACAAGGTCGGAGGTTATTTACTGTCAAAATGACATTATTTGACGACTCGTATCGTAGTTCCGACAGCGAGCTGTCTATTATGAAACACGTGACATCGGTCGTTAGTTAGGTGCACGTGTTAGGTGATTGTCGAACAACATCTCTCTCGAAAGAGAAACCTTTGATGCAGTTGGGTTATTCTCGATTGCTTTTTTCTTTTTGAATTATAAAATCTCCCCTGGCTCGATTTGTGCCTCGATTTACGGACCACACTGTATATTTCATTCGTTGAGTATGTACTGTTAAAATGCTAAATTGGTGATCGAAACAAATGTTTCGAAGGTCGATGTTCGGAAATGACAATTTTTGTTAGTAAAAATGTCAATATTTGGACGTAACGTACAACAATGATTAATCGATGTGTGACGGATGAGCTAAAATAATTTTACCGCCGACGATGACCAGTTGTCGAAAATGATCATTTTTGCATTTTTGAACATCGTTCTTTGTCACCGCTCATGTATGTCCCGAGGATATCGGTACGATTTTATGTTTAACATTTTCATATGTTACGTAAACTCATTTTTCAATTACTAAAATATTAAGTCAAATAATCTGTGTAGTGTAATTTTAAACAAAATACGTTTCTCGCAAAAATTCTTTGATTAACCCCTTGAACACTATCCAGAGTTTGCAATGTACTGCACACAGCTATAAAGAATGCATCTGAGTTTTCATACCCATAATCACTAGTGTACCCAATTAGTGTACCGTAATTCTGAACAGCAATAGAACCTTGAAAATTCTGATTTTTAAATTTCTGAATCGAAATTTCATCCATATGCATTCTTTCCAACTGCGTACTGTACTATATGTAAATGTTGGTTCTTAATTTACACACAAACGGTGACAAATGAAAAAGTGTATGGGATCAAAATTGAACAAAGAAGGGCACCTACCATTGGCTCGTCCGGAAGGCCGGATCTCTCTTCGGTGGAAGGCCCCGTGGGATTGTTCCCGGTCCCAGATGAACCGGTCGCCGCAGTCGCAGCTGCGGCGGGCCCAGTGCCCTGTGCGTGTGCATGTGCACCTCCTCCGGCCCCAGGGGCGCACAGAGTGCGAGGACTCAGGGGTAACCTCACGCTTGCCTCGCCACGAGATCTACCCCCACCGCCACGGGCCCCGCGGCCCCCGTAACCCCGGCTCACCGTACACAGAGCCACATTTGCCGGGTCCCTTGGAACACCCGCTCCTTAAAGCCCGCCAATCTCGAATCTCCCGACGGAGACCTTCGCGATCGCACAACTCCCACCCCCACCCCCCAACCCCGCCAGCACCCACCCCGCCGCACGCTGGGTGACTGGATCAACCGACTGGGACTCACGAACCCTTTTTCCACGTCTGCATCGGCCGTTGCTCGCTTCTTAGCAATCTGTGAACACAACATCCGATTTTATTAAGTTTGTGACGACCGAATCGACTCTACGTCCGATTAATGTATTTTGGGGAGAAAAAAGTTCGATACTCGGATTAAAAATAGTACTTCGGTTACGGAGTTTACAATCGTCCTATCTATACGTATATATCCCCCCAAGTTTTGTTCCATAATTGTATTCTAGGAAGAAAAGAGTTTCGTACTCAGTTTAAAAAGAATACGATGACATTAGTACGTTGAAAGTCGAGAATGATTACGTACTTTTTGTTCAATCGCACAGCTTTCAATAGCTTTACAATTGCCCTATGTATTCTAAGAAGAATAGAAATTAATCCTCCGGTTAAGTAGAATATGGCAGCAGGAATAAGAAGAAAGTGAACAGTGTTCGAGTGCCCCAATGTATTCCAGGGAGAAAAGAATTTAATTTTCAGATTAAGTGAAATGTGGTAGCACCGGTGAGGGAAAAATGAACAATGTCAACTGGTTTTTGCTCGGACACAAACTCTAAGACCGCTTCAACGCTACTCACAAATTCCCCCTCAACACCGATCTTTCTCTACCCCCCAGTCCACAATCGATAAGTGCTCCTCCATACTGTACAAACCCCATTTCGCGGGAAAATTCTTTCAAACATTCCTCATGGAATCTAAATCGCTACCAGACTGCTTACGTCGCTACTTTCTTAAAGCACATACGTCACGATTCCTTTCGCTTAAAAGGGTCAAGAATCGAAATTCCGTGGCCACGAGGAAAGGCAAGTTCGTTTCGTTACGATTCGTTGCCAAGAATATATCCCCCAAGCTTTGACCGCAAAGGATTAAAGTGCACGGTTGAAGGGAAACCGCTGATAAGAATGGGTTTTGTCCCGATGCCCGTTTTGTTCCCGCGTATCTTGCACGCTTTTAGACAAGTTGGGTGTCTCTTGCGGCGTTTGCCATCGTCGGACCGTTTCAGATAACGCCACCCTTTGTCTCGATGAGACTGTCTCTCATTTGATCTCGCGCTTACACCCCGGTTTGTTCAATGAGCGTGGATCTTCCCACTCGTTGCAATTCCACTTCAACCCCCCTCCTCGTCCGAATTCAAGATTCTCGCGCCACCAGACTCGAATCGCGTGCTAATGATTCAGCCGATAATCTGCGGGGTAATTCGTCATTGTCGAAAGCCGCGAGCGTGACGAACGCAAGTCGGTTATTATTGGCGATACACACGAGCGAGCAATTAAGTGCCCTAAATGTCGGATCAACTAGCAGAGCGAAACGACCACGAAAGAGAAAGTTTCTCCTCAGCCTGTGTGAATCTAGATCTCGAAATACCGTCACCCCGTATACAAGATATCACGGTTGGTATCGCGTTGCAACCCTCGACTAATCTTAGAAGGGGAGGGAGAACGATAAAATTTTCCGCCTGGAGTCGAGATGGAACCGATACGAAGGTAAAGCTTCGTCGAGAATTATCTACACTCACCCTCGCTGAAGAAGACCTTTCGCGACAGGGAGAGAGACCGATCGGTAAAAGGAAAATGGCTCTGCGCGGGACACGTACTCGGATTGGATTTAAATCGACTGGAGTGGTAACTCGAGCTTAGGAGTCTCTTGTTAAGCGAACTGGTGCTGGTACAGAATGGACGACAACAAAACGGGGGCTATTTTTTCAGAAAAAGGGAAATAATAGCCCTGCCCACCCTCCACCCCCACTCGTTCATTCGCCCAGTCGCAATGGTCCGCTAGCGAGCATCGCGGAATACTTTTTGTGCAAAGTAGCGGGAAAAAATTACGCTAAGATACATGAGATAATCGGTCGTATTACTTCAAAGCGACCACTTACATGTGTACTTTCAGTCACGATCACCGACCAACTTCACTCACCTTATTTATCTACAACAGGAGGGGGGCCGTGATTAACTTAACGAGGCTTTTCGTTTTTATCTTGTTTTTTCTCTCTCCTCTCCCCCCTTAGCTATCTGAAAACTCGAGTCGAAAATTTGCATATCAAACGAATACCCGCGGTCGACGACGGGATACACAAAATCAAGAAGGAGGGAAATTTTTTCTCTTCTTCGGTAGCATCGGTTTCGAGTAAAACGTAAATACTGCTACACGCTTGACAGCCCCCTCCTCCTCCAGTTTCCAAAATCAGGTCCAGGGCTTAATAATTCAACTTGATCAGTCATCACGTGACGTAGAATTATTACAAAAGCAGGCACCGTGGGTGGAAGAAAAAATAGGGGACGGGAGGCAGGTTACCTAGCTACCTCACGCGATAATTATCCTCAGGGGGAGGGGAGAGAAGGAAATCAGCTAATTCGACGACGAGCATGCATCTAGGCCAAAGTAGTTCTTCTCGTTCGAGCTCGCGAATGACGTTGAACTTTCTCTTGCCCCTTCCATCTTCCTCGATGGGGGAAATTTGGCAAAGTAACTCCGAAATCGCGATTTCCATAGTTCGCCATTTTGTAACGGCGCAAATTCGGTCTTGCGGGACCTGCCGACAGCTTTCGTCGCTCGAAACGAGAGAGCATCGAGAGGGAACATTGTATGTTCTCAACTTCGAAAGATCAATTTAAAAATGTTTTAAAATATTTAAGGCAAAATTTAAAGTATTACGAACACTACCTGGCGTTACCAAGCATGGCATTTTTTTTCGTAATAATTTTCAGGACACTTTCAAAAGAGTAAATCTTTTCCTACAAAATTCCCATACTTCTTTAAAAATATGCTTTTCCTAAACGAATGAAAATCTTTTTAAAATTCACATGTACAATAATAACAATATTTATCCGCTTTCTACAAATTCTAATTTCATTCAATTCTGACCGCTGTGACTGGAAAACAAACCCCCCCCCCCCCCCCCCCCCGTGGAACTAAAAACATTCAATAGTATGAGACAAGTACTCTCATATTTTCTGTATCGATCAACAATTTTTTATGAAAATTGGTATAAACATTCTTTAAGGTATGTAATTTCAATATATGTATCAAATATTTCTATCAGTCGCTCGAGTATCGTCGAAAAAAATTCCCGAACATTGTCTTTCTTTTTGCGACCTAAAACGCGGTGTCCCCGTAACAAAACCTTCACGATACTGAAAAAACAATAATCGATGCCAATGGTCGTCAGATTCGGTGTCGAGCACAACTAACGTCACCTTGCAATAAATTTCAGCCAATCGTTCGCGGAGTTTTACAAAACATGTTCTATATGGGACGATTTTGATCAGTAACGCTAACGTCGTCCCGTGGCGCGATAAGGGGAGCACGATCGGTCGGCCAAGATTTATGAAACTGACGGCAGACGCGTCGGCACAGTTTATTGATAGAACGACACGTACGTAGGTGATATATATTCGCCGATTATTTTTTGCTACGGGATAAAAATATTCAGGGCCGATGCGGGATTACATTTTCCAGTCAATGGAGTACGTGATTGAGGCCTCGCTACGGGCGACGAGAAGAAAAATGCAAACGAACCGACCATCTCGGTTCTAAGCACGAGTATGTACGTTCGAAAAATAAGGGGGGACCCCCCATTATTTTTTCACATTCCTTCGGTCGTGTTCTTCAAACTTTCCAATCGAGTTAAAAACTTGCGTTTTCGGACTCGTTTCTCCGGAGAACGAAGAAAGAATTCGAGACTCGTATCCTGTACGTTTCGAAGAGGGGGCCCCTCTTTTTTTCCCCAGATTTCTTCCCCTTTTTCTTCAAGCTATCTGATCGTGTTCAAAATCCGCGATTTCGGACTCGTTTCTCCAAAGAACAAAAAAACAACTCGCGTCTCGCGTCACGTGTGTTTTGAAGAGGAGGACCCCCCTTTTTTCCAAATTTTTCCCCTTGTTCTTCAAACTTTTCAATCGGAGAACAATTCTTCGGAGAACGAACAGAGAACTCGAAACATGTATCGCGTGTTTCGAGGGGGGCACGCTATACCGTTCCCCCTTGGAATATCGCCTCGAAACATTGCTCCCGGAAAACTTTGCGCGGTCATCTGCGAAAACTTTTCAAACGGAAGGAAATTTCTCATGCACGGAAAATGCCAGTCACTCAGCTCGTTCCTAGCGGAACGCATCGATGGCGATTCGCTATCCGAATTGAAAAAGTTTCAAGAGAGGGGAGGGGGCATCGATGCTTTCGACCTGAGTCGAAACGAGATCCCGAGGCGATTTCGGTGTATTTTGGTTTCGCGTGTCTGAACGTTCTACCGCCCGTCGTGAAGGATTTCAAGGCTAACCTCGAACTTCCAAACAAAACTGGAATGTATTGCCCCGCGGGGGGGCTCAACGTCCTGGGACCACCATTTCGTGTTTCGATTTTCCACGTAACGGAGAATCGGGCACGTCGATGAACAAATATCGCGGGAGTCGTCGCTTATTATACACGTAGCTAAAGATAATTGTTCTTGGAATAGAATCCGTGACACGTAGACTACGTTTCAAGGTTACATTATTAGCACAAATACAATCGATGAAAGTTCGTGTAAACTCGTATTCTATTTCACCTAGTGTCCAAGGATAAGAGAGGCTATAGCGTGTCTCTATGAAGCGTAGCGTTTCCATCGCGAACAGATTCGACACAGTTAGCAATGCTCGTGGAATAATCACGAACACGTGATAATCGAGCATTATTTTGCAAACAGTTGAACGAAATCAGAGCATCTAAGGTTACGCCTCGAAAGAACTACTTGGGACGCAAAAATGACTCGGTAACGAAGTTAAGTAGGACACATGCTCGTATAATCCTTCCTTTATCGCGTTTGCGTCCTAAATCCACCCGTGAAATTGTCCCCAAATGGTCTCTGTCTCTCTTAGAGGAATCCTTGGGCAAAGTTATGGAGCACAAAAGTCAACGAACACGTTAACAGAAGTGTACAATTATTATTATTGTTAACGTGGAGCGTTCACTGCGTAAATAGAGTACAATCTATGGAACAAAACAACTCTGCCAGGTAGTCTGAAGCTTGCTTTTGGACCTAACTTTGTAAATATTGCACAAATCGTTATATTTTAAACTAAAATAAATTGGTATTGACAGCTCCCGGAAAAGCTACATTGAACGTTCACGGACAAAGGATTTCGCTAGAATAAAAATAAAAAATTTTTAGGAACGTTACGAGTCGAGGATTACTTTCAAATTTGACCGAAAAGATATCGCACAAACTGTTCAATTTACAAGGGAAATAATTTGAAAGAAATGGACAGTTCTCGGAGAAATCGAAGTGTGTAATTTTAAAAATATTGCACGGACTGTTAAATTTTCAACCGAAAATAAACCGAAAAGAGTCGACAAGTCTAGAAAGATTTCAAAGAATCTCTCACTGGTCGAAAAATATGGTCGAACGTATTGCGTATCGCGAGAACTATAATCGCATTATACTATACTCTGAACACAAGGAACAAAATTAACCGAAGTCTGCTCCTAAACTTAACCTTACGTTGCACTATTAAAAATAGACAAATCTATATTCGTAAATTATAATTAGTTATTGGGAGAAAAAACAAAGATTTACGAAAAAGGTAAACGGGGGTGGACGACTTCAAGGTTACCGAAACTGATCGAAACGAATTAAAACATACCTGAGCGAAATCCACCGGAATCTTCCTCGTTCCGTTAAATTTCACTGATACTTTTTCGATTTGTTCGATCGTCACTTCCGGTTCACTGGTCGTCCGCGGGAAGGGGCGGCCCGTAAGCGCGGTCCGCGTGTCTCCCGGAACCGTTCGAAACGGTTCTGCGTAGAATCTGGCGGGTTACGGGTTGACCGGAAGTCGTGAAAACGCGGCCCTGCTTTACGGCTGGGGGTAACACGCGGACTGTCGGACCGGACTCAACCACCGCGTCCCTCTCTCTCTCGCTCGGTCCCCCCACCTCCTTTCCTTTCTATTTCTCCCTCTCTATCTCGCTCCCCTTCCCTGCCGGTGCACTCCGTCCTACTCCGATGCTCCTTTCACTCGCCCCCCACTCCTCAGCCGTTTCGTCACTGCTCTCCGTCCGACTGTCTAACATTCGTCACCTTCTCCCACTCTCTCCCTTTCACGTTTTCCATCGCTCTTTCGTTCACCGTGTTTCTCTCTCGTCCACACGGTCGGTACCGTCTACTCTTACCATTCCTTTCGCTCTCTTTCTCCGTTTCCTTACGTTTCTCTTCCACTTCGAAACGCTCCGTCTTCGTTCATCCAGCCTTCGCTGGCAAAGCCCTGTAAGTTCGCGGTCGCAACGCGCAAGCCCCTCGATATTCAAACTGTTCGCGAGCGTGCTCGCCGAGAGTGCGTTCTTTTTGTTCCACCCGCGGAAAACTTCGTCGGCCCGGCGACGAGACTGTAAATAATGGCCTTCTGTTTTGTTTCTTTTCTTTTTTTTTCGTACAGAGTGGAACGAAACTAGCATAGTGATGATTCTTTCCGCGGTGCAGTCTCGTTATTCTGTACGTTCCATGTCCATGGATAACAATCCCGCTTGATTCTCGATTATCGAGATCGGTCGAAAGGAGTGGTGGGATATTCGATCGGTTCGCCAGAATCGGTGAATAATTGCGGGAAGCCGCAACGTCTCGAATTGGCAAGGTCTTCAGACGTTCAGGGGATGTGGATACCGCTGATTGTTATCGGTTCTATGTAATTATCTGTTGAATAAATGCATTATTTTAAAACGCAGATGTTTCATTTCATCCGGACGATGTAAAATATCTCGCGAGCGGCACATTTTATCCGTGAGATATTCTAATATGGAAAACATAAAATGTAAAACGTACGTAGAATGTACCTCGTAAATTAACACGGTAATATTAATATTTCGTGTTCCCGTACGCTCACAAATAAATTACACAGTCTATTCGTGAGAAGACCGAAGGTGTCCTCCGTGTTGTACTTCTGAGAATATTTTTTTGATAACTTCCCCATCTTCCGAGATAGTCCACCGTTTCCAGATAAAACAGCTACCTTGTATTATATTATACAATGGATCAAAATTTGCGATACGTACCGGAAGGGAGTAGTTCTAAAAATAAATGGTCACGATAGAACCAATGTTTGGCGTACATTCTTATTCGATCCATTCCCCCACGTTTTCCTGTTTATCTTACCTTAATTGTTTGTTCTTCCTTGTACAATAACTTTGAGGTTAGATCGAAAAGCATACCCTGGCTGAACCACGCTGTTGTGTAAATCTTACACAACAATATATCATACACCTGTGTGCACGATAAAGACGTTTAAAAATAACAGTGACAAATTTTCTAAAATAGAATAAAAATTAAAGAATAAATCTAATACTTAAATGACCTGTGTCACGTAATTCTTCACGGACCTCGTTATAAATTCCTAGACACTCTACATCCGTGCATACCTGTGTGCAAAATAAAGACATTTAATATCGATAGGAATAGATTTCGTTTAAAAAAATAACCTTCGCGCGGTAATTTTGATATTTCGATAAACCACTGAACGTAATCGTTCTCGGTCTTCATTATAAATTCCTAACGCGACTACGATCGTTGAACGGGTGGGGGGACACGTTCGACCGCTCAGAAATTGATCGCCCTTCGAAAAAACGCCGAAAATCGTCGTCGTCGTCGCGCGAGCTCCCGGCCGAATGTGGGCCAACCCTGAACCGTGCTCACGATCTCAAGGAACGCCACGGGGCAGAGATTCTGACGTCAGCTCATTAAAGCCATCGCGAATTCGTCCGTAGGCCGTGTTTCCAGGAGATAACGAAACTACGTCATTGTGTCCACACACCAGACACTACTTACGATCTCGCCCCCCCCCCACACGCCCATTCAATCCCCCACTCCAAGCGGAGAATCGAAAAATTTGGCGAACTCGCGCAAAACGAGGATTAACGGGGCCACCTGATTCGCGACGATACGTTTCATCTCTTATCGATAAATTTCGCGCGACGAAAAAAAAAAAATATCCGCAACAATTCGCTCACGAAATAGAAAATTATTTATTTTTTTCGCACGAAAAAGAATTCACGATTCGTCGATGGACCGTAACTTTTTGTCGAAATGTACAAAACGAACGCAAATTACGACAGTCTTGTACGAGAGGGAGGGGGATGGGGATTGCTATTCCCGTCTAGCGATCAGCTCGCGGCAATATTCGCCGACGATGCGACTTACACACGCACGAATGGCGTCCACCATTGTGTATGTAGGTCGGGTTAATGAAATACTAGTGAAATCTTATTTTTCCGCGGACCACTTTAAACACTCGTGGTCCTCTTTTTAAACTGCGACAGCCACGTGCTCGTATATTTGTTATCCTAATCCCGTTGGAAGTGTGGTTGTCGCGTAAATATCGCGAGATTGCACGGGGAAGAGGGTAGGGGGTGGTGGAGAGACGAGTGCGTGTGCTCTGAAAACGTTAATTTTCATTTTGTATGAACACACGAGAATCGGCTACGAAACGATCGTGAATAAAGTTTCTCCCGATAGTTTTGGACAGCTACACGTTAAGAGCCTCTTGCGCTACTATCGCGTGCTCTCTGCGAATAGGATCGGTGGAAATACGTTTGGTGCTCTTACGGATTGATCTGGATTCAACGAGACCTGCAGCTGATCAATTTGAGAGCTAATTTTCTTTAGAGAAATGTGATTGTTGTGAACATATATTTATACTTCTATTATTTTCCGCAATAAACGGTAGAGCTGTAAAGAAAATAATGGTTGGAGAAAAATTGTTCATACACGATCCTATGTCGGCCGGAAAAATTCCTCAAAGAATAGTCCGTGACAGTACCAAACTCTTTACGAATATTGTCCGCGGATGCACGTTTAGAACTCGAAGGAACGCTAATCGATGTTGTTATTGAAGATTACTTATACGCAACTCTATGTGCTGAAAACATTCTCAACAAATATTAATTTTTAAATCAAATAAAAAACCACACTTTCTTTCAAGAATAATAGAAACTTTTCTGCTTCTAGAAATATTGTAATTAAAAAAATTAACAAAGAATTCTCAGGGGGGGCCAAATCGTCATTAGTTTCAAAGTTGGTCCGCCCCTGGATAAGGAACATTGTATTTTTACTAAGCTCGAATCTAATATAGGCAGGAAGAAATGATTGTACGACTAAATTGAGTGCAGATCAATCGAAAGTAGCGAGTAGAAACGGCATTGTGACGCTTTCTGATGTCACGATATTACGACATTGCGATATCACGATTGTTGCGACGTTCTGCTCCGAGTTTTAACATCCATGGTGTCCCAACGCAAACGCCAACCCCACGATAAACGCAATACCGCGCGTAAATGCAATTCGAACGACGCATTCGGCTTTTAAAACGCTTCCGTCTCCGCTTTTGATCGCGTAGACACTCTGGTCGATCGTCGAAGGACGCGATCGAATTTACGTAGCTGCGTAAATAACGTTTTAACAACGCCCGACCCAATTATGCAAATTGGCAGGGGCTCGCGATCCTCACTCGGCGTAGTTAATTACGCGGATCGATGGCAATCTGTCAAGCGACCACGAGCGCCCAACCGTCTCGTCGTTCGTTTGAAAAGGAAAAAAAAAGAACGTGACGGAATTAAAAAAAAATAAATAAATAAAACAGAGAGAAAGAAAAAAGAAGCTTCTCAGTCCTGGAAACACTTGGATCGAACCTTCAAACAGCGGTTTCGCGTCGAGTAAAAATTCATATTCCCCGGGTGGTAATTGGAGCGCGGTGGAACGATTAAAAATCATTTCAGGTCACGGCTGGCTGTATTTAAGTATTGATTAAAAAAAAAAAATACAAAAAGAAAGAATTTAAAAAAAAAAATTGTTGGAAAGAAACACTACGTAATCACGAGCGAACCGGATGTGACGAGCAAACAATCCGTTAAAATATTCCAACATCTTGACCGAATTCGTTCTCGTAGTCATCGATATTTCTATATAATTTCTTCCAGCACCCCCCCCCCCCTCTCTCATCGGTTATTAGTAACCGATATTCGCAATATCGATTGAACGAACCAAGCGTGTGGGGGGAGAGGGAGATTGATTCCTCCCAGGGAAAATAGTGCTCCAGAGACCAATAATAATTCCTGGGGACAACGTTCATTTACCTTGAAACGCGAGTTCGAAAATTAACTATCGTGCCCCCCCCCCCACTACTTCTATGACGCCCCGCCCATTTGAGCGCACGCACAAACGGTTGAACCCCGTTTCCAGGTTGGGACGGGGCTATTGTTTCGGCAAGTAATGCAACAGATAGGACGCAGTGGCGTGCAATCTTTTTATTCCATTTCTCTTTTTTTTTTACACACTTTTGTGCAGCTCGTTTGCTTTTTCGGTACTTTAATCCACTTTCCGTTTCCTCTTTTCCGCCTCGTCGAGTCTCGTCGATGAAATTATTAATACACGTTGCCGAGTTCCACGCCAACGATATGGAAATCGTGATTTCGTTACCGCGATACTGCTTTCGGATTTTTGTGCCCCCTTTTTTTCCATAAATTCTCACTCTCCTCCACCACGTCCCCCTGTGCAATATAAATTCCGTTGGCCCGTGTCGATGTGCTCATTTCTCCGCGTGAAAAGCATCGAGAATTGCGTCAGAATGCAGAAATCTTTATTTGCATACCAGATTATTTATAGCGCTCTGCGTTATCGGCTCACCAAGCTTTTATCGTGTAGTTCAATGTAAAAACTACGAGAATTCCGTCAGAATGTAGAGATCTTTATTTTCGTACCAATATGTTCTTAGCACTCTGCGTTATCGGCTCATCAAGCTCCTATCGTGGAGTTTAGTGTTACAAACATCGAGAATTCCTTCAGAATGGAGAGATCTCTCTTTGCATACCGGTATTTGCAGTGCTCTACGTTATCATCTCACCGAACTCTTATCATAGAGCTGAAACCTCCACGGGTGTCTTCGAAGGAACACCGAGCGTTTGAATTCGATTAAGATCAAAATAATTCAATTAAATTTCACAACAATGTGACACAGTTGCAATCTCGTTGAGGGAAGATTGATTTTCGATAATCCAGGGAACGGCAGCATCCCGATCAAGCTTTTCGAAGTTCTTTGATCGCGCGTGCGTGTATTTAGGGGCGCTTTTGGCACGTCGGAAGAATTCCCAGAGACAGGGAGAAGTTTATTTCGAATAACAGATGACGAGTAAAGAATCGCTATAGCGATTTATGGGCGACGTTTATTCGATCAAACGATTATTTAATGTGAAAGATACACTGAAAAGAAAAAAAAGGTACATTCAGTACAATGGGGAAGTACAGTTGTATGCTATTCGGAATCTAACCTTGAAAACGATACAATAACAGTGCAATAAAAAAATAAAGGAGGAGAAGAATGTGTGGAAAATAAGAATAAATATATAAGACGATAATTACGTCGATGAAAAGAAGAAGCGATACGAAGTAGTATACAGTGAAATAAATTCTGCTTGAGGACAATAGCAGCTGGAATAATGAAAAGATGAAAAAAGAAACGTAATAATAATTAACTGCTCGCTGCAAGAATTTTCGAATTGTCAGTTTTGTTGAATAAATAACACACAGTCAAGGGTTGTTCGTATTTTATTCGTCGCTCGAAATTTTCATCTAAAATTTTTCCATTTTTGGAAGATCCCCCCTCCCCTCCTTCCCCACCTGCTGGAAATCCAGAAGCCGTACACTGAAAACTGAAACGCTTTACTGAGGCTGCACTACGCTCGATACGAAACACATGTATTTATTTCTAATACAGTTAGAATGTATTATCTGTTTAGTCAACCTTATTTTGTAATGTTCGTCGTCTCGTGTAACGCACGATCACACGTTGAGAAATGTTAAACAAAAAAAAACAAAAGAAAAGAAAAACGTTCCCCGTGCGCCCATTTGTCGTCGTCGTCGCGCGTAAATTCCACGAAACAGAAAGAATAAAAAAAAGAAAAAAAATCATCCCCCCTCCCCCCCTCAATCCGCTCCGATAGACTCCGCGAGCGTAATGCGAAGGGGAGGCAATGACGTCAATGGATCGCAGGTATAGCATATAAAAACGATGCAGGCCAAAAAATAAAGATTTTATTCATCCACGTACATCACGTACAGAATAAGGTTGATTAAATTCACTTCGACTATATATATATATATATATTTATATATATATGTATTTATATATAATATGTATTCATTTGTTGATGTCGTCCTTCATGTTGTTTACGCATAAATTTCGAACTTTCTGACCGCTACGTATCTAGAGTATCTACACGTCTTTTTCTGTTCATTTGACTTTTTTTTCTTTTCGTCTTATATTATTCTCTCTTACTCTTTCTCTCTCTCTCTCTCTCTCGCTCGCTCGCTCTCTTTCTCTCTCTCTCTCTCTCTCGCTCGCTCTTTCGCGCTCTTTCTCGCTTTCGCTACCATGCACACTCTTTCTCCCATTTCACTTCCTCCCGTTGCTTCACGAACCTTTTTAACCGTTTGCGATCGGAAAAATCAAGAATTTTTTTTCTGCAGTTACGGCAAGCACAAGTCGTCTCTCAAAAACTACGATATACAATCGTAGTACGTGATAACTGGCCAGAACGCATCGTATTTGCGAATATTCGCTCGTTGGTGGAGAATCGCGATCAATTTCACTTCCAGTTCGGTTCAGTCTCGTTCTACGGGCGGGATCACTCCGCGAGAAAAATCGGGATTCGGGGTGGGGAAAGAGGCAGGGTAGAATGGGCCTTTCTGATACGAGCACACACACACAGAGATCGTGTAAATACGTGGAATAGTTTTTTTTTTTTTTTTTCGAGGAAGGCTCTTCATGCGAAACTGGGAGTCCAACCTCGCGGGGGATCACTCGCGCGGTCCCAATCGCGCCATCGAGCCTTCCGATTCGATATAATCTCAGTTAATCCAATCGTTGGCCGATCGTCTAATACTGATAGACATCCCGAGACCCTCGAAAGTCACGGAACATCGTCGATTTGTAGTTCCCTTTCGCTTTGAAAAAGCGCTCACAGCGAGTAAATAAAGAACACGACAAGAGGACTCCTATCGTAGAGATCGACTCTTGCTGTTTGCGTGTGAAAATCGGAGCGGAATAGGGCCACCAGAGGCTACTCCCTCCTTTCAGAGTACTTTCGTTTCTCGAAAGCGATTAAATGTTAAGAGCAATCGATAAAAAAAAGAAAAATGATGAGTCAATATTTGCAAAGTGCTTGATTTCACGTCTACCTAATTCTTTAATCGAAAGTATAGTGCTTCAATTTTGGTGTATCGATGAAAAACATTACGGCAGTAAAATAACGAACTTGCTTCTTAAAGAGTGTCCCAAAACCAAATTTTTGGCAGAAAGGGGTATCGATTGCGTGTCTTTTGAATCGAGTCTGATCCATGCGCGCGAACGTCAAATAAGAATTGTTTTCTTGGCAATGTTGCCACTGTCGTCAAGGTCTTGGACCTCGTCGCTACTGTTATAGATATATATTTTATCGGCGAATTTTGTAAAAAATGCTTACTATCAGAAATACATTTTGTGCGTAACGCGGAGGACCCGAGACACGTGGATATGTCGTTTCGATGAAAGAAGACGCGAGGCACCTTTGTGGCCGATGCGAGTTCTTAACGAAGAAAGTCGCCCGATGGTCGTGGGAACGATTTCAAAAGTCATTGATATAAAAACTGGAGATCCAAAAATATGAAAATTTGCGTGCTCTAAATTTTGTTTTCTTTTTTGTTTCCCGTTGCGGGGTGCTGACGTCTCCTTTAGCTCTCCGTTTAGGATACGAGTTTGCGTCTACGTGAGAATCGAGAAATTTAAAGCAAGCGAACCGGTACGTTTATAGGTGCATACAATTATCGATACATATATATACATATATATATATATATATATATATATATATATATATATATATATATATATATATAGTCAAACATCTAAATAGTCTATGACAGATATACAACATCCAAAATGATTCTCTGAATTTCCTCCGCGGAGAGATACAAACGTTTGAGACACGCACGGACCGACATTGCTTACTCGCCAGCTTCCCCTTTTAACCCGATTACACGTTAAAAGCTCAGCTACGAACTCGTGACTCAATTGGTTCGAGACGGACGGGCTTGTCGAGTTGCGAGGAGTAGTTCTTATGATCCTTGTTCCCAAAAAAAAGCACTCACGGGGGTTAGGTTCTCTGACCCAAACGTTCGACTACTCTATCATCGTCGATCATCGACACGCACAACGATATTCCTCTTCCCGCCGAGTCAAACGACTTGCCGCGATGAATAGAAGATCTTCAATGTTTACCTGGTCGTTAAATTGACGTTTGCTCAAGATGTTCGCCGATTGCTACGGACGTTGACTCTGAGGCGACTGGAGAACTCTTTAAACCCTGCATAATTACCTGGTAGCCTAGATCATCGAAGAACGTCAATTACATTGTCAATGTACTGTCTACTCGGGGTTAAGTAAATACATAAATCGTTACGCGTCTCTTGGTCATTCGTTTGACACTGTCTCCATTCCCCTCCGCCAAGTCAACGTCCACGATGGTACTTGTAATCCTCCGCGTGCACGAAAACAACAATAACGACAAGCTGAACGGCAAACTTCGATTTGGGCGTATCACAGGGATCCCAGAGAAATGCAGGTCGGTTGTGTCGTAACATTCGAACGTAACTGTGCAAAAACCAAAGGATCAAGTCGGACAAGCAATCGGGGGATCGCGTTCAAATTTATGTCGCCTGTGAAAATGATCCTTAAACGATAAGACTAGTCGCGAAAATATCTCTCGATATGAATGTCCCTATGTGCCCTTTCAGTGCATCGTTACATAGCTGCCGATCGTTCCTCGTGAGCTTTTTTGACAATCGCCAGCTTCGAGTGAGGATCGGCCGCCGGAAGTCCGGTGTAGGGTGGTTCTCTGGTGCCGTGCAGCATCAGGGTCCATTCTCGAAACCATCCACGCTGAGGTGTTTGAGTGTTGAAGCTCACCTGAAAGACATGCAAGTTTTTCAAACCAATACTCTTCCAACTAGTAATCGTCTAAATAAACACACTAGAATCTCCTCGAAATTTACCTCCAACAACCAGGTACCTTGAGGATACTCTCCCCAGGTGTGGGTCGTCATAAATGGCCACTTCGTGAAGCCATCCCTGTGGTCGTTGTCGTTTACCCTCCGGCTCAAAATCATGGATCTGAAATTAATTCCTCTTAGTCCGATTTTCATTTTGTAAGGTTGCTTTCAACGCGAGAGGTTTCTTCGATGGTATCTACGAGGTCCATGATCACGTGGAAACTCGTTCACCCACCTAGTGCCCATTGGTGAAGTTAGGAACAACTCTAGGTCACCTCGACGCGTGGCGTTCACGGAGATTACAGCCTGCACGTGTTCCAGATAATTAACAGCGTACTCGGTACCAGCACAGGCATCGGTCTTTATCTTCAACAGGATCGATCGGTCGCTGGTCACCTGTCTGAACAGGACATCAATCAGAGACACCTTCCAGCGGATTCATACAATTCACTGGAGATCTTCCCTTGAAGGAATTTATATCATCTATTCAGACCACTGTTTCGCAGAGACAAATATTTGTATATACATATCGTAGTTATATATTATTCTTACGTATATCACGTTTCATTGCCAGACATGAACGGTATAAATACTAAATTGCTTTTGTTCGAATCCTTCCCTAACATTCCGTGTCTGAATGGATGATACGAATCAGCCTTAACAAGTTACGTGTGACTGTTTCGAAATAGTACAATTAAACGTAACCGCGAAACCGATCGATGCGATGACATTGATAACCATCAAAATGGTTTTGACGAGAACAGTGAATCGAAAGGTTGGAAGCTCGAACTACGTGCTTTACAAGGAGAGTGTACTGATCCTAGAGGGGATAAAGCTATCGATAGGAGTCTCGTATTCGATGTGCCAAATTTTGTTAAGATGGAGGAGGAACGTAAGAATCGAGTCGTCCTCTGACTCTACGGTTTCACATCGACACTAAAGGAGAAGGTTACTAAAAGAAAAGGTTGTCATTCAGGGAATGTAACCAGAGAAAAGCTAAGTAGCCTCGTCGTGTAAAACAGAGCAGTAACACGATGGGACATGGAACAGGAAGGTGTGCAGGGGTAGCAACAGATCGATACTCTGTTCATCCACGAGTAATAACCTAAGTAGACAGGTTTAGATGCTTTTGTTTCGCATGCTTCGCAACTTTGCAACCTAGCAACAAGCAATTGCTGCCCACTTCCTGGTCCGAATATCTCGTGACGACGCCAGGCGATCCCGTAGGTGATCGATACCATTTAGATGGACACTCACTGCATTTCGAGAACCGAGCCAGCCTCGCAATGATACCGAGGTGGCACGGTTTTCCATTTCTTTGCCAGGGCGACCATAGCACCAGCGTCCAATACACCGTAACCGAAGAGATGGTTGAACTCCAAACCGACGCCGTTCATCGTCCAATGGAATCTACCTTTGGCGTCAAACAAAGAGTTCCTCTTCGATGTGAGGACCGTCAGGTGCTGGATATCGCGCCAGGTCAATTGTGGGCTGAAACAGATACGTACATTTGTCACATAAGGTTCTAGGTAATTTTATTGTAAGATTGATCTTCCCCTCTTAAGTGGGCAGTAGATGATCAAATTTGAGATTCTGAGGAAAAATATTGGGAGACGGTAGTTTTATCATTTTATCGGAAAGGAACAAAATGTAACTTCTGGCAGATGCAACCAATACTCGAGAGTCTTCTCGAAGAAACGACACACTGTACGAGTACACGCTCGAGCGAATCAATATTTACCGCTGTCAATGGACGGTCTTCAAAGAAGCTGAAAGTAGGGGACACGAGGACGAGAGGTGAGAGGGGTAGGGGGACACCAAGCAGAGGGACAGTGGCTCGCATGGAACCTCGGGTCTTTTAGCGACGCTTTCCCCATTTCTGGGTCACTCGGTTCGACGAGAAGCTTCGAAAGCTCGGGGACGAGCCCCATTAATGACCTTTCACGCTCCGCGAGCTTCCGTTCTGTTCTTTAATTTTTCGCACCCGCGACGCGCCACGTTGAATCGCGGAGCAACGAACTTTGAATATGTCGAATTTGTACGTGAACGGAGTCGAACAATGAGGATCGTTGCTCCGCGTTAGCGCGATTTGTTCGAAACTCTTCAGACCGTGAAACTCGAATCGTTTCGTAAGCGAATTTCGAGGTACGAGCTCGTATGTGGCGCTTGTCCGCGATTCGCCCATAAAACGAGTCAACGAAACATCGTGTACGGTGATAATTGAGCAGGTAATCAACGATTTCAAAATCACGACGTACATTTTCCATGCAAATATCGAAAACTTTGTTAAAAATAACCGACACGGAAATACAGAGAGAGGTATATTCAACGTTATCCGAATCGAATTTCCAGTAGTTATCCTAACAATATCTCGTATGAGATCACTGTACGTATATTTTTTTTTTTTTTTTTGTAAACGAGAAATCGAATAACCGTACGTTATGAATTATAATATCGTTCGATATTAAACAAGCGAGAAAAGTGTCAACTTCGTCCCGTATCTATGCCGTTTATCAGGTGTCCGATGCGAATGGTGAATTTAAATGGAATTTATGTTGTTTGTGAAACAACCAACACATCGTTTGTATAGGTATGTAAATGGTGTTGATAATTCGTACTCGAATGTCCCTCGCTGTTTATAGTTCGTTAAACGCAATGTTCTCGCGCTTTGCACAGAATGTTCCAAAATTTCACCATGTTCCTTTCAAAGATTATCAAGATTCAGGAAAGATGAAATAAATCGTGTAGATAGTTAAGAAAGTTCCTCGAAAAAGTTGCAGCAATGATATTAAACATAGAGTAGGTGATTTGTTTGTTAATGGTATTTTATTTTCAGAAGAAAAATTGTACCGAAAAGGATTAAAAATCGTAAAACAAAAGTACCTAAGCAAATATTAAATCGGGTGTAATTTGTTCGTTAATGATGCTTGTTTCTCAGAAGAGAAAGTATATCGACAAAAAAGAGTCGACCCTTGTAACATTCTCGATCGATCATTCGCCCAGTGTTTTCTTCCCCCGACGATGAACGAAATTGCTTTCGCGTCGATCAACCACTCCATAGAGGCAATTTTAATTTCGGGTTTTTATTCCATGGAAACTGATCTGATAGCCAAAGCGTTTGCCGCTGGTTTTCATTATCGCGTCACAAAATAATGGTAGACGAACTAACCGAGTGAACAAAAATTCAATTCCCTGGCTTTCAAGCTTCTCTGTCCAACGTCGATCCATACTGTATCTATCTCCGGTGGAATTGTGTTAGACTCCAGCAGCAAAAATAACACGAGAGAAAACGTCCTTGCAACCGCTGGAGACTGAAGTTTAAAGATCTTGGTTACTCGTCGCTCTATGACTTGAATAAAGATGGACTCATGACTTGAATAAAGGCTAATTATTTCGAGTCATGCATCCCCTGCTGGTTCAGGGGAAAGATAATCTTCTATTTTGTGATCCAAAGATCAAAATCATAGACGAAAACTTCATACTCTGAGGCGGTGAACGATAAATAAATAGAATGAAAAACAAATGTCTGGATTGTATCTCTAGTGGAATTATATTAGACTATGATTTGGATAACAATGAGTCCAGTTATTCCAAGTCATACTGTATTAATACACTAGAAGAAAGATAAACTTCTATTGCGTAATCTAGAGATCAACGTCATAGATAAAAGCTTGGTAATCTTCGGAACTGAAAATAAATGAAAAAGCAAAAAGTGCTTCAGGCCAGGTTATATTCCTAGTGGAATTATATTAGGTAACAACGAAAAATGTTTTCACAACTGCCAGAGCTTAGAGTCTAAAGATCTTGCATAGTCATCACGTTATGACTTGGTTCAGAATGAGGGGATTTCGGATTTATACATCCCCGTGGTGCACCAAGATGGTAGGAAATGCATTTCGCGATCCAAGGATCGAGAAAGTTATATAAAACATCCCTGGTACCCTCTACAGAATATTGAACTCGACAAAAATAAAAATCACCCCCAATGAAGCACGCTTTCCGGTCGCGGAGCGAGTAATTCGATATTACTCAATGCAACGTCGACAAAATGAAATAAGAAAACTTCAACATGGTTCCTGAAAGCTGCTAGAAGCTCCATCCCATCCCCCGTGGTCGATAAAAATTTACCTCCGTGTTTGCAAACCGACACTGTCGTCGATGGGGAGAGAAATCGAGGTTTACGGATTTATTGCCAATTTTCAACAAAAAATATCACCATTCAGGGAAGATCAAAGAGGATCCTTTTCGATCGAGATCTGTATTAAAATTTCCTTGGTAAACTCACTTAGCTTCGAGAGCGACTGCAAACACTCCTGCGGCTTCGGGGGCGGCAGCTGATGTTCCGCTATGCGTTCTCGTGCATTCGCCGTACAGATCAGTGGTGGCCTGAAAAACAGAAATGGAGAAAAAAAAAGTGGAATAGAAGTGGAATATTACAAATTTAAATATTTGAAAATGTAAAAATTAAAAAATTTGAAAGTTCTAATATTTGAAAATTTAAAAATTTGGTTACGTTGTCCGCGCTTAATTGCAACCGAGCAACCTCTCCAGCTGAAATTAGAATTCACTCTGACGTTAACCAGTATACCTCATTAGGGGGATGCTCGTTATTTGCATTTTAATGATCGTTTAACCGACGTTTTCGCGGCCCGGCTCGTGTGCATTTGGCGAAACTAGTTTCATACAGGACGAATTTTCAAGCGTTTTGTTAAACTTTCGAGGTTGAGCGCTTTTTAATCGAACACGATAAACTCTGCTCCGGGAGTGAGTGGAATTGTTTTCTTTTTCCATGCAATAAACGACAAATAAAAATTCTGTTTAACTATTTAGCATAATTCGTGTGATCGAGATTGTAATTTCCACCGAGGAAATCGTGCGTGGATAGTTCCGGATTAGAATTTTGCTATCCCACATTCGTAATTTAGAACTAGAGTAATTTAGATTAAAACTTCGAAATTGAAGCGTTTAATATACAATAATTTAATCGTGTAATTGAAATTAGACTATTCCTTGAATGAATAGTACGTGTATAGTTGCATCTGGATTAGAATGTTTCTGTCTCTGAACCGTCCGAGTAAGTAATTAACATTTACACACGAAGCAATAGTTATTTAAAATAACATTCATGCGATGTCGCATCCCCAGCACGAGATACGAGATTACACAGAATTATACTCAGTTTGAAATAAATTATTCTTGAATTTGCTGGATGACCCTTGACAACGAGCCTCTATCATTTTTTCACAAAAATATCAACAACAAATATTTCACTTCGTTCAGTCTCCTCGTTTTTGCGTTAATTCGAATGTTATATGCATCGCGTGAATATCGTCACGAATATTATTATCGATACCAATATTTCCCTCTATATTACCGTTTAAACTATTAATGTACTCGGTGCTCCTGTCAATATCCGCACTCTACTCCCACGCGTTATTATTCAACACTCCTAAACGATCCCCGAGTCAATAAATCTATTTACGTAGCCAACCACGGTCCGAAAGAGAACTCTCAGGTATACCAAAGTTTCCCGATCTTACTTCCTCAGCTCTATTTCCATTCGCGTAACTGATCTCCGCGACTAATGGCGACCAACCATTAGGATACAGGACTACCGTGTTACGTCCTTGCGTCTCCAGTTCACAAAGGGCAATCCTACGGCTGGCAATTAACGCCGAGAACGTTCCGTACTCTTGTCCGAAGTTCGCGGGACACTTTGCGTAATTGATCTTCACACGCTGGGAACGCAAGTCGAGGCTCGATCGTAGATCGAGGGTCGATTAACGCGATTGAACTGCCCTAACCCTTCCCAGGGGGTGATTAAAGCGGTTCCGCTTTTGAACCCTGTAATTCCCAACGAGCTTACATAGGAAAACTTTCCGCGTTAAAAGTTCTCCAACCAATCACGGAAACGGAGAACGATGAAAGGTGACGAGTCTCATACGAGAAACGGGGAAAGGGAATTTTCCCTTTTTGGAAAATTGAATATGTAACATTCTCCTTGGAGCAGTGGGTTGAAGAAATGCATTTTTGAAAAATTAGAGCGCTTTTTTTGACAAGGAAAACATTTTAGTTCTCTCTCGATAAGAAGGGAGAAAGAGTGGATAGTTTTTTGAAAGATTAAAAACACTATGGTTCTCCTCCAACAATGGGGATGATTTTATTGTTTTTTTTAAATAAAAGACTAACGAGTGGAGGGGATACTTTTATTTTTAAATTACCTCGTCTACCAATGGCTGGATTCTCCAAATATTTTTATCACGAAAAATACTCGATAGTTCTACTTTGATAAACGAGGGGAGAGTTTTAATAATGACTTTAATAATGACTCTAAACAGCAATGAATGGATTTTCCAGCGCTATTTTCATTTCTCCGCGGTTTTATGTCAACTTACGAATCCTTCGGAAGATTTATCGCGATTCACGAACTCAGTGAAAAGAGGAGGGGGGAAAGCGAGAAAATCGAGCACGAAGGGAAACACGTTTGATTTTCCTAAATCCCTCGTAGCATAAATTTCCTGCGAGCACAGGTGCAAGAAACTTTGCGTGATTTATTGGAAGGGTGGAGGTGGTAAATGCAGAGTGTATACCAATAAGTGGGGGTTCAAAAAGGGATGATTTATCGACGAGAAACGATGGAACAAAGTTACCTTTATTCTCAGTTGGAGCAATTTTTGCTGTTAATTTCTATAGATGGATCTATTTTACTGAAATATTTAAAAAAAACTACTTTTTGCACGAAGAAAAAGAAATCGTAAGTTTACAAAACTTTATATATATATATTATATATAAAAAAAAACAATAATATATATATATATAGAGAGAGAGAGAGAGAGAGAGGGTAACTTGCTTCAATCGATAATAACACTCTGCCGCGTAAGATGACAAACTTTATCACACACTCGAACCGTATAAACATCGAAGTATCGAAAGCGGAAAGTTACTGTAATAAGTAACCCCTTTATAAATAATATAAAATCGTTGGTATCGAACTTCGGCGAAGATAATATTTACAACGTAGACGGAAGTTCTATTTTCTTTATTTCGATGAAAAATATTTATCAATTTTTGTTGTACAGTTTTATGAAATATTTCACTCATTTTGTATAGTTTTATATATCTTCATGTACAATTTTCTATACCTACTATACTTTTATATATCTTTATATACAATATAATAAAGAAACACTTATCCACCTTCAAAGGGTAGTTCTTCCTCACCTTGAAGAACCGAATCATAACGGATAATCTTTGCCTAATACTTTTATCGAGGTCTCCCACAAATCTACTTTTTAAAACAGTAAAAATCGTCACCAACCTAGGAAAACGATGAAAACACCATCACCCGTAGAAACAGCCCCAATACTCGTTCGGAATTTCCTAAATCACCGAAAATCAATTTTTGTTTATTGTAGACGTGCCCGCGCGCGCGTGATTTTGCATCCACAAGCCCCCGTGCGTCTCTCTTCTTTATTTTCTCAGTCGATCGAGCGTAAAATTTTCGTGTTCGTCCATAAAATCTCAGTGGTCGATCGTTGAAAACGAGGTAGGGGGAATCTATCCAAGAACGCGAGCTAAGATTGTAAATGACGCGAGGTAGCAAGCGGTTAACGACCAGCTTATAAAAGATTATTGAAAGAAGCCTTCCCCTTTCACCCAGTTCGATGATTTTGTATTTTCCGTCGCGACATCACGAATGCGACCTTCCGTGTATATACATACATATATATATATATATATATATATATATATACCCCGCTTTCAAGTAAATAACTCTTCCTCCAGCGTTGACCTCTTCCATCGGTATTTTTATCGCTTTTCAACAGGAATGAACTTGACTGACTCCGTGCACACGGATCGGGTAAATACAGTGAAAAATGGCGATAAATTGTTGCGTGTTTCGGTAAACTTCGTAACGAAGAACGATCGACGAAGTTGCGTGTGCTCGCGAAACCTCGTTTGTTTCATTTTTATGCGGCCACGTGTAGAAAATATTATTATTATACCCTGGTAGCGAGAACCGAATATTAAGATTATTAATAGCGAGTAGGGGGAAGAGTGAGGAATTTATAATTTTTATTATTCGTGGAGCTTCGAGTGACCCTAGATAATCGCTTAGGTTTATCCGTGAGTGGATCTGGCACTGTTTCTTTAATAGAACCAAAATTATTTAACGAAAAAGAAAGAGAATAAAATTATTAAGAATGAACAGAGAAAGAAAATTAAAGCGTGCCAAAGGAATAAATCACTTTTCTTATTTATGGAGCTTCTAGGTGACTGCTTGGATTTACTTTAAGAACCTGGCATCGTGTGTTTGTCTTTAAAGATGAATTTATTTTATTCGCGTCCCTGGACACCATCCATTGTGACGAAGAAAGTAAAATATTAAATTTATTCATACCGAGCGAGAAACTTTCTAAAAACTCTCGAAATTTTGTATACCTATTGTAGTTTTATACATTTTTATATGCAATATAATAAAGAATCCACCTTCAAAGGGTAGGTGTAATAAAAAAATAAATAATTTTTATGATTCATGGAACGTCGAGTGCCTCCAGGCAACCACCTAGGTTTGCCCGCGAGAATTTTAAATTAGGCATTGAAATACGTGTAACGAAGGGGGTGCTCGTTCCTGAAACCGAACACGAGTTCAGCGCTTGTTCGATCAATCTCACGTTGCTATCGCGACGCAATCTCGCAAGAATCGTTCCCGACTGAACTGACAAAGAAGAGGAACAACGAATAACAATGACCGAGCTTCTCGTTCTATACGGGGATGCTTTCATATCGGAAGATCGAGCATCCACAAAGCCACGGTACAAAGTTTATGAGAGTCCAGTAAGCTTTGGAGCTGAGATTCCACGGTGCTCGTTTACGATAATCCCTACAAATGGAAATAATATCCTCGCAAGCTGATGTCAATAGTTTTCGAGAAGAATGCTCTCTTCTCTCGAGAAATGATCGAATCACAAAGATAGATAATACTGGAATGGAAATATTTTCGAGATTACACTACTTTCTGCACTCACAAAGTCAAGTAGAAATGGATCGAACACTGGTCTACGTAATTGTCAATAAATAGCAAGTAGTGCCTTATTTCGAGTTTGGGTTCTCAATTTGTTAAAGAATAGAAATAAACAGTAAAATCGTGTTTGATAGGCATAAAATAGCATTATTCCCTCGCACGTAGGAGAAAAGTAATATTAAAATTATTGATAGTCGATAGGAAAAGAACGACCGTTAAAAATCTTATTTAGAAATAAAAGTAAAGTCCAAGTGTCAGTGTCGAATTTGTTAACCAGTGATAGTGAATATGCACGAAACAGATAAAAACGTTAACCGGACTCTGATTTTGTCCCATACTGTACAATGCACAACGATCGTAACAGCTTCCCTCGATCGATAAAATTTCAAACGTCCAATATCCGCAAGTTCCATCGGCAACTAACTTTACGTTGCAACGTGTCCCAGCAGGGTAGTCGTCGTTCACGAGCTAATCTCACTCTGTGCGCTCGAATAATAAGAAGTCATCGTGGGGGTGGATTTCATTCCCGTCGATCTACGGATCGGTACTGTCCCTGGTGCTCTCTTATCACGATCCACGCGTAGCTATACCACCAAACCTCCCTCGTAAAATTAATACGAAATTAAATCCATAGGGCGCACCGATGACCCCTATCGAGAAAGTTTCTTTCCTCTTGAAATCAAGAATTATGAGAAATCGCTTCATCGAGAGAAATGTCGCCTCTTGCTCGACTAATCGCACCGTCTCGTGTTTCCATGGTCCATAATATTCCTTCAGGAATATTATGGATCCTTTCGAGAACCGAGTATGGCAATCACGACGGGATCTATCGCTTCGAACGTCCTTGACAATAAGGGATGAACACAGAGCAATGTAGCACGATCCTTGGACGTGAAAATCTCTCTATAATTATGCAATGAAACGTCGATGACGTAATTGGACAGTGTAAATTTACAGCAATGAGAAATTGAAAGAATATCTAGTCGAAGAGAATGTGACATTTGTAAATTTTTTTCTAACGATATGAAACGTCCGATATAAATGTTTCGTACATTTGTTAAAAGTGTACGCTTTGAGGAATAATTATGTCGATTTTCATAAAAATATGCTAATGTGCATAGAAAATATGAGCGTTCCCGTCTCAAGCTACTACAATTCTCTAGTCACATTGTGGAGGGGGATTCCTTTAGTTCTATTAGTCAGAATTTAATAAAATTAGGATGTTTAGAAAGTAGATAAACAGTGTTATTGTTACACGTAGAGATTTTAAATGAATATTGATTACGTGAGAACGGCGAATTTTAAAGGAAAATGAATAAATTTTACCGAAAGCATCTACCTTTTTAAAAGTGTTCTCAAATACTATAAGAGACAAAAAATTATATCCAAATGCAACAATAAAGAGTATTAGTGTGAATACACGGTTCGAATTTCAAATTAATGGGAACAGTAGTTTCCGAGAAAAATTACCCTTAAGAAAATAAGGGTTGATTTCTTGGCATCTGAAAGGTGATGTTCCCCTTTGTGAATATCTATATCGTTATACGAGGATACATGGAGAAAACTGCAGTAGATTGTCTTCACATTTGCACGAAAAATTTGCAACGAACAGAGAGGAATTCCTCGAGAAATTTTACGACGCTTTTATTCAAATCGCGCGTTCTCGCTGCGCCTCTCAGATTCCCGGTCCATGTTCGTGGGGTTAATTTATTTTTATCCGGTCGGTCTGTTCGCATACTTGCTCCACAAGGCAGAAATTCATTCTTCTCATGTGAAACACTCGGATAACTGCATGCGCGAATTTCACGAGCGGCAACAATGGTTTGTAAAATTTTTTTGAAAGTTTCGTCGCTGTTTAACTTCGAAGACGCGTGTTTTGTATCTCGAGAACAATTCGCTAATAATCTTACAATCGAAGCAATATTGAACCCAAAGTAGAAAAAAGAACTTTTAAGAACAAAGTAAAAAGTTAAACTCGCATACCTCGAATTGACCCTCGAGGAAAATATTGATCGAACGTAATTAAGTTTGCAGACCTGTGATCGACGCACAACTCAAAGCTCGAGTCCTGAACATGCCCGTTAAGTTGCTAAGGGATGCATTAAACCACATTGAAAAGTATTAACGAGATACAATATTTCGCCCCAGTTTACAAACACGCATCGAACTGCCTCGAACGCGCGAAAGTTTGAAATCTCCTCGACCGTAACTTGAAATTAAGGGTTCTCGACAATTTTAAAGTCTCGATAAATCTTGTACGTCTGAAAATTCTCGAAAGTCGCGCGAGAGTGAAAACTTCGAGACTGAAAACCTTGAAAGTCGCCCGAGATGTTCCATAAATACGAAATTAATATTTAGAATCGTTCGAGATACTTTTGATTCTTCGAGATCCTTTTAATTTTGACATTTTTGTTAAATCCTCAAGAGCATGCAAGCTCGAAACAAGTAGACTTGAACGACTGCAAACGTTTAAAATTGTTCGAAATACTTCAGATTCTTCGAGAACCATTTAATTTTCAAAATTTGCGAACCAGAGAGGATTTAAATCCTCTTGAACAGCTTGCAAGCTCAAAACAAGTAGAATTAAGCGTCCTTCGTCTACTTACCACTCCTATGTTGGGGTCTTTAGCTCCATTGCTGAACGTCGAGGCCAGAGTGCTCGAGCAACTCTCATCGTAATGAGCGTTTTGCCCGTCGTTGATGGCGCTGTTAATACTGACGGTCCACATGCTGGCTGCGTAACCGTCGCAATTACAATCGTCCGCCTCCCCGCCGTCCCCCGACGCCCACACGTAAATGTTTCCCAGCCCCCGACGTCCCTATAGGATGAAAACATGTGTTAAAAAAACAAACTGCCCTGTTACTCGATCGTGTTATCTATTTTCTAAAATTTCAATTTCTATAATCGTTCACTCGAGTACTTTCAATATTTACATCCTCTCCTCTACGATCTACAATCCTTCCAAGTTGAGAAAGAACGAAGAATCAACATAGTGCGTCTACAAAGTTTCAGAGCAGATTTTTCTCAGAGTACCATTCAAACAATCCAACGACTGTTACTGTTACCAATTAGTAACTAATCCCAACTCGACTCGAGCAAAGATTTATCCGTATAATTGCCCGCATTTGTAAGTAGCTTTTTGTTAAATGCAACATTGTAATACCGTGTTGTTTAAAACTTCTTGGACGCGCGACAGATCCCCTTGTATTTCAAGCCCCATTATAGGAAAGTGTAATTTAAAAAAGAGGCACGAAAATTCTGTGAATCTACGACAATGATTTATGTTAAAAAATCTAGGTGATTCAATGGTCGAAAAGATATTGTATACTTAAAGTTTAATACACTTGAGAAAAAAGTGATTGTTATATTATCTGAAAATTCCCTCGACATTTGACATAAATCTCCAACGCATTACTATCGGAACGGTTCCAGGAACGGCGTCGTCGTCACTAGAACATCTAAGCCACCTTGAGATCACTCCCTCGTTGCCAACCCTCAAAGACTTCTGGCCTTGATTGCCTGTTGCTGCGACGTAACGACCTGTCATAACTCGAGCACATAACACGACCGGTTGTGAAAGGAGATTTCGAAACTGGAGACGACGATCCATGGACAGGGAACGACCGTGAGACTCCTGACGTCATAACGATTATCGACGATGCTTCGAGAGCACCGAGGGACAACGTTGAAGAGTTAGACGCTTTTGTTTTTGGGAAGATAACGAAGAGATATTCTTCCAGAGTTTTTCAAAGTTGCCGAATATTTAACAACAACTGTTAACATGTTCGCTATCAGTGTCGTGTATCCTTAAATGTTAACAAAATTGAAGATCCTTTTTACAAACTGGCACTCGTCACTTTGGACGAGTTTTGGAAAATTTTATTTATCCATATTGAAAAAATATTGCTTTAGAAGAAACATGAAAAGTTTACAAATTACTAGTATTCAATTTTCCGACCTTCAATTATCGACTCGCTTCGATTACGATGTTTCGTTCACAACTGAGAGCAACAGGTTAGCTCTTTGCGACGTCAGTTGCAATGAGTGCTGCATTCTACAGGAAAGTTGCTCGACGGTGTTTGATAATTGTAGTATATTAATATGTAAATCTATAAATTCAACTTCTTTCAAGAAATTCGCCGAACGAAATGGTTAAGAAATCATAACAATTATATAATTATAATTTTCATCTTGAATTGCACTTGAGTAACGCCTAATTAGACTCCAGGATAATATTTTCGGTAAAACTTTTGCGCACCTAGAAAAGGGGATTCATCTGTTTAAAAAATGGAAGAGTGCTCCAAATTATTGAATATATAACTGAGATGTTTTTTTTTAATTTTATGTCCATGCAAACAAATGGAGTATGAACCGTAGCTCTCACATGGGAAAAGTTTTTCCTCAAAAAGTAAACGAAAAAAAGTATTTGACAAATAGCCTTTGTTCGAATAGAATTTTCCCCACGCTTGACCTACTTAATGCTAAACGGTTTTCCAACTTGAATGCATTACATAGCAAGTAGGAGATATGCACACAGAAAGGACAGTAAATAGATGTACACGATCGAGTGTAACCAATGACTCGACTAATTAGCAATGGACGACAATGAGAGCGATCGTGAATTTCATCCACCCCTTTCAAACCCCTTCTGAAACCTTCCAAGGAGATTATCGAAATTGCATTCAAAATTAAATCGTCCATGGACAATTCTCGTCGATAACAGGTGCTTGTCTTTCTCGCTCGAACAACATTATCGCGACACTGTCGACAAAAACACTGGCCAATAAACGTCCGCAACCTTTGCACGCATCGATCTAATTATCTTCGATGTAATTAGGTCTGGAGACCGCCATCTACCCCGATAAATTATTGACATTTCCGTTCCGAATAAAGAGTACAACCACTGATTGGATTCCCAGCAATTATTGGTTATTCGTCGACCGTTCGTGGAAACTTGGAAAAATCTGAACGCGTCGTTCTTTCTCAATGACTGATTCGAATTCATTCCTCACGATGCGTTTAAATCGCCCACACGTTTCGAATCTGAAAGTGTGCTTCCACCTCAACGAATTACATTTTATTCTACCGATTGTGAACACACCCGAGGGAGTTCTTGAACAATTTTCAAGGGTCCAATTTCCATTGATCCGGGTTTAACGAGTTCCCTTCCTGAATACAGGGGAATGTTTAATATTTCAAAATGTGTTTCCACCTGAACAAATCCCACGTCCAATTCCTTTCTTTCCTCTGCCTTTCGAAAAATTTTCAACGATTCGATTTCCGATAATCCGGTCTAACAATCTACGTTCCCAAATATAGACGAATTTTAAAGCACTTTAAAGATACGTTTCCACCCTCGTAAATTGTACATTTTTTCCCTTCGTATCGCTTTCGAAAAATCTTCAAAGGTCCAATTGTCACTAATTTGGCCTAACAATCTCTAATCCGGAATAAAGAAGAATTTTCAATTACATTTCCATCTCGGCAACCTCCGTTCTTTGTTCTCTTTGAAAAAATTTTCCAGCATCCAATTTCCCCTAATCTGGTCTACTAATCCGTATTCTCGAATACAAATGAAAGTCTTAGCAGAGAACAAAAGAAATTTCACCGTGGAAGAAGTAACTCTTCGAGCCGTTTAAAATTAAATTCCTTCCCCTACTGCTTAAAATATTCTCTAAACTGAACGACTACCCTCTTCTTTCTCTCGACGTTAAGTTTAATCTTATTATAATGATCGTTATCCGAAATTCGCCCACGCTCTCCGGAGGCAACGAAATTCAAGCGTCGTAACTTCGTTGACGTGTGTGACGCAAACAAGACACCACCTCTCCCCTGCAACAGGACCAAGTTTTCGGAAGAATAAGATCGATAAACACGAAGGGTGCTTTGTTTACGTTCGTCTTAAGTGCCCTGCGTGAAACGACGTGGTCCTACGGATAGCTCAGCAGAAATATCTCGCTCAGTTACGAAATTAATCGTCACTTCCGATATAACACGAAGTAATACGAAGTCGAGGAATTGACTTTATCATCCCTCGAGCCCTTTCGTTCGTCCCGAGCGAGAGAAACGTCTATAAACCAGGAACACGTGTGATGAGATTCTTATTTAACCTGGAATCAAGGAAAAAAGTCGTACGACCGAAAGTTAATTAAACGAAAAAAAAAAAGAAACGCTAAGATCGAATTCTCGTCAACGTTTATGCTTTATAGAGGTGCAGGTCGGTTCCCCGGTTGATAAATATTATTACGTTTCCTCGTGGCAGAAAAAAAAGAGAAATAAAATTATGCGCATCAAACTGGAAACGATAAACAATTTTCCACGAGTGTTCCATTTTCTGGAACTAGCGTAGGCAACTGAATCAGAGAGACAACAACGTTTGATAACAACGCGGCTCGGTGCAAGAATTTTCCGTGCCGGTAGGAAGGAAAACATTGAAAAGCACGACACAAGGGAAAACTCGTGCACGCGTTGAAAAGAAGAACAACTCGTTGGACGAGGGGAATGAAAACATCGAAAACGAGCGACACGTGGGAGATATAAACGGTGACTCGAGGTCGGAATGCTGATCGTTCGGGAGAAATATGACAGTGGGGTGTAATCTTGCGACATTTTCGACGAGGAACGAAGATATGTACCAAGGAGGGGAGAGAACACAGCTGAAAATGCGAAAATTCGTGGAGGTCAAACGCTGGGGAATATTTATCCGGGGTGAATTGTTTCACGTGCTCGGGTACGTGACTCGGAAAACGGACGAGCCACTTTTGAGAAACGAGCGTCGCGTTTCCGGCGAGAGACAAATTTCTTTAACGGCGTTATCAGCGAACCGTGAACGCTGGGAATTGTCGCTAGACCAGCCGTGTAATAAGACAGCACTGCCTGGATCGTCCGAAGGAAACTTTTATCGAGGTGGACTCTAGTCTCATATTACTATTATTTGTGAGACCATTAGATGATAGTAAATAGGATAAGTGTAATACGAATACAAGATTTGGGTATGTACTTATTATGAAGAAGACTTTTATCGAGGTGCACCCTTGTTTGACATTTCTTATACTATCCCGAGTTGCTGGGATTATGTCTGGATTCATGTCGTATCTTCGTCCAAACGATTCACTGTGATTTCTCAACCAAGTAAGTAAAATTTTATTCCAATGGAAGATGAATAAAACCAACGAATACAGCGACTTATTCGCGACGCATATTCGATCGGAAAGTTAAATTTTTATTTTCTCAGCCAGATGTATTCCAACCTATGGTATAAATTCTCATCTTTATACAACGAGTAACGGATACAAAGTTGTTTATTTTTGTTGGCTCGAAACTTTCGTCCGCGTGTAAAATTTTGTTTCTGGTTTTTCCACGAGTTGCCGGAATATTAGATAAAATAGAGGAAATCTCGCGAGTAAAACTTCCAAAATTGCATACCTGTCTACATAAAGAGAAACTTTGAACATAAACGTCGCGTTATTCTATGTTGCTTGACTATAAACAGACTCGTAAAAGGATAATAAACGAACAAAAATATCACTGCTAAGAGTTGAGAAAACGATAGAACATTCAAAAGCTTGCTTTCGTAAAATTGTAGTCTGTCCAGAATTTCGACCATAACTCTCACCAGACCGGAGATACTGCAACTCTAAGTTCACGAGATAAAATCTTCCAAAAGTTCGAAACTCTAGAAACCGGATGATACACGCCCTCGCTTCGCGACCCGATTGGTGCACGACAGTTTCATGTTAGGTAACCAGAGACGACGATAAAATCGTGACAAGCAGCTTCCACGTTGCAATCTGACGCTTTGGCAACCTTCGACGAGCATTCTGCTTCCATTCCGAGCGTCCCACAGCGCGATACAGTCTGTGGATTGACGTGTCAGAAATTGATGGCGCGACAAAGACGAAATCGATAGAATTTTCGTCCCTATCGTGCCACGCATATCCAAGGATACAAATGACGACACGCGAAGGCACAATGATTCTCCGAACACCTGTCATTGCGTGTTTGTCGATGGAGAAAACTAAAATTCCAACTCGTTAAGAATTCCCCCCGTGAGAAATCACAACGCACCTACAGTGTGTCAATCAAAGACGAATAATAATAATACGAAGAATTATGAAAATAATATACTACCGTAATACGTCACGAAAAAATAGTGCGTAATATGGAGGGTGAGTGGGTAAAAATAAAAGTAAAAATTTAATTCTCTACCCTCGAATTCCCCACCGCTTGACGTACTGTGCGGCCTCGATGTAAAAAAAAAATAGAAAAAATAGTCGATCGACAGTTTCCGGGTAAACAACTGAAACAAAGCCAGGAACATCGTGGTCTGTTGGTTTTGTTTTTCGTTCTCCTTTTTTTATCCATCCGGAACGTGCCAGTCGATACGCGCAAAACGTGTCGCTCGACAGGGTATATTTTTTTTAATTTTTTTATTTCGCAAACGGTGACCAAAGGATCGAATAAATCGTTCTTCTTTCGAACCAAGGACATTTCAAGGAAAATTCTCCATTCTCTCCGAAAAGTTTCAACGATCACGAGTTCCACGAGGAAGTCGTAAACATCCGAAAACGACGTTCCGTGACGTCCAGGGTCGATCTCCAACCCTCGAGTTCTCGTACGAAGGTCGGTAAAAGGATCTCCACGAGGGTGAGAGAGTGCAGGGGGGGAAGGAAAACATGACACCAATACGTACCTCGTTAACTCCGCGAACGATGGCCCTCATGGTCGCGTTCCGCGGACCGTCCACGGTCTTCCCATCGTCCGTCGGTCCCCACGAGGCGCTATAAATGTCTATTAGGTCGGGTTCGTGTCCCATGCTGTTAGCCTCGATCAAGTCGGTCATGTAAGGCTGATCCAACATTCGAATCCCGGCGACTTTCGAGTCGTACGCGACCCCGACGCCGCACACGTCGTTGTCACGGGCCGCTGCCACTTCTCCGGCGCATCTGGTGCCATGGCTGTCGGTTACAAGACAATCGATCACGTCATTTTCTCGAGTACTGTCGCTTTAGAGAGAAATTGATATCGCAGATCGCGCCAAATTGATGAATCTTGAACACTGTGACTTGAACAGTTGAAATTTTACAATTATACGATTATAGCGGTTGAATAGATCGTTACTATCGGTTATGAGAACATTAATGGTACTATTTTTGCGAGTACGGTCGCTTTGAAGAGAAAACTTCATCGTAGATCGTGTCAGGTTTAAAAATCTTGAGCACCGCCATTTAAATGGTAATTTTATAAATACACAGTTCCTCGATTATCCTCCAATGCTTGCGTTTCTTCGCGTATTGCTAATTGGAAAATGTTCGGACATTAAGCAAGGCTTTACTATACTTGCAATAGTATAGTAGACTCTCCCAAGGGTACTCATTCCGTTTCACAGAATCTTTTGAAGAAAGACTCTCTGTACCTGTTTCCATGTCTTCCCTACCGACCTGTCCTTGTGTCATGAATAATCGTAAATGAGTGGGCTGTACAATGGATGTTAATTCTGCAATAGACGTTACTCAATTTCAGTTTACGAGCGTCCAACGTTTCTCAGTGAATGCTGGCTAAACATGATTCAATCATTGACAATAAACATTCCACGTAACATCCAACAAGGGAGCCAAAATTTTCACCAAACAGAATATTATGTTTCAAAATGGCAGCGCCTGATCAGGAATAACAAAACCCATTTCCCCTCTGACATTCACTCAAGTAGAACACAAACGTATAAACAACGTTAATTTTTTTCTTCTTCAAACTTTGTTATAGATTGACAAATTATTCTTCCTAAGACGTTCTCTCCTTAAGTCTTCTACAAATTATGGATGCAATATAGTAGGTCAAAGGGCACGGAGTTCGTTTTTCTCCGTGTGAATAATTTACGAATCTCTGTGTAGCGTTCCTCGAATGAAAATTTATCAGCACCTGAAACGTATATTTTCGCATGTATTTTCATCTCGTGACCTTTCATTTTAAGAACACACGAAGGAGACCCCGCAGGTTTAATGAAAATTTCGCTGTACGCAACCGACGTACATGAAACTTCCGTTGTTGGAAAATTACTAAAGAAGTTTACACCGTTTATTAGATGCGCTTATAGCTCTGGAAACAGCTGCGACTCTCGATTACGCATCCGACACTTTACCAACTACCCGCAAACGAATCACGGCAAACACTAATTTATTATGCGGCTAAGACGCGCGCGGATTCCTCGCTACAGAATATCGTGGTTTGATCTTAAAGTTTTCGATCGATTTTGCATCCAAAGTTTTCGGATGAAATATGCCCTGAATCTATGGAACTCGTTTTCAGATTCATGATAATATCAGGGGACCAAGGAAATGCAAAGGCATCTCAAAATTACAATTTATCGAGTAATAGTTTCACATGGAATTGAACAAAGAGGGCAGCCCACGATTTATAATTTATCCAGTGATAATTTCGCGATCGTAGAACTCAACAAAAAGGTGGCCCCTGAAAATTTGCAATTTACCAAGCGTTAATTTTGCGACCATACGAAGAGCAATTCTACGAAGAGTGAGACTCCTGATTTACAATTTATCGAACGTTAATATCACGAAAATTAATATCACGTAATCGTGAATTGTTACGCAAACGAAAAGAGACTGGTTGGTTTATCCTAGAAATCGATCAGCCGCAATTGAAACATAATTACACGAAGCGGTTGAATTATAAACCAGAAACCCCTCCATCCTCTTGGTTAAACTCTACGATCACGGAATTAACGCTCAAGAAATTATAATCTTGGGGTTGACTCAATACAATTCGAACGCGCGCAAAGTTTTTCTTTGAACATCGAACCGATGCTTTCAATGATAACACAGTAGAGATGACAGAGGTAATAGAACAATGACTTTCCTCGTATTAAACTTCATTTAGCTAGACGGAAAGGAATTGATCATTTCTTCAAATATTTACTGATCCCTGTAACAACTACATTACGTAAATAATTATACTACGTTCAATAAGTTTTATCGAACGACAAAACTTATTGAACAACCTAGTACTATAAGAGACTCTACCGTGTTATGTAAAATATTTAATGAAAATACAAATTACGTAAACTTTTAGATTTCAATTAACACCGAGTCCAAGCTTGACCAATTCAGGATTTTTTCTCATCAAAAAGGAATCGTTCGTGGAATATTTCGCGCAAGTGACACTTGTAGCGAGCAACTTTTATCACTCGTTCTTTTATCGCGATAGCCTCGTTTCTTTCGTTATGTTCGTCGAAGCGTTCTCTCCTTTTATTATGGCGTTCCGATTAGATCTATAAAATCGAGAAACGAATCTCGTAAAAAGCGCGTACGTGAGTGACAGAGAGGGGGGGGGGGGGAGAGAAAGAAGGGGAGAAAATCTTGATGGAAACGATATTAACGTCGAAGCCAAGACGATCATCGCCAAACCTCTTTTCGTAACTTTTTTTTACGTGCGCGTCGATAAGTAAATAAGGCCGTTAAAACGAGGTCGGCGTGCAATATCGCGGATTAACGGATTCCTTGCAAACGACCCGATCAGAAAGCGTTTCCATCAGTTTCGTGTTTAGTCCCCTTAATCGAATCACGGCTTTCTCTTCGTTAATCGAAAAGTCGAATTGAAACTACAATTCGCGAAAAGGGAGAGGGTTGTCGGAGAAGGAGAAGCTTTAACGAGAATGATTCGAAGAAACCATTCTTATAGAAAACCTGGTAGTTCGATTCAATTTAATACAAAAGGGAAAGAAAAATTCGAACGATTCGTTCGCTATTGAACCGAATTTGAAATATGAATTTAGTACCCCTAAGCGAATAAAAAATTTCGTTCCAACAGTCTTCAGTGACTTTAAAAGTCGATACTTCCAGAGGAAAATTTTGTTCCTTCCGAAGTCCTAAACTCACACTTTCAGTTTCATCCGGAACACCTTCTATAAACACTCGCGAGGGTAAAGAAAAATTCCATTTCGCTCGAAAACTAATTGAACTCGAGATATCAATTTCCTCCCGAGATGAAAGTCACAGTTCCACGTGGAAAGTGCCACGAGTTACGAATGCTATCACTGACGGAGTTTAAATGCTAACAGGAAGCGGTAAAACCAAAACATTCGACGAGACGATAAAAACGGGTACGGTGGAAAATTGAAATGAAGGTTCGTAAAAGGGGCTCGACACGGAGTGTGCGGACTCGTGGGAGGTAGATGACATAAATACGCGGAAGTTTCATAGGGTGGGGGCGACAGGTTCGCAAAATATGCAACGGATGGACGGATTGAAAAGAATCACCCTCTTCAGGGGGAGAGAAGATATAAAAAGGAACTTAATCGTAGGTAGATGACGAGCAGGAGAAAACCGGGAGAAATTGCTCGACCGTGTTGGTATTTTTCCGTTGCACGTTGCTCGATCATGGAAACGTGTTTGTCAGTTGCAACAGACCCGAGGAAATTGCTCCGGAGCTTGCGTAAGCTCGCGACGCGCTTCGTCGTGAAAACATTTTTACGTAACCGACGGATGCGAGAATTATTCCGGTTGAAAAGAGAGCTTTGCCGCGCGCGCGAAATGAATAGAGAAAAATGTTTTCTGCGATCCGTAAGTACCCCCCTGTGTCCCTCTGCTCCACCTCCATGGACAGTAAATATCTTCACGAGTGCCTCCGTCGATGAAGAATCTCCTCGACCGGCTCAAAAATCAATTTCTCGTTACCGGATAAATAGTTACGTCGATTCGACCCCCTTCTGTGCCTCTTTCTTGCCCCTCTCTGTGCCCCGTGAAAATCTATCCGCGAAGGGAATGCCCCGTCAATGAAAAGTCTCATCGACTAACTCAAAAGTCGATTTCTCATTATCAGATAAAAAGTTACGTATATTTACCTCCATCCGACCTGAAACATTATTATCCAGTCTCGTAGCTTCTTCCACGTTCCGAGCCGGGTCGTCAACGTGGAAAAACAATGTTCAGCTCGGAGGAGCGAGAAGCTACGAACAATTTTCTTCTCTTGATAAACCTCCGGTGCCAACGCCGACGCTAATTGCTATCCAGTAAAATCATTAATTACGCGATCCCGAGGAACGCGTTTACCCATTCACCCTCAATGCCAACCGGTTCCCCGTCGTCCGACGATCGCATTATTTCAGTATTATTTCCGTACCCCCTACGTGTCGTTTCTATTATTAGTGACTTTCCACGGCGTGCAACGCGGCAATTAGTGTTTACCTTTAATTGTTTCTCACCTGTTAAACCAGTCGTCGGTGTACCGTGGATATGGATACGGATCATTGCTGCTGAAGTCGTACGAAGCTTTGGCGTTCTGAAACAAAGAGAACAGTTTCTCGTTTCTTCACGAACGATTGGACCCCCCTTTTTTTTTAACGTGGGCCTGAGAAAGGAATAGAGGATAGTAACAAAGTATCGGTATTGTCGGAAACTTGCTATAACGACAAAATATGCGACCGTGTCGACCGTTAACGAATTATAGAAATAGTAGCATAAAAAAATGTTGTGCAAATTACCAACGGCACAAATGGAATCGTCCTTTTCGCTTGTTTTCTCGCGTTGCGTATTATTTTGTTATTATCCAAGGTTTCCAACAATACCAATACTTTCTCGCTATCGCGATCGTTTCCTTGTGGGAGGGAACTCTTCTCTGTTCGAGAGACAATGCCACTGCTGAAACTGACGGAGGCTCGTTTCCTTCCAACGCGAATAGTCCACGATCATCCGGTACGTCAGGAACTAAAGAGGGAATGATGGTTGTTAAGATAGAACGCTCCGCTGTTTCGACGAATAAAAGACTGGGAACAAGGTGAACTTCGAACTGTACGAGATGTCGGATCTTTGATCTTTTTTCAAGGATTCTTGCAGTCTCTCCTAATCGTAGAGATTCCTTTGAGATGGTTCTCTTTAGAATGTACAAGCTGGAGACAGTTGGAATGATTATTTTTAGTATTTACAACCTTAGTGCAATCAAGAACAGGTTTTAATCTCTATTATGGCGAGATGTAGACGCGGTGGACTGTAATCGTAATTAAACCGAAGAGGGATTGATTGTTCGTGTAAAACTGAATAAAAAATGTGAAGTAACGTTTTTTTCACGATGCTTCGTTTCCGAGAAAGTCCCTCGCCAAGATCGTGCACCGTGCAGGGCACATGACCGAAGTGTCTGACCATTGTTCGCTATTTCTACTTACAGTGGAGTTTTCAAGTTAATTAAGAGCAGTCGAAACAAGTTGTACGGTATTTTACCATAGTCGACGTTTAGAAATACGAGTAGAAATAACGAGCATTGGTCAGACGCGCCAACCAAGTCGTCCTTAATTGTACCCGTACTCCAAACGTCTTCAAGATCGATTTTCTCCAGAATAAGGCCTCGAATGAAAAAATTATATTCTACATTTTTTCAGTTTTACACGAAGAATCAGCTACTGTCCCCTATTATTGGTCATCGTGTATATATATACATATCTCGTTATAATAAAGATTAAACCTTGCTTTTCGTTGCACCAAGGTCGTACATATTAAAAAATATAATATTGAGTGAAGAAATAAATAAACGAGAAGTAAAAATAAATAAACGCTCGATGCAAAGTTGAAATACACCCACATGCTGTTACCGATCTAACCTCGTTATAATCACGATGCAATAATGTTTCGCGAGTAATTCTTTCGCATCCCTGAGACTTACCCCCTAATTGAGAAAATTTCTCTCCCATAAAATATTAACAAAGCAACAACAAAGTAACAATTAATACTCCCGCCTAGGATACCTGAACTTCTTGTGTTCGTTAATTAATTGGCAACGGGATCCACCAGCAGCGACATAACTTATACTCTGCGAAGATTCTACAATATCAACTTCTTCGAATCCACGGCCGGAAGTCTACAATTGCTCTTTATCTTTTCGAAATTCACTCCCACCGGGACTATCTGCGCCTTTTCGTTTTTATCGTCTCAATTCTGACTAATTGATAAGCGTTGTCTCGACGGCCAAACCCTCGACAATTTCTTGAACGATTTTCCGTGAAACTCGACCTAATTTTGCTTCGTTAACGAAGAACACCCCCGTGGAAATTCGACGACGTCTCTCTTTACGGTTCTTCGTCTGTCTCTTGATTTATCCTTAGTGAACGCAAACGGGGTACAAATTAATTAGTCTCCCGTGAGTTTTTTCATCCGCGAACTTCCAACCCCTATCACCCTCCCTCTTACGTTCTTTCACGAGAACTCCGAGATTCTCGTATTGTCCCCTTGTCTGCAAAGTTGATTACGAGTTTCCGCGACACATGACTCTCACTGTTCTACCAGTCTCGTCTTTGTTGCTTTGAACGAACGAGAAAAGAAAATATGAAACACGACCGGCGTAACTTTATTTTTCCATTACTTTTACGCTCCCCGGTATTCGTCGACGAAACACGTGATATAATATTTTCGCTCGCGCAATCCTTTGAGCGAATATTCGATTCAATAACGCGCGCGCAGTCTGAAAATAGGTCGAGTGTCCATCTTTGTTGCGAAATAATGTGATTCGAACATTTGTGGTTCGTGCTTTCATCCGAGTTGCCCCTGTTCTTGTCAATATTGACGATAAAAGAGAAAAAAAAATTTATTAGTCCTCGCTTTTGATCCGCGAGTCGTTTTAATTCGTTAAAAGCTCGATTATTTGTGCTCGCCGGGGACACTGAATGGCATTTAACGTGTAAATGATCTCAGGATACCGGGGAACGATACGTGACCGGAATCGGATAGACGAGAATTCCTCTTTAAGCGGACTGACTCCCGTCGCGTGGTACAAATTGTCATTTTATTAACGGTGGAAATTGTGTGCTCCTCGTTAAGAGCTCGCAGCTGGTCCCAATCGTAGCAATGAGGTACAAAGTGATCCGAGAGGAAATATTGCAGCTACAGTGTCGTGTAAATTAATCTTAGGAATTGTTCGAGATTCTTACGAATAGATACATTGTTAAGATTAGCGACTACGTTATTTGTAAACATTATCTTTAATTTAATTGGCAATGCCAAGGTTCTTGGTGCTATTCAATGCAATTTCGTTATCTAAATTTTTATCGAAACTGTATATTCTCGCGTCTCGACCGTCCAGGAATTAAAATTAAGCATTCGTTGTGATATTGTTTATTAGAATTGTTCGGTGCGTCCGCCATTTTTTCATCGATTTACTTCCCAGCGTGCGTCGACTCCTTCGACTTGATTTCGTTTAACGTTTAATGCACCGACTCAAAGTCGCCAGAGTGGACGCCGCCGAGGAAGCTTCTCGGGACGAAGTGGAGGCGTCGCGACGCATTATCGTTGTCCGTTCGGTGTGAGAAGGTCATGTTTACGACCACCATTTGAATTTCAAGACGCATTCATTGTTATGTTAATACCCTTTATGAAAGTCACTGAGCTACAACAGAACGCCTTTAATGATGACGTCTATGATGCGTCAAAGGGAACTCCCCCCCCCCCCCCAAGCCATTTTATCTTCCGAAACGTAAAATTGTTTTCCGAGCAGGAACTTCCATTCCTAATAATGAATTTGCCCCCCTCCCTGCTTGGGTCGATTATTGTACAGAGTGTTCCAATCATCACCGGTTAATTTAAATTTCGCGCTATTTTTAAAACGTGAAACTGTTTAATCTGAAACTTGACATATGTTATTTAGATGGAAGATAATGAAAAGTACACGATGAAAGAACGGGTGAGAATTATTCAGGCATATTGCGAAAAATCGCGATCTCTAACGCTAACGATTCTAGAGAAAAAAAAGTAAATCGACTGATGCTTGGGACACCCTCTGTATCAAAAGAATGTATTAAATAAAATGTAAGTCCATAAAAAGGAATCGAAGAATTTAGGAGAGATATTCGCAAAAAAGATTGGAAATTCCCAGTCACATCGGTCCAGAGATCAATTCGTATAGGAATAAAACAAATTCTTGTATTACCCCGTCGGGTTTGACTTGTGGATTTATATTATTGGATACTTGTCCTTTATCGCGAGTGATGGTTTTTAAATCATCCGGTATTTACAACGAAACAGCGGAGACCAGAAAAAGGGGCAATTGTTGCGCGCTCGCAAGATTTACCGATGGCGCAGCTGCAGCTGCGATGACGCATAACAATGGACGTACTTACGTAGTTGTACTTTAGATCCGGATGCATGTAGTCAACGCCTGGAACAGAATGGAAAAACAAGGTTAACATCGTGGATTTACATAAATTGTAATAGAGGCTGGGAATCTAGTGCAACGAGAAACGGGGATGCAAATTCCCAAAACCTTGGCTCGGAATTCTATCCACGATTCGAAATACGTGTCGAATTTCGCCTCGTACATTTCGACTCTCGATACGATAAACGAAATTAATACTCACGGTCGTGGAACTCGTACAGCCACTGCAGTTATACAATCCATCAACTCTGTACACGGATCCGACAATTAACTACCGGTGACTAATTTTACGATCAAAGCTACTAAATTATGAAATAATTTGTCAACCCAAAGGATCAACAAATTTCATCCGTAATTAAATTTGACATACTTCGGTCACCAATAACGAGATATTACCATGATGTTTGTCAAACGATAATAGTCCATCAAAAGAGATAACGAACTATATCTCTATTGATGATTCCCTGGCTTAACGAACAGTGGGTGATTGTTTATGAATTATTGTTCATTTTCTTCCTGTTCCTCCAATGATACAGCGAGATACAGTAACACCTCGGTTATTGATCATACATGCCCTTGGATTCACGACTTGGAGTCATCCCCCACCTTTATAATTATTTTATCAAATCGAATGGACTTCTTCACATTTAAATTTAAATTTAACCAATTCCCACAAAAAATTCTCCATGCCTCGGGTATTGTTGAAATCGATCCCGATATTTCGAACATTAAGCGAGGCACCGCAAACGGTACGTCACCTCTGTAACGCTACCAATAAATGTACGAATATCGCTCGTGACTGGAGATCAGCGGTTAATTGTTAATGTACCTCCGAACTGGATCGGTCACGTCGGTTTTAATCCAATGGATTGTTGATTATCGACATTCACCCAAACCAGTTTAATATGTGTACGAAACGAAGTTCCACGTACGCGGTTAATTAATCCAGCTACATCGCGAAGCCTGGATATGAATTTTACGTCGCATCTGATTAGAAACCGGGTCGCTTTCAAAGTGACTACATCGCATCGAAGGCAATAATCGATGGGAATAATTTATATCAGGATTGGCCTACATAAAGCAATTAAACGTTCATTATACAGGCTGCTTCAACATTAGAATATTTTTCGCAAAATGTCGGGACTACAATCTTCATAAGGCCCACTGAACTCTACTTGGTGGAATTTTGAGAACTTTCACGATTTGGATTATCATATAGGGTCCTTCGTAATTAACAGTACTATGTCCTCAATGTACCAAAATTGTATACAGGGTGTCTACTTTATCTCAAGAGGGTGGAATACCCCATGAATTACCGATGGTGTCAAAATAATTTTCTCACGAATATTACTCGATACGGAGAGGACCCCTTCAATATTTACCACTTTTTCCGAGACATATTTCTCACACTTTCGGTTCATCGAGAGAATGATTCAATATTGAGTGAGAAAAGAAAGAGAGAAGTATTTTTTTTTTTTCTTTCAGAAGTAACTCAAAAACGAAATAAAATTCTCTCGTTGAATAAACATTTGCTCGACGAAGTCTAAGTTTTCATAGTTCTACCAATACTCAACATCCCCCTACATCCTATTTTCTTAATAAACACCAATGTTACGTTTCCCCGTGTTTTCGAGAACGACTTCGCATAGAAACAGGGAAACACGCGAGTATTAAGGAAAGTAAAGGGCGACGATAATTGATGAAATTATGTCGGAGCAATATCCATAAGTGATTATCTTCCCGTCACGGCGTGCAATTAATGCACCTACCCTGAGGAATACGACGTTCACGTGCCGCGTAATCTAAGCTAAAGCGCTTTCTCTTAATGAGTTATCTCGAGGTGCCGTCGGCAAAATTGCCGCTGTTAAATCCGTCAAATGGTCCATTAACAAATGCAACCCACGGATAACGTAGCAACTACCGTGAGAACGCGAGATTCTGCATACAATCGAGAAAATTGTGGATTCTTCTATTCTAAAGCTTACCAATGGTCCGTCTTCTTAAATTAATTTTCAATTTTCCACCGTTTTCTATCTCGGGCAATTGTACACGTGTGTTACCAAGATCCGAACGACACCGAGAGTGAAATTCGTACGTTGAAACAAAATCTCTTTAACGTCCATTATAGCCTCGGTCACGTTTTCCTCGCAACGACTTCCACCCACGCTCACATCGCGACGAAGTAAAAATTACCCACTGACATTTTTACTCCCGCAACGTGACATATTAATTAAACAATAAATTCGATTTACGACATCGATAATTAAATTTCATCCGGCAGGTAGAAGCATTTAAAACTGACACGAATCGTCCATTATGGTTGCGTGTTTCCCCGCACTTTTTGAAGGAACGGTCACCCAATGTTGATAATGTTTACCAAACAACGTCCGAAATAATCGATAAATTAACCCCATCCCCTCCGAATACCTCGACATGGTATATTCAGGCGCCATTGTTTAATTTTAGCCCCGGTTTGCTCGCCTAAAAAGTTAAAATATTACCTGTCCCCAGTTAAACTAATTTTTAAATGCATTTAGTTGCACAACCGAACGTCTACGACGTATTTTTCTACAAATTTTAATTCTTTCCCCAGCCGATGTTATTTTAAGGAATAAAATTATTTTCTTTAATTTTATTCGAATAAAACTATGCGATGTGTTTCTCATCTATTGTTACATTTTTGTAACAATTTTTCTCAGCTGATATCTACGTGACATAAAGCGTGGAATAATCTAAAAAAGATTATGTATTTAAAGGTTAAACATTTTAAAAAAGAAATCTCACCGTCGTCCATTATGGCTGTGGTCACGTTTTTCCCTGTAAAACCTTGGGCCCAAGCTGCCTCCACGTTCAAATCCAACTTCGGTTTTCCCCCATTTTGTCCTGTGTTCTTCAGATACCACTGATACTGAAAATAGGGGTCCGTCGGGTCCTTGTTGCCTGGATTCGCGGGATTTTTAATTTGGTAAAGGGGCACAAGATTATCCACGCTCAACGGCTTGTAACCCCTCTTCACCCTCTTGAAGCCTGGCTGCTGCACCGCGGTGTGCACCTGAAACATTCGAGTGAATCCTCTTGCTACGGCAGCAAAGCGAAAAAACATTGCCTCTTCACCAGTCGAAATGAATTTACTCTTCATTGCGTAAAACTTTTATTTTATTTATACAGAAATTACAAACAAAGTTACACCTAAATGTACGCAAGAATAACGGAGAATAATTTCAATAATTCGTATTGTACGATAAAAATTTTCTAAAACATCCTGTAAAGATTGTTACAAAAAGCAACTAGAAGTTAAGCGAGTAATAAAAGAAAATGTTCAAATACAATACACGACGATACAAACCAACAAGCAAAGATTACAGTACGATACGAATAAAATAAATATAATATAAAAAAACCCAAAAACTGGTCCAAACTCGACTTACATTTTATTTTTTTCTCGAAAAAACGATCTTCAAAATAACCGTTTCTCGAATCGAAACACAAATACGAAACGCAAGCGAGAAGTTCGCGTCACTGAAGTAATTTTCTTGCGGCCCCTGAATGTACAGGATTCATCGTACTCCATATGCAATCTTCTCGCTCGCGTACTGTACATTGTACCTCACGTTTCGCTTTGAACTTTGCGGAGCAATTACTCGACCAGATTTCACGCTTTTGTCGAGGCAACGTGCAAAATATGAGTTCAAAATACTCAGAAACAGTTGATGGAAAAATAAAAATTGGGACAAAGAACGATCGATGAATTTTTTATCGTGTGAAAAGAAACGCCTCGCGCGATGTAAATATGCAAAGAGTGGTAATGGAAATCGGACGTTCTTTCACAAGGATCGACGACGGTTTTGCGCGCGACGCCGTTAAATGATCGTCGTCTTATGCGAACAATTTGTTCCTTGTTCGACTACCATCTCGACGCCGCTTGGAAATTGGGTGTTCATTTACATTTATATCGACGCTCGTGTCGTGTATGTCCCTGAATCGAGTTTTAAACAAACCCCTCTGTCCCTCCCCACGAAGCGTTCATTTCATTCGAGGCTGCCTTGAAATGTTTTCCCGGAAATAAACATTGTTTTTCTCGGTGTGTAACACGCGGACTCGATGACGACACGGACTGTTTTATCCACCCGTGACTCTTTAAATGGCGAACACGTGACGGAATATAAATCGTTTGAACGCGAAGAGAAGACACGTTAACAGGAGGGATTCAAATGGGGCAGATGGTAGTTTTACCTTCCGGCGTGTGTGTGTGTGTATCCAAATTTTATGAAGTGGAAAACCATGGCGAGAAAATATCGTTTCACGGACGAAGGGAGAGATGATAAAAAAAAGAGAGGAACAAAAATAGGAACACGTCGCGCGCATACGAAGCTACGAGATGGTGTCACTTACCAAAGGATCGACCTTCAACCTTCTCATATGCGGCACGGACCTTTTGCTCCGCGCGTGTGGCAAAGCATTGTGCACGAAATGATATTCCGTCTGACTCCCCAGCACCTTAACAGAGGGAAGAAAAACAATCTGTACTCATCGCTCCTTTCTCTAGTTTCATACAACCATTGTTACACTTGTCTATACATGTAGAAGTACTTTTAACAATGTATGAAATGAATTTTAAATTTACCATTTACAGACGCAAAGGTTTACTGGAAACCTTAATTGTCATTAAGTTCCTTCTGCATTGAAAATTATTTTTCGAAGTTGTTTAATATTAAACTCTGAATTTTTCATCGAATTATTTACCCATAAGTGTCCAGCAAACGATACCAAAGTTTCTGCAAGCTGTTACAAGGCATTGGCAGAGAAGCAACAACAAAATCGATCGGCTAGAAATTCGAAAAGTGGCTGAAAGCGAAGACGCTTCGAGGAAAATTGGCTGAAAGCACATCCGCTGTCTTACCAAACACATTATCCCCCTCCATCTGGATCCTCTTAGGGGAACAGGTAAAGTGTTCAGAGTGTCTGGAAGCCCTTAATTTTTTCCATCTATTCCGAGAAACAACCCCATCGATCGTCAACCGGATGTACACGATCGGAAGAACCATCCCATCGAGAAATCTTGGATTTATAGTCGTCGGGGACGTAGGTAAATAAAATCGATCGAATTATATGGAGGTGAGTTAACGATCGGAGAGTATGGGATATCGTTTCGTCAATCCAATCGAGCCAATTACAGACAGATAAAGTTATCTCTCGATTATGGTTCAGACTGTTATCCGATTAATAACTTCGCTAAAGCGATAGGGAATCGATCGAACTCGATGGCAGATTAAACGCGCGCGTGTTATTTACCCCTGTCACGTATCAATTCGTTCCGAACTACGACGAAGAAAGATAACGATGAAAAATACTGGAATATAATGTTCGTGGAAGATCTTCGTCGGAGAACACCAATGGAACGACCAGAAATTACAAATTGGGAGAGCAAGTGACATTATTTTATCATTAAAGGAAGATATTCATTTCTGTGAACGTTTTTTTTTTCAATTTTGTGTTCAAGTAAATGTACAAAAATAATTTTTTAATTCTTTCGTAAAAGAATAGAACAACGGTCTATTATTTTGAAAGGATAGACATCGTCATTTTCGTAAACGTTTAAAAAGTATTTATATTAAAGTAGATATACCAGAAACATTTTTACATTCGGGTAAATACCTAACAAGAATTCTTTAATTCGTTCGTAAAAGTGAGGCAACTTTCTTTTTCTTCTCAAGAGACAAGATTATTTCTTCCTCATTTCTCTAAACGTTCTTCAAAATTGTGCGTTCGGGTAAATAGCTAAATAAAATTGCCTAAATTCTTTCATAAATGGTCGAGGAAGGCAATGTTCTCTTATTTCGAGAGGAAAGATTTCTCCTCTTCGTTTCTCGAAACGTTAGCTCTTTTTTTCCTCTTTTAAAACATTATTTAAATTCGTTTATAGAGGGCTTCACCTACTTTCTCGCCCCTCCGATTACACCACCACTGCGTACCACTCGTTTTTGCAAATTGGTTCTTTGCGAAACGATTGGCTAATTTTTTAACCGTGCAATTTCATCTTCGTTTATCGGAAATTGAAAAACAATCGATCGCAAAACGTTATCGCTATCCTCTCCCCGAGAAGAAAGGAAAAACTTTGGTAAATTGATTTTAAATTCACCCCGTCCCTCTCTCTCCTCCTTCTTACCGAGTTCATCTACTCATTGCGACGAGAAAATAGTGAGATCACTCCTTTCCGGTTAAAAATTATTTTCAATACGATCTGATCGTTTTTCCGTTGGTTCTCGTTTGGAATGCGCTTTTTTGGCGCTAGGTAGAAGGAGTGGGTGGGGAATATCCAGGAAGTTCCGCCGAATTCCGGGAACTTAGACGAATAAAACTGAAGGGGGCGGAGTCTCGCACGTGCAGTATCTGTGCACGGTGGCACGTGATCGTCACCGAGATAAATCTCATTACGAGATTGGTAATATCTCTGCTACCAAATCCCATTGCCGATACACGTCCATTCCCCGATGGTATTTACCCGCCTCGTGGACAGATAGTGTATAACAGGACCGATTCCCCGTGGAACGATCGGTCACTGCGTCGAAGAAACGCGACCAGTTCGCTCATGAAATCGTTTTCCATCTTTATGGAACTGTCAGGGATATCTAGAGTGACCGATCGATCAGCCAATACGGTTCGACAGCCTCGTGAGACACCGAAGTGGTCAAATCTATAGAGATAGAGAAATCGGAAATCAATGATGTCTCCTCCTTCTGTTCTCGACCCTTGTTAAATTTTCAAGAGTATCAGAGAGTCACAGAGGCGAGAAGACTTCCGATTGGTGGAATACCAGCCCCCAATCGACAGCCACCCCGCCTCTGGGACGTACTGTCTAGTTCTGACAAGTTACGTGCTAGGCAGTATACTGTTCAGAGTTGGAGAAACGCCCAGAGGGGCGGTACAAGGCCAACAGGGGACCCTCGCCTCGCCTACCCTCCACCACACGACCAACGAGGGTCAGTACTGATTCTTGCCGATTATAATGAAATTTGGCAGGCTTGTAGGTCCAAGTGTATAAGAATTTTATCCAGAATTGTAGCCATAGATGATCGTTCAGTTATGAAAAACGTGATGCGAAGTTTGGAAAAATTTAAGTATACTCAAATGTTCCGAGTAAGTGTTGCGTAGTGGTAAATGCAAGAATTTGAACAAAATAATAAGAATTCTTCCCACGCATAGTAATTTAACATGAAGGTAGCTAACATGATCTTAGCTCTTGAAGATAATCTTAATGACGAAGATGCAATATTAAAACTACTCGAGTGTGAAAAGCTTGATAAAGAAACTATAAACTTCTCCGCACCTTTTTCGCTGTCGTTAATAAACCAGGCGAGAGTTTATAACCGAAATAAAAAAGAAAAAACCTTGCAACGCCATATTGGAAGCTCGTTCGATAATTACGCGGTCCCTCGAAAAACTTTCAATCCTCTACCGGAGCGACGATAACGCTCACGACATGAGAATGCTCTTATGTACGGCAGGGCCTCCATTATTCGAACCTCCATTATTCTATTTCTCTAGTGCTATAGGAACAAATGGGTCGTGAAGAATTCACGAACACCCAGGACTGAAGTGCAACCGAAACTGAGGGACCTACTGAAATTATACATCGAAGAATTCAACGTGACCTTTGATGACCTATTCGTAATCCTCCGGACAGTACATATTACTTATTACATAATAGTTATTTTATTTAATAATTCGTGAAAGAAAGTTGGAAAAAATTTCGTTTTGTTTAATTTGTAAGTTTCGATAAATAATACACTTAATATTCTTTTACAAGTTGTTTAAAAATAAAATGTAGCTCCAATTTTTTAAACACTCTGTACAAAAGTCTTGAACAAAGTTGTACAAATTAACCCTGAAGCTATATGTATACAATGAATATTTGATCGGTAACTTGCTTGGCGATCCATAATAGCAAATGCATGGTAAATGCAAGAAAATGTAACGTTTCTTGTTAGAATATTCTTATGTAACGGTGGAACCTAATTTCAGATCAACAATTTAGTACGAAACTTGGAGGATATTGGTACTTAGAGTGAATACCACATTGGTTAATACCAGCTTCAAGCTTATCCATGCATCCGTTACAAGTAGCTACGTATACACCGTGTGATCCGCATAGTGTAACGTATGACAAAGACCGTCTACAATGTCAAAGCATCAATCAGCACCAAGGAAATCTAATACAAACCGATACGCGACATAATTGCTCCTCTAATGCTCTAACAGGTTCGCTAGACCACAAACGTCACAAGGTTTATCGACGCGAATGTATATTCCTCCTCAGCAGATTGACTGCCACGTCATTCATTCGTGAATGATACCTAGATTCCTAAATTCGAAAAAAATTTCAAACCTCAAGATTTAAAACTAATAATATAAAATATCGTCTGTATTTGCAAAGTGTACATCGATGGTTAGAATTCATTTAGTGTTTATTTATTTACTAATTTACCAACCTTGACTATCATTAACACGACTTACAATTTTGATCAATATCAAGAAACCACGAGACACCGAAGCGGCATTCTACACCAGATGGGGAATATCGAAACAAGTTCAACCCCGCTTTCAAGTTCGTTCGAAGAAGTCGGTAGAATTTCTTTGCTATTCGAAAGAATATCTGTAAAACCGTAATAAAAAAAAACAAATGGTTCATGCTCTTCCGCGGTACGTACACGTAGTCGAATTTTCATGCGCGCGTAAACATCTTTGAAGTTTAAGTGACGATGAAACTTTTTTACGATGGACGCAATAGCGTCGTAAACGATGAAAATGGGCACTGTGAATGTTCGCAGCCTCCTTTCGTCGTTTAATTATGCATCGTTCTTGATGAAACAATATGCGTTAAATAGTCAGCACATTGTTTCATTAATACCCGATGAAATTTATTTGGGTCAGCGATTCCCCCTGCTCGATACACTGTTTCGTTAATTTATCGCTCGCGGAAAATGAACTGTGAATAAAGAAAAGGTAGTTGCACAAGGAATAACCCTCGCACAATAATAAAAAACTCTTGCAGATCCAGCACCTCCAGATTTCACAATCCCGTGTCACTTGCAAATATTTCCCGTTGAGTTGGAAAAGCATCTTACTGATCTTCGTAAGTCTGCAATTACTTAACAGTCCACATCGTTTCATAGCGCTACTTCGGTCTTACTCTGCATTCGCCAAGTGTCGGATTATTGTACAGGGTGACTCGTATGAAATGGTACAAGCTGTTTTCTCGGACACAAATTATTTTTCTTTTAATTAAGTGCGTCACGAAGTCTTACAGTGCGCGAGAAGGGAGGTAACTAATAGGGGAAAAAGGGAATCCCCTAGATTTTTTAAGTGGACGATGATATAAATTTGTTCTTAGTAAAACGAGGAACATTTATGTCGACCACTTTGTTTTTTTATTATGTACGACTGATAGGGGTTATCTTCCGTTTAAAAATAATCTAGGAGGCCCCCCTTTTCCCCCTACAAATCACGGTACGGGGACTTTTTCCCAAACAAAGTCGACGGTTCCTTTCTAAGATATCAGTTCGTAATACTTCACACGGGTCACTCTGTACTCAAGCTTCCACTTTTAACAACGATCGCCGTTGAACTGTGAGGCGGCAACAAACAAACAGACAAGATTGCAGTTTATTTATATAGAAGATTAACTCGGAGAGCTCCATTTCGCTCAAGCCACGCCCCTTGGACCACCTACGAAATCCTCCAACTCAACGCTATTAAACTTAATGATCAAAAATAATCGGATAACCCGGCCCTTTGGCTCCCCTCCCCATACGCTTTTGCCCCTCAAAGCGTACCTCACCCCTTCACCAATGCGAACTAGCAGTCCAGTAATCCAGTTTGACTCGGGGCTACACGTGTCACGTAATCCAATTAGCGAGCGTGCGCCCGAGTGCGTAACAACCAAGCACAGCGTTAGGGTTTGTGTCGCGCGTATAAACACGAGTGCGCAGGTTTATTGTCCTATCCCTTCGCCACGGCGATTGCATGTAAATGCAATTTGTTGAGTCCGACAATACGTGCACGGTGCACAAAAAAAAGAGATAGGAAGGCTATCGGCTAGGGTAACCTTGAAACGATAAAATTTCGAAAGAGTTTTAATTTCGAGAAATTCTAGAGATTTTCAGATTGAAGTCAATGAAGTGAGAGTTTTATATAAAGCGAAAGAAACAAAAATTTTTTTCAAAAGAAAATTATGCGTATCCAGTGTTTTGTCGAAATATGTTTCGGTTGAAATCTACCGGGACAATTTATTTGTTTATCGTATCTCCCTCTATACGTGATTTTACCGATTTCCAGTCAAATAATTCGGAATAACACAAAGCATACATTTATCCGGTATTGTGTATCGTACAACTTGGGGTGAACCGAAACGAGTTTATTCGTTGCTTCGTACAGTCTGGTATTATAACGAAGAAGTAACGATAGGGGAAGTTTTGGTACTGAACGAGGAGGATGAGATTGTTCGTCGTATTGTTGCAAGTACAAAAGGAATTAACAATGGATGGTCTTTTTTATTTATTTCTTGTGCATTTTACTCGCAGAGAATAGTCTAAAATTGTATGTAATTTTTATATTTCTTATTCGAGAGTATTAAATAATCATTCATTTTCAAACTCATCTACACTTAGTTTATCTGCTAAATCACATTCGTCTCTTAGATAAGTACGCTTGCTGTCTTCTTTTCTTTCTATTTTACGAAAGGAAATTCCAATTAAGTACTTAAATTTTAAGTAAAAAAAAAAGTAAATTTTTCCTTCTATATTTTCAAGTTTCACCGATCATAATACTTTTTCAAATAAGTACAACCTTCTCAAAGGATCGTTCGCTTGAAATTTTTCCCTCAAACTAACAATGGTAAGTAAAACTACCTGGTCATCCCACAGACTCGCCGAATCTCTTCGAAATATCTTCCACTTTGAAAAATAAATGATAATCCAATAATGGAAGAAGTGATCTATTAACCAGGAATAAAAAATTGTACGTACGAATCATTTCTCGTTTATACTCTCGTAAATCAATTTTTCGAAAGACCAATTTGCAACATACACCGTTCTTCTGGACACTCCATTCATCATTTATATAAACCCGTACAAAACCCTGAAAGTTTCAACAATTTGAACTACGTTCGGCACACGTATCCAACTCGTTTCGATCCACCTTTCTCCGTCATTTATCAAAAAACCGGGGACATTTCAACGCCATACACACGTTGCAAGCACACGGGGAGCCAAGCGGTTTGAAAAATCGAAAGCTCGAGAACCAGTCACAGGGACTAACTCGATTATGGGACTGGTAGCTTGTGGAATCAATTTCGCTCGGACGTCGCTGCGACGCACGAATTGTTGTTTAAATCGGAGAGAACACGCGAACAACGATTGAAGAAACGTGCAAACTCGCTGGAACGACCTGTCTCTCTTTCTTCCTTTTTTTCTTCTCGTCGTCTCTCGATCTCGGAATCAGTTTCGTGCGTCGTTCACAGATAACGTGAGAAAGTCATTCCTAGAAACGACACGAGAACGCTGAGATTACGTAAGTGGGAGAGGAGCGAGGGGATCCGAAATATTCGAGGCACTTGCAACGGAATGAAAGCTCGTCGTTGCGCAACGAGCCACGAGTAACAACCACTGTGCAAGCTCGATTCCTTCTTTCCGCGCAATTCCGTCGTTCCTGTCACTTGCATACGAAAGGGAGAGTGCGGAGAAAATTTTGCATAGTCGATGCATAGCTACGGAACCGTAATAAACGCATTCAAGTGACACTGTTTCACACAGGCGACCCTAGCTCGTCTATGCAACCCTCTATCCGCGAAAGTATATTCTATGAATATTACACTTTGGAAAATTGTCGATGACTCTTTTTATCGTTAATGTATACTAATGATAGTTTCAGTTTCGGTAAATTTAGTTGCAGATCAAGTAACGAATTTATTAGAAGGGAATAAAATAAACATAACGAATGTAGGAGAGAAATTTTTTTCGCGATGAATTTAAATATTCCACATTTTGAAAATTTGAGTAGTGGTAAAAACAGTCCAATTTATGCCGTGTTTGGACTCGTTTTAATCGAGAGAACCTCGCCGATAGATTGACACCATTATCGTAAAGACAAAGTGAAAAATGTAGAGTTTGCTGTATCTATTCACTGCCTTTGTTTATAAGATTAGATTACACTGGATACACCGAGTAGTGGGGGAATGATGGGGACGAGTCGTTGAAATTTAAGCGAGGCAATTCCAGTGGAGCAATCTTCTTTTTCCGGAAGAAATGATTTTTTTCTTCCTCGTTTCTGTAAACATTTTACAACTTTTTTTATATTCGGAAACATATAAAAGAAAATTGTTTCATCTCGAAAGGGCAAAGCTTTTCTTCCTCGTTTCTCTAAACGCTCTTGATTGTCTTTTGTACATTCGTGTACAATATTAACAAAAATGTTCTCAACATTCTTTCATTTCTAAAATCTCTTTTCTTTACTTCTGTAAACCTACGCTGAAATTTCATTCATATTCTCGGTACGTACATAATAATATTTTATACTCTAGCGAGTAATTTAATTAACACGGCAACCAGGAAATAAACATTTATTGCTCCGCGACATCGAACGAGAATTGATCGAGTAGATTTTTCTCGATGACACAATTTTGTTACTCTTTAACGAGAAAGTACACGCGTGCAAACGGTGGAATGATTAAAATAAATCGACCCGCGGTAGCTGCTCGTCGCTCCATGCGGGCTTTCAACAACTAACATAATTAAATACCGTGGAACATTTCGACGTTCGTGAATTAAACTCAACGCGAATTTCTCCTCCGCGTTTCTATTATTAACCGCGAACAAAATTAACGATTCTCGACTTCTTGGAACGGAAAGAAAAAAACAATAATGAATTAAAAGCGGAGAAACACAGGGAAATTCACGACTCGAGCGGAAAAAGGATACTATAAAAAAAATGAAATTAAACACGGAATTCTTTTCCGTAAACCTAACGCTAAATGAGAAATATTTAATACGTTTTTAATACATTTTTTTCCTATACCCTCGTTTAATTACCCGCTGAAAGCTGCAGATCTCTTGGGCTAGGATCAAAGCGTAGTCGTTTAATAAAAAACCACGTTCCTCGCTCAAAGCCCCCTGAAGTATACTAATATACCTTGTCAGTTAATAAAGGGAAACAATTAGTCCTGCCGGAATGTCACATGATCGAAGATTTACTGTTGAAAGCACGTTTATGGTAGAACGAAGAGAAAATTCTTCTTTCGAAACTTCGAATTAGAAAATTGATTTACAATTTCTACCGACAATTAGAGTTTAAAATTTTCAGATTTCGGGCTTTGTCTTGACTTTGTTTAAATAAATTCAGTCGTTCTGTTTATGAAAACGTAACATTATAGGGGCAAATACACGAAAGTCTTTCAGATACTTATAACTCGAATTTCAAGACTTTTAGAAATTTAAATAAGTTCTAAACAAGATCTCTTTACCTACCAAAAGGCTTTAACTTTATTTTCTATATAAAAAGAAAAAAAACACTAAAGTACGATTATTCGTGAGAAATACAAAACCTATCGAAGGATAGTAATACTTGAATCATAAATATCTAGGTTCTAAAGATCTATAGTGTTTTCGCGCGAAATCGAGCGAAAAAGTAGATTCAGTCGTTCGTGGTCAGACACCGAGAATCGTCGTTTTTGCATAGAGACTCGACTTCGTGGGTCCCGCGGAATCGTAACAAGGAATTAAAAACAAAAGTACGATTTTCTTCACCCTGGTCTCAACGAAGTTTTCCAACATCGAACTGAAAGGTTGCTAGCTTTACCGCGACATTCCAATCGATCGACCTATTTAACGTGATTATTTCACGCGGCTTCTCTCGACTGATCTTTTTATTATTCGCGGGTAAACCAACCTGACACGTTTACAGAGAAAATCCATCCTCTTTCTTCGACGTCTCTTTCACAAGATTCGCGAAACGTTGCCCAACGATCCATCAATTAACGAGATGAAAGTCTCCCTCCCGCGTTCTTCGATCGCGACAACTTCGTTTCTACGGTTGCCGCGATAAAAATCCGTCGTTACCGACAATGACAGTTCTAATCGGTCGCCAGTGGAGACGATCGATCATACTGATAATCCAACAGGTACGTCACAGGACGATTAATCGCGCGAGGTAGTCCGAGAAACCCAGTGATAACACGGAATAACGTCACCTGGCATTGTAAATAGTGCATTCGGGACAAAATCGATTCCATCAAGGTGAATTATATTTTGCAATCCCTTTAAAGAACCTGGTATTGTTCGACAAGTGTTTATAACAGAGTGATAGACGATCGGTTGAATTTTTAGAAAAGGTAGGGAGATCGTGGGTGCGCAAGGTCGAACGAATCAGTTTTTCGAAGAAAGTCGTGTAACGAGAGTCTCGTGGGAAGTTAACGAGAGTATACAGTGTAGAGTCTAACTTTAGTGTAATTGTATTCAATTTAATTTGGATACAGCATATCCAATAATTGGTGATACTTAGGTACTGTTGGAGAGTATGAGATAGAATCTTGTCGAGGAAAAGTCGAGTATGAATTTTATTAATTAATTGTCTATTATAAGGAGAAAGAAATTTGAATTAATAAGCTATTTATTTAAAAAATGAGAATTCTGTTTCTTACGGTGTTCTCGATTATTGAATGGAGTTAATATAGACGGAAGTATTAGGAATAAATAGGGAAATCCGTCTTATCGAGACAGTGATGTATTGTAGGAAGAAGGAAAGATCAGTCCAACGTTGTGGGATATGAAATACCATAAATAAGTAGAATGTGGACACTGTCGAGTAATCTTTTCTCGAGACCTTATAAAGACTGACTGAAACGAACAACGAAGTACGACTTGGTTATTCCTGTTGACTGATTTCTCTTTTCTCCCTAGAATACATATACAGTCAATAAATACTCAAAGTCGTTTTTCTCGAAAACAAAGCCCCGTAGGAAAAAATCGTACACTACATTTTTTATTCGTTTTCGTGCGTAAAATGACAAATTCCCTCCAGGACTGATTTTCCTTTCTCCCTAAAATACATACGTATACCCGAAGACATGTGTATCTCTGCGAAAATCAAGACCTCCTGCGAAAAAAATCATTTCTACATTTTTTTTTTTATTCACCTTCTCACATAAAATGACCAATTTCCTCCAGAACTGATTTTTCCTTCTCCCGACAATACACGCGTAGCCAACAAATACTGAAAGCCGTGTTTCTCGAAAACTAAGTCCCCTACGAGAAAACTCTATTCAATATTTTTCATTCGGTTTCGTCCATAAAACAGCCACCAATTGCCTCACACCCTCTATATCGTCGCAATCGTTGAAAACCTCCCCTTTCGCGCAAATTCGCCCGTGTGTCTAAAAATCCCCATGCAATAAAAACCGTTGAGCCTCCGAGCACACCGTGCGTCGCTTATAATTTTCTCTTTACGCCGCCAGAGCTTTCCCAATCTCTTCGTCTTTCCGCTCAATTGACTTTATATATAACCCAACGGGCCGAAAATCGCCAGGAATCGCTTCTCCATCGTGATTACTGTTCACATTTGGCTGTTGTTCGTAAATCGTAGAATATTTTCACCGATTTCTCCTCGACTTCCCTCGATTCCACGATTTACCCTCGTCGGTGAACAGAACACGGGATCGGGATAATGGGACTTTTACAATAGACCGTATAATGGAACGTTTGATCATCGTTATTATTAGAACAACCTTTCCGTTGCGTGAGCGGGTGCCGGAACATCGAATGGATCCTACAATGGACTGAAGATAAATGAACAGACAAGACGACGGGGCCCTATGAAATTACAAGACTCCGGAACGAACACGGATGTGTAACAAGTGGCATTAGCGCGACAGCTAATGCAAAAAGGAGCGGTGACGTATCGACGAGTGATCGTATAAATACGTATCTATTGAAGTAATACAGAGTGTACGCAACAGGCGAGAACTGTTTCCCTACGCAACACACATACCCCTACTGTCCCCGACAGTGTTCATCGCCCTTGTCGATTTTCCTCGAATTCCATGTCGTGTTGCTCGGTTACGACTTTTATCCTAAAACGTTCGACAAGACGACACGCAAAAGCTCCACGAGGACTTGGTTATGCGGCGCCAGTAGCTTGGGCGTTTGTTTGAATAAACATTCTCGATGAATATTCATTCGAATACGATTCTTTCGCGTTTGCGAACCATGTGGGTGTTACGGTATAATATCCTTGGGTTTTTTTTTTTATCCTGCAAACTACACACCTTGATTATCATTCTGAGCAGACTCTGTTTACCGAACAGGAATCGCACACACTTGGTAACAATTCTGGTTACAGTCTTCATCGAACGGGAATGGAATATTTTTTTGCAGCCTTTGGAACATTATCTATTTATAAATATGCACAATTTCTTCACATTCCTGAACGATGTGGGTGTTACAATATTATATTACGCTTACTTTTTGGATCGTACAAACCGTACGTGCCCTTAATAACATTTTTTTGAGTACATTCTTAAATTGACATTTTCACCAAAAAAAAAATAAACGAAATGACTTTCCGAACAACCCAATATAATCTATTTTACGTTTCTGAACGTAATACAGATGTCTCGTGCACCTTTATAAAAAAAAGAAACAATACTCCCCCGTAAGGGCCATGAGAAATCGCAATTCGATTCAACGTGTATAATTACATAAAAGATATCGAGTTGAAACATTTATGCCCGATAAATTATTCGTAATTTCTGTTTCAAGAAATTTCGTCCAACTGGTACCTCGTCACGGAAGAATCCTCGAGCGCAAAGGGTTAATAGAAAGCAACTGACAACGAGCGTGAGCAATTTATTCAACGAGATGGCCCCTCCTCGAGCTATCCACAGCCAGAAGTTACACCCTCGAGAAACATTTCGGTAAGGAGGAACGAAGATTTCCACCATATCTACGCGATCCTCTTACCCTTTTCTCTCGTTCTCGGCCCGCTTTAGTGCGCCCCGCTTTAATGGAAAAACCGAGGAGCGTTTCAATTGTCGCTAAAACGCCGAGAAGCGTGTTTAACGCGTTCATCGTTGCGGAGAATAACTTCATTCTACTATAGCACACCGGTGAAAAATTGACTTCCAGGGAACAATTCTGGCAAACGTAGAGATTCGTGAAAGGAGTTTCCTTATCGTCGCGTAAATTTCTCCCAGCCATCGCCACAATTCCACCCACCTTCTAAACCATTTAACCGTGCTACCAGTTATCCTCTATGACGTGTTCTTATTGAAACTCTCCTCCATCGTTGCAGCTTGGAAACCGTGACTGTTGGCAGCTCGTTAAACGACACGATGCAATCAACCTGCACTCGAATCCTGATTGGGTGAGTGTTACCCCGCACCCTTGAGGGAAGTAGGAAGTAACGAATCGTAATGAAATTTTCCGCGAAAGAAGCAACAAAATAAGAAAAGTTTCGAGAAACGGCGAACGAATCTCTGACGAAAGTATAGTATTCGGTTCGACGCAACGGAATTCGAACGTTTCGAGCTCATATAGTTTCTAGAACAGTTCGTGAAAAACCGTTTCGAGTTGTTTACGTTGGAGAAGCGACACCACGGGGGAACGATATCGACGAAAAAACAGCGAGAGGAAACTTCGAACGCAATGGCCCACGTAGGCGTCTGACCACATCGTGTCTGTTTCCACTGTCACGTCGTCTGACCATGGACGGATGTTTCCACTTCGCAGGGTGAATTTAAAGCACGGGGGTCAGGCATCGTATTTGAATGGGAGGGAAATAAAGTTTATCTTTCACCTTTATTAACGGAATTTGGGAAGTTTTGATTTTTGGAAAATTTGTAAGGGAGGTAAAGTAAGTTTTCGAAATCTTTCGAAAAAAAATCGTAAAATTTAAATCCATTTTGGAGTCGATTGCAAAATTGTAATGGCATTACAGTAGTATTACTTATGGTTGATGTATGTTCTAAGTATCTTGAGGGTAGGACCAATTCTTTTAGAATTTGGAAAATTTTGTTTTTTAGAAAATTTGTGGTGGAGATGAACCGACCACTCCTCGAAATCGTTAAAATTTCATAGTGAGACTCAAGTTCACCTTAGGATTAATTAAAAAATTGTGAGCTTAAATCGTGAGATTTAGGTTAATAAAAGATTCTAACCTTATCGTTAACAGTACATTCTACGTGGTCTGAACGTAGAACCAACTGTTACGAAGCACGTTTCCGCGATAATGCGGGTATTCGTGACAACCACAACAAAATCAATGCCTCTCATTGATCCCGCGGTTGTATATCGACCATTCATTCGATGAACCGATAACGAATTCACGTTGATACAAATCAACGGTGAAATGAAGCAAGGATAAATACAACTGACAAAGATTTCCCTCTAAAACCAATCGTTTGTTCCAGGTTCATCCCCCCCCCCCCCCCCACTTCATTCGATCGAAGTGTACATGATTCAGAAATTTTTATTCCGATGCAAACCTACCGAAGATGTTTGAAGGTAGATGCAAGAATACCTAAAGCTAATGGCCATGTAATGTCTGATCTAACTTCCGTGGCAGAATCTTAATCCAATCTTAAGTTTCGAAATCTAATCCAAACTCAATTCGGACATAACGTAGTCTAATTAAATTCTAATAACGCTTGATCAAATATCTCATCGAGACGAGTAATATTTTCCGATCAAATCTTATCGATCGTCTAAGACAGATTTCGTTCCGGTATATTCACCCCATCCGCGCCTTAAGTCACAATGTTTCAACCCCGGTATGTAATTTTTCTTGGCGCGGTTGCGACACGTACACATCGGTATCGTGATCGGGCGCTATACATTTACCGACGCTATCGCTAAGAAAGCAGTCCCTGTCGCGTGAATTCTTATAATATTTTTCTCTTTCGTTTCTTATGAAAAAATGTCGTTCAATTATTATCGTTTCAGGTGGTAACGATCGTTAAAAAAAGAGCATACGTCGCTACAAAAATGTTTCGAAACTTACTGGTCCAAGATTGACGAATCCGTTCCTAGCAGCCACGCGATCGGCGACGTGTCTTTCCGCGGGCTGTCGCATCTTCACAAGAAACGTGTTTGTGAACACTTCGGCACTGCTGCCGGCGCAGAGGAACACGAGCACCGCGAGTAGCATTGTAACTGGCCGGCGATATACGTTGACGTGTCTCGCATTCGCGGGCACTGTACGCGATGTACGGGAGGGTACTGCGAATTTCGTGCTGTCAACCGCCTCCTCCGCGGTAGGGGTGGATGAGGACTTTTTCACGGTGGTGGTAGTGACGACGTCTGTATCACTGGTGGCGAGGGAGTCGGTGGTGGTGGTAAAATCGTGCGAGTCGACGTATGAGACTGCCGAGTCGCGCGCACCAATGCAAACGACACGTGCTCTCCCCATGCTCGTCGCTGGCCGACTGGCTTCGTTTCGTTTCTCGAACGAGGGACTCCACCAATCAGAAACAAGGGTGCGCAGACGGACTGCTCCCTAATCGTCAGGCACGCGCAATGAGCACGTCGGCGCGGTGCGCGATCGTTAGCCGCGTGGAAACCGATCGAAGTGTCGCGTGTGCAGACTATCTGCGTGCAATGCGTGCGAATTCGTGCGTAGCCAAAAGCAAATGTGTTACCGATTGCGAGAATTCGCTCGGTGCGCGAACCAATGACGCCTCTATGCGCTTCGGTCTGACGTCACATGACGGCGTATTGATTGAACAATGTACCAAAGCAATGGCGCTCGTCCGTTAAACATGCGCGATGGGTTGTCCGACCTGCGTTATTCACGCGATGTATCATAACCTTCTTATCGTCTGACGAATTAAAAGAACACGTCTGGTATCGCTATGGAACGTTCCCCGTCTTTGTTTCGACTATCTTTTCTAACACTAAAAACGTACGCGTATTTTTCTTCGAGCACGGGTTTTTGGTGGAGAAGTAGCAACAGCTACAATTGGTCGGACACAACAGTTGCATAGCTTTCTTCTCTGGTAGCAGTAATTTGTCTAAAAGATTTACGATTCTTCAAATCTAAGAGACTTTATCCATGTAGTTTGAATACAAGATTTCTTAAAATATTGTGAATTTATTACCGGCGATACATTGACTCTTCGAAATGAATTTTCGCTCATAGTAGTATGTGCCTGACTAAGTCGGACGAGACTGCAGCACTGCGCAATATGTATAGACTATACTTCGAAAAAACTTTGCCACTTAATTTTGACGAAATATTTTTAATAACAATATCAGAGAATTATATTTAGAGTAACTCGTTGTTGATAAACAGAAATTCAACGGGTTTAAAATTAGACTTTTTTTAGTATTTCTTTTGTATCTCACTTTGATAGAGCAATAACTATGAATTTAGCATACTAATTTGAATTTCACCTCGTCGTTCATCAAATAAGTTGAATAGACAAAAATATTTCATCCATTCTTTTACAATTACAAAAATTTGTTTAAAAAAATTATGTAACTTTTTGGATATGAAACTTTTAGGTGTAAATACGATTGTTTATTTTTCTTGGTTCATAATAAATAATACAATTATATTCATTCGACGAAAACAGAAAACGAATACATTTACATGTAACAGAAAATCATATTTCATATATCTGCATTTAAATTGATTTGTGCAAGCTATCTCTTCTATTCGTGTTGCATCTCATTTAAACAAAACAATAAACATTAAATTAGACTGTATATATATATATGTCCAAATACTATTGCATAAAAGTTATAAAAACGTTTATTTTAATTTTTACATTCATAAGACACAGAATCAGTACATATTTTATGATGTTACATTAAAATAAATATACAATTTAGACTTCAATATAACATATAGTTATATCTATTTTAATGTAGACGTTGCAATTCATCATTTATATACTGTGTGAAGTAATTGTAACTGCTTTGAGAACAAAATAAAAAATGACAGACATACTTAAAGTACTTTCATTTAAAAGCTATCAACATGATTTCTAACAATACTTCAAATGTTTATCTTCACACCGTATTCAAGTATATTTTTCAGGTATGTAATAAACTATTTTAACATAATACACAGTTATCATCACAGAAATATGTGTAATAGACATTTGAGTAGCTGTAAGACACCATGGCATTGTAAAAAGTAGTCTCATTGATTCATTTTATCAAAGACTATCACCTTTTGACAGATTTCTTCCCTGGAACTACCGATGGATTACTGGTTATCCTTATATTTTGTTGTAATTTCCGTTTTGCCTCTAGTCTCATTTTTGCTTCTAGCCGTTTTCTTTCTATTTCTTCAGGAGTACACGATACAGACTGCGACTCTTTTGCAACCTCTTTTATGTTAAATAAATTACTAGTAGATTTATACTTAACTATACAATTACCGCGGTCTTTTTCTTCTAATCTGTTAAGTGTGTGTGCATTTTCCATGATATTAATTGATGGAATATTATTACTTTCATGTAAATTCTGACTTTTTACAATAGAGGAAGTAGTACTTACTGATGAACTAACTGAATTTGATGAAAATCGCTTTTCAGATGATGAAATGGTTTTATTCGTTTTGCTATTTGCATAAGAGTATTTGCTTTGATAAAAATATTGGTCTGACAAACTTTTTGTTTTGAAGAATTTTCTGTTTTCTAAAGCAGTGTTGCCAGCAAAGGATTTTTGTATTCCTTCTTTATAATTTATAGATTCATTATTCTCTGCCAAATCATTGGTAATAAGTAATTTAGTATTTTCATGACTACTGGATTTACTGTTACACGTAATATCTACTGTTCTTGAAGCAAGACTATTTGAAACTTGTTTATTACATTTTTTACTAGAAATAATTTCTGTAGAAACCTTTCCAAAATTGTTCAAATTAGAATCCATATTTGAAACATTGAAATCATATTCTGATAAATTAGATAGTAATTTATCATCCTCCATACAAGTTGCCAAACAATCATCAAAAGAATCATCTGGAAACTCTGACATGTCTTTCTTTTCCAACACCTGTTTCCGAATTTGCATACTTGTAACATTATTGTTAAAATGCGGCTTTCGAAAACTGATATCTTTTGAGTTTGAAACTGAAACATTAGAACTAAAATTCACTTTACTTGAATTATTTGAATATGTTTTTAAACAACCACTTGTGTTAACTGATGAAGAACTCTTGGTGATATTAGAATTCTTGGAACTTTCAGTAGTGTTACTAGATGTCAAATAGTCAGTCTCCTTTTCAGATGTGGAAAACAATTCTTTCTCTTCGCTCACTATAAATAATTCCATTACACCATTTTCATTACTTTTACACAACTTCAACTTTTCTTCAACTTCCTGAGTGCACTTTACCATTGAATCATCAATTGAATCATCAAATAAGTCTTTATAACTTAAATCTTTTTTGTTCATATTATCAATAGTAATAGTATTTATTTTAGACTCATCATTATTAGTATTTATTTGTAACATTGTCTCACTACTATTTTCACTATTTAATTTTATCAATGGTATATTTTCATGTTCACATTTTGTATCATCTTTTGCAGTAATATGATTTGCACAATTCTTTTGCATACTTTTCATCTTTTCACTTAAAGCTTTCAATTCAGCTGTCAGTTTCCCAATATTTTCTATATTTTCCATTTTTACTTGTTTTCTTTTAAGCGGTTTTTGCAATAAAGGAGAATTTGAGTTTCGTTTTTTTTGCAATTGTTTGGTCCGTTTGGGAGTTTCTATAAGATTGCTCTGTGGTTTAGCCTTATCATTGGAATTTTTACCTGCAGAAGTTTGCCAATCCCATGCAATTTCATTACCTCCCTCTTGAGTGCAAGGAAGTGAAATTGGACTGTAATGATAATCTATTTCAGGAGAATCTTCTACATAAAACACATGTTCTTTCTTTTGAATAGGAGTACTATGTCCAGAAACACGTGAATCTGAGGAATATTGAGGTGATTCATTTCCTATGTCACCTTTCATAATTTTTTTGACCGGTACTAAAACATAAAGTTTATGCAGACCAATAAAAATTAATTTTACAAATACTATTTTATCAGTTCTCTACATAATAAAATCGTATTTATTACCTTCTTCAGTATTGTCAATTTTCTTATCTCGGTTTTGTATACTGCATTTTGTCACTGACTTTTTACTTTTATTCATAATTCTCACGAACTCAATATATAAAATATATAATTCTGATCAACGTATTGACAATGCTTAGAGGTTAAACAAACAAAACTATCACATTTCATGTACGCAAAATAATAGTTGATTCACGCTAATCTTTTAAATGTCTTGTCACGGTGAAAATTTCCCACTTCTTTATACTTTGTTTTTAAATTTTTGTAGACACAATAAATATTTTAATTTGTTCTACATATTTTGCACATAAAGAAGTACAATTAAAGTACTTAACATGTAGTTATTTATGTACCAACCTTCAAAATTCATTGAACCATCTACACGTATCCAATATGAGTAGCCATTATCAGTTTTTAAACAGTTCATTTTATTCGATGTATAAAACATGCAAAAAAAATGATAAAACATGAAAAGAAAATCATTCCCACTTGTATAAATAATCGTAATGACTCACATTCATAAATATTTTTACAAACAGATAAAAGAATAGAGTATCAAAATATTTAGAGTAATATATTTAAATTTCCCGCGAATTGCATGCACAGCAAACTTCAAATGAGTAGTATATGACAAAGGTAAATACTGTTGTCCATTGTTGCCTGATATTGTTTATCGACAAGTACTGATGGTATATTTTTGTTTAAACAAATATCGACGTAAATATCACGATTTTTGTGTTTTAACGATGAAAATAAATTAACACAATTTAAAAAATTTAGTATCAACAATTTTAAGACTCACAATCAATATGATGCTCGAAAAGTATAACGATATAGTGACAACAATTCGAAAATTTCGAGGTTTATCAAAGGATTGTAGAAATTTATTAAAAGAGAAATATAGAGAGTAAGATTATTTATATTTAAAAATCTATATAATGTATTTATCCGACACAAATTAATATATAACTGTTTTCTTTTTATTCAGCATTCCAGTAAATACACTATACAGCATACTGTCTTTGGAAATACAACATAAAATGAAAATCGAACATGGCAGGTTATTTGGTAAAAAGAAGAAGTATTACGATACGTGAGCATACACTATATCATATTTAATTATTGTTTCAAACTTGTATTGATATTATTGTACCATTTAAATCATAGATACATAGAAGCTGTACAAAATGGAGAACCTATTGGAATTTTATTAAAAATGGCAAAAGATATTGGTGCACCACCTGCATTATTAGCTAGAAAAGTTCTTGAGATACATTGTGAACAGGATGAACCTAATGGTAATTTATATATTTAAATTAAAACTGTGTTACAAAGTACAAATATTTCTAAATTATAAAAGATAATATTTTTAGTTTCTCGACACGAAGTTAGTAAGTTATTTAAAGATACTACTCTCATTCAGGACAAGGACCTTGCATATGAAGTTTATTTGGTAATAATTTAATATTATTTTAATTAATATGATAAATAAGGATGAACTGTTTTAATATAATTAAACAAATATACTTTTATAGTATATATTATATGATAATATATGTTTTTATAGTGTACATTATATGATGCTATATATGGACCTATAGCAGATGCTATTGGAATGTATGTATCTTAATATTGATCAATAAGTACAATAACTTGTTATATATGTTTCTGTAAATAAAACTTTTAGTTCGGTAGGTCAAGAGTATGAAGTAAAACTACAAAACTATTTAACAGAACGTAATTTGGCATTTCGTAATGAGGAACACTTACGATCAAGGGGATATGACAAAACTCCAGATTTTAAACTCGAAGTACCAATTGCAGTAAATGGTTTTGTAATTAATTGGATAGAATCTAAGGCACGATTTGGCAATTTGGAGATACATCAAAAGTATATTAGAGAACAATTTCTAAGCTATTGGAACAGATTTGGTCCAGGACTTGTGATCTACTGGTTTGGATTCTTAGATAATTTAACTGAACCAAGTGAGAAAAGATTTATGATCATGGATCACTTCCCAGAGAATATTATATACATGGATCCTACTTGTATTAAACCTACAACTTTATGATTATATTGTTTGTGATTATTCGTGTTCATCATAAAGAGTGAAATTTCATAAGGATATTAGTATTGTACAATACTCATACAATAAGGATTATTATTGATAAATACAGAGCAGTATTTTTGCCCTTTTATATAAGCCTTTAATATTTTCAAATTATTTTTTGATGGAGAGAGCGCCCTATCTTTCTCCCTTTCCTTAAAGTAAAGCGTGAGTAAAGATATTAGAAAAAAAAATGAGATCACAGTAATAGTAAGAAAGCACATGGTCCATCGCGCAAGCAAGCTAATGCGTTTATTTATATATCGAGCTGTATCTGGCCATAGGCGCCGCTGCTGTCGCGATTTCAAAGCCAGTATGAGGCAGTGTTTCGTACAGCTTACAAGTTATTACTAATATCGTATAATACAAAACGCAAACCTTTTGTTGGTGGATCGATTTATAAACGAAAGATCGCAAAGTATTGCGCGCGAAATGCGTCGCAATAAAAATTTCAAACATGTAGTAAAAATATTTTGAAATACTAAAATATTAACTAATTAGATCATATCTACAAGAATGCAGTCTGATAACACCTGTCATTGAAAGTTGTTGCATAATCAAGAAACACACAGAAAGTTGCCACGTGAATCTTATTCTTTGTCGCGGTGTTTGATCAACGAGATCGAGGTAAAGTTTTAAGCTTTTGTATATCAATCCTTCAAATTATCAAATACCTTTGAGAATTCGTTGATACAACGATACAAAAATCTAATCGAATAAGTATGCCACATAAGTAAATTATTGTAAAAATGTTTTATCAACATCAAGTTACTCCGAGTTTCATACAGTTCGTTTACTACGTGATTCTTAATATATACTGTAATAATAGAAGAATTCTTAACAAATATCCTTGAAATACGATAACAGTGATAATATACTGATAACGATAGTTGCTTGTTAAAAGTTTCAAATTATAGTAATTTTCAATGACCATGAATTTGAACACTATGCCCTGTTACCGTGGCACGTAACCCTGACCCCTTCCACGCTTGCTCTAGATTTTCCTAGTTCAAGGCTTCACAGTCTAGTGTTTTGAATCGATCGAATTGTAAAAAAAAAAATTTCTAAAATTCTGTGAATGTAGTCGCAGTCGGGTTGCCTTAGACTTTCTATTTAAAAAGTCTCAAAGAAACTGTCACCGGTTTTAAGCATATCGGGAGAAAGGGATTACGATTACACGCTTCAATTGGCCCTTTGATCCGAGACCTTTCGTTCGTTGATGGCCCTACTATGCTAAATATACACATCGTTCTCCATACAATATTCATACGTTGTGAACTACGAAATTATTTATTTATGTATCGTTCGTGTTATATTTAAGAATAGGATGGCCAATAAGACTACGACAAACCTGAAATCACAAGAGCAATCTGTGAAAACCGCAGTGCAATTACAACTTGCAAGAATTAAAAAGGAGGTAGGATTTCCACTTTTGTTTTTATTTTTACATCACTATGTAATAAATTTTACAAAGTACGTATTATATAATTTGTGAAATAGTTTCTTGTGAAACATTCTAGTATTTATAGTACATCGCAATATAATTTAAGGCAGGGGTTCCCAACTTCACTGCTGATAAATCCCCGAGGAGATAATTTAATTTATCTGGCAGATTATTAAATTACAAAGGATCATTTGACGGCCTATGGACAATCTCACTCTTATTATACAACTTTGCAAATTTATTGAACTCGTATTTTAAATTTCATAAAGACGGTTTTATATATTTTATACTTGCCTATATATTTAAAACCTCCAACTTGGGACGCGCTTAATAAATTTATTTACAACTAGATGAACGTAATGTTTATATTTAGGAAGAAGAGGAATTATGGATATCAGGAGAAGAGCTGTATACCGAGGGTAGCAGCGACGAAGAGGAATACAAATCACAATCAAGATCACGTCGCAAAATCAATAGTAATCAATCGTCGCGTGTTTCTTTGACTAACCCAAATGATGAGAGTCAATGCAATTCAACCGTTTCCACCGAAATCAAATCAAAATTGGACAATTCCACCAATATTCCTAAGGACAAGATTACGAAAAATCAAACGGTAAACAAAACCACGTCGGAATTCGATAAAACCTCCACCACTTTTGAGAAACTGGCGGTTTCATCGTCAGCGGAATCGTCTGCTACTTGTACTATCAAAGATACAAAATCCTCCGATTTCTTTGCCGAAGAGAAACAAGAAGAAAACACGGAAATCTCATGGAAAGCGAAAAGAGGTAGTTTCGTGTTACCTAATTCAAGTAATAACACCAAAGAAGAATCAAACAAATGCTGACACACGCTAAAATAATTTTATTGCCGTTATAGTATTCTTATAAAAAGAGTACTTTCATTCATAATCGTATGGGATATGTATCTTGTGTACTTATGTAAATCGCTAGTCTAAAATAGTTCTTTAAATATTACTTAAAAAATTATCGCTTTCGATGCACATCTCAGCATCTCTGCAGGATATGAAATGTATTTTGTATATTGTTCATTCGTGTATACAGGATGTTTCGTGTAATATGTTATAAGCTACTTTTTGGAAGACTATTACGAAAAGTATTATTGGTAATTTTTTTTTTTTAAATGTGTATATACACACACACACACGCGCGCGTATGTATATGTATATATGTGTGTGATACTGTTAGGAAGGGAGCCTCGTCACGTGTTTCACATAAAAGTTACCGATAAATTCTAAAGTATAAACAAAAAATGTATCACTGCCCGTAATAGTTTTTGAAAAAACAGCGTGTAACAATTTATACGAAACACTCGGTATATTACGATGGTACATGATTAGAATTAAAAATAATGTACTAAAGAGTAGCAGTCGACGGTGCAGTAATTCCTTTGAAGGAATTAGAATCATACGAGCAAATGACCGAATTCGACACGCAATCGTTAGGAAATTTTGAACTAATGCATATCAATAAGAAATTATTTGAAAGAGAAAGTCAAGATGAAATTGATATGTCAAGTATAGACACGGAAGAGAAATGTGTAGGGAAACAAATTTTAGCGATGGAAAATCTCGATTTTTGTATACGCGAAATGAGTGATAAAGTAAAGGTAAACATATTTTTCCTTTATAATGAAAAAAGGTTTGTTGATACAACAGTCAATGTAAACATTTCAATCATATTGCAGAAAGCAAAGCAAGAAACTTTGTTATGCCAATATGAAAATCGAAAAAGGCTTACAAATATTTTATCGTCCAATCCCTCTGAAATTGGTAAACTAGCTGAAAATACGCGACAATTTTTTCACTTATGTCCAAGATATATGATGCTTGGTGGAGGTATGACAATAAAAATAATACGCAAAGATAGAAAGCCGATAACGATGCATTTTTCAACGATTTACGAACTTATAAAAATAAGATTATCGGACTTGTAGATAGGATATATTTTAAATATGTGTGTGTATAATAATATATCTATTTATATAATTAAATAATCAAATAAAAATATCAAAATATTATAAAGATAGAATTCCATAAGAATAATGAATCAAACATATCGCTCGAGACGAACGATTTTAAGCGACAACCACTTAGAGATGAAGATGACACGAATCTTGTTAGTGATATTAATACAGTAAGTCGTATTAATAGTAGTATTTCATAAAACTTGTAATTGTTGGAAATTAAGATTCCATCGTTATGAAACTTTTTGTTAGTTAATCGATTACAGTTTGGAATCAACTAGAGATATCGAGATAGGACAATGGAAAGTTACCAATTCAATAAATGATATTGAGTATGCCAACGATAAAATCTTTGATCCCGATAGAAATCCATATGTGGTGAATGCAGAAGCAAAAGCAATACTGCTAGAACTGGACAAAAAAGTTTCTGTGAGTAATAAAATAGTCATGACAAATTTTATAATGAAAATGCTATTTAAAATTTCTAAATAACAGGTCTGTCATAAGGATCTTTCCAAAGATCACGGACAACTTAAAAAAGTACACAATAACACATCTACAAGTACTGTAATTTCAACACTAGACAGTGTATCAACAATACAAAGTTTGCACGATATTGACAAAGATCTTCTAGATGAAGTAATAAAAGAAGCCGGGATTATTGATCCAGTGTCAATTTTGAAAGTCGCCGAAGATTACATAAGCACGTGAAACAGATGTACTTTTCTAAAAGTATATAATTCATTTCATACCTTTACAACTCTTTTGAAACATTACCGAATTTTTGCTAGTATTGTCACATCCTCAAATGAAGTATTAAGTAATAAATGAGACCTTCAGAGTATAAACATCTTCGAAAATATTTACAATGCATAGGAAATATTTTTCTAATAAATGACTTAATGGAATTGTTACGTATTACTTTAAATGTACAAAATATGCAATGATATTCGGTTGATAGTTTAAGTAGTACCTATTCAGTAATTTTACTGATTAAGGAACAGAGAAATTATAAACTTCAAATCACTACAATTAAATATATATTAATACCTGTAACAATATTCAAATTATCCTAAAATATTAACTTTTTTTTTCTGAACACAATACAAATTGTTGATTTTCTTATTCAATAATTTTCTATGTCGTTAATTTATCACTAAATTTTATCTTTTTTCTTATTTTTGTCGGAAACCGTATATTTATCGTAACTTTTTGTTGGGTCAAAAGGTTCCCATCTACTAGCAGGAAATATATGTTTATTTCTTTCATACCAAGACCTGAAATAGAAAGTAATTAATTATATGATTATAATTGATTATAAGAAGTTAGTACCTAAGCAACACCTTTCCAGCATGTGATTCTTCTGTCTCGACAGAAGCATCATGCATAACACGAATATCATCATGAACATCAAATGTGAAAAGAGGTCCACTCTTCCCCCTTGCCTGAAATGAATAGCAATAAATAACTTATAATCTTACACAAACGACATAATTTTGATCTACTTTGTATAAAATTTACCTTTGTTACAATAAAATCATAAAATGTATAATGATGTGGTAAAATAAGGTCTTCTTTTACATACATTAGTTGATCAGCCATAACTGTTTTAAGCTCACTAAATTCACGCCTTAAAACTTCTAGGCATCTTTGAAGGAGTTGATAAATGGAATTACCTGCCAACAGTGCGAACTAATAACAATTAGTATAAAATCATTGTAATAAAATTATCAATATATTATACAGTGTTATTCTCATAATTAAGTAGTTACAATAATACTTAGGCCTTTACCTTTCTTCATAATGACACTTCGTCTATGTCCAGAACCATCCCAATAACTGAAAGTAATTTCAATTTCTTCCTCTTTCAATGCATTTTGCTTCCTAGCCCATTCTTGTCTTAACTCTTCTCTCAATCTATTCTCTTCTTCTTCTCGTTCTCTATCAGGTAAAAAGCTTGTGTCCACATCTGGGTTTTTCTTTATTTTTTTTATTACAGGTCCATTATCATCCTCTTTTGTCTTTTCCAATTTTGACTCTGATTCTTCATCAGAAAGTTCTACTTCATCTTCATCTAAGTTAAACGATAATGCTTGTATTTGTTTTTTCTGCTTATTTTTTTCAGCTTGCTTTGCAGCAAGAGCCCTCTCTTTCTCTTGTTCTTTTTCACGTTCCTTTTGAGCAAGTTTCCTTTCACGTTCCTTTACGATATTTTCCTGTTTTGCTTTCATTTCATTTAAAGTGACTAAACCAATAGTGGAAGTTTTCAGTTGTTGTTCCACAGCATTGTAATGAGTTGCAAACTTATTCTCAATATTATGAATCTTCAAATCATCTTCGATCTTCTTTTTTCTTAATTCTATTTCTTGCTGAGCAATTTCTCGTTTCTTCATTAATTGCATCGCTCTGCCAGCTTCGCTGGCTGCTCCTTTGTAGTGTGCCATGTTGTTTACAAATATTACTGATTCTAAAAAAAATGTAATTCGTTTGGTGTTTCTATAATGAGCGGCGACAAAACGAAATTTTACCAAAATCAAAATTGCGAGTCGTTTATATCACAATGTGTTTGTAATATAAGTGTTGATAACCTTTACTGAAATTATTTGTCTAATTAGAAATAAAATAATACGAAGGTAACACAAAGGAAAAAACTGTATGCATTTTGAGCGCTAACCATTTATAAATAGTATACAAGAAAGGAGTCAAATATAAATTGTCCTAAAAGAACAAATTTGTACACAATACAAACACCTTGGTACGACTTTATCGGTTATAAATATTTAATTGTTAAGAATACGTTACTTACTAGATTTTCTCACTTGTAAATCTTTTCACATGCACAGAAAAAATCTTATACTATAAACACCACGGAACACCGATAAAAGTAATGTTTGTTTCGAATGTATGCACAAATGTCGCATTCATTCTAGTTAAATGGATACATACCGAACGAGAAAAAGGTATAGACAAGATATAATATAGATGGCTTACCCATATGGAAGTTATGCGATCTGAAATACCGACTACAGTGATTTTAGAGCGAACTCTTCGTTTAAACACGGTAATTCTGATATCTATACATAAGTGCACCGTCGAAGTTAATAAATGCAATTACTTTACCTACGATTGTTTAAATACGCTGAATTAGCAGAGTTTTAAAAGATAGAAAGTAATAATTGTTTACTACAGACATTAATTTAATACCTGTTTTATTGCTTTCCACATTTGAAAACTGTACTTATTTAAACAACAGGTCAGAAACCACATTTTACTTCGATTAATAGTGCAATAATAATTCAAATCGCGACATAAAGTATTACAACAAAATTATTAATTGATCGACAATAACATCAACTCCGAGGCATCTTCAAAGGACCTGAAACAAAAATCCGTGTCTGCGAATCATCATTATTCATAAAAATCACCATAATTCCTCAGAAGTGGAAACCGTGTTTGAATCATTCTGTCGCAACACTAATTTATTAAATAGAAAATGACAAAATACTCCCGAGAACAGCTACACAGACTGTTTCCTTATTCGCAGCACTAATTTATTAAATAGAAAAATTAAAAAATTCTCAATAAAAATCGCGAAAGGTGGTTTATTATTCGCAATACTAATTTATAGAGATTAAATGTAGAACTTCCCAAGAGAAAGCACGCAGGGTGCTTCATTATTCGTACGCAATTAATATTTATATTTCGCAACACTAATATCAACCGCAATCAATACTCATTCGCAACGCTAATATCAACCGCAATCAATACTCATTCGCAACGCTAATATCAACCGCGATCAATACTAATTCGCAACGCTAATATCAACCGCGATCAGTACTCATTCGCAACACTAATATCAACCGCGATCAGTACTCATTCGCAACGCTAATATCAACCGCGATCAGTACTCATTCGCGACATTAACATCATCCGCGATTAGTACTCATTCGCAGGATCAGTATCAACTGCGATCAGTACTCGTTCGCAACACTAATATCAACCGCGATCAGTACTCATTCGCAACGCTAATATCAACCGCGATCAGTACTCATTCGCGACACTAACATCATCCGCGATTAGTACTCATTCGCAGGATCAGTATCAACTGCGATCAGTACTCGTTCGCAACACTAATATCAACCGCGATCAGTACTCATTCGCAACGCTAATATCAACCGCGATCATTACTCATTCGCAACACTAATTTTAAATGCGATCAGTACTCATTCGCAGGATCAATATTAACTGCGTTAAATACTTGCTCGCAATAATAATTCAAATCGCGATGCGTCACCAGATTGCAGGCCTGCAGGGCCAGCATATATGTATGCACATGTACAATATGCTATTGTGTGCATACGCCAGCTGAAAAACACACTAACTACTACATAACTATATGCAAGTACAGTGACAAAGTATTAACAGGAATGAATTTGTTGCAGCCCTCTCTTGAGACAATTTGTCCAGGCCTTTTCGGCTATGCCAGCCTCTTCTTTCTTCGGGCGGCACTGCCCGATCTGAAACTCCTAGGCCCAAGATTCGGTGCAGCGCGCGTGCGACCGTGCAAACGGTTCCAGGGAACCGTTGGTCGTGCAATGCACGAGCGAAGAATCTCGGGAGTAACGTTCGTTTCGACGCCTAATCGACACGACCACGTTCGCGAAAGCTAAGGGAGAGGAACCCGAAGAATCGAAAGCAACGTCGGAAGCAAACGGCATGATCCGTTTGGTCCAGCTTCGCGATCGATTCCTCGAATTGTCCTACAGGTGCAGGTACATCGCGCGAAAACGCGCCTACCCGAATTGAGAATGCAACGACCTGCCCTGGCCTCTACCTACTTATTTTTACCACACATACCAGAAGTAAGTTACCTACCTACCTAGCCCTATATTTAAAAAAGTGGCAAAATACATTCTCTCAAACACAACCACTCCACGATTCTCACGCATAACGCCCGGGTGCAATGAGCCTAACCTAGGGAGGTGTCCCCGGGACACCTCCGACACCCGAGCTTGACAAACAACATGCACGCTCTAAGGTACGTACCAATTTACTGAAATCGGCTGACACAAGCTAGCGATCATTGCGTATACGTATCGTGTGCCCAAACATAGCATTTAACAAATTATAGTTAATAGAAACGTATCGTCTATACGTTCGTTCAAAAAGCTACTAGCGTTCATTTCGCAAAATGTTTAACATTATTCTCATAATTGGGAAAAATATATACTTGGTAAGAATGTAAAAAATATATATACTAGGTAAGAATGTAAACTTTGATATATTCTGAAACCGACGCAATTCCACATCCTAACCATACACACACATGTGGAAAGTTACGTCGTGCACGATTCGCTAACGCAGTGTCAACCGCTAATACAGATTATTATTATAAATCTTACGAACTAAGTCATCGTGCCCATTGCTTTCGCTCGATCAAGTAACACCTGGGCACTTGAAACGAGTTCAGTAAATGGACACGGAAAAATTATCCTGAAAATCCTGTACTAGAAAGAGTAATTAATAGATGTAACGTATAACGAGATAGTATTCTTTGGTTCTTTCTCATTCTGTTTTTCATTAAAATGACTCGACCTATTATTTGTAAAAATCAAGAGAAAATTAAAAAATTGTACTCATAGAAAAAATCGGTATAATGAAAATTGCGTTATTTAGAAGAAAAATTAATTAATTAATAATTACTTTGCAAATAATGTAACGCGAAAATTTATCATAAATCATTAAATTAAATTATTGAATTACCCTCGAGCGATTTCTTCGTCAAAGAAAATTTTTTAAAATACGTAAATAGTGTATACAACGTGTAACTTTGACTAAGAAATCTACTCGGCGCAAAGTGTCTTCTTGTACAAAAAATCAAAATCATATTTCGTATCGATTAAGGACAAATTATAATGTTAATTGCATTTTAACTAGAAACTTGAACAATATAGAAAATTATCAAACGTTGAAGAATATTTGTTCAATTTATATTGTAAATATTTCTGTATCATTGCAATTATCAATCGTATTCTTAATTGCAGATGCTGGTAAACATATTCGTTTAATAAATATACAATAGATTTTAATTATAAATTTTGAAAATCAATTATGATATATTCATATTCGAAAACGCGGTGTACAAGAAGACTCCTATAACCTGAACTAAGAAATACACCGTGAAATGTTACTACTCACGGTTATATTGTAAATATACCCGCGGTCACTGTACTTGGCAAGGATAACAAATATAAATACAACCGGTCACCCGTGCCGATTCGGACCTTTCGTCCTACGACATGCTTGGGGACCGGAGGAACACAAATGGCATGCGACTTACCGACCGTAGAATACCACCTAGTCGAACTCTAGCGATGATCTCCAATGACGCTGATTCGTCAAATCTGTAAAAACTATCGCAAAACATTAGAATCCGTTCTTAAAATCACAAAGTGAATGTAATTTTAATAGACAAGTATTACATTTTCGAATCTAACGAAAACTTTCGATAGTTTCGAAACTTTGAAGTTAACGTAGCAAAGATCGAAATTATAAAGACTTGTTTGCATGCATGTACTAACGAAGTTGATGTATACTTACATTGTATGCTCGCGGAGCATCGCCCAAAACTCCTCTTCGGTGATGCACTGATTCTAATACCGATGACGAATAATTTTGAAAATTATAAAAAAAAATTGAAAAAAAAATTGGAAAAATAAATGAATATAGATACTAACGCGACCGAAAATCGTAATCGACGAACAACACCGATTCTATTCTTGCAACTGGAAAAGGAAAAAGAGCCACGATACTCTAAAAAAAATGTACAATGCGCGAAAAACACTGAATCTAGATCGCGTGTGTCTAAAAGGTGTCAACGAAACTCTACTCGGAGCCACTGTGCTCCGAAAAACAATAACTTTCTACGCAACAATATTTGACTCTATTGACCGCATTGCGCGCGGCCATAACAATTTCTGAAAGAAAGGGTGGTTAAAAAAGGGGGGGGGGATTTTAGATCGAGTATTTACGAAGGAAATACTGCTCTTACTTAATATTTTCATTTTGTCATTAGAAATTTCAATATCGAGTTTAATTGTTCAATTAAAAAATAATATTATAAATGGACTTTCGTCGGTAGAGTCGTAAATGTTTTCATATTTGACGAGTCGTGAGTATATCGCGATCTTTATAAATATTTAGAAAGACTTTTGATAGTTTTGAGATTTTGTAAGTAATATAGCAAAGATTGATTCTATAAAGACTTGTTTGTATGCATATACGTACGGTGCTGATATATATGTACTCACATTATTCGCTGGTCAAGCATCGTCCAATACTCCTCTTGAGTGATGCACTGACTCTAATACCGAGGACGAACACTTTTGAAAATTATAAAAAAAAAAAATGGAAAAATAAATAAAAATAGATACTAACACGACTAAAGATTGTAGTCGACGAACAACACTGATTACTGAAGATCGTAGTCGACGAACAACACTGATTACTGAAGATCGTAGTCGACGAACAACACTGATTACTGAAGATCGTAGTCGACGAACAACACTGATTACTGAAGATCGTAGTCGACGAACAACACTGATTCTATTCTCGCGACTGAAAAAGGAAAAAGAGCCACGATGCTCTAGAAAAAATTTACAATGCGCGAGAAACACTGAGTCTAAATCGCGTATGCCTGAAATCTAAACGAAACACTACTCGGAACCAGTGTGCACTGAAAATTAATAACAATTTTCTACGCAGTAAAATTTGACTCTATTGACCGCATTGCGCGCGGCCATCAAAATTTCTGAAAGAAAGGGTTGTTAGTAATAGGGGCGGGGGGGGGGGGGGCTTTTAGATATTTCCATTTTGTTATCTATCCTTATTTGCTCTACGTACTGGACGGCAATTAAATCACGGATACATGCATCAAACAATTGAATAAGATATAATAAAAGTAGAATAGTCACATGCGTATCACCTTCTGTTGATCTTACTACTTCAAAGATTTTTCCAATAATCTGCGAATTCCGTTCGATCAGATCTCGAAGTGTCATGGCGCCAGTGACGCATCGCTAGCGCCACAATCAATCGGAATGATCGAGAACCTCTAACGGTTGCAATAAGTTAAAAACACATTTATTGAAGTAAATAAGGTTGTATTGTAAAGAAATAATATACGGATTCGAAGTATTTTCGCAAAATTTTAATTTAATCCGTAGATATAGATCGATACGTATCGATTAATACCAGATAAAGAGTGGAAAAGAAACGTCTAACCGCGAATTGTTTTCACGATGCCGATTGAATTTATCATAAATAGTATCTTAATATTGAATAATACACGGTTAGAGAAGCAACACGAGTAGTAATATCGATTAGAAGGTAATAAATATTAATGGGAAAGGAACACAAACCTCGATGTTTGCAGATTTCTTGAATTTCTCGAAGCTGTGGATACGAATGCGTGTAGTCCTTTCGACTTCCCCGGGGCAAATGGACGACCCCTAGCGGGCAGCAACGCCAAGTAGCCGAATAACATAACATTCGCGCCCAAATTGCAATTGCGACTCTAACAAAAGCAATACATTTTAAACACCTTTATTGAAATAAATAAGACTGTATTATAATTAAACATAATTTCATATATTGTTTAATTATAATCTAGGTGTATTTTGTTCAATAAATTAAATTGTAAACTATTTTATAAATCGATATGAATCGATTATTACAAGCTAGTATTAATCGATAATTATCGATCTGTATCCCCGAATTAAATCATCATTTTACGGAAGATATTTCAAAGCTCATACATTGTTTACTCATGATATAGTCGTACTTAGTTCAACAAAATGTATTGTTATTTAATCCAGGATACAAATCGATACGAATCGATTACCCCCAGCTAGTATTAATCGATACGTATCAATCTGTATCCTGATTTGTATCCCGGAATTAAATTACAGTTTAATCTATTGAAGCAATATTACGTCATAAGTAATCAATATAGGAACTCGAAGTATCTTGAATAAAATTGTAATTTAATCTGGGGATACAGATCGATACCTATCGATTAATAGAAACTAGCACCATGTGTTAGTCCATTCGGATCAGGTGTCATTGTTGTCGATATAAATAGTTTTAATTCTAATCGCTCTTAGCGCTCCATACGTTATACTTTTCTGAATCGATAAAAATGGATGTGACCCTAAAATGGTAAGGGGGGTCGCCAATACACCGTGACACGAACAGCTTTACCTGCAATATCTAATTCATACCTAATGCACATTTCCAAGTACAGATTATGCAACAAATCACTGATACCATTCGATGTCGATATTTCAGATTACGTAATCACATTCGTGCAAGATAAGTCGTGTATTCTATGTCCAGGCTCTTTGTTAAGTATGATAATTCTGGAAACTAGTTCCAAATAAAAAACTGAAGTCAGTAAAGATACTACACATACAAAGCTTAACGGATGAATGATCAAACAGAACTAGAAATTCGCAGCCGCTTAGCCCGATACTAACCGCAACGAAGAATTACCAATTAATACCGATTAATAGGTGTCACCACGTGGAGGTTGCTGCAAGCGGAGACTCGGAGAGAGATAGATGGAACTTTGATTTCATCTATCTCCCTTGACACGCAATACAAAGGAAATTACTAAACCAAGGAGATGGAAAGAATCAAAGTTCCTTCGATCTCCTCGTTTAGTGCTGCCGAGCACTGACATTATGGAAAAAATATAAATTTTATATCTAGAAGAGAAATAAATGATATTTCTGCTCGTACAGAGAAATAATTTTTCATTCGATAAATTATTATTGCATCTAGAAGTAAATACACGGAAATCAGTAACTAAGAGTGGTGGGGCGATATTCAGTTCGTGGCAGAAGACGATAAAACGCGTCGAGAGACGCGCGAGTATGGAAGTGGGCATTAGTTTTCTACCATTTATTCGTTTCTAATCATTCTTAATACTCTCGTTACTTCCTATCGGTATTTCATCTAATGTTAATACACATTTAATTATAAAATTAATCAATGCGTGTGAAACCATTGAATCTTTTTGGTGCTTTTTCCCTCGTTCAAAATTCAAGCGGAATTCAGTGCCTTATAGTAGAAAGTCGCCATTGTATACGCGACAGCCGACAGGGTAAGACGTGTCGAGAGACCCGCGAGTTTGGAGGTACGTTGGCATTAGTTTTCTAATATTTAGTGGTGTCTAATCAATCCTAATACTTTCGTTACTTCTTATTGGTGTTTCGTTTAACATTAATACACTCTTAGTTATAAATTTATTAACGCGAGTGGAATAATTAAATCATTTTAGTGATTATTCCTCTTTCGAAATTCAAGCGGAATTCAGTGACTTACAGTAGGAGGTCGCCATTGTATACGCGACAGCCGACAGGGTAAGACGTGTCGAGAGACCCGCGAATTTGGAGGTACGTTGGCATTAGTTTTCTAATATTTAATAGTGTTTAATCAATCCTAATACTTTCGTTACTTCCTATTGGTGTTTCGTTTAACATTAATACACTCTTAGTTATAAAATTATTAACGCGAGTGGAATAATTAAATCATTTTAGTGATTATTCCTCTTTCGAAATTCAAGCGGAATTCAGTGACTTACTGTAGGAGGTCGCCATTGTATACGCGACAGCCGACAGGGTAAGACGTGTCGAGAGACCCGCGAGTTTGGAGGTACGTTGGCATTACTTTTCTAATATTTAATAGTGTTTAATCAATCCTAATACTTTCGTTACTTCCTATTGGTGTTTCGTTTAACATTAATACACTCTTAGTTATAAATTTATTAACGCGAGTGCAATAATTAAATCATTTTAGTGATTATTTCACGTTCGAAATTCAAACAGAATTCAGTGACTTACAAAGAAGGTCGCCATTGTATACGCGACAGCCGACAGGGTAAGACGTGTCGAGAGACCCGCGAGTTTGGAGGTACGTTGGCATTAGTTTTCTAATATTTAGTGGTGTCTAATCAATCCTAATACTTTCGTTACTTCCTATTGGTGTTTCGTTTAACATTAATACACTTTTAGTTATAAATTTATTAACGCGAGTGCAATAATTAAATCATTTTAGTGATTATTTCACGTTCGAAATTCAAACAGAATTCAGTGACTTACAAAGAAGGTCGCCATTGTATACGCGACAGCCGACAGGGTAAGACGTGTCGAGAGACCCGCGAGTTTGGAGGTACGTTGGCATTAGTTTTATAATATTTAGTGGTGTCTAATCAATCCTAATACTTTCGTTACTTCCTATTGGTGTTTCGTTTAACATTAATACACTTTTAGTTATAAATTTATTAACGCGAGTGGAACAATTAAATCATTTTAGTGATTATTCCTCTTTCGAAATTCAAGCGGAATTCAGTGACTTACAAAGGAGGTCGCCATTGTATACGCGACAGCTGACAGAATAAGACGTGTCGAGAGACGCGTGAGTGTAGAGGTACGTGGACATTAGTTTTGAAATATTTACTAGTGTCTAATCAGTCCTAATACTTTCGTTACTTCCTATTGGTGTTCCGTCTAACATTAACACACTCTTAGTTATAAATTTATTAACGCGAGTGCAATAATTAAATCATTTTAGTGATTATTTCACGTTCGAAATTCAAACAGAATTCAGTGACTTACAAAGAAGGTCGCCATTGTATACGCGACAGCCGACAGGGTAAGACGTGTCGAGAGACCCGCGAGTTTGGAGGTACGTTGGCATTAGTTTTCTAATATTTAGTGGTGTCTAATCAATCCTAATACTTTCGTTACTTCCTATTGGTGTTTCGTTTAACATTAATACACTTTTAGTTATAAATTTATTAACGCGAGTAGAACAATTAAATCATTTTAGTGATTATTCCTCTTTCGAAATTCAAGCGGAATTCAGTGACTTACAAAGGAGGTCGCCATTGTATACGCGACAGCTGACAGAATAAGACGTGTCGAGAGACGCGTGAGTGTAGAGGTACGTGGACATTAGTTTTGAAATATTTACTAGTGTCTAATCAGTCCTAATACTTTCGTTACTTCCTATTGGTGTTCCGTCTAACATTAACACACTCTTAGTTATAAATTTATTAACGCGAGTGCAATAATTAAATCATTTTAGTGATTATTTCACGTTCGAAATTCAAACAGAATTCAGTGACTTACAAAGAAGGTCGCCATTGTATACGCGACAGCCGACAGGGTAAGACGTGTCGAGAGACCCGCGAGTTTGGAGGTACGTTGGCATTAGTTTTCTAATATTTAGTGGTGTCTAATCAATCCTAATACTTTCGTTACTTCCTATTGGTGTTTCGTTTAACATTAATACACTTTTAGTTATAAATTTATTAACGCGAGTGGAATAATTAAATCATTTTAGTGATTATTCCTCTTTCGAAATTCAAGCGGAATTCAGTGACTTACAAAGGAGGTCGCCATTGTATACGCGACAGCTGACAGAATAAGACGTGTCGAGAGACGCGTGAGTGTAGAGGTACGTGGACATTAGTTTTGAAATATTTACTAGTGTCTAATCAGTCCTAATACTTTCGTTACTTCCTATTGGTGTTCCGTCTAACATTAACACACTCTTAGTTATAAATTTATTAACGCGAGTGCAATAATTAAATCATTTTAGTGATTATTTCACGTTCGAAATTCAAACAGAATTCAGTGACTTACAAAGAAGGTCGCCATTGTATACGCGACAGCCGACAGGGTAAGACGTGTCGAGAGACCCGCGAGTTTGGAGGTACGTTGGCATTAGTTTTCTAATATTTAGTGGTGTCTAATCAATCCTAATACTTTCGTTACTTCCTATTGGTGTTTCGTCTAACATTAACACACTCTTAGTTATAAATTTATTAACGCGAGTGGAATAATTAAATCATTTTAGTGATTATTTCACGTTCGAAATTCAAACAGAATTCAGTGACTTACAAAGAAGGTCGCCATTGTATACGCGACAGCCGACAGGGTAAGACGTGTCGAGAGACCCGCGAGTTTGGAGGTACGTTGGCATTAGTTTTATAATATTTAGTGGTGTCTAATCAATCCTAATACTTTCGTTACTTCCTATTGGTGTTTCCTCTAACATTAACACACTTTAGTTATAAATTTAATCATCGTGAGTGAAACAATTAAATCGTTTTCGTGTTTCTTCTCTTTGTTATAGAGTGTGGATCTATATACATATATTAATTCATATGTTCGATTAGAAATTTAATTTCGTGAAAAATATTTCGAGTTCACTTATTGCTTAATTATAATACGACAGTGTTTATTTCGATAAATGCGTTTCAAGTTTATCATTTCTTTTGTTACAGTGTGTCGCACTACCGGCGGATGCTATGACACTTCAGGATCAATTCACGGATTATTGGTAAAATCTTCCAAGTAGTAAGAACAACATATGATATTTTTCTTTATTCTCATTGCATATTTGTAACATGTATATGTATATTTCATTTTAATTGTGTGTCATTTAAACGTCGTTTATCGCGAGCTTATGTGTTTTCGGATTCGATCAGTGCAAAAATACAATAAGAATAGATCAATTCGAATCTAATTTTGATAGTTCTATCTATTTGATAATTGGAGTAACTCGTATATTACTGGATTTCGGTCGTGATATTTTTCGTTTGTACACAATCAACAATAATCAATGTTCCATAAAATTATCTCTACGAACCCGTCGCAATTGCGTTTGCGTACGCGTTTCGGATGCGAGTTTTTCCACGCGTGGCCGCGTATCAACGTGTCTTTGGAACACGAGTAACAAACAATCGACTTTGATCTTTGCAACGTGTTCTCCAATATTTATGAAAATCGCGATACATATTTCTCGACGAAAATGAACACGTTCGCAACTCTAATAACGAAAACCCTCTATTGCATAATTGAAAATTGAACGCGTTCATTGTAACAATTACAATTATCAACGTTAATATATTATTAGGAACAAGCAGTATTTTCTTTACAAACACTCGGTAAACAACACCTCCCTTCCTCCCATCTTTTCTTTCAGCAATTTTGACAGCCGCGCGCAATGCGGCCAGTAGAGTCAGTGTTTGTTCAAACACGTAGATTTGCAATGTTTTTCGGAGCAAAGTGGCTCCGAGTAGAGTCTCGTTCAGAGTTTAGGTCCACGCGAAATAGATTCAGTGTTTCTCGCGTACTGTAAATTCTTTCCAGAGCATCGTGGCTCTCTTTGCTCATTGTTCGCTTTTGTTCGCCGGCTTTCATACTCGGTCGCGTTGTTAATTTAGTTTATTTTTTTCTTTTTTTTTCTTCTTCTAATATCTAAAATTAATCGTCACCGGTATTAGAGTCGGTGCATCATTGACTCAGGAAGAGTCTCGTGCAGTCCTCCACCAGCTACCAACGTAAGTATCTATCGCCACTGTTATTAAATGCATGCATATCAGCCCTTGCAGTTTACTATATGTGTTTTCTGATTTTTTTAGTTCCAGGGTCCAAAGACTACCACGATGACATCTGGCTGGGACATCGGGCGGGGGTCCACCAGCGAACAACGTAAGTACCTATTTATCGGTACTAAAATTGAAACCATTTTGAAACTTTAGATACAGATCGTCACGTTTTCCGATTTTTTTTTGTTACAGATCCTCCAGCTTGGGTCTACTACGATGACACGTTGCCGAGGTATTCACCTGTTCGTGTTCTAGGATCGGTGAGTTGCCTGCAATTTTGTATTCCTCCGGTCCCCAATCATGTCGTAGGACGAAAGGTCCGAAACGACACGGGTGACCGGTTGTATTTTTATTTCTTGATTTTTGCGAGTACAGTGACCGCGAGTATATTAACCATATACTCGCGAGCAATGATATTTCTTGTTTTACTTGTACGTATATCTTAGTTCAGGTAATAGGGCCTTCTTGTATACCGCGTTTTTTATACCGCGATATAATTATTTAGCGAAGAAGTCGGATACCCTCCGACTTCGCAATTCTAACGCTTAGTATTACGCGAAAACGGTATTATCGAATATTTCGTTTAGTTTCTATATTGTTCGAGTCTCGCGTTGAAATACGATTCGAGTATTATCGTTTATCCGTAGCTTTCATGTTACACTTCGTATACAAGAAGGCATTTCGCGATGGTTAGATTTCCGAGTCAAAGTAACAGATTTCTACACAATTTTCCAACTTTGACAAAATTTACTTTGACGACGAAATCGACCAAGGGTTATTCAAAATTTTCAATAATTAAATAATTTCTATTAGATTTTCTTGATCAATTTTTTCTCACGAATAATTCTCTTACAAGTAACTTCTTTTTTCAAGTAGATTTTTTCATTTTTTTCTTGATTTTTCACAAATAAAAAGTCGAGTCATTTGAACAGAACGAAAGAATACTATCTCGTTAGATACTACATACATTAACCGCACTAGATCAGGATTTTCAGCATAATTTTTCCGTGTCCGTTGCCTGAACTCGTTCAAGTGCCCAGGTGCTACTTGCTCGAGCGAAGGCAACGGGCACGATGACTTCTTAGTCCGTAAGATTAATAATAATATATACGAGTGTCTGACAATGCGCTGGCGTATCGTGCACGACGTAATTACCACATATGTATGTGTGGTTAGGCTGTGGAATTGCGTCGATTCGCGAAAATATATCACAGAGACTACGAATTAAAGAATACTTTGTATTCTTATAATACGACTATGTCGTATTATCGATGACGATAACTATCTATATTAGCTTAACTTTTGCTATCACGCGACAATTATTCACGCGACAATTATTCACGCGACATTTATTCACACGACGATTGCTCTCCTTAAAGAGCCACGCGATAAATTCTTACGCTCGTTACGAGTAGATGTACGCAATGGTCGCCAGCCATTGTCAGACAATTTCAGGCACTTGGTATGTACCGTTAGAGTGTGTATTTGATAAGCTCGGGTGTCGGAGGCGTCCCGGGGACGCCTCCCTAGGTTAGGCTAATTGCACCCGGGCGTTATGAATGAGAACCGTGGAGTGATTGTGTTTGAGAGAATGAATTTTGCCATTTTTTAAATATAGGTCTAGGTAGGTCAGGTAACTTACCTTCTCGTATGTGTGCTATGAACGGGTAGGTAGGGCCAGGGCAGGTCGTCACATTCTCAATTCGGGTAGGCGCGTTTTCGCGTGACGTACCTGCACCTGTAGGACAATTCGAGGAATCGATAGCGAAGCTGGTGCAAACGAGGAATATCGTTTGCATCTAGCGTAGCTTTCTATTCTTCGGATTTCTCTGCTTTAATGGTTCGCGGACGCGGTCGCGTCGAATTAGGGCCTCGAAACGAACGAACGCTCGAAATTCCATTTGTTCACGCGTGCATTGCACGACCAACGATCTCCAGAATCGTTTGCACGGTCGCACGCGTGTTGTACGCGGTTTTCGCGAAACCGTAGGGTTTCAGATCGGGCAATGCCGCCCGAAGGGAGAAGAGGCTGTAAGTCGAAGAGGCCCTAGACAAATTGTCTCAAGAGTGGGCTGCAACGAATGGCTATCCATCTTCGGGTATATCTATCCGAGGATGGAAAGTCATTACTATTAATATTTTGTCACTGTACTCGCACGTAGTTTTGTAGTAGTTAGTTTCTTTGGCACGTGTACACATGTGTGTACCACTTGTGGCACCTCCTCTCCCAATTATATTGGGCAATTCGCGGTTTGAGTTAGCGTTGCGAACAAGAAACCATCACGGTTCGAATTAGCGTCGCGAATGAGAAAGAATCGCGTTCGCGATTAGATATACGGACGAGAAATCGTCACGATTTGAATTAGAGTTGCGAACGAGGAATGATCGTGATTTTATTTAGCGTTGCGAATGAGAAACTATCGCTCTTCGAATTAGTGTCGCGAACAAATACCAATCGCGATTGAAATTAGCTGTACAAGTTATAATTATAGTTTGAATTAGCGTTGCGAACGAATATCGAGCGCGTTTGCTCTCCATTTTGCATGATCTGAATGCAGATTGCATTTATTTCTAGAGTAGCGTTGCGTTCAATGAGTACTTACAGAGTACCGATCGCGATTCCTTTTAGTGTTGCGAACGACGAATATCGAACGCGGTTGCATTTCTATTTACAATTAGCGTTGCGATATCGATTGATCGCGTTGCATTGAATAAACAACGCGACGCGTCTTTTTTCAATTAGTGTTGCGACACTCGCGTAACGCCCAAATATTGCCACTGGAATCACTGTTGGAATCACGAAACAGCTGAATCAGCTGTCCAACAGGTGATTCCTCGCAGTCAGGAATGACTGCACACGACTATTAAAGTTAGAGTTGCGTATTATTTAACACACATAGGTGCACGGTATTCAATTAGCGTTGCGAATTATAAAGCGCCCTAACGTGGTTGCTTTCGGGAGTTTTTTCATTTTGGATTTTACAATATATATATATATATATATATATATATATATATATATATATATATATATATATATATATTAGCGTTGCGAATAACGAGGCACCTTGCGCGATTTTTATTGAGAATTTTTTTTCATATCTTGATCAGTTAACTTCACGAATATGAAAGCAACCTGTTTGGTTGCTCTCGGGAGTATCTTTTTTTTTTTCTTTCATTATTATATATTTAATAAAGTAGCGTTGCGTAAAAAGAACGGTCCACTCACGGGTTTCTTTGCATATTTGAGAAGTGGACCATATTGCAATGAAATTGCAATCGTCGGGTCGCGAAAGTCGAGCGTTTGTAACTGAAAATACTGCTGAAACGTAGAATCGTATCCGAAATGTAATTTTTACGAATTATATACATTTTATTACACATTTGGCGTATTTGTATAATAATTCTGGTACGGTGCCAGTAAAACGACGATGATGATAAATTTGACGAATTATTGTAGCTTCTACAATAGAGGGTATTCGTTGTTCGGTTTGCTACGGGATGTATTAGTTTTTCAAGCGCAGTTGATTTACAGAAAAATTGGTGTAACAAAGTAGTGTATTTATTTTATAAATATTCGAAGCTCTTTGCATCGATCAAAGTCGACTCGCGATCGTTGCGTAATTTAATGAACAATTGAAAGACTCGTACCGAAAAAGTACGCAAGCTGCAATTCGATAGTTTGTATTGATAACAAATTTTCAAGTAGAGTCTATATTATCGCGTCGTTATCGTTTACTTCTGGATGCGAAAGTAATTTAGATTCAATCCAGTAAAATATGATTATTCCAATATCAATGACGTTAAATAATATATAAAATAAAATTGAACGAATGAAAATAAAATGTGTATATAGTTCGGTCCTAAATAGTACGCGCAATAAAATTTGTGTTAACTTACGTATATGTAATTTTCGTGTTGTGCATCTCGTAAATTCAATTTCTATCTAACGAAGAAAAAATTACAGTTTTACTTTTTCGGTGTCAGTGTTATCATGTTTAATACGAAATACCTATTTTGACTGTGCATCATTTTTTGTTCTGTCTACTAACAAATTTTATTTTCAGCTTTTTTCTTTTTTTTATTTCTATGTCTACTAATCCATGAAATAGGTTTTGTTTTAGGGTATGTGTGTGTGTGTGCATATTTTGAATTGGGACTATAGATAAGCGCAAAGAAGAATGACAAACGTAAAGGAATCGAAAATGGAATGTGAGAAGTTCGGAATGGAACCTAGTATAGCCAGGAGGAAAAAATGGTAAAACTTGTGACATTGTGTCTAATATTTTTCAATTTATGTTTCAGGACAATCTTCGTGGCACCGATCACCAAAACAAAAAGGAAACATACAATGTTTCCTTGTATTTTTCTAGATATTTCTGTTAGGTAGGTTGTGAATGAAATTAGACGTTTAGTTAGGTAGGCTCTTAGGTACGACATTGTATTTAATATCCACAGTTTATATTTCAGGACAATCCTCGTGACACCGATCATCGAAAGAAGAAGGAAACATATAATGTTTCCTTGTATTTTTCTAGATATTTCTGTTAGGTAGGATGTGAATGAAATTAGATTTTTAGTTAGGTAGGCTCTCAGGTATGACATTGTATTTAATATTCACAGTTTATATTTCAGGACAATCTTTGTGACACCGATCATCGAAAGAAGAAGGAAACATGTAATGTTTCCTTGTACTTTTCTAGACATTTATATTAGGTAGGATGCAAATGAAATTAGATGTTTAGTTAGGTAGGATGTAAATCAAATTAGATATTTAGTTAGGTAGGATCTACTGATAATTTAACATTAGCTTATATATAGGGAGGATATTACTATTAAGCGCAATTACTAGATTAGGTAGGAATAATTAGAATTTAATTAGGTAGGTTTGTGCTCCATTTTGCATCGACTTTGTCATAGTTAGCCTTTTCAAGGCAGATTCTTTCGAAAACTCTAATGGTTGTTGGTTCTTCGAATAACGATCCAAACACGATCGTTTCCGAGTTGTAAATCAAAATTCTGTCTAAATGGAGGGTGGTTGGGTAGGGATAGGGTAGGTCTCTATACGCAGCAACCTCCACGTGGTGAGACCTGGGCAATCTATATTATTTAGTATGTAATTACTAATTGCATCGCCGGTAGAAAGGAAATGCAATTATTAACTACATACAAAATAATATGAGCGAATAGCTGCGGTCTTTCTTGTAGACTTTACCATAAATCTAATTTAATTCTAGTGTATATCAGTATATCTAAGCTAGACAATATTTCATTCAGCCTGTTCATCTTCCTTTCAAATAAGCGCAACAGCATTGAACTCGCGTGATTTTTCACAAAGTTATAGCCATTTAACGAAGCTCTTGCATTTTCGGTCCTTCGCTTTCCTTCGTTCCTCACTGTAGCAACGTAAAATTCAGACAGTGGAAATGCAAGTGAATAGTCAGACACGGTGAAATACGGTTGTTTGGTCAGACTATTAGACATAAAAAGAGAGTTAGTAAATTATTGGCCAGATTCTCGGATGGAATAATCATTTGCCCTTCAAATAAGCGCAATAGCATTAAAATAAGGCGATTTTTAACGAAATTATAACCATTTTACGAAGACCTTGCATTTTCATTTGTTGCATCCCTTTCGGTGGTGGCGCCGTCTGTGGCTATTCGGCCAAGTTTGTCGAGGAATGATTCGTGTTTGCGTCATCAGATGGCGACTCAAGGACTATATTTGCTATTTTGCAGCTTTAAATCGCTTTTCAACATAAATGGACATGCAATTGGAGTATTTGAAACGCTGAGAATATATCAATTCGTGTTACAGAATCAATAGCAACTGAATACCTGCATAAATTATCATTACTTCTTATACTATGTTATAAAATGATATCATGATAATAAACTTAATGTGAAAAATAAATTTAACAGCCCAATAGCACAGTTTATACACGATTCAGAGTGTTTCCAATAAATGCTTGCAAAATCATTTAATAAAATTGTTTTGTTGCACATATAATATTCAATATCTACAAGTCGCGCCATCTGTGGCTATTCGGCCAAGTTTGTCGAGGAATAATGTTTATTTATGTCACTAGATGGCGGAACCATGTATATTCTAGCAGGATTAAATCGTTTTATTAGATAAATACTAATCCGAGTACTTTAGAAACCTAGGTTGAATCAATTTATGTATTTATACAAGTCATTTGTTATAACATATGTAAAGGGTATATTTATGTCAATAAACAATATATAGTTAGAGTTTTTGAAGTGTATTTAAAACAGAACATTGTTTGTGATGTAATTTACAAGTAAAGTATTAATAAAACAGATAGTGATTCGATAACACAAATTGATTCATTCTTAGCGTTTCAAGTACTCCAATTACTTGTTTATTTATGTTAAAAAGCGATTTAAAGCTGATAAAAAGAAAGTATAATTCTTGAGTCGCCATCTGGCGAAGCAAATAAGAATGTTTTCATTCCTTGACAAACTTGGATCAGTAGCCACAGATGATGCCACCACTAAAGGAGACGCAACGATTGAAAACGCAAGGGCTTCGTAAAATGGCTATAATTTCGTTAAAAACTGTTTTATTTTAATGCTGTTACGCTTATTTTAAGGGCAATTTATACAAGATTCGGAGAATTACCAACTGTTTGCAAAATTGTTTAATAAAATAATTTTGTTGCACGTATGATAAATGTGGCGCTATCTGTGGCTATTCGGCCAAGTTTGTCGAGGAATGATTCGTGTTTGCATCATTAGATGGCGACTCAAGGACTATATTCGCTGTTTTCCAGCTTTAAATCGCTTTTTAGCATAAATAAACAAGTAGTTGGAGTACTTGAAACGCTAAGAATGAATCAATTTGTGTTATCGAATCACTATCTGTTTTATTAATACTTTACTTGTAAATTACATCACAAACAATGTTCTGTTTTAAATACACTTCAAAAACTCTAACTATATATTGTTTATTGACATAAATATACCCTTTACATATGTTATAACAAATGACTTGTATAAATACATAAATTGATTCAACCTAGGTTTCTAAAGTACTCGGATTAGTATTTATCTAATAAAACGATATAATCCTGCTAGAATATACATGGTTCCGCCATCTAGTGACATAAATAAACATTATTCCTCGACAAACTTGGCCGAATAGCCACAGATGGCGCGACTTGTAGATATTGAATATTATATGTGCAACAAAACAATTTTATTAAATGATTTTGCAAGCATATATTGGAAACACTCTGAATCGTGTATAAACTGTGCTATTGGGCTGTTAAATTTATTTTTCACATTAAGTTTATTATCATGAAATCATTTTATAACATAGTATAAGAAGTAATGATAATTTATGCAGGTATTCAGTTGCTATTGATTCTGTAACATGAATTGATATATTCTTAGCGTTTCAAATACTCCAATTACATGTCCATTTATGTTGAAATGCGATTTAAAGCTGCAAAAAAGCGAATATAGTCCTTGATTCGCCATCTGATGACGCAAACACGAATCATTCCTCGACAAACTTGGCCGAATAGCCACAGATAGCGCCACTTTTATCATACGTGCAACAAAATTATTTTATTAAACAATTTTGCAAACAGTTGGAAATTCTCCGAATCTTGTATAAATTGCCCTTAAAATAAGCGTAACAGCATTAAAATAGAATGGTTTTTAACGAAATTATAGCCATTTTACGAAGCCTTTGCGTTTTCAATCGTTGCGTCTCCTTTAGTGGTGGCATCATCTGTGGCTACTGGGCCAAGTTTGTCAAGGAATGAAAACATTCTTATTTGCTTCGCCAGATGGCGACTCAAGAATTATACTCTTTTTATCAGCTTTAAATCGCTTTTTAACATAAATAAACAAGTAATTGGAGTACTTGAAACGCTAAGAATGAATCAATTTGTGTTATCGAATCACTATCTGTTTTATTAATACTTTACTTGTAAATTACATCACAAACAATGTTCTGTTTTAAATACACTTCAAAAACTCTGACTATATATTGTTTATTGACATAAATATACCCTTTACATACGTTAATAACAAATGACTTGTATAAATACATAAATTCATTCAACCTAGGTTTCTAAAGTACTTGAATTAGTTGTTTGTTTATGTAACAAAACAATTTAGACCTGCTAGAATATCAATAGGATTGCCATCTAGTGACATTAATAGACATTATTCCTTGGCAAACTTGGTCTAATAGCCACGGATAGCGGTCTTTGACATAACTAAACGAGAAGATTATTATTTGGAATAATAATTTCATTGAAGTGGTCGACGATCACAAATTTGTTCATATCTTGATTCTTATTTATCGCAAATATTAACAATCAGCATCAAACAGTAGTTTAAATAATTATGAATAATATTCTAAATAGTGGCTTAGAATATTATTCAATAGTCCTTCTTTGCGCAGGAATTTATCGGTGAAATCGAATAGAGATTGTCGAGGCAACTCGTATCGATTATCGTTCCACGCTTGTTGTTCACGATGATTTTTCTATTTAGAAAAGTAATGTATGAGTTTTGTCTCTTCTAGGTAAAAAATTTAATTTTTATTCGTATTGTATAAATTGGAAGAAGTAAACAAATGTCAAATTAACATTTTATCCTAAATAGAAATTAATTTTGATCGATAATCGAAGCTGATTAGTGCGATATTTAATATGTCAATTTCTCTGATTGGTAGAACCCTCCCCCACTCGGATATGTGGCGCCAAACGGTGCAAGGATTCGTTCATTTGCCTCGGGGATCTGAAAAGGATAAGACGTGTCGAAAGATTTGAGGCATTCAAGAAATCTGCAACCATCGAGGTGCGTGTCCTTTACGTATTAATATCTAATAGCTTCTTATCAGGATTACAATTCTTGTTAGCTTTCTATCCGCGCGTTATCTAATATTAATATACTTTTGATCATAAATTCAATTGGCATCGCAAATAAAATTTACGGCTTGGCAATTCTATTACATACTTTATCCAGTATTAATCGATACGCATCGATCTGTATCCCCGGATTAAATTGTAATTTTGCGCAAGATACTTCGAGTTCGTATATTGCTTAATTATAATACGGCATTATTTACTTCAATATACATGTACAAAAAGTAATGTTTCGATCTGTACTTCTGGATTGAATTACAATTTTGCGTAAGATACTTCGCGTTTATATATTGTTTAATTACAATACGGCCTTATTTTCTTTAATAAATGCGTTTAAAATATGTTGCTTCGGTTAACGGCTCGCGATTGAAATTGTGGCGCTGGTGTCGCCTCACTCGAGTACGTGACGTAGCACGGCGCTAAGGGTCGTCCATTTGTCCCGGGGAAGTCAAACGAATAACACCTACCACACATTGAAGAAACTCGAGAAATCTACGATTGACGAGGTACGTGTCTTTTATCTATTGATATATAATAGCTCGTAATCGGTATTATTACTCTCGTTTGCTTTCTATCCGTGCATTACCCAATACTAATATACTTTCGATCATAAATTGAATTGGTATCGCGAACAAAATTCACTTTCTTTTACGTTCTTTATCTAATATTAATCGATACGTATCGATCTGTATCTTCGGATTAAATTACAATTTTGTGCAAGTTACTTCGAATTCGTATATTGTTTAATTATAATACGGTCTTAATTACTTCAATAAATGTGTTTTAAATTCATTGTTTCGTTTAGAGATTCCCATTTGAAATTGGGATTGTTAGCGTCGCGTCAGAGGCGCCATGACACTTCTAGAACAATTCAAACGGAATTCGCGGACTTTTGAAATAATCTCCGAAGTAGTAAGATCAACAGGTGACACGTATGTGACTATTACATTATACTTTTATTGTCTCTAATTGAATTGTTGTTTACTCTATGCATCCGTGATTTAATTGTTGTTCAGTGCGAAGAGTAAATAAGGACAGTTTAATTTAAAAACTTTTTGACGTTAATATGTACCATAATTTAAAATTAAAGTTTAACTTTTGTCGCGATTATAAAACGTGGATGAAATATTGGAATGACTCGTATGTTATTGCATTTTGGTCGCGATTTAGTATAACTCGATATTAAAACTATTAATGACAAAATAGAAATATTAAGTAAGAGCAGTATTTCCTTCGTAAATACTCGATCTAAAATCCCCCCCCCCCCTTTTTTAACCACCCTTTCTTTCAGAAATTGTTATGGCCGCGCGCAATGCGGTCAATAGAGTCAAATATTGTTGCGTAGAAAGTTATTGTTTTTCGGAGCACAGTGGCTCCGAGTAGAGTTTCGTTGACACATTTTAGACACACGCGATCTAGATTCAGTGTTTTTCGCGCATTGTACATTTTTTTTAGAGCATCGTGGCTCTTTTTCATTTCTTAGTCGCGCGAATAGAATCTGTGTTGTTCGTCGATTACGATTTTCGGTCGCGTTAGTATTTATTTTCATTTATATTTCCAATTTTTTTTTCCATTTATTTTTTCCATTTTTTTTCCATTTTTTTTTTCATAATTTTCAAAATTATTCGTCATCGGTATTAGAGTCAGTGCATCACCGAAGACGAGTTTTGAGACGATGCTCCGCGAGCATACAATGTAAGTATACATCAACTTCGTTAGTACGTGCATGCAAACAAGCTTTTATAATTTCGATCTTTCCTACCTTAATTTCAAAGTTTCGAAACTATCGAAAGTTTTCGTTAGATTCGAAAATATAATACTTGTCTATTAAGATTACAATCATTTTGCGACGTTAAGAACGGATTCTAATATTTTGCGATAGTTTTTACAGATTTACCACATCTTGGGATTGCGTCCACGGGTCCAAAGACTTCCCTGGTGATATCTGGCTGGGACATTCACGACGGTTTGGCGAATCAGCGTCATTGGAGATCATCGCTAGAGTTCGGCTTGGTGGTATTCTACGATCGGCAAGTCGCATGCCATTTGTGTTCCTCCGGTCCCCAAGCATGTCGTAGGACGAAAGGTCCGAATCGGCACGGGTGACCGGTTGTATTTATATTTGTTATCCTTGCCAAGTACAGTGACCGCGGGTATATTTACAATATAACCGTGAGTAGTAACATTTCACGGTGTATTTCTTAGTTCAGGTTATAGGAGTCTTCTTGTACACCGCGTTTTCGAATATGAATATATCATAATTGATTTTCAAAATTTATAGTTAAAATCTATTGTATATTTATTAAACGAATATGTTTACCAGCATCTGCAATTAAGAATACGATTGATAATTGCAATGATACAGAAATATTTACAATATAAATTGAACAAATATTCTTCAACGTTTGATAATTTTCTATATTGTTCAAGTTTCTAGTTAAAATGCAATTAACATTATAATTTGTCCTTAATCGATACGAAATATGATTTTGATTTTTTGTACAAGAAGACACTTTGCGCCGAGTAGATTTCTTAGTCAAAGTTACACGTTGTATACACTATTTACGTATTTTAAAAAATTTTCTTTGACGAAGAAATCGCTCGAGGGTAATTCAATAATTTAATTTAATGATTTATGATAAATTTTCGCGTTACATTATTTGCAAAGTAATTATTAATTAATTAATTTTTCTTCTAAATAACGCAATTTTCATTATACCGATTTTTTCTATGAGTACAATTTTTTAATTTTCTCTTGATTTTTACAAATAATAGGTCGAGTCATTTTAATGAAAAACAGAATGAGAAAGAACCAAAGAATACTATCTCGTTATACGTTACATCTATTAATTACTCTTTCTAGTACAGGATTTTCAGGATAATTTTTCCGTGTCCATTTACTGAACTCGTTTCAAGTGCCCAGGTGTTACTTGATCGAGCGAAAGCAATGGGCACGATGACTTAGTTCGTAAGATTTATAATAATAATCTGTATTAGCGGTTGACACTGCGTTAGCGAATCGTGCACGACGTAACTTTCCACATGTGTGTGTATGGTTAGGATGTGGAATTGCGTCGATTTCAGAATATATCAAAGTTTACATTCTTACCTAGTATATATATTTTTTACATTCTTACCAAGTATATATTTTTCCCAATTATGAGAATAATGTTAAACATTTTGCGAAATGAACGCTAGTAGCTTTTTGAACGAACGTATAGACGATACGTTTCTATTAACTATAATTTGTTAAATGCTATGTTTGGGCACACGATACGTATACGCAATGATCGCTAGCTTGTGTCAGCCGATTTCAGGAAATTGGTACGTACCTTAGAGCGTGCATGTTGTTTGTCAAGCTCGGGTGTCGGAGGTGTCCCGGGACACTTCCCTAGGTTAGGCTCATTGCACCCGGGCTTTATGCATGAGAATCGTGGAGTGGTTGTGTTTGAGAGAATGTATTTTGCCACTTCTTTAAATATAGGTCTAGGTAGGTAGGTAACTTACTTCTGGTATGCGTGATAAAAATAAGTAGGTAGGGGCCAGGGCAGGTCGTTGCATTCTCAATTCGGGTAGGCTCGTTTTCGCGCGATGTACCTGCACCTGTAGGACAATTCGAAGAATCGATCGCGAAGCTGGACCAAACGGATCATGCCGTTTGCTTCCGACGTTGCTTTCGATTCTTCGGGTTCCTCTCCCTTAGCTTTCGCGAACGTGGTCGTGTCGATTAGGCGTCGAAACGAACGTTACTCCCGAGATTCTTCGCCCGTACATTGCACGACCAACGGTTCCCTGGAACCGTTTGCACGGTCGCACGCGCGCTGCACCGAATCTCGGGCCTAGGAGTTTCAGATCGGGCAGTGCCGCCCGAAGAAAGAAGAGGCTGGCATAGCCGAAAAGGCCTGGACAAATTGTCTCAAGAGAGGGCTGCAACAAATGGCTCTCCATCTTCGAATCTACGTTCGAAGATGGATAGTCATTCCTGTTAATACTTTGTCACTGTACTTGCATATAGTTATGTAGTAGTTAGTGTGTTTTTCAGCTGGCGTATCCACACAATAGCATATTGTACATGTGCATACATATATGCTGGCCCTGCAGGCCTGCAATCTGGTGACGCATCGCGATTTGAATTATTATTGCGAGCAAGTATTTAACGCAATTGATATTGATCCTGCGAATGAGTACTGATCGCATTTAAAATTAGTGTTGCGAATGAGTAATGATCGCGGTTGATATTAGCGTTGCCAATGAGTACTGATCGCGGTTGATATTAGTGTTGCGAACGAGTACTGATCGCAGTTGATACTGATCCTGCGAATGAGTACTAATCGCGGATGATGTTAGTGTCGCGAATGAGTACTGATCGCGGTTGATATTAGTGTTGCGAATGAGTACTGATCGCAGTTGATACTAATCCTGCGAATGAGTACTGATCGCGGTTGATATTAGTGTTGCGAATGAGTACTGATCGCGGTTGATATTAGCGTTGCGAATTAGTATTGATCGCGGTTGATATTAGCGTTGCGAATGAGTATTGATTGCGGTTGATATTAGCGTTGCGAATGAGTATTGATTGCGCTTGATATTAGTGTTGCGAAATATAAATATTAATTGCGTACGAATAATGAAGCACCCTGCGTGCTTTCTCTTGAGAAGTTCTACATTTAATCTCTATAAATTAGTGTTGCGAATAATAAACCACCTTTCGCGATTTTTATTGAGAATTTTTTAATTTTTCTATTTAAGAAATTAGTGCTGCGAATAAGGAAGCAGTCTGTGTAGCTGTTCTCGGGAGTATTTTGTCATTTTCTATTTAATAAATTAGTGTTGCGACAGAATGATTCAAACACGGTTTCCACTTCTGAGAAATTATGGTGATTTTCATGAATAATGATGATTCGCCGACACAGATTTTTGTTTCAGGTCCTTTGAACACGCCTCGGAGTTGATGTTTTTGTCGATCAAATAACACATCCGGTTCGACCGTCCACTTCCAGTTTGGTCCCCGACTTCCGGTTTGGTCCTCATCTTCCGGTTTGGTACAGGACGTCCGGTTTGGTACAGGACGTCCGGCTTGGTCCTCAACTTCCGGTTTGGTACCGGACTTCCGGTTTGGTCGTCAACTACCGGTTTGCTCCTCCACTTCCGGTTTGGTATCGAACTTCCGGTTTGGTCCTCAACTTCCGGTTTGGTCCTCATCTTCCGGTTTGGTACAGGACGTCCGGTTTGGTCCTCAAATTACGGTTTGGTACCGGACTTCCGGTTTGGTCGTCAACTACCGGTTTGCTCCTCCACTTCCGGTTTGGTATCGAACTTCCGGTTTGGTCCTCAACTTCCGGCTTGGTCCTCAACTTCCGGTTGGTACCGGAAGTCCCCTGGAACCGGAAGTCCCCTGGTACCGGAAGTCCTCAACTTCCGGTTGGAACCGGAAGTCCCCTGGTACCGGAAGTCCCCTGGTACCGGAAGTCCTCAACTTCCGGTTGGAACCGGAAGTCCTCAACTTCCGGTTGGTACCGGAAGTCTTCGTGCTGGTACCGGAAGTCCTCAACTTCCGGTTGGAACCGGAAGTCCCCTGGTACCGGAAGTCCTCAACTTCCGGTTGGAACCGGAAGTCCCCTGGTACCGGAAGTCCTCAACTTCCGGTTGGTACCGGAAGTCCCCTGGTACCGGAAGTCCTCAACTTCCGGTTGGTACCGGAAGTCCCCTGGTACCGGAAGTCCTCAACTTCCGGTTGGAACCGGAAGTCCCCTGGAACCGGAAGTCCTCAACTTCCGGTTGGTACCGGAAGTCCCCTGGTACCGGAAGTCCTCAACTTCCGGTTGGAACCGGAAGTTCCCTGGTACCGGAAGTCCTCAACTTCCGGTTGGAACCGGAAGTCCCCTGGAACCGGAAGTCCCCTGGAACCGGAAGTCCCCTGGAACCGGAAGTCCTCAACTTCCGGTTGGGACCGGAAGTCCTCAACTTCCGGTTGGGACCGGAAGTCCCCTGGTACCGGAAGTCCTCAACTTCCGGTTGGTACCGGAAGTCCCCTGGAACCGGAAGTCCCCTGGTACCGAAAGTCCTCAACTTCCGGTTGGTACCGGAAGTCCCCTGGTACCGGAAGTCCTCAACTTCCGGTTGGAACCGGAAGTCCCCTGGAACCGGAAGTCCCCTGGAACCGGAAGTCCTCAACTTCCGGTTGGAACCGGAAGTCCCCTGGTACCGGAAGTCCTCAACTTCCGGTTGGTACCGGAAGTCCCCTGGAACCGGAAGTCCCCTGGTACCGGAAGTCCTCAACTTCCGGTTGGTACCGGAAGTCCCCTGGTACCGGAAGTCCTCAACTTCCGGTTGGAACCGGAAGTCCCCTGGTACCGGAAGTCCTCAACTTCCGGTTGGAACCGGAAGTCCCCTGGTACCGGAAGTCCTCAACTTCCGGTTGGTACCGGAAGTCTTCGTGCTGGTACCGGAAGTCCCCTGGAACCGGAAGTCCTCAACTTCCGGTTGGAACCGGAAGTCCCCTGGTACCGGAAGTCCTCAACTTCCGGTTGGTACCGGAAGTCCCCTGGAACCGGAAGTCCCCTGAAACCGGAAGTCCTCAACTTCCGGTTGGTACCGGAAGTCCCCTGGAACCGGAAGTCCCCTGGTACCGGAAGTCCTCAACTTCCGGTTGGTACCGGAAGTCCCCTGGAATCGGAAGTCCCCTGGTACCGGAAGTCCTCAACTTCCGGTTGGTACCGGAAGTCCCCTGGAACCGGAAGTCCTCAACTTCCGGTTGGAACCGGAAGTCCCCTGGAACCGGAAGTCCCCTGGAACCGGAAGTCCTCAACTTCCGGTTGGAACCGGAAGTCCCCTGGAACCGGAAGTCCTCAACTTCCGGTTGGTACCGGAAGTCCCCTGGTACCGGAAGTCCTCAACTTCCGGTTGGTACCGGAAGTCCCCTGGAACCGGAAGTCCCCTGGTACCGGAAGTCCCCTGGAACCGGAAGTCCTCAACTTCCGGTTGGTACCGGAAGTCCTCAACTTCCGGTTGGAACCGGAAGTCCCCTGGTACCGGAAGTCCTGAACTTCCGGTTGGTACCGGAAGTCCTCAACTTCCGGTTGGTACCGGAAGTCCCCTGGTACCGGAAGTCCTCAACTTCCGGTTGGTACCGGAAGTCTTCGTGCTGGTACCGGAAGTCCTCAACTTCCGGTTGGTACCGGAAGTCCTCAACTTCCGGTTGGAACCGGAAGTCCCCTGGTACCGGAAGTCCTCAACTTCCGGTTGGTACCGGAAGTCCCCTGGAACCGGAAGTCCCCTGGTACCGGAAGTCCCCTGGAACCGGAAGTCCTCAACTTCCGGTTGGTACCGGAAGTCCTCAACTTCCGGTTGGAACCGGAAGTCCCCTGGTACCGGAAGTCCTCAACTTCCGGTTGGTACCGGAAGTCCCCTGGTACCGGAAGTCCTCAACTTCCGGTTGGTACCGGAAGTCCCCTGGAACCGGAAGTCCCCTGGTACCGGAAGTCCCCTGGAACCGGAAGTCCTCAACTTCCGGTTGGTACCGGAAGTCCCCTGGTACCGGAAGTCCTCAACTTCCGGTTGGAACCGGAAGTCCCCTGGAACCGGAAGTCCTCAACTTCCGGTTGGTACCGGAAGTCCCCTGGTACCGGAAGTCCTCAACTTCCGGTTGGAACCGGAAGTTCCCTGGTACCGGAAGTCCTCAACTTCCGGTTGGAACCGGAAGTCCCCTGGAACCGGAAGTCCCCTGGAACCGGAAGTCCCCTGGAACCGGAAGTCCTCAACTTCCGGTTGGGACCGGAAGTCCTCAACTTCCGGTTGGGACCGGAAGTCCCCTGGTACCGGAAGTCCTCAACTTCCGGTTGGTACCGGAAGTCCCCTGGAACCGGAAGTCCCCTGGTACCGAAAGTCCTCAACTTCCGGTTGGTACCGGAAGTCCCCTGGTACCGGAAGTCCTCAACTTCCGGTTGGAACCGGAAGTCCCCTGGAACCGGAAGTCCCCTGGAACCGGAAGTCCTCAACTTCCGGTTGGAACCGGAAGTCCCCTGGTACCGGAAGTCCTCAACTTCCGGTTGGTACCGGAAGTCCCCTGGAACCGGAAGTCCCCTGGTACCGGAAGTCCTCAACTTCCGGTTGGTACCGGAAGTCCCCTGGTACCGGAAGTCCTCAACTTCCGGTTGGAACCGGAAGTCCCCTGGTACCGGAAGTCCTCAACTTCCGGTTGGAACCGGAAGTCCCCTGGTACCGGAAGTCCTCAACTTCCGGTTGGTACCGGAAGTCTTCGTGCTGGTACCGGAAGTCCCCTGGAACCGGAAGTCCTCAACTTCCGGTTGGAACCGGAAGTCCCCTGGTACCGGAAGTCCTCAACTTCCGGTTGGTACCGGAAGTCCCCTGGAACCGGAAGTCCCCTGAAACCGGAAGTCCTCAACTTCCGGTTGGTACCGGAAGTCCCCTGGAACCGGAAGTCCCCTGGTACCGGAAGTCCTCAACTTCCGGTTGGTACCGGAAGTCCCCTGGAATCGGAAGTCCCCTGGTACCGGAAGTCCTCAACTTCCGGTTGGTACCGGAAGTCCCCTGGAACCGGAAGTCCTCAACTTCCGGTTGGAACCGGAAGTCCCCTGGAACCGGAAGTCCCCTGGAACCGGAAGTCCTCAACTTCCGGTTGGAACCGGAAGTCCCCTGGAACCGGAAGTCCTCAACTTCCGGTTGGTACCGGAAGTCCCCTGGTACCGGAAGTCCTCAACTTCCGGTTGGTACCGGAAGTCCCCTGGAACCGGAAGTCCCCTGGTACCGGAAGTCCCCTGGAACCGGAAGTCCTCAACTTCCGGTTGGTACCGGAAGTCCTCAACTTCCGGTTGGAACCGGAAGTCCCCTGGTACCGGAAGTCCTGAACTTCCGGTTGGTACCGGAAGTCCTCAACTTCCGGTTGGTACCGGAAGTCCCCTGGTACCGGAAGTCCTCAACTTCCGGTTGGTACCGGAAGTCTTCGTGCTGGTACCGGAAGTCCTCAACTTCCGGTTGGTACCGGAAGTCCTCAACTTCCGGTTGGAACCGGAAGTCCCCTGGTACCGGAAGTCCTCAACTTCCGGTTGGTACCGGAAGTCCCCTGGTACCGGAAGTCCTCAAATTCCGGTTGGTACCGGAAGTCTTCGTGCTGGTACCGGAAGTCCTCAACTTCCGGTTGGTACCGGAAGTCCTCAACTTCCGGTTGGAACCGGAAGTCCCCTGGTACCGGAAGTCCTCAACTTCCGGTTGGTACCGGAAGTCCCCTGGTACCGGAAGTCCCCTGGAACCGGAAGTCCTCAACTTCCGGTTGGTACCGGAAGTCCTCAACTTCCGGTTGGAACCGGAAGTCCCCTGGTACCGGAAGTCCTCAACTTCCGGTTGGTACCGGAAGTCCCCTGGTACCGGAAGTCCTCAACTTCCGGTTGGTACCGGAAGTCCCCTGGAACCGGAAGTCCCCTGGTACCGGAAGTCCCCTGGAACCGGAAGTCCTCAACTTCCGGTTGGAACCGGAAGTCCTCAACTTCCGGTTGGAACCGGAAGTCCCCTGGTACCGGAAGTCCTCAACTTCCGGTTGGTACCGGAAGTCCCCTGGTACCGGAAGTCCTCAACTTCCGGTTGGTACCGGAAGTCCCCTGGAACCGGAAGTCCCCTGGTACCGGAAGTCCCCTGGAACCGGAAGTCCTCAACTTCCGGTTGGTACCGGAAGTCCCCTGGTACCGGAAGTCCTCAACTTCCGGTTGGTACCGGAAGTCCCCTGGAACCGGAAGTCCCCTGGAACCGGAAGTCCCCTGGTACCGGAAGTCCCCTGGAACCGGAAGTCCTCAACTTCCGGTTGGAACCGGAAGTCCTCAACTTCCGGTTGGAACCGGAAGTCCCCTGGAACCGGAAGTCCCCTGGTACCGGAAGTCCTCAACTTCCGGTTGGAACCGGAAGTCCCCTGGAACCGGAAGTCCTCAACTTCCGGTTGGAACCGGAAGTCCCCTGGAACCGGAAGTCCTCAACTTCCGGTTGGAACCGGAAGTCCCCTGGTACCGGAAGTCCCCTGGAACCGGAAGTCCTCAACTTCCGGTTGGAACCGGAAGTCCCCTGGAACCGGAAGTCCTCAACTTCCGGTTGGAACCGGAAGTCCCCTGGAACCGGAAGTCCTCAACTTCCGGTTGGTACCGGAAGTCTTCGTGCTGGTACCGGAAGTCCTCAACTTCCGGTTGGAACCGGAAGTCCCCTGGTACCGGAAGTCCTCAACTTCCGGTTGGTACCGGAAGTCTTCGTGCTGGTACCGGAAGTCCTCAACTTCCGGTTGGAACCGGAAGTCCCCTGGAACCGGAAGTCCCCTGGAACCGGAAGTCCCCTGGTACCGGAAGTCCTCAACTTCCGGTTGGTACCGGAAGTCCCCTGGAACCGGAAGTCCCCTGGTACCGGAAGTCCTCAACTTCCGGTTGGTACCGGAAGTCTTCGTGCTGGTACCGGAAGTCCTCAACTTCCGGTTGGAACCGGAAGTCCCCTGGTACCGGAAGTCCTCAACTTCCGGTTGGTACCGGAAGTCCCCTGGTACCGGAAGTCCTCAACTTCCGGTTGGAACCGGAAGTCCCCTGGAACCGGAAGTCCCCTGGAACCGGAAGTCCTCAACTTCCGGTTGGAACCGGAAGTCCCCTGGTACCGGAAGTCCCCTGGAACCGGAAGTCCCCTGGTACCGGAAGTCCTCAACTTCCGGTTGGAACCGGAAGTCCCCTGGTACCGGAAGTCCTCAACTTCCGGTTGGTACCGGAAGTCTTCGTGCTGGTACCGGAAGTCCTCAACTTCCGGTTGGAACCGGAAGTCCCCTGGTACCGGAAGTCCTCAACTTCCGGTTGGTACCGGAAGTCCCCTGGAACCGGAAGTCCCCTGGTACCGGAAGTCCTCAACTTCCGGTTGGTACCGGAAGTCTTCGTGCTGGTACCGGAAGTCCTCAACTTCCGGTTGGAACCGGAAGTCCCCTGGTACCGGAAGTCCTCAACTTCCGGTTGGAACCGGAAGTCCCCTGGAACCGGAAGTCCCCTGGAACCGGAAGTCCTCAACTTCCGGTTGGAACCGGAAGTCCTCAACTTCCGGTTGGAACCGGAAGTCCCCTGGTACCGGAAGTCCTCAACTTCCGGTTGGTACCGGAAGTCTTCGTGCTGGTACCGGAAGTCCTCAACTTCCGGTTGGAACCGGAAGTCCCCTGGAACCGGAAGTCCCCTGGTACCGGAAGTCCTCAACTTCCGGTTGGAACCGGAAGTCCCCTGGTACCGGAAGTCCTCAACTTCCGGTTGGTACCGGAAGTCCCCTGGTACCGGAAGTCCTCAACTTCCGGTTGGTACCGGAAGTCCCCTGGTACCGGAAGTCCTCAACTTCCGGTTGGTACCGGAAGTCCCCTGGAACCGGAAGTCCCCTGGTACCGGAAGTCCTCAACTTCCGGTTGGAACCGGAAGTCCCCTGGTACCGGAAGTCCTCAACTTCCGGTTGGTACCGGAAGTCTTCGTGCTGGTACCGGAAGTCCTCAACTTCCGGTTGGAACCGGAAGTCCCCTGGAACCGGAAGTCCCCTGGAACCGGAAGTCCCCTGGTACCGGAAGTCCTCAACTTCCGGTTGGTACCGGAAGTCCCCTGGAACCGGAAGTCCCCTGGTACCGGAAGTCCTCAACTTCCGGTTGGTACCGGAAGTCTTCGTGCTGGTACCGGAAGTCCTCAACTTCCGGTTGGAACCGGAAGTCCCCTGGTACCGGAAGTCCTCAACTTCCGGTTGGTACCGGAAGTCCCCTGGTACCGGAAGTCCTCAACTTCCGGTTGGAACCGGAAGTCCCCTGGAACCGGAAGTCCCCTGGAACCGGAAGTCCTCAACTTCCGGTTGGAACCGGAAGTCCCCTGGTACCGGAAGTCCCCTGGAACCGGAAGTCCCCTGGTACCGGAAGTCCTCAACTTCCGGTTGGTACCGGAAGTCCTCAACTTCCGGTTGGAACCGGAAGTCCCCTGGTACCGGAAGTCCTCAACTTCCGGTTGGTACCGGAAGTCTTCGTGCTGGTACCGGAAGTCCTCAACTTCCGGTTGGAACCGGAAGTCCCCTGGTACCGGAAGTCCTCAACTTCCGGTTGGTACCGGAAGTCCCCTGGAACCGGAAGTCCCCTGGTACCGGAAGTCCTCAACTTCCGGTTGGTACCGGAAGTCTTCGTGCTGGTACCGGAAGTCCTCAACTTCCGGTTGGAACCGGAAGTCCCCTGGTACCGGAAGTCCTCAACTTCCGGTTGGAACCGGAAGTCCCCTGGAACCGGAAGTCCCCTGGAACCGGAAGTCCTCAACTTCCGGTTGGAACCGGAAGTCCTCAACTTCCGGTTGGAACCGGAAGTCCCCTGGTACCGGAAGTCCTCAACTTCCGGTTGGTACCGGAAGTCTTCGTGCTGGTACCGGAAGTCCTCAACTTCCGGTTGGAACCGGAAGTCCCCTGGAACCGGAAGTCCCCTGGTACCGGAAGTCCTCAACTTCCGGTTGGTACCGGAAGTCCCCTGGTACCGGAAGTCCTCAACTTCCGGTTGGTACCGGAAGTCCCCTGGAACCGGAAGTCCCCTGGTACCGGAAGTCCTCAACTTCCGGTTGGAACCGGAAGTCCCCTGGAACCGGAAGTCCTCAACTTCCGGTTGGTACCGGAAGTCCCCTGGTACCGGAAGTCCTCAACTTCCGGTTGGAACCGGAAGTCCCCTGGTACCGGAAGTCCTCAACTTCCGGTTGGTACCGGAAGTCCCCTGGAACCGGAAGTCCCCTGGTACCGGAAGTCCTCAACTTCCGGTTGGTACCGGAAGTCTTCGTGCTGGTACCGGAAGTCCTCAACTTCCGGTTGGAACCGGAAGTCCCCTGGTACCGGAAGTCCTCAACTTCCGGTTGGTACCGGAAGTCCCCTGGTACCGGAAGTCCTCAACTTCCGGTTGGAACCGGAAGTCCCCTGGAACCGGAAGTCCCCTGGAACCGGAAGTCCTCAACTTCCGGTTGGAACCGGAAGTCCCCTGGTACCGGAAGTCCTCAACTTCCGGTTGGTACCGGAAGTCTTCGTGCTGGTACCGGAAGTCCTCAACTTCCGGTTGGAACCGGAAGTCCCCTGGAACCGGAAGTCCCCTGGTACCGGAAGTCCTCAACTTCCGGTTGGAACCGGAAGTCCCCTGGTACCGGAAGTCCTCAACTTCCGGTTGGTACCGGAAGTCCCCTGGAACCGGAAGTCCCCTGGTACCGGAAGTCCTCAACTTCCGGTTGGAACCGGAAGTCCCCTGGAACCGGAAGTCCTCAACTTCCGGTTGGTACCGGAAGTCCCCTGGTACCGGAAGTCCTCAACTTCCGGTTGGTACCGGAAGTCCCCTGGAACCGGAAGTCCCCTGGTACCGGAAGTCCTCAACTTCCGGTTGGAACCGGAAGTCCCCTGGAACCGGAAGTCCTCAACTTCCGGTTGGTACCGGAAGTCCCCTGGTACCGGAAGTCCTCAACTTCCGGTTGGAACCGGAAGTCCCCTGGTACCGGAAGTCCTCAACTTCCGGTTGGTACCGGAAGTCCCCTGGAACCGGAAGTCCCCTGGTACCGGAAGTCCTCAACTTCCGGTTGGTACCGGAAGTCTTCGTGCTGGTACCGGAAGTCCTCAACTTCCGGTTGGAACCGGAAGTCCCCTGGTACCGGAAGTCCTCAACTTCCGGTTGGTACCGGAAGTCCCCTGGTACCGGAAGTCCTCAACTTCCGGTTGGAACCGGAAGTCCCCTGGAACCGGAAGTCCCCTGGAACCGGAAGTCCTCAACTTCCGGTTGGAACCGGAAGTCCCCTGGTACCGGAAGTCCTCAACTTCCGGTTGGTACCGGAAGTCTTCGTGCTGGTACCGGAAGTCCTCAACTTCCGGTTGGAACCGGAAGTCCCCTGGAACCGGAAGTCCCCTGGTACCGGAAGTCCTCAACTTCCGGTTGGAACCGGAAGTCCCCTGGTACCGGAAGTCCTCAACTTCCGGTTGGTACCGGAAGTCCCCTGGTACCGGAAGTCCTCAACTTCCGGTTGGTACCGGAAGTCCCCTGGTACCGGAAGTCCTCAACTTCCGGTTGGTACCGGAAGTCCCCTGGAACCGGAAGTCCCCTGGTACCGGAAGTCCTCAACTTCCGGTTGGAACCGGAAGTCCCCTGGAACCGGAAGTCCTCAACTTCCGGTTGGTACCGGAAGTCCCCTGGTACCGGAAGTCCTCAACTTCCGGTTGGAACCGGAAGTCCCCTGGTACCGGAAGTCCTCAACTTCCGGTTGGTACCGGAAGTCCTCAACTTCCGGTTGGAACCGGAAGTCCCCTGGTACCGGAAGTCCTCAACTTCCGGTTGGAACCGGAAGTCCCCTGGAACCGGAAGTCCCCTGGAACCGGAAGTCCTCAACTTCCGGTTGGAACCGGAAGTCCCCTGGTACCGGAAGTCCTCAACTTCCGGTTGGAACCGGAAGTCCCCTGGTACCGGAAGTCCTCAACTTCCGGTTGGTACCGGAAGTCTTCGTGCTGGTACCGGAAGTCCTCAACTTCCGGTTGGTACCGGAAGTCTTCCGGCTGGTACCGCAAGTCCTCAACTTCCGGTTGGTACCGGAAGTCTTCCGGCTGGTACCGGAAGTCCTCAACTTCCGATTGGTACCGGAAGTCCTCAACTTCCGATTGGTACCGGAAGTCCTCAATGATCAACACAACATGGAAACATGTAGAATGTTTTTCTGTACTTCTGTAGATATGTAGAGGAAATAATTTAGAAGTTAGGTAGTCTTTTATTACGTGGCCACATAGGCAGGTAATTTTCTTTATAAAGGAAAAACAGAACAATGCAGTGTTTAATTAAATACATTAGACTTTACGTAGTTAGGCTATTACTATTAAGTATGAGCGCTCATTTAGGTAAGGATAATTGATATCATTTTTTAAGTATGTTCCATTTGTGCAATTGCACATTTCTATTTCCTTCTTGTAAAACAGGGTGTTTGGTTTTGAATCGACTTCTGTTATGGTGGTATATTATCAGATATATTCGACTAAAAATTCCCTTCCTTGTTAGTACTTCGAACAACGATCCAACCAAGATCGTTTTTCATTCGCATGATAGAAAAGTATAGATAAATAATATTCTGTGTAAAAGGACGTTAACTAGGTAGGGCGGGTTTCTATACGCAGCAACCTCCAAGAGGTGAAACCTGGGCAATCGATATTATTTAGTATGTAACTAACAATTGTATTATTAGTAATCCAATTGTTAATTACATAGCAAATAATATGAGCTAATGGCTGCGATTTGCATATATAGTTTCGTGCAAGATGAAATCGAATGTGGAGTATGTAGGGTAAACTAGGTTTCTTCTTCTTCCACTGTGTGTACAAGTTTCTCACATAAGTCTCATATCGATTTTCAGAATCCCCGCTTGAATTCAAATTGATTCGAATTGCAACCATATAGTATTTGGTTGATATACTATACATAGTTTTAATTCTTATCGCTCTTGGCGCTCATTCTTCATACTTTCCTGAATCGATAAAACTGAATGTGGCACTAAAAGAATAACGGGACGTCAAAGCTCGGTGACACGGACAGCATCATCTACAATATCTAATTCATATCCAGTACTCGTTTCTGAATACAAATTGCTTGACAAATCATTGATATCATTCGAAGTCGGTATTTCAGATTGTGTGATTCAACTCGTGTAAGATAAATCGTGTATTGATTCTCCATGCATATCTCGTTTGTACATAGACTGATCCTGTATTACTTTTAACGTTATTCTATTTACTGGATTGAAATTTCAGACATATGAGTTGTAAGAATTACAATTAAATGTGACGGTAATTAATTATTTCGCGACAATCAGAAATCGTGTGAGCTGTTCTATAGATGATAAGAAACAGAAAAATTGATCTCGCAAAATTTCAGTAGTTTCGGAGCAATCTTTTCGTTTAAGTATGGTGATTCTAGAAACTATCTTCAATTGAAAAACTGAAGTCGGTAAAGATACTACGCATAGAAAACTTAACAGATGAATGATCAAACAGAACTAGAAAAAACGCAAAAAAGATACTCGTGTTATACGTAATAAATTTATTGAAATGCAACAGAGTTATATTCATACCTTTATGTTTCAAAAATATATTCAGACTTTCATTCTTTTTATATTTTAAACAGTAATTCTAAATTTGCAGCCGATCAGCTCGGTACTATCCGCGACAAAGGATTATTGTTCCTTACGAGTAATACCGATTACCAGGTCTCACCACGTGGAGGTTGCTGCGAGCGGAGACCCAGAGGGAGATAGATGGAATCAAAGTTCCATCGATCTCCCTCGACACGCAATACAAACGAAATTACTAAACCAAGGAAATGAAAGGAATCAAAGTTACGTCGATCTCCTGGTTTAGTTCTGCCGAGCAATTACATTATGGAAAAAAGCGAGACAAAATTGGGAAGTTCGCAACGCGATCCCATTTTTCCTCAGTGGGCCCGCTAGAGAAGTGCCCTGTTTTTCCCAACTCCGCGTCAGGAGCACACGCAAAGCGTAGACCTGGCCCACTTTTATTGTAGCTCAAGGCAATAATATTGGAAATGCCAAAAAAGATAAAGCCTCTTGTGAGCTCCTGATTTGTGTGACATGGAGAAGCATTGGCTTGAACATCTATTCTATATCTTGTTTGTCTTCCATTTTCATTGGTTGTCATTGAAAAATAGCACATGAAATAATAAACAAGTTTATATATGCTATATTTTAGGAACAATTCTATTTACAAAGTACATAAAACAGAGACGATTGTATAATATATAACTGAGAATTTAAATTTACCATTTAACATGATAACATGGATACATATGAAATATTGTTGAAGCATGTTATGATACTAGTAAACTTTGGGTCCTCTGAATCTTGTTCTTGCATCAATCTGGAAGATTAAATCATTGATGTCTATATTCGTGTACATATATCTATATTTAATGATACTTACAATTGACCGTTTGCACTCGAAAAATGCTTGCTGTAGTAGGAAACAATTTTCTGGTACACTTTTATCTTTCTTTAAAAGACATTGCCTTGGGGTAAATTTGTGCTGAAATAAAGCAACTATGCTATAAAAATTAAATACTTTGTATTAAAGGTATTTATTCAGAGTTATATCTGTATATATACACTGATCAAGAATTGTGTATCTTATTTGTTTAAAATTTGTAGTATTATAACACTGAAAATAAAAGTTAGAATAGATGTGAATGTGTAACATAACCACTCACAATTTTGCAACATTCAGTTTCTAACAAACACATTTTTAAATTCGCTCGCAAAGAAGCACATTTTGACTTGTCTTTCAATGTTTCGCCTTCTTCTACGTAATGCATCATTTTGAAGAGTACTTGGTATAAGAACTATTCTCATCAACTTTAAACGACAAACCACGGCAAATGCTGTATTGTAAATCATAGGTCATAGAATTCTTAAAAGAAAACCTAACCTTTCTTTGTCATAAATATTTGATCCAATACATATGGATAGTGAAAGGAACTTGCGTTCTATACAAGATCGACGCCTTATCCAAAGAATAACTGCATCTTGAAATGTAATTTACTTTCAAGTATGTAATATATATGGCAAAGGATAAAATATAACAAAGGATATTTACAAACAGTGAAAAAATACAAGGTAAATGACAGCTTTGGTTATCCTTGCAATGTCAGTTGATAAGTCATGTATTTAATGTCACTTGCAAGATCATTTATATGCAGCTAACATTTTTCCCAATGATGTTTGCAATTTTTATAGTGTTATACTTTGAAAGATGACTATTGTTAAATGCATAATTTTTATTAGACAAATGGTTTATCAACGTGGAAACCAAAGGGAGGGTTCCCCACATTATGTCTTCTTATATTCGGATGATGAGCATAGTGGGACTGAAGATAATATTCCTTTGCAGCCACATACTAAGATTACAACATTGCCACGTAAAGTGGAAGTGATAAATGTTCAATTAAAATCAGAAGATACCTTACAAGCTTTAGCACTGCGATATAGATGCACGGTAATGATAAAAAGACAAATGAGATCCAAAATAAGTTGCAGTTAAACTTTAATTACAGTAAATTGGACTTTCAGATATCCGAGTTAAAAAGAATCAACAAGATTCACAAAGAAAATGAAATATTTGCAAGACGTTTCATTAAAGTACCTATTCAACCATTCTCTTTATTAACAGAAACTTTGGAACAGTCTCAGAGTGGACAAGCAAGTCAAAGTGAAATAAATATATTGGCAACTGGTGAAGAGGCAATAAATACAGCCACAGAAGATTCATTATTAGATTTGACAAAAAATCCAATTGTAACAGAATTGCCAAAGGCAGAGATTAATACAATTATATTAAATTCCGTATGTGAACCTTTGTCATCATATAATAGTAATAACTTGTTAGAAATTGCTAGCTCAGAATGTGACCAATTGCTTACTTTAACAGAAAGTAACTCTAATAACTCTCATTTAACAGATACATTTAAATGTTCTGGTGATGACTGTGGATTATCCTGGACACAGCTCCTTGGATTTTCTTTATTGTTAGGTTTTGCAGGGCCTATTATATATATACTTTATATAGCTGAATTCTCATCTAAGAACCATTCAATTGCTAATCACTAGTAATGCTTTGACTAAAAAATATGTTATTGTTACTATAATGTGTAAGTTGCTAAATTTAGATAATTTGTAATATTAGTATAACAGTTATAGGAGACTATGTTTTCTTGAATAAGTGAGATTATCTTTAAATATACATTTAAAGTGTCTATCTACTTGCCATTATACTGTTGGTATTGGCATATAAATATTTTCTGAAAGATCTGAAGATACTATTTTCTTATATTAAAAGTATATAAATAAGATAAATTTTTATCAAAACGACATTAATGTTAAGTAATATGATACATAAATTAAAGTGCCTTTGTAATTATTTGTTTGACATGTTAGCATTACGTAGGAGAGATGTGAATGTTTATGCTATTGCATGTGCGAATATATTCTATTAACCTTGAGTTCAATCGTACTGAATTTCATGTGAATATTATACACCTGAAACAGGGATTGCCAAAGATATGTCCATTGGCAGTTGAGCTACCTGTAAGGATCTTGTACAGGAGAATTAAAGGATATATATTCTTTTTTAAATATTGAGAATAAGAAGCCTAATCATAGGCTTACGTTATATGAAACAATTTTTGTTCAATTTTTTCTATCAACAATGCTAAGGAAAGACTCGTATTATGTACTATTTGTAATGCGAATTGGTACGTTTTATATTCGTAATATCACCATTTTGACAAAGTATACAAATGAACTATTGTCATCTGTGGTTACATTTTATAATACTGTAAACTTGACAATAAGCAAACATTTCATCAATAATTTTTTAAAATTTTGTAAATTATGCTTTTGATAGTGATTTTTTCTCGTTGATACTTATAAAAATATATTTTTTGACATTAAGTTATGCTTTACTTAATGTTCCCTTTTTTAGTAATTATTTATACATTAAAACTGTGAAGAGGGGTTACACGTTTCATTCAACAAATTTTGTGTACAAATGTTTCTTGTTCTTTTATTTATCTTTTAATGTTATAAGTTACAAATCAAGGTTGTAATACATATTTCTTGCAACTTTCTTTAATCTTTCGTATCTTCCTTCCCCAATTTACAACACCAGATTTTCCTGCAATAAATAAAATGCAAATACAATATTTGGTTTGTATATTATAGACATTTTTAAAGAACAATGATTACATTCAGAACACGATATGTCGTTCATATTAATCGATTCAGAAGACCGTCGTAAGTTTCATCATCTAATAATATTGATTAAGCACAATTATTAAAGTTTTAAAACAGTACTCACCATGGATTGAGTTTTCACAATCTTAGAACTTCTTAAAGCTCTTCTTTGATCCTGTACCTTTGGAAACCTTTAAAACATTAAATCTCACTGTCTTACTGAGTGGTCTGCATTCTCCAATAGTGACTACATCACCAATTTCTACATCCCTGTAATTATTAACAATAATAAATAGAAAGAAACCTTTTTCCTTATTGTAAAGTGCTATTTGAATTTTCATTCAGGAGACGTATACTACTTCAATTTGTTCTTCAGAAGACCGTCGTCTAATATCATCATTCAATTGAAACATTTACCCTAGTAAAGTATCTGATAAATATATGAAATAATTAGAATACATACCTGAAGCAAGGACTTAAATGGACACTCATGTTACGATGACGTTTCTCAAAACGATTATATTTTCTGATGTAATGTAGATAATCCCTACGTATGACAATGGTTCGTTGCATTTTCATCTTTTGCACCACACCAGTGAGAATACGTCCTCTAATAGAAATATTGCCAGTAAATGGACATTTCTTATCAATGTAAGTTCCCTCAAGAGCCTAGAATATAAGTGGTTTCTATTAAATGGAAACTACATACTTTCCATTTGTTCGCATGATTTTTTAGTCAATACAAGAACGCTTACCTCACGAGGTGTTTTAAATCCAAGACCGACATTACGGCTGTATCTCATGGGCTTCCTCCTCTTAGGGCCCAGACCTTTCTTACGGTTAAGAAAGATCGTGGGTTGTTTTTGAAACGCACGCTCTGTCTACAACACAAAAATACATTTATGTACCATTCATATTTTCGTACGATACAAGAACATGATTTATTATCGTTAAATTCAAGTATTGACTATGCAAACAGCATCACCACGTGCAGCGTTTACACTACAAATCATAACCTTTTTATACTATTATAAAGTAAAGAATTCTTTTCTTCCATTATTACTCGTCACGTAAGAAATAGCAGCCTATGACAATGATATTTAATCAATAATTAAATTAAACATAAAAAATGGTACATATTAGCATTGTAGCGTTGAACACATACCTGATCAGCCATCTTGCCGGACTAAAAAGAAAGTTGGAAACCGGAAAGGTAGCTACCGTCACTCTGTATTCGATAGATCAGTACATCCAACACAAAAAGACAAAATATCATTTGAGCGGTATTTGTAATATAATGGTTTCGTATTTTGTTATTAAAAAAACCATTCCTACACAGATATGTCTTACACCGCATTCCCATTTTTGCGACACGATTGTGATAAATAAGAATTTTTCTTTTAACATCCAAACGATATAGAAACGCTTCGATATACTGTAAGTTGTGCATGATTAGAATTATCCATTTGAACAGTTTTGAATTCTTCAAATATACTGAATTCTGATGCTAGCATCGATACCACATCACATCGGTTATTTATTGCGTTTTTATTACCGTCAATCTTTCACAACTATAATTGTCGTTAATTTTGTTTAATTATCTTACGCGCCTAGGCAATCTTTCTCAGCGATTCTGTTTAAATCTTATGCCGCGAGATGGCAGCACGCGCCATTGAAAAAACAAGCGACACGAAAGCGACGCAACGAGATCTGAATTGAAACGTTTTGAAAACACGAAATACGATCGAGATTTTATCGACAATTTCGCTTAATGAATACATACTTACCAGCCACGAATAACCGTGTTGCTTTCTTCGTCCGTTTTTTTTTCTCATTAAGCGATACAAGATTCTTTGAGCCAATTACCGAGCAATTATTGTTGTACTAACTGCGAGAACGAGTCAAAGATGCACCAGACATTTTCTATGGCGATCCCATTACTTCCAGGATCTATAAAGTCTTACGATATTTGGTTGTAAAGTACGTTCGTGTATGCACCAGCCGGTAACTGTTCCTAACGAGGATCTTCCTCAGATGTAATCGGCCCGCGTTAAAATTCCATGTAACTGCATTCGACGTATTTTCTCGTTAGGAGCTCGTCGAATCTTATTACGCTGTGTGGGTTGCAATGATCGCGCCGTGCGTAATCGAAGATCTCGAATGTATCGCTCGCGGGTTGGTCCACATTTTGCGAATATTGCGATCGTCTAATTGTCGAATCAAATCGCGTGATGACAGGGATACAGACATTACAAGAACCGTTACAATAATTATCGGTAAGGAAGGTTTAGAGTCATCTATTGAGAGTAGGTACACAACTCAGATGGCCAAGAAGTAGGCATTAACTGATCGAACAAAAAGGTGGCGCCCTAGAAGATAACAAAATAATATCGAAACGATATTAGGTAAAATAAATAAGATCGATCTGTTTTTAGATTATTTACGTAGACTAACAAGGGTAAAAGTGGTCTAGTAAAATACAAACTCGTCCAGCGATACTTATATTTATATAATCAATTTTTTAAAGTCCAATTTATGTATAAAATTTAATTCCATTTTTTTTACAATAATCAATTTGAACAAGAGTTATTATCAAAACGGGAACGTTCACGAGATTTTCATGTTTGTTTTTATTTTCGAAGATTTATCGAAATTAATTCAAGATGGAGATTTGAATTCAAGGTCATTTAGAGGTCTCGTTGTAAAAGGTTGTATTCGCTTTTTTGCCGGCTATAATATCGTGTCAATGAAAAGTTGCAGTAGATTGGATAAATAGTCTGAAAAGTTTTCTACGAGCGATTCTGCCAATTTTTTTCGTCCGTTAAAAACAAAGAGGTAGCGGTCGTGATAAACTGGATATCGTGTATACAAAGCTGTTCGTATGACCGTGGTCTCAGTTACCTTATTAACACGGTCAGGAAAAAAGAGAACCGTCGCTGGAAATCGGAATTGCGTACTGGTATACCCATTATCGCGTTACACATCGTTTACCATTGTGGGAATCGATTGGAAATACAGTCTTTCCTTAAGTTCCCCGCATATTGTCACGCTTTCGTTCGTCGACTACACCTTAGTCACTTCGAACGGGCAGCGGTGAACGTGAAACCGCAATAGAACAAATTTTCCACTGCCGTTTCAATCTTCGTTGTTTTGTTTCGTAAAGATCGCCGGATCTCGTTTAACGAGTGTGCTCACCTCGTTGCGCCCTGCTCGACCCCCGAGTTTAAATAACTTGCGGCGATACTTCCTGCAATCGCCACCAGAGGTCCTCTAGCGTGAAATTGTCTATTTTTGCAAGTTTCCGCGCAATCGACAAGTTACGTGTAGGTTCTCCATCCAAAAGTTGTAAAAGAATCTTCGAGTACGAATAACTTACGGTGATATTTCCTGCAATCGCCACCAAAGGTCTTTCAGCGTGGGATTTTTTATTCTCGCAAGTTTTGACGCGGACAGTGATAAAGTTACGTTATAGGTTATAGGTTACAGGTCTTTCGTTAAAAAAATTAGAAACAAGTTTTCAAGTTAAAATAACAAATGACGGTACGTCCCGCAATCGTCGTTGGAAATCTTATGTTGGGAAATCCCTACTCTCACAATAATTAAGTGTCTTATTAATTTTTTTCTTTTGCCTATTGGCATATCTACACTTGCGCAAATATCTGCTAATAATTTCGCAAGGGGTTACAGCGCAATAAATACTAAAAACACCTTTTCCTGGAAAAGAGTATCCAGAGAGTATTCGGTATACGTGGTTCAGGGAACGTCCATTGCTACTGAGACTTCGAACCGATGTCACTGGAGAGCAACACGCTCTGGCATACCTCGTCACTGCTCATACCCGGTGGATCACTGAGAAAATCACCCAATTTCGATAGTAATTAGTTCATTCTCGTTACGATAATTCCACCGCCACCAAATTGTCGCAAGTTTCGTTCCATTTCGTCTCCTAACAATCATACACAGATTCATTCTTCGAGAACACGCGCGGTATCCGCGCGCGCACGAAGCGTTTTTACGTTGCTTTCCACACATGATTTATACACGACGGCGCGCATGCCCACGACTCCTTTATGCTCTCTAATTTAATAATTAGTTACGTTTATTTGCACACCGCAATAACACTATCCGTGGACAATGCGCGCGCGATTTATTCCGTGCGCGTGCGCGCCCAAGACTCCTATTGCTTTCTCCTCCGTACACCGTGCGCGAGGAACGCGTTCTCCGAAGCGTTTTCATTACTTCTGTCCCGGCTGAATGCAAATCGTGGTCGTCGCTTGTCTACCCAACAAAGCGTCGTTAACGGTTATTTTCATCGCTTTTTTTCTCTTTTTTTTTTTCTTTCCTTTGCCTTCCGTCTTTCTCTCTCTCTCTCTCTCTCTCTCTCTCTCTCTCTCTCTCTCTCTCTCTCTCTCTCTCTCTTTCTCTCTCTCTGTCTCTCTTTCTCTCTCTCTGTCTCTCCGCTCCCATCCTTGGCGAGTCTATTCGCGTCTATTTCTTCTTTCTCTCTTCTCCCCCCACCGTTATTTTTTCCCTCCTTCCCTTTCTTTCTTTTTTCCATCGCAACCGGGCAATATATCATCGACAGCGATGATTCACGCGGGGCGATAAGTAATATTCCGGGTAGTAATTAGCGATCCACTGTATCATAACTCGAATCCGTCATCGCCCCATCGCTTCTCTATTCACGTTGGAGAGCAGGAAGGAGCGTTCCTCGTTCCGTGGCTCGGCCGTGCAATTAGCCGCAATTGAAATTTCATCTTTCATTGAGCGCCAAATTACTTTCTCCGCGCGAGCGTGAAATTATGTTTACTGTATCTGTCGGATCGGGGCATTATTATATTTTATACCGGTGGGGTGGGGAGAAGGAATAGGGTAGGGTCCGGGGAGTGGGTTGGCCGTAGAGGGGTCGAGGGGTGGGGAGAGCCAATCATAATTAGATTTCTTGTAACGTCGATAACTTGTTGCCGACCGCTCCCGGTGTTCTCACGCGTTATTTTTCAACCGACGCGACGCTGGTGTCGCGTCCTGTATCTCGTTCGGTTACTGTCCCGTTTTATTATCACCACGTCCGCGGAACCGTAATTGGCGAATCGTTTACCAATTACGAGCGTGGCTGTCGTCGTTAGGGTGGAAATTAATAGAATCGTTCGCGGTATTAATGTAAAATTAATCGTGAATGGTTGTCCACTTCTTTTCCCTTACGCGTGTAACGAATCCGGGGCTAAGGGTAACGGATCACCCAATTAGCCGCCAGGTGGTTAAAAACTATTAGCGGCGGTTCGGTGTTAGAGACGGACACCTCGTTGGTCCCAAGAGCCGTTTAATTTTCTTGCACCGGATCACTTTTTTGCGCTCTTCCGCCATCGGAGGAGATAAGTAGATGTTCCGTTTCTGGGCGGAGTGTCCTGTATTCATCTACTCGAGCAGGAACCCCCGGCCAAGAGCGGTAGAGAACCGTCCTCGTTCATCATCCATCTTACGAATCTCCACTCGCGTGGTTAGATATCGTAGGAACGGGTGGGTGTTGCCCTTTACGAACGCTTCTCTGTACTCGAATACCTTCGTATTGTTCAATTTTTGGAGTCGGTGCTTAACGCTGATAATAAAATAGGATAGACGGTTCTGTGACTATATTGTGTTGTACGGTTCGATTTCAGACATCGGACAGAGCAGAAAGATCATCTTCTACTCAGGTTCCGTGAGGATTTTGGCATTGAACAGAGTGGGTGTTCAGTTTTTGATAGATGGTGGCAATTTACGATGCAATTCTCGATTCATTTGAATTCAGCTATTACGTACACCACTAGCCCACCAGACCACCAGACCACTAGAACCACTAAAACCATTAACTTACTACAAACACTAGAACTACTAGCCTATTATAACCACTAGAACTACTAGCCTATTATAACCACTAGAACCAGTAGAACCATTAGAACCACTAGAACCACTGAAACCACTGGAACCATTAATACCCTTGGAACCACTAGACTATTAGGACCATTGAATACTAATGCACTGTGCAAACGTTACCTCGGTTATTTGGGTGCTCCGCTTCCATTAGGTCACTGTGCATTTGTCTAGTTCGGCTTTGATGGCTAGCAAGTCGCCTCGTCTATAGACGTTCAAAGATAGACCGAACAATTCGTACCCTGCTTCGTTGTTCGCAACGGCTGCCCTCGCGGAATTTTTTACATAACCACCCGCTTCGTCCATGAGACATCGAAGAAATTTAATCGAAGAGAGGATGTAACGGATCGATTATATTTACGCGCTATTCTCGTAACGCAAGCAACAAATTGATTATCCCCGAGCCGTGGGTAGCGCGAGTAATATCTAGAAACCGGAGAATCTGTTATTATCCAGAAGAATGCAGACGGACTTCCGTGCTTCTGAAATGAACGTAACAGGCGCGCGTACATTGGTACGTTCCGATAGCCGCTCGTTATTCACAATTGGCATTCAATCCAACGATAATCAATTTAACCGGCCAACTCGGCCTTAAAAGCGTGGCGTATCGAACCTTGAAATTAGTCGATCGAGTTGCAAATACGCGTGATAAAAAGCGAATCTTCCATTCACTTTTTTCCCCGTAGCCTTCGCTTTGCTTTTAACCCTTTCGCTCGTGATATCTCATCCTTCGGGATGAAAAAATTGCAATTTTTGGAATTGTTCGCAATATTTAACGGCGAGTTTAACATATTGAAATCGATCTTTGCAAGGATTCTCTTTGACATTTAATTTAATACTATCGTAATCTCAATCAAAGGTACAATGGCGTATACATACAGAGTGAAATGTCTAACTAGATCAATTTAATCGTGGACGATACAATTTGGAGGGATCTTCGGGGTGACGAATATTCATTTTTTGTGTCTTTTTTCATGTATACTTTCAAGGTCACTTCAATTCTTCTTACGCATAACTCTTTAATTGTTTTCGACGTAATTTAGTAATCCTTCGTCTATTAAAAGAAAAGAAAAAAAATTCGGAAGGCCTCGGAGCATCGAATACGTCCATCTTTGTACGACAATACGCGCTACTAAGTTCTCGAGAGTCTTTGCAGAGTTTGTTCAACGATTGCAAATATTACGGAATACTTTGTAATGGATGTTTTTTTTTTTTTTTTTAGCATTTGCGAGTATTACAGCATCTATAAATACGATGCTGGACGTTTTCCAATCTTCGTTGAAGCGAAGACGAAATGTCCCTTGGGGGCATTGGTATGCAAATCGTCGCTGATACGACGTGGAATTCTTTGGTTAAACATTTTGGACGATACATCGACACTGACCCCCCGAGAGTCAAGGTGTTTCGAAGCGAAAGACGTTTCCTTTAGGTGATGACGATACTGCATTTGTTTCACAGAATTTGCTCGCGAAGAGAAAATACACTCGGTCCTTCTTTAACAGGGTATATTTTATTTCTCGTCGATAATTTAGTCCACAGGAGTACGATCTTGGTTAACATTCACAACCCCGATAATTGAGTCCTCAAAATCAGTAAAAAATATACCAACACACTCCACTAATCCTCGTACATCCAAGGACTCTTTTCACTCGACAAATATCTCTTCCTCGATCAATTACAAACCACAAAACGTAATTAAACGCAGAAATAAATTACTAGAATTACAATTGCCTATCGTTCGTAAAAGAAGCCAGAATATTTATCGCCTCGAAAATCTTGTCGATTTTCCGCGCGCGCTCGTACGGTATTCGCCTCCGTAAACGCGAAGACCGATGGAAAAAAATGAGGAAAATTAGCAAATAACCAATGAAATATTACCCATCCGTGCATCGAGCAGGTTCGGTGATCGGCCGTCTAATTGGTAATCAATTCCCCTTCCATTTCGCATTTTTTCTCGCCCACGACCGGCAATCGCCGGGTAACCGATAAATGGCCCCATAAACCTCATTTAGCGTGGATCGTTTTAAACTCAAAGACACTGATTAGATCTCCACGTGAGCCGCGCTTTAATCGCGGGTTACCTTTTTCTCCTCTCCTACTTCTCCTCCTCCTCCTCCTTCTCCTTCCCTCCCTCCCTCCCGCCCCGTCCCGGGAAATGGCTGCGTGATTTCCGTCGGACCGGTGCGAAATCCTCGCATCACGTAAGCGGACTTAATTAAATAAGTCCACGGAGATGCGGGCGAGCACCAACGCCACTGTTAGGCTCGTTGATCGCGTTCGCGCAACAAACTATCACGCGAAAGGCACCGCTTCGAATTATACAGGGTGTTACCCGACTAATGGTACCACGGTTCGGGTGGTGAATACGCGAGAATAAGTCGGAGAAAAAGAAAAGGTGTAACATTTTTGCGTTCGAAGTTTTGTTCACGAGGATATCGAGTTCTAAAATTCCAAGACAATACGTTTATTATTAGTTACGTTACATTAGGTGAATTCTTGAAAGTGTCGACCTTGCTGACGCGCACATAACCTCGTTGATTTTTTATCAGTGAACCACGGAGTGACACCACGTCATTGAGCGAAAGTAGTTATTATTCTTTCCTTTAGCTGTGAAACATTCTCACTAGTTTCAGCGTACACTATTTCATCAGCACGATTCCACAAGTAGAAGTCCAAGGGGGGGGGTTAAGATCTGGTAATCTCGCTGATCAATTTGACACCATATAAACAGGCTAATAGTAAGAGTAGCCCGTAGCTGAAGATAGTAAGTAGATATTGCAAAAGATAACGAATGTGAAAGTGTAAACGCAAATGATCACGCTACGTGCGGGTAACAATTTCCAAACTCGATTTCCTCGTAAACGAAGCTTCGAATAGAAGACGTTGTTCCCTTTTTTTCCACTTATTTTCGCACCTAGAATCACCACCTGCTCGATGGTACCACTTGTTCGGTAACACCCGGTATATCTATCACAGGATGCCGCTGGTGAACCGAAATAAGGGCCTTCATTTTTAACTATCCGTATTTCATCCGTTTCTAATTCGTACATCAGATGTGGGCGGTTGGGGGGGGGGGGGGGGTGGATTTCCTGGGGTACCGTTTACCGCCACTTAATAGTCACCCGTGGCCCATCAGTCTCCTCGGTAATTAGTAGCTCGTGTAATGACAGAAATCATTAGCTACACGGTCACGGTGTGCACGCCCGTGCGAAGCGTCGATAATGTTTCACGGTTCTTCCGCGGATACGTGAATACCGTGGTATATCGAGCGATTATAGTGGATTTGGTGTCGAGCGAGTCCAAGTACAGGTTATGTGGAGATCCGGTGGTTTTACAGCGTACAGTGGCGCGAGAACAGAGGATGTTGAAAAAGGGGCCATTTTTGGTCGTGGTTGGAAATGAAAAATTCGCGAACGACTTCCGAGGTAAAAAATACTACTTTTGATCATTTTTGTTCCTTGGGAGAGATTCTTAACGATTACTGGGTAAAGTGTGTCTCTCGCGGAAGAAAAACTTTCCTTAATGTTTTTTTTCCAAGATCGATCGAGACATTTCTAAAGACCTTGCACGAATTTTTCATTTTCAAGCGGGGTTGTGCAAACGATCAATTTTTAATATTCTCTCAAGTTGGGACAAGGTTTTTTATATCCGAAAGACAATTAGTTTTCTCGTGATCTTTTTGTCAGTATATTCGGAATTTCGTGAATTGCGAATAAAAGATATTGAATATTGAACGAATGTTTCTTAAATTCTTTCGGAGTGGTTGTGCCACTGGTAGTGGTGGCGCACTCTGCGTTTAAGAGCGGTGACTCTTGGAACCATATTCAATCGAAGTACCGGAGTTGGTGGTTAGAAAATGCAGAAAGTCTGTCCCTTTACGGAGGGCGTGGGGAGGGGAGACATAATACACCTCCTTCTCTGTCGTGTTCTCCCGGTACAAAGTTTTAAAATTCACCGAAGACTATTGTCGAAATCTTGGAAATTGTAATTCTCAGTAACAACGTCATAATTCCAGGACTCTGTGACATTTTAAAAGCTGCGAGGGAAGAGGAAATTTGGAGGGAAAATAAACAAGTTAAATTTCGTTCGATTTTAAGTAATTTTATCTTTATTAAAATCTGACCTCGAACGACTATTGCAACGCACAATAATAACACTAATAGTTGACGGTATTAATAATAGTTTCGTAGGTTGTAGCAGCGATATTAGTCATTGAAGGGAGAACGAAAGAACAGACTCGAATCAAAGGGAATGCGATAGCACTCGTAAGTGGAATATGGATATCGGTGAGTAATTTTGTCCCACGTAGGTTGACCGTAACGTTTAACACAATATTGACGAACGAATAGTGCCAATCAGGCTTTAATCGGTGCGCACACTCGGAGATTCCAGATCGATGTCGCGGCTACCGTCGACTTCCGTTTTACGGCCGGCGGGGAAATCGGGACGCCGCCCTTTTATTATCTATTTGTTCTACTTACTTCGTTAACGCGAGATTACACGCTTTGCCCCGTAAATCTTCCTTCGACGTTGAATTTTCGTGATCCACGGTAACGTCCGAGCCTCGAGTACATAGTTGCTGCTGCAGCGAGTTTCAAGTACACGGTGCATCGGTAGCATATACAGGGTGTTCCAGTTCTCTTCTTTTTTGTAGTACATCAACTACTTTTTCGTTTATTTTTATTTTCTACCGAAGAGGATTCAAACTATACCATATCGAAACGTTTGAAATATCTAAGAAACACATATAAATATGTAGAATTTGTATTTGAATTTATTATTATGAATTTTTCAATAATAGAGTCATAGTTTCGAAAACTTCGATCCAATCACCCGTGATCAATCTGCTCGTTAATTGATTCAGTTCTGGGAAACCGAACCCCGGTACAGTTCTTTCTCACGAGTGATCGCGCTAAGAACTCGTAGCAATCCGAACCAGCGAAACGAATCACCGCTGCGATAAATACACGAAACGACAAACGAACACGCGTTCGGACGTATCGTCGATCGGTTAGAAGTACAATTCCAGGAAATGTCTAAAGCGGTCCAATTTAGGCAGGCCTTGCTCGAGTACACGGAAATCGGTGTTACGCGAACGAAACGCGCCGCGAGGTCTCGTAACAGTCGTATACTCCTCGGTAACGTGTGCGCCGATCTCCCAGGGTCCCTGTGCTTTCGGTCGAGCCTTCGTCGAAGGCGAAAGCGTACGCTCGGTTCGATCGCAACAACGCGCGTAACGAGGCAGGGGGATAAAACGGAAAGTAAAACCGTCTCTATGCAGAGCAGGCGATATTATATAAATCGAGCGGAAGGTGTCGGGAAAGCCTTCTGTACCGTATCAGAAGCGTATCGCGCCGCTCTGTGACGACCGACACACACACAGAGTCACACAGATGCATGCTCGCGTGCAAACACAGAGAGACGAATAGAGAGAGAGAGAGAGGGATAGAAAAAAAAAACGTAGCAACGATGAACGCTCGCAGTCGACAGGCCTGTGGTGCTTTCATCTCGGCTGATCGACGCGCAACATCCGCGCCGTGAACGCCCGTTAAAAATCCGTGTTTCTCATTCAATTATCTTCTTCACGCTCCTCGCTGCTCCGTTATTCATTCAGTCATTTTGCTCGGCTATTCAGCGATCGATCTTCTTGCGCTGGAAGTGTTCGCGGCGCTGTATCGATAAGATACGAAGCAGGCCGCTCTTGTTGCGTCCGTTGGACGCGGAAGGCGAAAGAGTGGGGAACGGGGTGAGGGGGCACGGGGGGAGGGACGATGAAAAAAGGCACGAAACCGCGGCAAAACATTTTATTCGTATAATTTTGCGCCGGTTACGGGCCGCACTTTTTGTTCCTGAATCTGATAAAAGCAATTACCAACTCGCTCGAAACAATCCCCCACCCCCCCGCCCCTCTTTCTTCCTTCGTCGGTCGGTACCCCTTCCACGTCGGAGCGAGCGATACTCGCTCGTGCAATCTCTCGGAAGTTTTTACGGAATTTATTTTCCAACGGTGAGAAGATCGCACGTATATATATTCGTAATATCGTGTTCGGAGTAAAACCATTCGATTGGTTCGAGGGACACGGTGGAATTGGAGGGGGTAGGTACCGCCCCGTTTCTTTGGGAAACAACAATGCGGGGCGACGAAAGTTTGGTAACTGAAATTCTTCGAAAATTTCACTCGTGGCGCCATCTGGTATGGAATTTTTAACATAGGAAAATTTCACGGTGTGCACGATGTGAGGGTAGATTTTTGTTTGTTGATATTGTAACGAGAGATTTGGTAATATTTTATCTTCGAAGCGGAGAAGACACGAATGATAAAAAGTAACTTTACTTTACTTTAATTCTATTATTGTTTCTTTCAGGTCGAAAGATCTCCGCGAGATGGCAGCTCTCTCTACCGAACAAAAAACTAACAACGAGGGTTGAAAGATTCGCGAGCCACGGAAGTCCCGTAGTCGGTTACGCGGGTTCTGTTCCCCGAGCGACTTTTACGATCCGCCTCTCTCCTGGTACCAGTTTTTCACGAGGAAGTTCGAACCCGACGGAAGTTCATCTTCGACGGAATTACGGGGCACGCTGTCCGGTGACCGTGAAACCGCGTCGCGCGGGGCTTTCGTATCGTTGGCGATGGTTTTTTCCCCCCTCCGCCTTCCCCCGCTCCACCGCTCCTACCCCCTTCACCGGGGTATTCGTGAATGACCGTATCATACAGGAAATTTAATCTTCGTCGTTGGCGTTCCGAACGAGGAGCTTCTGGCGCAGCGAGGCAACCGGCTTCCACCTTCTGCCAATCAATGACTCGGCTGTATTAGACAATTCTGCCGAGGATATTAAATGTTAGAGGTGGACGTTCGGTGTATGGGGGCAGTCGAAGGTACAGGGTATATATATATACATATATAGTATATGTAGGGAATAGGGAGGAGTGGGAGGTTGGGATGGGGCACCACGGAGAGTCATGGCGGTTCTGGTCGCTTCCGGAGCCGTGACTTCTGTCGGGGGTCTGTAATTAGTAATTACAAGGCGAACCGGGAACAGCAACAATATGGTGCCTGCTTTGCGAGGAGGGAACGAGCGAGGAATTGATGGGACGTCGATGACCTAACGACGATGATTTTTTAACGCCTAGGCCGACGGCATCATGAGATATCGAAATACCATTGGGCGAAATGTTCACTCCGGGCCTCCGGGGGGCCGAGACGGGAGTTACTTAGACGCGGTTACTCGGCAGATTGCCCCCGAGGGGGCTGGAAGTGAAATTAACACTTGCTAAAGGGTTTTTAAGTAATTACCCACGTGTATATACGGGGTGTTTCTTGCGCACGCCTCTCTAGTATCTCCCGCGACTCTACGAGCCGGGATGATTTGTGGGGGGGATAACGATTAATTCGAATGGTCGGCCATTTTTACCGTGGGCCTCGATCGCCGCGAGATACCGCGACGCGGTTTCGCCGCGCAAAAACCACCTGCGATCGAATCGACGATTTGCTACGGGGAACCAATTGGGTCGAAATAGGTCGTGGGTTCCTTGGTAATTTGTTTCGTGTGTATTTAGTTATTTATTTTTACGAATCGGAAAGAGTTATTAGCCTTCGAGTGGTTGTGAATAATTACAGGGATGTTGCGGTACGATGTTGCGAGTCCCTACGGTGATTACGGTTAGCGACTATAGTGGATTTATCGGTTTTTTGTTTATTTACTCATAGCCGATGCAGCGAACGATTCAAGGCGAGAGAAAGCGAACGCTGCGACCGATATGAGGCTACCGGCTGCATCGTTACACCGTAGAAACTATTGGCTTGGGAAACACGATTCTTTTAAAGCGTATAAAACATTTTATTCAATTGTATATTCCTCATTTTGGAAAACGAAATCACTTTCCGAACAACCCAATATCAATTCGGTCACCATGACCGAGGCTTGTCCTAACTATTCTTCGAGACCTGTTCACAGGGATACCTTTGCGTGGGTGTTGTTTAAAATTTTATCGCACGTTGTCGGATACGTACAGGTCGTCTCAACAGGATCTAACTATCTGCTTTGTTTCTCAACAATGTTTCTCTAACGTATTTATTCTCGTTCACTCCGAGTTTCTTCGAAATTCATACCTGCTCTACCAACCTCGCTTCCATTACGTAAGATATTAGCTTCCCCTGAAACTTCAACATTGAATATCTCCTAAACGATTGACCGTCTACGCACAAAACCATATACCGTTACCTTCAGAATTTCAAGCACTATCACTGTGCAAAAGCTCGATGCAAAACGAGGTGTACACTCCGGGTATCGTTATCAAATTTCAACGTCGACTCGCTGGAACTGCGCAACCTCGGTCGAGAAATGTTTCGACGATACCAGTGTCCACGGTTATCGATGACGATCGAATGATTGAAATGGCTTTATCAATGATCGTCCGACCTTGTTCTTTATCGCGAAAGTATACGGTAGGTTACCAGGATCGCGTCGACCCATTATTTCGCTTATCCACACCGGTCGCCCGGCTGAGATGCAAACGGTGTAATTCAGGCCTCGATTGAAAGGTAGCGCGTTACAATTTACGAGATGAAAAAAGTTCGCGACGGCGTCGTCGTCGTCGTCGTCGTCGTCGCTGGTATTTACGTTATCGAATCGCGACTGCATGTGGTGGGCAGCTACAGTCGCTAACCGTGTGGATTCCATCGAGCGCACTGTGGAAAGAGACTTTTTGTTTAATTAAATGCAGGATGTCGACGAAATTACGGTGCTTCTGGAGAAAACGTGCAAAATGTGCCGGCCCGTAATGTTTATATTATACTTCCGAAGAGCGTAGCTGTTTCGCTGTCGGCGAGGGATCGCGGGATCTGAAATGTTTCGCGAATTAAAGTTGCGGGTAGTAACGCGACGAAAGTATCGTCTAGTCGCAGGATCACGTGCGCCGAGATTCCGCCTCCATTTTTCGATTGGAACGCACCTCTTGTCGAGGATTTAGAAAATGCGGGTCGATCGGGACGGTTGATCAACACGAGTATCGAAAGAATTCGAAGGTTCGCGATTCAATACGGAGTCGCGGAATACCTGAATTTTACGAGGAACTCGTCCTTGCGAAACGACGAAAGTAATTCCTTTATAAATAATTTCTCGAAGCGATACCCCGCGAAGGACTTACGCCTAGATCTCTGGACTGGATTGAATTTTCGTCGATGGTACGGATAATAATAAATGGATTATAAGATACACGGATCTTGTTAGGGTAGTTGACGCGATTAGATTCGGATCGCGGGACACGTGTCATAGTGAAATAAACTCGGCCGGCAAAGAGGCGGCCAGGAACGCGCGTGATGGATGCTGGAAGCTCGCGAGGCGCGCATCCGTTTAATTTGTACGGGGCGCTGCTATTCGCATAAATAAATATCAGATACAGATCTGCCGGCGTATGTTCATGCGCGTTGCGTGCGTCACCAGCGGCGTGGAATTCAACGTGTGACAGCTCGTTAGTGACAGCGGATAGAGCCGTTCTGAAGGGTCGTGCAAAACGACGAGATCGTCATTTATCATATCCGCGCGTAGAACGCGCGCGAAACCTCGAATCGACAGAATAATTTTGCTTGGTAGCCGACGACCCGCTGGTAGAATTACGATACACCCTGTGTACAAAGGTTGGTGGATTGAGATCTCGCGGTATGGGAATCGGTCGGATGGTCTTCTGGCAACGAGTGCACACTTACACGTGACGGTTCGAAGGATTCCAGGGATTCCGAAGAAGATCTTCGAGTTGCCAGTGTTCTGGAAAAACTTACGGAGCAAGGGAACATTGTTCTGGAAAGTCCACAATACCTAGAATACTCCTCAAAAGCTATACACGCTAGTTCTGGGGGTTCTATGGGTTCCAAGGAACTCAGAGTTCTGGAAAATCTGACGTACACGGAAAACATCATCCTGAAACTTTCACAACTCCTAGAATCCCAAAACTTCTGGAGTCTTTGGGAATAGTATTCCACGGAGTTCCAAGAACTTTTAGACAGGCTAGAACCTCTAAAATTCCTGGTGATCATGTGATTCTTGCAAACTATGAAATCCTCCAGATCCTTGGAACCATGTACGAATTTGATAGGTAGGTTGTTCGCGTACGCTCATCCTGCTGCGACAGCCTAGAGACGATACGAGCAGGCTGCTTCGGATCGGATTCACCTCGGTAATATTCCCTCCAAGTTCTCCAGCTCAATATCCCCAAACAGGGAAATCATATTGGATCTCAGGTTGCCTATCGGGCACATTTGTCAAGGACTGGCCTCCGTCCCTTTCCTGGGCGGGAGATCCAATAGCACGGCCGTACTTTGACCCGGCGGACATCGCTGGTAACATTCATACATCTTCTGGTTGGAAAATTATGCGAGACTAGATCTGCTGGCGCGGCCGGTCAGCGGGAGTGTCAGCGGTAACGGGCCTGGAAGCGATGACGTTTGAAAAACTCGAGAAAAACGCTCGATACAGCGTGACAAACGACGTCGCACCGTGGATCGAGTGTTCGATCGAACGGAGCAGAGATATCGCTTTCAGCGATTGTTTTGTTTCCTCCCGCGATGCGATCGATAGCGAATGGTGTCGTCGTGCCAGGTAGATGAATCCTTCGGGTGCTTTGATTAATCCCTTTGGCCTGCGAAGGTCGTGTACGAAACAAGTTGCAAAAGCGTACCAGCTCCGGTCTGCGTCTCCTCTCTACTGTTCGCTCGAAAAGAAACGGCACTTAATTAATTCAGGTTCGCTAAAATTCTTCCGACCCGTGTTGGTGTTACCATAAAGAGATCCTATATTGCACTGTACACGTGTAATCACTAGACGAAAAGTGTACCGAATGTATGGACGTCGGTCTAACTTTGCAACTAACGTTGAGACGACTAAGGGTTTGTCAAAGTGTTTAGTCCTATGTAAGGTAATTTTAATTAAAGTATAATAGATTATTATCTAAGAATTAACCTAGAGTACAGGAGACCTGACCTATGGACTATGAGACTTTATACTGAGAATAATACAATGCGAGGATCGAAAAATCAACACTATGGATCGAAAGAGATCGGAGGGACTCACCAGGGCTAAGTGAACCTCGCTGGTTTGGATGGATACTTTTTCTGTTCAAGAAATGGAATGTGGAAGGTGAACCAGGTCGCGCGTGGACACAACCGCTACGTTCTATGGGTACTGTGCGACCAATTTTGGACCGTGACTGTCGTTAGAATGTCATCTGCTTCGTCTAAAAGTTCCATCGATCGTCAAAGATGTACGTGTCCCGCGAGTCGACCGCACGGGCAATCAGAGAAAGTTGACGTAATTAATTTACATGGAAGCGCGTAGCCGGTCGCGTTTGGCCGTAAACTCTATTAAATTTGAAAGGAACAACGATTACGGCGCACGCATCGGAACGGGAAGTTTTATTGTCTGCGCGTAATATTGCCATACAACCAGCGAGAAACACGATTTCCTTTAAGTGCGAGGCATTGCTCGCGAGCAACAGAGCGCTGTTAATATATCCAGAGAACGAGGTACATGACAAACAGGTTTCTCCGTGGCGTTGTACACTGTTAGGAAGCCATTGAAGCGAGCAGTGCCAAGTTCCTCTGGCAGGTGATAACGCGAGGACGAAGATTTTATCGGAGGCGTCGCGAATTTCGGCTCGTTTCTCGATTCTGATCGTTCTGGCAACCTTTCTCTCACCGCGGCGAACTTAAATTGCACGTCGAGGGACACCGGTGGGCCTTTCAACCTCCAAAGTTACGACGCGAAACGGTGTCCTTAAAAATACTGATGTATTTCTTGAAACTACGTGTCTTTCAATTTGTAGATCGTAACCCCAAGGTTACACCGTACCTTATTACGACTCCATTTTCGTCTATAAAAACGAACCGTTAAATTCAGGCCCTCGATCCCGAGTCTCCCGGTACTTTCTGCAGTTGGGAGGTACGTTCAATTGCACACCGATGGACCCCTGCAGGCATTTTATTGCTAAAAGTCTCGCAGACATTCCTCGAAACTAATTTTCGTTCAATTTGCAAATTGCAAATTCGAAGGTCACGCAATGTCATGGATATCTAGACTAATTCCCGTTCTTCGTAAATTACTCGGGGATAACGCGGACCTAGGACTCCGATTACCAGCATGAATATCGATTCTCCGATTAGCCCGAAGTGGACAGGGACGGACGAAGGCGGAGTCTGCACGAAACGCACGTGTACGAAAGAAAATTGTGAACACGATTAACCGTAATTACGGTAATGACGATGCTAAAGATCAAGATAGGCGGGGACGGGCGGCTGACACACGCTGTTCGGTACCACGCCGACCGTAACGGGATATCGAAATCAATGGACGGTTCTAACAACGGCCTAAAGTGGTACATCGCTGTTGGGACCAGTCCGTCACCCTCGCACTTAATGCGAGGGTAACCACTTTCTATGCAGACAGCTTAGCGCGTCGTACGAACGCTATTGGCCCTACGGGTCAAAACTATTTTTCAACGTGCTTTCAGATAAATTATGCATGATTCGTGACCGTAATGCCGTTAAATACGAGCCCCGCGAGATGGAGCGGAGGTGTTCCCCTTGCGCTAGGCCAATCTTGATGGTCCGGATCCGTTGTCGACCAATTTCTCGTTTCTTTTCCTTTTCTTTTCATTTCCATTCTCAGTGTTCCACCATCTTTCCATCACCGTGACGTCTTTCGAGGATTTTACGGGGACTGTTGCACGGAGTGCCCCAGGAGCCGAGAACTTCGAGTCCGTAGGTAGTTCGAGGGAAACTCTGACGCGTCTAACGCTTCTCGGAAGGCTATATGTTCTCAGAAAGTCGAAGCGACTGCACAGACCGCTTCTTGGTGAGCGATAATGTTCCCTCAAAAGGTCAAAGCAACCTGAAGGTCAAGCAACACAAATTATTGTGTTAATAATTTTAGCCACGAATTTAAGATACGTCTTTAACAGTGTCTTTAGTCCTATCTCTCGGTAGGGTTTTAGCTTTCGCAATACTTCTTACAATTTGTATAAATTATATAATACGTATTCTAATATTAAAAGAGAGAGAGTAAAGAGAGCACGAACGTTCTCTCGTTTCCAAGAGAGCAAAGTGAATAGAAATCTGAAGAAAATTAGATATAAGAAGAGCAAATGATCACATTTGCGATGTGTTACCATAACAGACAGTTTCAAGGGAAGTAGATCAAACGAGGTGGTTCGATTCCTTGCTGTTCTGTCGCGAGGGTTCAATTCCGTTTAGGTAACGAACATGCCCCGATGGAAAACCTGTTTGAATGATTTTTGACACGTCAGATCCGGTAAGGCCGATCGGCGATTCTAACTGACACATCGCAAATGTCTACAGCGGACTGACGAGTACGTCCTCCTTCTATCTCGGCCTAAGTAAGAGACATATTTACCAGATTCGTGGAAGGAGGCGGTTGTAATTACTTCATTCGCAAAAGATAGGATATGGCACCCGTAATTTATTCGCGAGCGGTTTTAACGACACGAAAGCCAGCAGGCCGATTCACGCTAATGCACTCGGCAAGTGTCGTGCAGTTCCCGTAATGGTCCCGAGGTGTCTCTGAATTTGCATGAGCCACAATTTTACGAAATGTCCCGCGATACCGCGAGATTGCTTAATGTCGCGGCTATGATTAGGTCTTCCCAGGATGCCCCGACCTTCCGATTGCCACGGCAACCACATATTAATTCCGCCGCGATATCCTAATGATACTTGCCGGCTGTATAATTAAGGGAAGAGCCCGAACGATATCCCTCATCCTAAAAATACTGCTCGCGAGCCGAAGTGAAAATTAACGCGACTTCCGGGATTCCGAGACCACTCATCAGCGTCTTATTCGAGGAGATGGGAAGTCAACAAGAATATCGGTAGAACAGGAGAAGAAAAGATCCGAAGAGAACAATCGTCGCATGATTCTCGAGCGAAATACCCAAGTGTATTTCGGATACTGGTCCATTAATACCGGAAGCATCGTCCTAAATGGGTCTCTGAACTTATCTCGAAGGCGACTTCTGTCCTGTACAATGACAATTTGAACGTGTAATTCAAGAAGGCGAAGTATACCTTGAAGCGTTCGTGACTGAATCCTCTGGACAAATCTTGCTCAAGTTATACGTAACGATCTAACATTATTTTACAATGTGCCTTTACACTTTGGAAATAACAGCATCGCTTCGGAGAAATCACCCTATACGTTCAGAAGTGGTACTGGAATCGCCATTTAGTTGTTGCCCATTAAGTCCGATTTCACGTTCAACGAGAATACGCACGATGCCAGATACCCGTGTATAGATGGGAGCACGAATGTTCTGTCCCGAGGGGTATCGCGGTGTAAGGGGAACGCCTCCCGACCCCGCCCCTCGGCGATACTCCCGCCCATTAACGCATCCACGTATTCCTTACCGCTGACTTAAAGTCTCGCGGGACGTCACAAGGGCAAAGAGGGATCGGACCGCCTATCTCCGTTTTTTTGAACCTTAGCCACGGTCTATGCCATAGTAGTGGGAATAGATTTTAATTGCATCCCTGTTTTAATATATAATATATATAAATTTCTAAAGTCTAACATAATATGTCAGAGCTACGCCAATGGTGTTCTGTCTGTCGCGTGTTCTTCATTGTCTCTCTGTGTCTCGCTATCTTCTTCGTCATTCGGGTCACATGTGTCTATAACTGCCACGACGAATAGCGGACTGGAATTGAATTCTTCGTAAATCTCTCTCGCAGACCTTTCATGGCTCGAAGCTCCGCCTACTCGGGACGCATCTTTCGTTCTCCGAACTATAGTCGTTTCGCGTTTAGGTAACCATCGTACATGATTTACTTCCTCTTCCTTTCATCTCTTCTCACCTAGGAGAAAAATCGCCAACGGTGCCGTGTAATTTCGAGGCGCGTGTTTTTAATCGAACGAAACCTTAACGGGTGTGCACATTGTCTACGGAAAGGTCGTTTGGTGTCGAGGAAGAGTGCGCTGCACCCGAGAGCCGGCCGGTAATATACCGTTCGGTGTGTTTACACGCAGGCACGAAAATTGTGGGGAAAATGACGGCGGTAGGCGCGGGGGGCCGGCCGGTTAAGGTCAGGTCGTGTCACGGAGGGGCCCAGGCTCGTCCACGCCCCCCTAACGATCGAAATTCATTTCCATAATTATCTCACGACCGCCGCGGATCGCCTGTGCACCGCAGGGAAACGTTCGGCCTGATTCGTTCGGGGACATGCCCCGTTCGTGTGAACCGCCGGACGGAAGTTCGAGGTTAAATTCTCCTGTGGAGGCGAGGGGGAGCGTTCTGACGGTTAATTATCACGATCGTTGATAAATCGACAGGCATTCCTTAACTCTTGGAATACCAACGATTCACTCGACCAAGGGAGAGACGACGCGTGGGTCTAAAGAGACCCGTGATTTATTCTTGCGCAAATACTTCGAATTCGAATTCTATTATTTTATTCCATGTTTCTTAATTTCTAAGGAAAATCGTACCAGCGGTAGAATCGAAAGCTACGAAAGTCTCTCCGGGTCCGAAAAGACCCACGCGTGGCCTAGCAAGGGTTAATGGACTCGTTACCATTAGACGGTTACGCGTTCGAAACCAGTTCAGATTTCGACGATTCCATCTTCACTTTCGAGTTCCTAGAGATGGGAGATCATAAAACTCGTTCAGCGTGCAATAAAGTTTCCGGTATAGGTCGATCGAATCGAAGAATAAATAATACGCATTTGCAGCGTCCACGGTGAGTGTGAGACCGACGCAGTTAAAGCATCGATGACGGGAAGGAACAAAAATGGAGATTCTCATTAAGGGAGCCGGTTTCGACGAAAGATTTTACTACATTCCGCTGATGTATTCGTGAAACGTGTGCTACAGACGCGAGGGGCTTTTCCACTCTCGTGGCTGGTTTCTCGTTTTAATTGTGAGACCCGAACCACGCCGGAATCTTCGAAGTCATTCGTTATGCCCTGGCGGAAAAACAGCGAGGATTTACGCGAACACCCGCGGTATGGTGGTACCCGGTGCGTATGCGTGATCAGTGTCCCACGTGCATTTACATATCCGCCAACCCTCATGATTGCGAATGTACTGTTTAGCGTGTTGCCGTGCCGCGGTGGAACCCTCTCTTTTTCTCGCCGCGGCCCTCTCCCCCTTATAGGAACGCACGGGCGAACCCAGAACGCGCGCGGTGTCCGTATCATCAGCCATAATGTCGCTTTTTCATAACGGGCCGGCGACACGGCCTTAAATCCTCGTTTCTTCGATCTCTCGTAGGCGCATTAAATTCAGCGAGGACGCGAGATTACTTATAATTAAACCTCCCGGGCAAACGGGCACCGTATGCCGTGTCCAAAGGCCCGCGAAAGCGTCGTTGGCCGATTCTTTCGCTCGTAGCTGCGGGACTGGTTGCAAGGAGCGTTTGCAAGGAGAATGCAATAACGTACACGCGCGCGTAACTCGCCGCTACGGGCGGGTACCCGCTGCTACGCTTTCCGTCTCGAATTAATCTCGAGGGGGCAATATTAGGAATCCGGTGGAGAGGAAATAGAGCTGTAACTAATTTCTTTCGTTTCTGCGCGTCGTCCCGGGACTTGGATCGTGATGGAGTTCCCGCGGACCGATGCGACCGGGGCTCTGTGCCAGCTTCAAGAGCTAATTATGGACGTTTTCAAGGCGATTCTGTCGCTCTGCTCCGGCTACCTGTTGCGTCTTTCTCCTTGAATCAACGTCCGAGGCAATATCGCGCACTGACGGTGGAAACAGGGTAATTTTCCACGCGTCGTCGAGGGTGGGAGTTCGAGTTCCCGCGGACCGATGCGACTGGGGACTACAAGAGATCGCTTCTGCGCTGTGTTCACCTATCGGTTAACCGAACTTCTCTCTACGTTATCCATCTACTTCCAAGAAGAAACCGTGCCCCAATATCGATGTTATCGCGAAGCAGCGAAGAGGTGGAAACGAGAATCTTAGGTTCACGTTGAGACACGCGATAGGTTGAACTGTCGGTGTATCCGTGAAGATCGCTGCGCGGTTATTTATCGGCCATTAAGATTGTCCGGGCAGGGGATTCTTATTTCATCTCATCATTTATGACCGTTCGTTAAACGGTACCGATATTCGGTAAGGATCGAAGGGACATCGCCGGTCGGCGGAGACCCGGTTCAACGAGAAGAATCCCGCGTTGAGCAAACATCGTTTCATACCACTTAGGTAGGCCTAACACATTTACGGCCGCGAATATTTCGAAAATATTTATGGGCGGCGCTCGGAGCGGGAAACGCTCGTTGGTGGCGAGGTGTGAAATTACAGGCACACGCGGTAGATCACTTTTGTGCAGCGGGGCGTTTTTCCCTCTCGGGTCCGCGTCAACTCCTTATTTCGCAGTTTTACGGGCATAGCTAGGGCCCTTCTATGATCTACCGCATTCTATTATATCCTTGAATATTGTACTTAACGTCAGAACGTCGTGTAATGCCGTGTAATTCCGTAATATGCGCAACGTAATGCGGCCGCGAGTTCATTATTATCAAATCCATAAATTTGCCCGCGTTACACGGGGCGCAGGCCGATGCAAATGCGCCGCGAACGTGCGCAGCAGTAAATTGTTTCGTTAACATCGCTAAACGCCACCTCGCCGGATCGCTCGATTTATCTGCTGAACGCTGGAATCCTTTTCCCCGGATCGCTTCCGTGATATTAGGTCGTCCCACCTGTAACGAGGTCTCCCTCGGTCTACTCGTTATAAATACCCGTGCAAATACCGACTTTTCCACGGGTGTGTGTCGTGCCACGGCTTCATCGCCGCGGGTTCGAGCCGTCGTTTTGCTCGTTCATCGCGAGAGTTCATGAAAGTTGTGAGTAATTGGGAACGGAAGGGAGTAACGCGAACCCGTGTACAGCCGGACGAAAAACGCCCGCGAAGAGGGGGCGTCGTCGTTCGAACTGGGTGGATTTATCGAGCCGGTGACAGGCCGCGAGGAATAAACGGGAAGGGTGGGAGTCGAGTGGGTGGAGTGAGCGTCGATCGTAGCGCCGCCTTCTCGTCTACGTCCGGGCGAAAATTGGGAACTGCGTGCCCGAAAACCGTTTGGGAACCGTGACAATGGCGCGAACGACTACGATTATCGCTCGTGGCTACGGTGAACCGATTTTATTAGCGCGAGTGCGCGCGCGCGCGCGAGCAAACGCGAAACGCGAAACCAGTTTCTCCCCGCAGGAAAGCCCGATACCGATACCGCGGCAATATTTCTACAAGGTAATACACTTAACGCGACGCGAAACGAAGCACAAAAACCGCGGTAATGCAATAATGTCGCAATTAACGCGACTTTTCGTGCGCCGCGCCGCGGATCCGCAAGAATCTCCTCCGCCCCCCTCTCCGTCCCGGGTCTCGCTCCCGCCCCCCTCCCCCTCCACGTCTCTTTTTGTCTCCGCGGGGTACTATCGGTAATAGCGATCTAAATCTACCGTTCTCGGCGTGGCGAACACCAAACGGGAATCTGTTGCGCGGTTGCCGCCAAAAATGTTACACAGTTATCGGTGCTAACCACGGAAACACGGGGTGCGTTCGGTTCAGGACGTTCACGCACCGTGAGATTCTTTACGGTACTGCTTCGCAAATAGGTCCAGATAATATAACAGAATAGCGTTGTAAGTTGTTCGCGAAATAAACTAGTAGTAGTTCTTTGGATGAGAACCTGTGTGCACGTGGTTTGGAGAGTTATCGTACATTGGTACCGAATACGTTTATTCGCTCGGGTAACGCAACTTCGTTTCCCTAATGGAGAGGAACGATGTGTGTACTGAGTTAAAAAACGAAGTGTTACTTTTTTTTTTGGTAATATCGAGCAACAACGATGTATCGTTAAGTCGTGGTGCGACCCTCTTCGGAAAAATGTACAATCTTAAATGACACGAGTAGTAGCGATCGCGCGCGAGTGCTAAAAAGCGAGGGTGCCCGAAACGCGACGAATTCCCGGATGCGCACGCACACCGAGCCGCGGGAATCACGCGCATCGAAACGCTCCGCGAGACGGTATCAAGCGCGCGAACGCGGTCATAATGCACGGCTCACGTAAGGTACGGCCGAGTTCTTCATTATCGTCAGGGGCCTAAATTGCGTGGGCGTACCTATACCTTCGTACACGTTACTTACCTTGATGTACTGTAGCCAGTACCTTGCACGCGCACACGCGTCCGGGCGCGTGTACGGACGCGGGCTCAGTCGGTACGCGAGCGCGTCTGCGGCTACAGGTTCGCGGGGCCGAGCGTGGCCGAAGTCGCTCGAGAACGACCGAACACGGTGAAGCCGGTTGTCGTGCTCCTCGCCAGATGCGACGTCGAGTCAGTATCGCGTCAGTCCTCCAGCGGAATTGGTCAGTGATCTGTGTCAGAGCAGGGCCAGTCGTCACTCTCCTTCTACCGCACGGTTTCTCGTCTCCTATTCGACGTGTTTTCCGTTCGACGCACGTCCACGTACCGGTGGTTTGACGCGGTTACTCGTTTCGTCTGTTCGCCCCGCATCTCTTCTCGTTGACGTACAGCCGCATATAGAGTACACGCACGCACGTACGCGCGTATAGTACATGTACAGTAATACAGTGCCACAGTGGAGTTACCAGTGGGGAAAACAAAAATTAGTTTGCAAGCGGACGTGCCTCACGGCGACCGTCGTCCACCACGTTCTGGATCGTACAGCGGCGGCAGGTGAGTGGAAAGTTTCATAGGTTATCGTTTCGTGGCGACCTGTCGAGCGGACCTTCCGTCCCGCAGGGTTCCGTGCTACGTCGCGGTTCTTTCGCGGAACTTTTCGGCATTTATAAACAGAGCCGACCGTAATCCATCGACCGGGGGAAACATCGTGTCCAGCGAAGGTTAAGTGATTGTACAAACCGAGAATTGACCACTTTTTTACGAGTCGACTTATCGAAAGGCAGATTATGTTGTACAGAGTTGTAACTGAAATACGACGTAATTCTTTCCATACGAGACTTTCGATCAACGATGCCGTGTAACCAATAGATACTTAGGTACTTATTTGGAGCATGGAAAAATGGCGGCTTCTTTTTGGAACCGATCGCGTATAACGCGATTTGAAATTCACGGCTGTTACCAATTCACAGAACCAGTGCGAAGGAAATTATCCGTTTTTTCATCGTTGAAAATCGAAACGCAACGTTTCGAACTTTTACAACTCTCCGTCGAACAATTGAACACGCGAGGAAAAATACAGAGACGTTCGATCGAAATTAAAGGTGAAATTAAAATTATACGAACAAAAAGTAACCTACGTAATTGTACGAGTATACGGTAATTCGTATTTAAATGAATTTTTATGTTCAATTTTAATAAAATCTCTGTCGTTACGCATAAGTAATTCTCTAAAATTCTGACGTCATCGTTACTAGGATCTTATACGATATCAAAGAGAGTGATTCTGAAATGCTCTTCATTAGCGTCACTATTATATTCACATTATCTTAATCCCTCATGAATCAGAGCAATTTATTTTCGACTGTGCACACATCAACGCGACACGTACCATTACTTGGAACCTCGAGATGCTGTTTTACGATGGAAACCCATCTAGAAGAGTTCCTATATGGCTGAATATTATTTTCAATCCCTTTTCTTCCCCCCAATGGAACGAGACGTTCGTTGACCCGGTCACTTCGTTCAGGTTGCTCGATCTGCGTTTCAAAGTGTGATCCTCTTCTCTCGGGTCGAGGTTCCCGTATGTTTTGTTCTCTGCGTCGACGTGCTCCGAAAGATTCTATCCGCTCCATTTGTTAGCGTCGCCCAAAAAATGGCGGTCGAGAAGGGAGCAACTTCTCTCACGAGGTGATCGTAAAACCGAGAGACCTGGTAGGCCTGGTAGTTCTTCTCTTCTTCGTCTCCTGCCTTTTTTCCCTTTTTCTTGGTCCCTTACCGTTAGTGGCCCGTCCTACCGTCGAGGATCGCATTGATCAGCGTCGAAATTTATCTCTGAAGCTCCTCACCTCGTACGTGACTTTACTGGCTTTTCATTCGCTCTTTGAAACACTTAGACGCGTTTTTGTAACGATCTTCCAGGAACGGCTGAGTTTAGTTCCAGGAGTTGCGATCGCGAGCTGGTCTAAGAATAAGTACAGTAAAAATCGCCCGAGACTGCTCGCTTGTATAAAGTACAGAGAATACCTGTACTCTCGACTGTCTGTACTCTTTAAAATGCGTATTCTTGAGTGTGTGCTTTTTAAAACAGGCCTACTCTCGAATCTTTGAACTCTCCAATACCTGTATTCAGTACTTGAAATACCTGTACACCCGGATGTATTCTCGAATCATACATACCCTCGAGTACCTGTACTCCCAAGTACCGGTATTCATGAATACTCTGTACTTTCAAATACTCGATACTCTCGAATATCCTGTACCTTCAAGTACCTGTACTCTCGACCACCCGTACTCTCGAATACCTGTACTCTCGAATTCTTGCACTCTTGAATATTGGTGTTCTCGAGTAATTGCGCTCTCGAATACCCGTACTCCAAAATATTTGTCCTGTTAAATTTCAACCTCTTCGATCGAGTGCTCCAGGAATATCCAAGATCCAAATTCTCTTCATCGAAACTTTAACGTTTCTACCGGATACGAAATAAAAAGCTTCTCGTACACAAAACAAGAAAGCAGTTCTGCGCGCATAATCGACCGTGTATGCTGTTATCGACCCATTGGACTAAGATCCGCTCCCGTTTGACCGGATGATTGTACCACGTTATCAGTTAAGACAAACTTGATTGTTATAGGTGTTTCTCAACGGATGCATTTTTGAGTTCCCTCCGCCTCGTAATAGGTTACACATAGACGCGTAATGCGCGTGGCAGGATTTCTTGCGGTCCCTTCCGATATTAGAACATCGTAATTATGCGTTACTATTATTAACTGTTAATGCGAAGCCTGACCCGGACTGGTTTGCAAATCCGGATTCTCGTAACGTTGGCTGCGTTGCTCAGCAGTGGTCAGGGTATTACCTTGGGTACGAGTAAAATCGTATCGTGCTCGAAACGGTGTATAATTTGTACAAATTTTGTCGCAATCGTTTCCTAATGCAAAAAACCTACGACGAGGGAACACGTAAGCTTAGTAAAAAAAATTCCCTCCTCTCGAAAATATAAGCACGGTAGAAGTTTAGTCGCACTCTCCGGTAAACTTTTCGATCACGTATTGTCTCAACTTAAACAACTCTACAAGAAAGATACAAATTTACGAATACGTCCAAGATCTTTGCAAGAATTGATATCTAAAATACATAAAATATGTAAAACGGTACAAAACATGTAAAATGCAAAAGAAAGAAGAAAGAGAAGAATTTATATTTTTTGTTTAAATGTACACCTTGGATAGTGTGTCTTTTATATCGTTAGAAATTTCTTCTCCACTTATTTATTTACGTACGATTTATCCACGGTTAATATATGGACGCTTGAACGTTCACAGACGATCGTGGAAACGAATGGTAGGTACGGAAGGTTTTGCCAGAAAATGGTGTTCTCGAAAGGGCAAATGGAGTACGAGCACCCGTTTACAGGCATCGAAGTTTCCGTGCAAAAAGCGTGTCCGTCGTCAATTTCCACGAATCGTGGCAATTCCAGCGGCTACGGGCGGCGATCACGACTTTTCCACGCAGGTTTTTTTCCGCAACCGTGGCGGACAATGGCCCGTGAATACGTGAACGCGGCGCGCACGAGTGCCGGCCGTCGAGGTTAAAATCGAATGTGTGTCACGTTCACCGTGGCGTCGATTAGTAATCGGAGCGCGAGCGGCAATTACACTTGAAAAAGTCAATGTTACGCTGGAAGGTTTCGTGCGGGTTGCGCAACAACGCGTGTTCCGGGTTGCGTCCTCCTCCGTCGTTTCGCGGTCCTGTGAACTTCTAAGACGAACGTCGCGCTCGGTGAATGAACGGCATTGTACGTCTGATCGGCTCTTTGTGCGAGAAATGTGGTAGGAGAGATTCGATCGCGAAGCGTGGGTAACACTTTGCAAAGTATCGGGGGCCCGGAGAGAATATCGGGGACACTTTGAGCAAGTATCGTCGATCTTTCGAGGATCAACAGCTAGGGTTATTGTCCGATGTAAGAAATCGTTAAACAGCAACGTCCTTCCAAGTATACGTCTCGAGATGTTATTCACGATACGATAGCGCTATCGTCGCCTTATTGTTTCGAAGAAATTACCGAGGATACTTTGAGCAAGTATTCTCAATCTTCGGAGCACTTTGAGTTAGTACTCTTAATTTTCGGAACATACTTTGAGTTAGTACTCTTAATCTTCGGGGATACTTTGAGCAAGTATTTCCAAGGTTTTGAGGACACTTTGAGCAAGTATTCACAATATTTTGAGGGTACTTTGAATAGGTATTTTCAACCTTCTGTAGATACTTTGAGAAAGTAGTCTCGATTTTCTGAGGCTTCCTTGGACAAGTATTCTCGATCTTTGGACCGGAGAGAATATCGAGGACACTTTGAGCAACTATTCTCTCTCTTCGAAGCATACTTTGAGTTAGTATTCTTAATTTTCAGGGATACTTTGAGCAAGTATTTTCAAGGTTTTGAGAACACTTTGAGCAAGTATTCACAATATTTTGAGGACACTCTGAATAAGTATTTTCAACTTTCTGTGGTTACTTTGAGAAAGTAGTCTCGATTTTCTGAGGTTACCTTGGACAAGTATTCTCGATCTTTGTGCCTCTCGATATTGGTGCATAATCTCCTTCCAAGTATTTAATTCCCAACGAACGTCTCGACAAATTGATTCCGTTCCCTGTTAGCAAAGATAAACAAAATAGCAATCTAGAAATCAGTGTATATCTCGAACACTTGCAATATTTATTTTCGCTCCAAGTTTATCTACTCAGCGAAAATATTTTGTTGATTCATAGATTGTTTTCAATCGTAAACAATATTCATATATCCACAAGATGTTATCGACAATATATTCGATCATTGCTGTTGTCGTCTTATCGTTTCTTATCGATGTTCATTGTGAAACGATAATCGCTATCAGCGCTTGTCGTCGTTTTCACTTGAATTTCGCGGAAAGTCCAGTTGCGTTGTATCGAACAAATACACCTTAGATGTGCAGAATATATCATCTAATTCGATACACCTGAATATCTTCGCGTTAAAATGTTCCAAAGATATTACATTTATAGTTGTACAACCTATCCCCATTTTTCAACGACGCCGGTCTTATATCGACAAGTATGACCAGCATTTTGAAACGTAGCGGTAACAACAAAAGATTAATAGAAGCTACATCTATCACCCTCAGCGACGTCAGGTAGCAAACACAACCCGCAAAAGTAGGTTACAAAAATATTATCCACTCTATGAGATACCAAAAGAAAGTTCATTGTGATTACTTATCTTTCTCGCAACTTCTATGCATTTTTTTTTTCTCTCATTTCTACTCGTGGAATATACCGGTACCAGTTAGCCATTAAATCCTAGAACAGTCTGTATAAATGAACTATTGCCATCGGATTATGTCTCTCTGGAAACCAGACACGTTTTTCGATACCATCGATCCTTCCACGGATATTCCCATGGATTTAAATGGCACACCCCGTAGCGAACGCATCGTGACTTTTATCATCCGTGCAGCCGCACACGCGCTCGCGCTCGCGCGTCTCGGGTTCAGCAGGTCTCCGCGGCGGGAAAAATCCCTTCTGAAGGCGCCAATATTCTTTTCAATGGTCTGAAACCCAGCGGAGAATCCACCGTGGCACGTTCTGAAATCGTGCCAATAAACGTCATTACCGACAGGCCATTCGCCATTCTCGACCGGCGTAACTCCGCCAAGGGGGGACGCTTTGCATTACCGATATTCTAGTCACCGAGAGATTTCCATTGACACTGTGTTCGTCTCTCTCGACACTGTGTCCGTCAGAGAGAGAGACATATTGAGAGTTCGAAATGAACGAGAGGGGCTTTGGGAAGGGAGAAAAAGATGGAGAGATAGAAATGGACGGTAGGCTCGGAGAGAGACAAAAAGATAGAAAGGTACGAGCGGATGAGAGATTTAGAGAGGGTGAAAGAGATGAAGAGATAGAAATGGACGAGAGTTTCGAAGAGGGAGAGACAGAGAGAGAAAATAAATGAAAAAATAGAAATGGACGAGAGATTCGAAGAGAGAGAGAAAGAGGTAGGGAGATAGAAATGGACGAGAGGTTTGAGGAGAGAGAAAGAGACAAAGAGATAGAAGTGGACTAGAGGTTCGGAGAGAAGAAGATAGAGATAGAGATGGACGTCTTCAAACAGAGAGAGAGAGAGAGAAATGGACGAGAGACTTTAGAGAGAAAAATGAATGCTTGAAAAGAGAGAAATGAATGCTCGAAAAGAGAGAAAGGGAGAACAGGTTGAAAAGAGAGAAACGGACAAGAAGTTTGCAAACGAAGAGAGATGGAAACAGACGAGAATCTTCAAAGTGAGCAAGAGGGAGAGAGAGAGAGAGGTGGTCCGAAGATCGTTCGAAGCCTGCATGTTACCGCGTGATAGGTGCTATACAATGTGCGCCTCTCCGCGTCAGCATTAAGTATTATATGCGTAATTCACAAAGGTTATTTACTATACAATTAGAGATCCCGCGTCACACGTATTACGCAGCGACCTGTGTATACAAACGAGCGAGAGGGGCGCGTGCGCGTACGGGCGCGCGCGCGGGCGCGCGTTCTCGCGAGGGTACACGCGGACTCGCATGGTAATGGTCCCGCGAGTCTCATCAGCGGCGCGCGAAGGGAGTCGGAGCGATGGAGAGAAATCCCTCAGTTTTTCTGCCGACGTTAGCTGGGCGTAATATACGATATGTACGGTGTAACGAGGTATGTAATGGGTAATAATGCGTAATGATATAATGCGTACATTCCGCACCGTACGTCTCCGCTATAACAAACATTGTTAGTCCTGGGGATACATCGGGGCCGTGCCCCCTCTCTGAACCGTACAAGTGGTGGGGGGGTTCCTGGACCCCATCCTCGCGATTCCTCGAAGGGCCCCTTGATGATACGATCTTGTAATATTCAGGGTGCCTTCTGGCGGGGGGGGGGAGGAGAAAAAGTTCAAGGGGCCCGGAGGGGGGCACCTGGTACGATCTCCAAGTCACGGTAGACCAGAAACAGGGGGGATAGAAGTCTCGGTGAAACGTTTGTTGCAACTTGGAACGGTCTTCTTTCGACTGGGTGATGCTGCGGGGGTACGGGGGCAAATAACTGGGGGGAGGGTGGTGGAAATCTTTTGTGCACGACGACAGATCGACCTTAATTCCGCGAAGGGTCCACTATGATGTGGTCTTGCATCGGTTGGGGCACAGGTAGGCGGTACCATGGGAAACTGCGACCCCAGGTATGCCGGGGACCCCGGGGGGAATACCTCTGGGACGTTTTTCTCGTCGATGTAATTGTTTTGTACCGATTAGATGTTGTTTCTTATTTTCGATACCATTTACAGCGGTATCGATTTCTACGGTACGATTCTTACGGCGCGTTGCAAAGAATTGGTATGTACCAATCCTTTGGTTCACGATTCCTATCGATACCTATACCGATAAGAGGATAGCTGGATATCATTCTCGTATTTTTATTCGAAATTTTTTCATTCAAAAATTTCGCACATTCCGTTCGAAATATTCCAAAATCGTTCCCAGTTTCAAACTTATTTACATTCTTGTTCGATAATCGATTCGTGTAGCGAAAGACATAATTATGCGGACTATAGGGGAAATTATAGGATTATATCGTTAAATTATACCGACTAGGAAGCTAGACTTAATTTGAATTTATTTATTAATTTATTTATCACTCCGCTACTCGTTCTTCGTTTAATTGGAGTTTCTTTATTAATTTATTTATTATTTCGTCACTCGTTCGCCGCTTAATTTGAATTTATACAATAATTTATTTATCACCTCGCTACTCGTTCTCCTTGATGTTCCTTTTGTTCGACCATAGTTTTTCCACAGTAAATTGAATCTGATAATAATTATTGAAATTGCCAATATCCACTAAACTTTAACGCCGTCTCTAAAGGAACGTACTGCGTAAATGTTAATCCATATGAAAATCTTACATTCGAAGCAGTCCAATTGCCCCAAAGAAAACTAAAATATATATCAGTTTACGTTGAACTTATCCACGAAAAAAAAAACAAATGTCTCCAATACGGTAGATATAGATTAAAAAAAGGGATGAAAATCGTACTCATCAATACCATAAAAACTCTTGCGAACTGGAAAATTATAGTTAACAGTGTTATTTCCTCTCAGGGTGAGTTAAGTATTCCAACGTCGAGCATCATCGACGCCAAATCGTACCTCACAGGCGTCAATACCTGTTATTTGGGACATTAGACCCTCAGAGTAGGGGATTAACAGACCTCGACGAATCTTATTGCAACCAGGTCCTCCGCCATCGAAAGGTAAGCTGCAGCCTAGGTCAGCTCCTCGATGGACAACTTATTCTCCCGATTAGGTTTCTCCGAGTGTCCGAGGACAAGTTTCGTCGCTAATTTATCGAACAAAGAGAACCCCTGTCTCGTTATACCATCCAGGAAACATGAATTCAGCGAGAGGAGCGTCGTTAATGCGCAACGTTTTCCTGTTCCCGCGGACCGTGGCGCTATTCCGCTAGCTCGCCACGGTTTCTCCGCGGGAATACCTCGCGTATCCTTCGTCCCGCTTGTCGCTCGATAACAGCCCGGTGATTACAGGGATACGCGTTAAAACCGAATTACGCGAGTCGGTTTTGTCCGCGAGCCGGCGATAACGAGAACATTGTTGGCGTATTACGCGATAAGATAAGACGTAGCGCGCTAGGGAACTGTATCACGGTATACTAATTAGAACTGGTCCCCGTTTGTTTCGCCAATACCTCCTCCCGCCAGATATGGCGAATTATCGGGAACACGATGATCACAATTCCGAGTGGACGCGTAGGATTTTCATTAATTGGAATTTCGTTTCGCTGGTGGACGCCGATCGAGGTTAACGATCGCGATTGTAAATAGAAAATATCGACCGGAGCGGTTCTTTTCCCGATAATCGCAGGTATACGCGTATACAACGATGGAGTCGTACTTTCGTTGGGAAAAAAAAAAACAACAAAAATCGTTAAGAACTCGGGGGCAAAAGGATGCTCACGATTCGTCCACCGGTGGCTCGTTTCCACGCGCAAAACGTGGACTCGCCACTGAATTACGAATCAAGTTTTCCCCTGTTTATGCAATCTTAACAGCGTCCTCTAAAAAAATGGTGGAATGCTCTTACGGTTTCATACCTTCGTCAGGTCTCTATCTCGCGCACATAAAATCAACGTAGGCTACCCTCTAACGAGCAAAATTAAGCAGGAAACATTCCTCGAGATTAAACACCTACACGAAACTGCGGGTTCCGTCTTCCTATATCCAACGGAGTAATTATTAGCTATTTATACGTGGCGTTCGGTTGAAAACAAAAGTGAATACTGCGAGCCAGAACGTCGTGAGTCGGGCCTCGACGCCGGAATGCAGCGAGCTGATACAGAGTAATCGCGGGGTATGTAATACCAATTAATCCTCGTTACTCGCGTTTCTGGACCTGTCGCTTACAACGACGTCAAAAATTGACGATGATCGTCGCGCAGGATCGCGGTGATAAAACGATCACCGTGCAATTAAGTATTTACGGGGTTGATCGATCGACGAGTACACGTGGACCAACGCAACGAGCACGAAGCAACCATGACCGTATCACCGAGGACATTACGCTCGTTCGGAGGTGTTTTTTAGAGAGACATTTCGTGCGCTATATTTTTTGCAATTGCGGATCGATGGTTTTGAAACTTTGCGCAAGTGTTCAACCGTATTTGGAGATCGTCCGATTAAATTTTCGTAGAGTTGTCTTTGTTGTTGTTCGAATAATTTCCATCACGTATTCGAAGTACTTTCGAAGTTCAGAGTTCAGCCACGACGTAAATTTCTCACGAAAAAAAAACTCGTTCTCGAGGACTTGTTCGATCCATGGTGTATCTTTTACCGTTTGGAAATCACGCGGATTGTTTTTCTCAATTTTATGCGACCGGTGATAAATGTCTCAATAGCCACCGAGCGGTGGTTAACACCGGTGATTTGAATGCGCGCAAGGACACTGCCGCGGCGGCCACTTGAAATGGCTGCCAGGGGGGATGGAGGGGGGTTGGGGGGACAGGCGTCGTTTATTTTCCCGCGATTCTTATCGGTAGGCCGGTATTCGATCACCAGTGTCGGGGGAGTTCTCGTTTCGAGATGTTCCGAGTGAAACCCAATTGAATTAGTTTACGTGGATAGATAAAGCGCGGGATCGATCGCCGCGGGGCGAGGAAGTCCCGCCAATCGACGGCCGCGCGCCGCTCTCATTTATCAATCGGTACCCCGCGGTATCGATTTCGCGAAGGTGAACAGCTTCTCGTCCGCGATATCGGTCGCTCCGCGAGAGAGAACCCTCTCGCGCGTAGATCGTCGATCGTTTCACCGGAAAATCACGCACGGTTTAGATTATTCCCTGCCTTCGCTCTCACGGTATATACCGATCCTGAATAATTGCCTGGCCATCCGAGCGATTAATTAACCGGACGCCCCACTCGATGGGAAATCGGACGAGTTTGGAGGAGACTTACGACGGGTGAATCTGAATTCTTAGGAACGATTTCGTCGTGGAGTTCGATCGTCAATGGCGTAGCCTCGGATTTATATAGAGCACTACTTGAAGTTGGAGAAATAAATTAGCTAGAAAGATTAGGAACAAGGAACTCGATGAGAAATTCGAATTCAGAATACGACGAGTGAATCTGAATCCTTAGGAACGATTTCGTCGTGGAGCTTGATACCCAATGGCGTAGCCTCGTAAATTTATATAGAGCACTACTTGAAGTTGGAGAAATAAATTAGCGAGAAAGATTAGGAACTCGATGAGAAATTCGACGAGTTCAGAGTACAACGGATGAATCTGAATTTTTAGGAACGATTTCGTCGTGGAGCTCGATGGCCAATGGCGTAGCCTCGGAATTATATCGAACTTTAGAGCAATTGAAGGAGAATAAACATACACAAGGAAATTAGAAACATTTCCTGGAAACCTTCAGAAGTATCGTGCAAATGATGATACCTAACAAAAAATGTTCTTACAAGTATTATTTAATACGAAGGGAGGTGAGAGAATTATTTACGTAATTTTGGAACACCCTGTACGGGTGAAGATCGGTGGTCAATAGATTGATTCTAATAAATCACTTTCTAAACTCGAGTTACTAGCGCCAACCAGGAAATATCGGGCTTTTGTAAAGTTTAATTCGTCGTAAATCATAATCACGAGAAAAATAATTCGTGGAATCGTGATGCATGTTCTTTACCCGTCGTTCTAAAAGCAATTGTACTCTTGCGCAATACCATGGCCAGATATTTGGATGTAAAAAACCTAGCACATCCACGTCTCTGACGTGGTTGTTGAATCACCGTTCGCTCAAAAAATTCAAGGTCTGTACCACGAACGATAATTTTAATCGCAAAAATCACTGTTTCGTTTTCGATACAAAGAAACTACACGACACAACTTCGTACCTTTTGCGCGTAATTGCTTCGATTGTTCTCTCCACCGTGAACTATTGGAAAAGTAATCCGGATGTTTGATTGTGCCATCTTTTCGGGTCGTTGCGAAATTATCTAAACGTTGAAACAACGCATTGGACAAAGTCGACTGACACGTATCCCAGTAGAAACCAATTACTGTAAAAAAACCAAATGACACTGAGAAGTTTGAAAAATATTGGAAAGAAAGCTGTGAAAAACTATTGCAAATTGATCCGCTTTTGCATCTGCGGAACCTATATTACCTTCCCACCGAACCAATACCAAAGACGCTTCGAAGATGATTGCAACCAGTTTGTACGCGCGGGTTCCCTTCGCGCACCCTCCCCCATCTTCTCCACAAAAGCACCGTGCACAGGAAAGTCCAGTCCAGTCCAGTCCAGTCCAGTCCACGCTCCAGGTGTATCAGGAAGCGAACCACGCGACTTCTTTTCGTGTACCCGAACGTCTGCTTCCTCCTCCACCATCGTTCGATCCGCGATTTTACCCGTCATTAAGACACATATTTATGCCCCGGTGTCGAGCGGAGCGGTAATTATGCTAATTGCATGCTAATTGGGGATACCAGATTTCGTTTGGTTTATGGTAACGAACGTCCGGGACCGTGGCTGATTTGCGGTTCGCGCTTCGTCGTCGGTCCCGCGCCGTGGCTCCCTTAATCACATTCATTGCCGGTTAACGCGATTAGATCTGAATCGTAAATTTGTCATCGCGCGACGTATCCTCGCGAACGGTCGCGCTCTCTACCCTCTTGGATAACAGCTCGATGCTGGGAAAAACAGTTTCTTGTTTCAATTAGCAACGCGAGAGAGAGAAAGAGTGAGAGAGGAGCGAAGGAAAGGGAGGTTGGATTTCCTCCAGATGGGAACTACTCCTCCGCGGAGCCCACGACTCTAATTCGATTCCGCTTCGAGGAATTCGAGAGACGCCTCGGTTCAGCGAACTGTGACCGGCCTGTTTCGATGCTTACCGACTTTCTACGCTAGAGTAGTCCGCCCCGCGGAATAAATCGAGACTCTCGTTTTCGAGGGCGCGATCAGAACGCCCCGGTACTCGCGACGAGTGTTTCTTACGCGAACGATCGAATTCCATCGTTTTTGTTTTCGTTCTCTTTTCGACCGGAAACCGCGCCGCGAACATTGTTGCGGTTAATCGACACGCCCGCGACGACGCGACGACAGACGTCCGGGGACCGTTCGGGGCCCGAACGCGAGCGTACGCGAACGTCGACGAACGATCGTTCACGCTCGCCCGCTCGAAATAGTTTGTTAACGCTTTATGAACCGGTTTGGCGTCGCTTGCAACTTTGACTTGCTAATATATTACCGGCGCGTTGCATCACCGCCGTCAGATTATATCGCGCTAAACGCGTTACGCTCGGCCGGGATTTTTAGACGGGGCGCATTAATGCATCCTCGCCGCGCGCGAACCGTTCGCTCCGTTTTCGTTTTCCCGACGGGACGAGATAGACGCGTATTCGCGCAAAGAGGCCGCGATTACGGCGTTTCATCGGCCGCGATTGTTGGCCGGCTTGTAAATCCACGAATCGAGCGTTCACGGAAGACATTTTGCTTCTCGTTACGAGCTTTAGGGGGAAGCGAGATAGAAGGGATTGTGTTTCGCGAATGGCTCGAAAAATTAGGTCGAGCGTTTATCGAGTACGAGGGAGACTTCTTCTTTTGTAGAACAATGTTTCGTTATTAGTTACAGTATTAGAGACATTTTTACGACGTAGAGAAAGTCATTATGTCGAATGAACTAAGTTTTTACGAGTAGCTTGAAAAATTAGGTCGAGCGTTTAACGAGTACCTTGAAAAATTAGGACGAGCGTTTAACGAGTAGGAGAGAGACTTTTCTTTGTAGAGCAATGTTTCGTTACAAGCTTCGGGGAAATTTTTACGACGTAGAGAAAGTCATTACGTCGAACGAACTAAGTTTTTACGAGTACCTTGAAAAATCAAGTTTGAAGAAAAATATATAAACGGTGGAATATTAAAAGTATATTTTATCTTCGGTCCGTAAGTATCTTCGACAGATCGAGTCTCGCTCTTGCCGCGCATTAAAATCACCAGAGCGGCGCTCGTATTAAGGGGGATATCCAGGATGTCGGATCGAAAAGCAAGGTCGTCTTTGTAATTTATCTTCGAGCTCGGCAATTTTTCTTCTCCATCTGATTTATCAACATTTTAAACGTTAACAAAATCAAAGATCGTTAATTGAGCGATGCACCCCGACGAGTCGTGCGTGGATCCATCGACTCCTCAGCATGAAAACTAAATATACCCCTGATCGTGTAAATTCGTTCCCACAACTACACGGTGACAATTTCCTCACCGCTAACCGCCTGTTATCGAAAAAAGTCGAGCATTGCCTCCTCCCCACCGACAATTTACCACTTTTCACGGCCAATCAGCGACCGCTCCGCCTAATAAGTCCCATCGTACGTACCAACGTTGTTAAAATATCGAAGGGTACTTCTCTCTTGTGCTCTAATCCGCGAGGCTCTGACCGACCTTCGATCGCCGAAGAACCGGAAGATCGAGTCGCCTCTCCGCTCCGATGCTCCCGAGAAGCGGACCAGCCAGTGACTCTTCATGGCCCTCGTAAACGCCAATTACAATAATTACGATAACTGTGGCGCCTGGTCGGTTGCAATGGACGCCGCTAACTTCTGCCCGCGCCTAGCCTCCCGTCTTCTTTATTAATCACGCGTTTAATTAATATTCCGGGGTGTATCGAGGGTAACGATTAGCTGGCCGGGCGTGGCCAGGTCCAGTTAGCATGTGTTCTGATAAACGACCCCTCGCTGACTTCACGAGTTCGAAACGTAACGGCGACGAGCGTGTTCGGTTTGCGACGAACCGATTCTATATAAAGGTTGGATCAATCGGGGGAAACGTTAACGGGGACTTGGTCGAACAAATGAACGGAAATTTTAAATTGATTAGAAATTTTTAACGACGAGACCACCACAGAGGTAACCATGTCCAACGAGCATTTATCGGGGAGGTACGGTCAAGGTTTTATCAAATTGTATTATAAGTATCCAAGAAGTAGTCCAACTCGGTTCAGTGTTGCCGAGCAATGATTAACTATGAATTATTGGTGGTGGATATACCGTGACAGGGTGACTCTCGTTCAATGACAGTCATCGAGTACACTCAAGGTTGGATCGACTCGCACGTTTCGCACATTCCCAAGGAACGGTCCGTCTCGGTACTGTCAACTAATGATCAGTTACATTTCTTGCCAGTGTGTTGTCTCGCAACAACTCCATTTTCGGATCTCTGTTTGACGCAACGCCTAGTCACCGAGAGACGATAATCACCGTGCTGGGGGCCCGCTGAAACGAGTTCAGGAAGCGACGGTACGTGTATTTTTACGGCCGCGAGATGCGCGCGATTACGGGGCAAATTAATAATAATCGTCGACCGTGCCAGGGCAAATTGGGTCTCTGGGTATTTCGACGACGCGTTCCCGCGGATGCTCGCCACCCGTAGTAACCGTGTACAGCGATCGGAGTCAGCCCAGCCATGTAATTGGCCGGTTGTTCTTGCATTCAAATCGCTCTGAGAGCGGCGTAATCTCGTTTTGTTACGGCCATGCTCGATTTCGCGTGAGAAGGAGGAGGTGGATGTCTTTTCTCTAACGAGAGAAATCGTTGGTCGGCGGATATGAGGCTTAATAACCGGGTCAAGAACCGTTTAGTGCTCCTCAACCGTGCGAAACTCGGCCGTCGTTAATTGCAGATCGGGAATTTCCCTCCGTAAAAGGGCGCGGAGTATCAGGCCAACGAGATGTGAGAACCGTGGACGAAATATGCCCGTCTTTATCTTCTTGCGTTTAGATCCTTCGCTGATGCAATGCTTTCGCCAAAAGTGGAGTCTCTAGGCTTGGCCAGTATTCGAAGAGGATTGTTTGATTCGAGTACATCGTTCGACTGTGTGTCACTTAAATTGGTGAACAGTCCACGGGTCTACTTTTAAAATAGGCAGTGATAATAGTTTATCTTGAGGATAAGCAACGATAATAGACTATCTAGATAACGATTGTTGACTTCTTAAGTTTCAACTTGCATTAGACACTACTTTGGAATCAAAATTTTAGTCGCCTCCAACTTAAGACCACAAGGTATACGTCTAGAGGTTTGCTGAGACTTCGTAAGAGACTCACATACCCATGTATGTGGACTCGGACCGAATGCTTTCAGTGTAATTCCGCAAACGTGGACAATCAGTTCACTGTTGTATTCCGTAGAACAGACTCGAGTAGTCCTGTGATAAATTAAACTACTCGGACGCATTTGGTCGAGCATTCGGTTCAGCTAGCGCGGCAGTTTCAACAGGGGGAGCAAGGTCGAGAGTGGTAAAGCTCACGACTCTTCTCTACCTACGTTCTCTCATTATCCGTTTCCATGTAGTTTCACCCAGATACACGGGAACGTCACCCAGACACGGTGGGTGCAAGCACCGGGGTAACAACAGCGGCCGAACGTAACCCGCTTGTGGGATAAGGCTGCACTCTGCCTTCCCATTATGGTCGGTTATATGCCCGAGAAACAGTTCCTGCGCGTATTTTTCCCTCTGTTCGTTACCAAGAAACACCGCGTGCAGTTTAAATGCGCGTTGCCCGCCGGTGGCTCTACTCCCTCGTTTGATTGCATGCGCGTCTTTACGCGTCTTTGATCCCCTAGCCCGCGTTTCTTTGGTACATCCCTCGCGCATTGGCGTAGCAACTTCTCGCTGCTTCGTTGTTTTCAATGTTTTACGCGGGGACTCGATATTTTTGTTCGAAGAGAGGCACAATTTCTTCAAATCCACTTTTACAGAAATTTAGAGAATAAAATCTCTCGGTTAACTTAACATTGGCGTAACAAAGTTCTCGTTACAGGTTCAATGTTTCTTTGCAGATCTTCGATCACCTGGCTTGTGTTTCTTTGATGCATAGGCGTAGACTCGTACACTCGAGGCTCTCGACTCCCCTTACGCAGTACCCTCCTTACGTGTTACCTTCGTAATTTTCTTCTCTCGTCTAAATATATACGACAGTGTCAGTTACAACGAAGTGCATCTGCAGCTTCGAAAGTAGCCATAACCTAAAAGACCGTTCCGGACATACTCCAGTGTATTGTTCCTCGCGTAACTAGGGTTACGCCACTTCCAGCATTCCCCACGGACGCCTCTTTCTGGAAACCGGATAGGAATTCATCGCGCAGCAGGCTGGCCGTACCGAGACGGCGGCGTCCCAGAACCTCTAACACTGAAATTAGCACGCAATACCGTTTTTTAACCTAGACACAAAAACCGGTAAAGAAGCGTGTCGCAGCGAAGGTGTTTCCCCTTCGAAATGCCCGCTCGCCGGGGCACGGTGGACTTTCTAACGATATTAACGGGAAATTCCAATCGGTAATAGGTGAAGGGTTTCAATCTTCTGACCATTAACAACGACACTCGCGCTCGTGTACGCGCAATACGGAATCGGGTGCGCAATCATCGTCATTTATCGAGTCCACTTTATGCGCGCGAATATGTACGATAATGCCGCGTTCTTGGCTGGAACGGAGCAATAAACGTTGTCCCAGAGAAGCTAAGAATTCATGTGGCGTTTTATTAACGTGCGCTCGCGCGCGAGCGCGCTCACACGCTCTTCATTTTTTCGCGCGGCGGGCCCCGCGAGTTTAATAACAATAATTTATATCGATTCGTTCCTTAAAGCGCAACGAAACGAGAAACGCGCGGGCTCACGCCTTTTCTGCGGCTGAGACGGTGTTTCCTCCCATTTAAAATGGGGCAGCATAAATTACCTCCTCTGCCTACCTCCTTTGCCTCCTCTGGCTGTCTCGAATCGGACGCGGAGCTGCACACGTGAGCCCCGAGGAGTTGCGCGCATTATCCGCGAAGGTCGTTACGCGAGCGTTGTGTCAAACGGTCAGAATCGCCGCGGTTGAGCCAACGTGAAAATGAAACGGGGGCAACGAGAGAGCCTGCTGGACGCTGGAGTCTTGCTACGCTTCCAGAAGAAAGAACCCGCCTCCATTGTCCGCCGTGAAATCTCAAACGGAACGAGTCCCCGGGGCGCGTTCGAGGATTATGCTCTGGCTAAGTGACAGAGGTCGTAGGTTAGGTCTGCGTTGGATCTGCGTTATGACAGTTAACTATTCCTAGGGTACGGCTAGAGTACAATAGTATTTGGAGGGTCAGATCCGTTAGGTGTGATACTTAATTTACACTAGATACGGCTAGACCAGTATTCGGAGATTTGGAATTGTATCATCTATAACATTTAATTCTAGGTTGGGATAGAGTGATATTTGAAGCATTGGGTGTAATATCCCTGTTTCTAGGTAGAACTCGAATAGTGTTTTGTGGATCAGAACTCCTTGGTGCGATAGGTAGGTCTAGAATAATACTTCCAGAGTATTCTTAACTATTCTTAGCCAGGATTAAAAAAATACTGAAATCTCCTCGTCTGAACCTTGGAATAGAAGTATTCTCAGGTATTTCTGGACAGTAACTGACCTGTATGCTTGTACTTGTAGGACAACTCTTTGTTATGTTCACCTAGATTCAGAGCAGCACTTGGCTGCTCCCTAGCTCCTCCAATTCACACAGTAGTTACTCTCGAGCGGGATTGGTGTAGACCTTGGTTATTTCTGAGTGCAAACAGCACAGCACTTACCCATACCCAGATACATTTAGATTGGTAGTTGCGTTTAGCTGTACCTACAAAAAACACTTAATTGTTCGTAATTGAAGGTGCACTTCTATACCAAAACACCATCGATTGTTGGTAGTCTGGAATTTCGTTTTCCAATTTTACCATTCTCACCATTCTCACATATTTCAGTATCCAACATGCTACTGGAGTAGCCTGGTAAACACTACCTCTGCGGGTATTAAACAGAATCAAACGTGACCGTGAGTCTGGCACGTACGCCAGACCCAGCCGGTTCACCTTCGAAAACAAAGCCCTCCACTTCCTGGAAATCGAAAAGGATCGAGGAGTCGGTGGATCAGAGAGGTGGGCCCCCGAATCGAGAAATGAAACGGTCCGTCGCGGAATGGCCCTTTTGGTATGGCCGTTCGATTATATCTAGGTGGTCTCCTGAGAAAGTTATAGGCTCGCACAAAAGCGAGCTGACAGATACACCTAGGGTTCGGCGAAAGGGCGCGGAAAGGACGAGTGTAACTTAGGACTGGGCACCGAAGCATTTGAAAGAATATTCGTTGATCTATTGGGTAGAGTGGGTGGTCGAACTGGACCCGTCGACCTTTGGCGAAGCGTGAATATGCAATATATTTCTTTTATCTTTCTTCTATCCGCAGACATTGAAACACGACTGTTATTAAGTTTCGGATAACAATACATTGGAGATTTTTCCTTTTAAAATTGCACCCCTTTGGCGGCTAATTCGACATCCAAAGGATCTACTGCTCCAGACATTTGCAAAAATGACTATATCCTCGTTTTTATATTCAGTCTGTAGCAGCGCAACTTATAAACTAGGATATACCTAGATTAGACTTTGATTGGATGTATACAAGTGTACTCAACAGTCATTCGATAGGATAACACTTCCAAGTTAGAGCTAGAATAGTATTCTCTCGTGTGTATCTTGAACAGAGGTTGATTATTCCCAAGTATTTCTAGAAAACAACCAGTCTTCAACATTGCACAATTTATTTACCAATTTCTAGGTGCTAACCGGGTCATAATCAACAGTTGTGTCCCGAAAGTCCAAAGTAAGGAACAAATTAAAGAAAATCGAGGGTACCAGTGGTTTTCTACCCAAGACACTCGGTTCGTATATACCCTCGACAAATTGATATTGGTACATTAAAAGAAACATATATTCCCTTTAAATGTATGTAAACAAACCCGTAAAGTTTGCAAAAGTTGTCACCCACGCTGATCGAGAAAAACAATTCACGAAGTCTCTGTTCCAAGCTTCTGTAGGAGAAGACCCTCTCAGTCCCAGATCACTGACTCCTCGCGGATTCAGTCGATTATTCCGTCCGGCATCGTGCACGAAACTCGAAACAACATGGTGGGAACAGGTCGTTCGAAATCGGCGATTCCGTTGTACATCGGCGCGCGCATCGCACGTGCATACATATGTAACGATCTAACAATAAGACCTAAGAAGGTAACAGCGGTGCGGTAAGTGTTACAAGTATACCCCGGTGCACATTGTATGCCTCTTCGTGGCATACTGAACGGATACCCGTTATACCCGTTTCAAAGATTTAAGCGTTTTGCGCAATCGGGCTCCGCCGTGGTCTCTCTCACATTCTGACCAATGTGACACACTTTCCTGCGCCCGCCATAGAATCCCGAGCAACGTGCTGTTGACCTATCGCGTGTGTTCCGCGCTCCTCGGGATCACGGAAAAACCGTTTTCAGACACGCCGGTAATCGCTTGACATCGAAATCCTCGTACGAGTGCCCGTGCACGTAGTTTCGGATTCCACCGATCGATCATCCGCGGCGCTGATAACATCGACTCTACAGCAGGGTGAAATTGATGATCGGGTCCCCGAGCAATTCCGTCTAACGATCTCGTGACCATCGACGTGTTCGATGTGTTCGAAAATTGTACGATTCCCGGGTCGTGGTTACACTAGAAGCTCCGCTCGTTAGGACTCGCTGTCTTTTCGTCGAGAAACGCGAAGTGTTACATAAAAAATGACGGTCTCGCGGCGTGCGCCGGCCGCTAAAAGGTTGAACGATGAAATTAACGCCTCGCGAGCGCGTTCTTTTATCCGACGACGGGTATTAACACGTTTCGCGAAACACCTGGGTCAAGGTTCCCCCACAGTGGTGGTAGTACGATTATTGAATTTTTTTTTTTTTCTTTTTTTTTTACACGCCTGATTTATTAGTACGTTTTGCACAATACGCGGGGATATTGTGAAAGTCACTAGCTACGTGTACCGATCGCGTCGATAGGTTAGATCATGGCACCTTGAGCGGAGTTAGGTAACGCTAACTGGTGCCGCGAACCTAGGGATACTTTGTATTTGAGGTTAGAAAGTTTCGGTCGGTGGAACGCGTGGGAGTGAAACGAACAATCGCGAAGAGACTTTTCGATGGTTTTTAGATGGACAGAGGAGAAAAAACGCGAACGGGAATGAATTTATGCGTTTCGATCCTTGCGATAGGCTAGGTCATGGCGTCGAGCGGAGACGGGAAACTCTGACTGGGGGATACTTTATATTTGAAGTTAGAAAGTTTCGGTCGATCGAATACACAGGAGTGCAATTGTGAAAGGTATTCGGTGTTCTTTCGGTCTGGTCATAGAAAAAAGGAGAACACGAATTAGAGTATTTTTATCGCAATACTTAACCTTAAAGCGTTCTTCTGTTTGTTTATAACCTCGAGATATTTGGTTGAAAATGTTCCGAATGTATGGAACCCATATTTTTAACTAGTACAACGAGAGGATTAAAAAGAGTACATTACAAATGAAAAGACGTTTCGAGATTGAACTGATTCGATGTTGGAAGTTGACATATTTAACGTTATCTAGGGATAATACAAAAGTCACCAGTCACCGATTGCAACTTCTTTGTAAAAGCTTCTTTCTCGAAACACCGTAAAGTTAAAATCGTTCGGATGTCGTAGCCGTTCACTTCGATTAATTTTAACCAGAATATCACTCATTCGATTATTCTCTCTCGTGATATCCGATGCAACGTTCAAAGGATTCGATTTAAAAAGTCGACCCGCCGCGTTCTCTTTGACCTTGCGCGTTGCGCCACGTCATTAGCTAGCACGTTCCGCGAACTTTGTCGTAAATCTTCCGCGTAAGAAAGTAAAGTAAGGACTCTGGGTTTCTTTTTTGCATAGGCTATTAAACGCTTGCAAAATACGGTCCCCAGACGCAGCAGGCTAATTACTTGGACGGCACGAACGGCCGTCGTTTATGTAATCACTTTCAGCGCGGACGTTTTGTCGCTGGTTTGAATGGGATGCTACGATTCTCTCCGCTTTCGCGCACCGTCGCTCAAGACAATGGGCCAGAACTTCACTTTCGAGACTTTTGTCGAACGATATTCGATGCTTTCGACTCGGTACGTTGGCTCAGACCGTGGACGAGATTAGTCTAATTATCGAGAACTCGGGAGGCGATCCTCGAGGGGTTGCGGCAGGTTGGCGGCGTAAAATATTCATGGTTTTTTCAAGAATTAATTGCAGTGGAATTACGCGTTCGAAAAGTTTCTGCTCACGGTACATGAATATATATTACCTCCGTAGTAGGAAAATATTTTTATTTTCCACGCAAGTAGAAGTTTATTCAAAATGGCGGCCTCAACAAGAGCGGTGTTTCCTCAAACGTGCCACGGGGCTATGTGGATGATTTCTATGGGAATTGAAACTATGTCTCGCGCCATGTTTTGCATGCAATCGTTTCATTTGTAGAGAAATTTATTTTGTTTACTTTGATGTTAAAAGACTACGTTATTGCGTCAGCTAATATCTTAGTAATAATACACACATCTGTTGTATTGGTAAAAATACTCGAGATAAGTTCAAATCGTATTGTGGAACAGTTTCTCAAGCGTGAATGTGGCTTTACCTTCTCGTACCACCTGCACTTCGTTACATTGATTCCAATTTGAATGCAACCCCACGTCAATTCGTTTCATCGTCATAGCAGGCGACGATGTTGCAACTCACTTTTCCTCAAGTGTGTACGTGGCTTTAACCGCTTGTTTCTCTACTTTGTCACGTTAATCGTTGCACAGACAGGATTCTGATCGCACGACGCTGGCACCTTTGTCCCGTTATTAATCATGCGACGCGACAAGACCGCATTGCTGTACACTTTTTTCAAGCGCGAACGCGGCTTTAAGTTCGCTCGAGTAAACTTCGTTGCGTTAATCTCGAGCAACGCCCGGCCTCGCGAGGCCCCGGTGAGGCCCCGGTGAGGTCCCAGTCGCCAGCTTCGCCGCGGCTGGCCCGTATTTATCATTACGACCGCGCATTGTACTTTCTACGAGGCACGGAGAGCGGTTGTCCTGAAATTCAGCGATCTTGCTGGCATCCGGCGCGAGATACCTCTCTCTCTCTCTCTCGTGCGCGCGCGCGCGCACGCGATTAATAATTCTTTATCGAACAGATGTTTCGACACGTCAGACATGCAACCGGACTATCCATCAGCCGGTTGCCGACATAGCAGGAAGCTGACCTGAAAAGCCACGGTCCCGCCGTTACATACTGTCTTCATTATGTCACGATCGCCCGCGAGTCGGGCGTTACACTCGAAGAAATATGTCCTGGCTGATTTCGTTCGCCTACAAATGACTGTCGCCTCGTTGCGACACGCCGGGATTGATCGACGTATCCCGAAACGCGATCTCCGCCTGGGGAACGATCTTTCATCGCGTGTCTCGATCTTATCGAGGCCCTGAACCGGCGAACGACGCCGTTTTCCAATTTGCGTTCCGAGAAACGCTACCTAAGGCCCCGATTCTTGCGGAACATTGAGCGTGATTGAGCTGTAAGGTAGCTCTCCATAGTTTCCAGCCGTAAAGTAGCTCTCTGTAGTCTGCAACCGTAAGGTAGCTCTCTATAGTCCGCAACCGTAAGGTAGCTCTCTATAGTCCGCAGCTGTGAGGTAGCTCTCCATAGTTTTCAGACGTAAAGTAGGTCTGTGTAGTCTGTAACCGTAAGGTAGCTCTCTATAGTCCGTAGCTGTGAGGTAGATCTCTCTCTTCAGCCGTAAGATAGCTCTCCATAGTTTACAGTTGCGAGGTAGCCACCTAGGCATGTCGCTAGAACGAATATCCTCCGTTGGACCTCGTGATTAGGATACACCCGATGTATCCGTTTGTTGTTGAACCACCGGTACGACACTGGGTTGCAAGACCCCATGTATCCACCGCACTGGTCACCACGAAGCCTTTCTAAATCTCTACTGTCTCAGTAGGACAGTGCGGCGAGGTGACATATATAAACTGCAACTCACGCGACAAGCCTCTATTCCGCGACACGGGCCCACCATTGTCACCAGGATGATCCAAACTCATCGGTCGGCTCCAGGGACTGGGGGTATAACTCCATCACCCTGGACTCTGGGAGCGACTGGAGAATACTCGACCCTGTCGCCTCTTTTACAGACTCCTATGATACTGTTCAATGGCGAGGAGTTCGCGACATCATTAGTAACGCTTTCAGTTAGCTAGCAGCTCTTACAAGGTAAGAACTGTTGGACGCTGATTTCGTTAGAACTTTGCGCAAACGTTCGTTGGTTCTAGGAAAACTTTTCAAGAAAAACCAATCTTTATATCGGAGTCCTCCATTTTCGTTACACGTGTGTAACTCTGTAGTTCTTAACACAATTCTTCGATTGGGCCTGTAAATGGTATCACCTGACCGATCCCTGATCTTTCCTCGTTACCACTGGTCGACCGGTGTACACGGGGACCCTAATCCCGGTAGCCATCGGTTTCCAATATGGCCGTCACGCGGGAATTCTGACAGAACGGGGCAAAAGATGGAAGCGTTTCTCCTCGCGGAAGGATCAACACGCAGCGGGAGCGACGACAGCGAATCGGTGGCATGGCGGGTATCGCCGATCGGTTCCGCGGGGTAACGCTCTACTTGCCGAGAAATGTCAACCGCATTCTGCAACGGCGACCGGCCAGCCAGAACATTCGCCCGGTCTAACGTTTTCTGCGCGCCTACGTTCCTCGTTTGATTCCCCATTGTTCGCCTCGGATGATATCCTGAAACGTGTTTCCAGCGCCGTGCACGGGGAGACACCGGAGCGCGCGGAGAAATATGCATATTTAGTTGCGGCTCACGGGCCGAGAGCCGAGCGAGTTAACAGCCGCGAAACGCTCGCCGCGTTTGTCGCAGACTGCGCCTCTCTCGGCCGGCTAGACGGACGCGAGACGGAGAGAGGGGGACGCGCGAAAGTGGTCTGCGCGCGAATTCGTGGGCAGAGGTGTATTCACTTCGACGTTGAATTTTCCACTTTCGTTATTCGGGGGCTCTGGTGCCTACAACATTTATAGTTAGCTGTGACACGGTACTTTGGGAATCCTCGAAACGCACAGGTACCTCAAGTCCCCAAGTGTTCCAAGTCTACGTGTCCCCAAGTGCTGTAAGTTCCAAAGTGCCCCAAATCCTCGAATTCCCCAAATCCCCAAGTTCCCAAGTGTCCCGTGTCCTCGAACGTTGCAAATCTTCGAGTGTTCTCAGTACCCAAGTGTTCCAAGTCTACGTGTCCCCAAGTGCTGTAAGTTCCAAAGTGCCCCAAATCCTCGAATTCCCCAAATCCCCAAGATTCTAAGTGTTCCATGTCCTCCAATGCTCCAAGTCTTCGAGTGTTCTGTCCCCGAGTGTTCCAAAGTCTTCGAATGCCCAAGTGCCTCTAAATCTTCGAGTCACCAAGTGCCTTCCTCACCGTGTACGAGTCCTCCAGGTACAGGACCCCATTCCTCAGCGGTAGAACCTTGGGTCACCCGCCATCCTCCTACGTTTCCCAAGGAATACCATTCGACACCCAATAACCACGAGATGGCAAGTCGCCAGCCATCGTTCAGCACCTATGAGGATGCATAACTTACGTCGGGGACCTATTCGGTCCTACGACTTGGTCCATAAACCTCTAGCCGGTGAAATAGCATCGGGGTATCTCCCACCAAAACATCCTCAACTGCGTTGAGGGTAATGTATACACATTCGAGGGGAACCCATCTGCCTAGGATACCTATCCTCTCAACAATCGTCGGTACCCGTCCATTGGAACTACAATTCCTTCGCTTCTCGTGTTTCCCGCGGGGTCCAAGGGTTCACCCGGGGGAGGGAGAGGGGGGCTTCAGTAGGGATCGTTCTCGTGTGACCCTCTGGCCGCCGGTCGAACTTCCATGGGGCTCGTCTTCGTTTCCAGCAAAAGTGAGAGTGACTCCCACGCACGAGAAGGGACGCTTAATATCCTTTCCTCCTCGCTATTAGCGTCGATCGTTAGGTCGGCGCTATTTCACGCGCGGAACGCAAAACGATCCTCCGCACGATTCCCGCCAGAAGCAAGCGTTGCACGTTCTACGGAGGGTTTCAGAGGTGCGTGCGTGCGCGCCCGGCCGCGTTCATTTTTACTGGCGGATATGCGCATGCATGGACGCGCTCGCGCCGACCGTTTTGCCGCGCGCACTCGTAATTTATATCGGGGCCGGCCTCGAAATTGTCCGTGGCGAATATTCTTATATGTGTAATGATCCTTATTACCGGGCCGCGGTTGTTTATGCAAATGCGCGTTTTCGTGCCGGACCGAGCTGGAATTCAGTTGTACCACGTTGCACGTTGGTAATTAATTTTAGCACGGGTGGAGGAACGACGATCTGGTGGTTAAGGTGTCCTTCCGTTATTTGCCTAAACAATGTCCCGAACGTATGCAATTCTTTCATTTCATAATATTGGGTTGTTCGGAAAGCCGTTTTGTTTTTTTCGGTGAAAATGGAACATGATTTTTTCAGAGTGTGTAAACATTTTATCAAATCATATGTTCTCCATTTTGGAAAACGGAGACTGTTGGATGAACATTATGGTCGATCAAACTCTTTACGAGATGATAGAGACCCTGTTGCTGGGTCAAATATTAGGTGCATCTCGACGATTCTAGGGATACGAATAGTAAAATGCAAACGGGGGTCCGAAACTTGAAGTTCCGATTCTACGAACCAAACGAAGGCGAAAATGGAGAATGACGAAATCGAGTTCAAGTCCCCGTGTTCGAGTTATTAATTGTCGAAGACTCGCGTGAAATGTGTCCGGTGCGAGGGACTTGTGCTACTCGCGGCGTGCGGACGTTACCTCGCAACAGTGGCGTAGCTACCAAGAAATACTCAATTGTCTTCCAATCGATGTAATAACTTGCAAATTTGACGAAAGACTTCCAATATTTTTCTAAAATTCTCATCTCAACGAGTCGTTGATCAAAGTCGTCCGTATCTCGTCGAATTATTACACTGAAATATTTTTAATACCGTTATTAGCAACACCTGTGAACTTTCCACCGGACGTAACAATTTCCTCGCACTCGATCCGTCAAAATCTACAAGAAGACTTTCAAATCTTTCTCTCGGCGAGTTACATTAATCAAAGTCTCCACATCTCGCCGAGTTGTTACATCTGAATATTTAAGGATTCGTTAACACGAACAGCTGCGATCGATCGCTCTCGGGAAGTGGGTTAAAACCGGAAACGACAAGTGCTTCCGCGCGCGAGTCCCTACGTTGAAGGTTCGAGTTCCGGGGCGCGCTAACGATTTTCCAAGGTGACCGTAAAGGTGTCCGTGGACGAGCACGTTTCCAACGCATTCAACGCCACTTTTGGTCTAATGCAACGAGCCTAGCCGGAGTCGGCCGGGTATCGTGCAACAGATGCAGCGATAACCGCGGCGACCGACGCACAAGTGCGTGTCTGAGAAGAAAAGGATGAGAGCGGCGTTGGCCGGTCTCTGTGTGTGCCCGCGTTCTATTTCCCTCGTTTACTCTCGTCGTTCCGTTTCTTTCATGGTACATGAATGAACCCAACCACCGTCCGGGGCGGAAGTAGGTTACTGTTACGTCATGCGCGGCAACATGCACGCGGAGCACCAAGATGGTTTCTCGCTCATATTAGACCAGATCACGGCGATAGACCGGCTCCGGAGAAAGTAATTAGAGAGAAAGAGAGATCGCCGGGTGAGATGCGGCCGGTCGTTTCCGCTCTGCTAAATTCAAGGTTACCCATTGTCGGGTATCCCGCACTCGCGCATCCTCCTCCCGTTCCGCTCGTCCCTCGTCCCCACCTGGTGGTTTTTGTCGCCCGAGGAGTCGTGAAATCGCGAGCCGTTCGAAAAAGTAAATGGACGTTTGGGAGATTCAATTAAAAAGGAAGTGGTCGGTTGGCTCTGTTTGTCGAGTAAATTCGGAGCGAAAAGGGGCAATTATACGGTCGCGCGGAGCAAAAATTGTAGGTTCATCTTCATTCGGTAATTTCTCCACGAGAGGGGAATATATAATCACTTTTAAAAGACCAGCCCTAGGTCCTGGAACGTTTTCGTACGAAACTTAATGGCGAGATCGTATGTCGAGTAATAACATAGGTACGCATAATCCTCTTACAACGCGGTGCAGAGTTAAAATAAGTAAACTTACCAATAGCTAGATCGTAGATCGAGAATCCAAGTTTGCCTGGGTTCAACCATCCTGTAACACGTTACATCGATGACACTCGTACACCACGAATGTTTTCACCGTGCTGTCTAGATTTCGCTTAACAAGGTTACCGCGCAACCCAGACCTAACAATCGTGTTGCAAGAGTACACGCAGAGAAACGTGTTTTGAAAATTCAAAGTAGTATAACTTCGTAGGATTCGAGGTAACACTCCGATCGTTTCTCGGTAGGACACTTTCACAGTCCTCGATTGTTGGCTCTTGGTATGGTCAGCCATCGGTACACCAGTGTGCCAGCCTCGATCGGAAAGAATTTCGCGGTACGATTCTCGTGGGTGGAGCACCGATTTGGCAAAGCAGTCCGAACAATGCACGTCAGGTGAACGATATGGCTCTGTCGCGTTGCGATCGGATTTGGGAGTAACCGGGAGGAATTTAAACGGGCGTGTAGGCGACAGTGAAAGCAGCGTTACTTAATACTCGGTATCGCCGCTCGTAAATAACAAAGACCGTGTGCACCAATGGGGTCCCGGCCGACTTTTGTCGTTCTGGTGGTACGTTTAAGGCGGCGTGTACAGGAACTGGCGCGAGTTAACGAAAACCTTGTACTTCACGGGCTTGGAAAACGAAAGTCGAAGAGACAAATTGCGACTCGGTGACGAACACGCGTGCTCGACCCTTTGCCCTTTCGCGAGAAGCGATTGCCTTTTTGCGAGCAACCGCAGCCGGGGCGACAGTGTCTCCTAAATAGGATATCGGATATACTTGCGGGCTTGTACAGGGTGGTCACCGAAGGACCGAATGATATCAAACAAAAATAACTTTTACGAAATATGTGTTTTTTTCTTTAATTTTGTATTATTTTATTTGGAGATACAATCATTATTAAAGCTTCAATTATTATTAAAGTATCAAAATATTTTCTTCTGGTCTAAATAGAATTTTTAATTGTGTATATTATTATTGTGTATGTAAAAAATTAGTATCTAGTCTTCGAATAAGTATACACAGTACAATGTCAACGACCATACCATGCATGAACCACCAGTTCTCGTCTGATCACTGAAGTTAAGATGCATTGGGCACGGGTAGTACTTGGATGGGTGACCGCTTGGGAACACCGTGTGTTGTTGGCACTTTTTTTTAATTTTCTTTTTTTTAAATTTTGTAACATGCTTTGTAATTGCGATCTATTTTTAGCAATAGCAAGGAATATTACGATAGTTATTAATTATTACGATCATTGTTAAAAGGTCAAAATATTTTCTTCTACTGAAATTCGAATGTTTTACTATATGGGGTTATCTTACATTATAAAAAATTTGTAAACCATTACTTCGAACAGAGTAATAAAAATGCATATTTTGTTGCTTACGTAAAATTGAGAAGCTACTATACGTGTAAGTATAAAGATTTTAACGTCAACGACCATACCATGCATGACCCACCAGTTCTCGTCTGATCACTGAAGTTAAGATGCATTGGGCGCGGGTAGTACTTGGATGGGTGACCGCTTGGGAACACCGCGTGTTGTTGGTTTTCTTTTTTTTTCTTTCAATTTTATAACACGGTAATTGCAATTATTATTAGAGTATCAAAATATTTTTTTCTAGTCTAAATAGAATTTTTAATTGTGTATATTATTAGTGTATGTAAAAAATTAGTACCTAGTCTTCGAATAAGTATACATAATACAACGTCAACGACCATACCATGCATGACCCACCAGTTCTCGTCTGATCACTGAAGTTAAGATGCATTGGGCGCGGGTAGTACTTGGATGGGTGACCGCTTGGGAACACCGCGTGTTGTTGGTTTTCTTTTTTTTTTTTTCAATTTTATAACACGGTAATTGCAATTATTATTAGAGTATCAAAATATTTTTTTCTAGTCTAAATAGAATTTTTAATTGTGTATATTATTAGTGTATGTAAAAAATTCGTACCTAGTCTTCGAATAAGTATACATAATACAACGTCAACGACCATACCATGCATGAACCACCAGTTCTCGTCTGATCACTGAAGTTAAGATGCATTGGGCGCTGGTAGTACTTGGATGGGTGACCGCTTGGGAACACCGCGTGTTGTTGGTTTTCTTTTTTTTTTTTTCAATTTTATAACACGGTAATTGCAATTATTATTAGAGTATCAAAATATTTTTTTCTAGTCTAAATAGAATTTTTAATTGTGTATATTATTAGTGTATGTAAAAAATTAGTACCTAGTCTTCGAATAAGTATACATAATACAACGTCAACGACCATACCATGCATGAACCACCAGTTCTCGTCTGATCACTGAAGTTAAGATGCATTGGGCGCGGGTAGTACTTGGATGGGTGACCGCTTGGGAACACCGCGTGTTGTTGGCACACTTTTTTTTATTTTTTTTTTTTAATTTTATAACACGGTAATTGTAATTACTGCTACGATTATTATTAATGTATCAAAATATTTTCTTCTAGCCCAAATAGAATATTTTGTTGTGTATATTATTAGTGTATGTAAAAAATTCGTACCTAGTCTTCGTAAAAGTATACATAGTACAACGTCAACGACCATACCATGCATGAACCACCAGTTCTCGTCTGATCACTGAAGTTAAGATGCATTGGGCGCGGGTAGTACTTGGATGGGTGACCGCTTGGGAACACCGCGTGTTGTTGGCACACTTTTTTTTATTTTTTTTTTTTAATTTTATAACACGGTAATTGTAATTACTGCTACGATTATTATTAATGTATCAAAATATTTTCTTCTAGCCCAAATAGAATATTTTGTTGTGTATATTATTAGTGTATGTAAAAAATTCGTACCTAGTCTTCGTAAAAGTATACATAGTACAACGTCAACGACCATACCATGCATGAACCACCAGTTCTCGTCTGATCACTGAAGTTAAGATGCATTGGGCGCGGGTAGTACTTGGATGGGTGACCGCTTGGGAACACCGCGTGTTGTTGGCACACTTTTTTTTATTTTTTTTTTTTAATTTTATAACACGGTAATTGTAATTACTGCTACGATTATTATTAATGTATCAAAATATTTTCTTCTAGCCCAAATAGAATATTTTGTTGTGTATATTATTAGTGTATGTAAAAAATTCGTACCTAGTCTTCGTAAAAGTATACATAGTACAACGTCAACGACCATACCATGCATGAACCACCAGTTCTCGTCTGATCACTGAAGTTAAGATGCATTGGGCGCGGGTAGTACTTGGATGGGTGACCGCTTGGGAACACCGCGTGTTGTTGGCTTTCCTTTTTTTTTTCAATTTTACAACACACTAATTCCAGTTATTGCTACGATTATTATTCATGTGTCAAAATATTTTCTTCTATTGCAATTAGAATTTTGCACCTAAAGACAGTACTACAATTTTATAAAATAGATACGAATGCGTGCTTCATACTTAGAAACGGTAGAATAGAATACATAGGTGTTCTTCCACGGATGTCGTTATTTCACATCCCCTCCATTGATCTCATATTCAAAACCCGAACGAACTTTAACCTCAAACTATAATGTCTAGTCGCCCTCGTTTGGTAAAACAGACACGGTTGTAAATAACACCGAAAAACCTACGTGAAAAGTTATCATCAGAAACAAATTGAACAAAGGCCTACCAGTAACGATATACCAACCACGACGCGCTATTTTCAATCCTCCCTACGTTCATTCTCATCAGCGTCCTCTTTCGTTCGAAATAAAATCTTCTGATTACGATTCTCTCGCGTTTATCGACCGATCTTGTCCCAAAGCTTAACTCGTCGAGAGCCATCGCCCCAAACCCTGTCAGATCCTCCTCCATCGAGTCTCACGAGGCTGTAACACCTCCGAGAGACACTGTAGTCTCGCGAGTGCCACAACACGGGATTGTATGCAGCTCCACCGGGGCACAAAGGCCCCGGGTCGTACGTCTCGGGACAAAGTAGCGAGGTCGTTGATTAATGGGCCGCCCCGTGGAAAGAAGAAACGGGATTAAGTTCCAGTAAAATAATTAATTTCTTTCTGGTAGGCGCGTTCGGCCGGCCGGCGGGACGAGATCGTCGTTTAATCAGGATCATCAGGAGGCACGACCTTCGTCGCGATGGCTCATTAATAAAAAGAATGCGCCGCGGCACGCATTTCCACGACGATGCCAGGCGCTGGCGCCGTGTAAATCGAGGAACCCGCGCTGGGCTCGTGGGGCCCGAGGGGACAGCTTCCAAGGCTGCGACCGATCATCGTCTCGCCGTGCCTCACCCCCCCTTGTCCGCCAACCTCGTCGAGGAAAAAAACCCGCGAGGGGGATGCCAACGGGAGAAAACTGCACGACGTTCGTCTCTTCTGGAGATGTTTTTTTCTCTTTCTTTCTCTCTTTCTCTCTCTCTCTTTCGTGTGTGCGTGCGCGCTCCCCTCTCCACCCCCTGACGTTGATGCAAATCGCGAAAATGGCGCGATTCCCCAGAACGGAAGCACAGAGTTTTCCCTTTCGCGGGAACGCCACAGTGTGCTTCCGTTCACACGCTGGCATAATTTCGCGGTTAGAGCGCCCGAACGATTTTCATCTATCCGACGTGGGGTGGGGTTTCGCGATAAGGGCGGGGAGCGCGAGTGGTGGGGGTACTCCGCGAGTCAGCTCGCTTTCGAGATCGTCGATTGGGGATCTCACGACCCTACGGGGCGATGTTTGTCGAATTGTGGTAGAATTGCTTCCACGGAAGTAATTTGGGTTTTTCAAAATGGAAGGTCATTTCGTTTTTCAAAATGGAGAATATATAATTGAATAAAGTGGTCTGTAAAATGTCCGAGAGATATTCGTTGGGGTGAATTTTATCTACAAACCGATGTGACTGGGGTAACCGAGGTTCCGGATTCTCAGGAACGATTCCTGACACATCCAAAGTTTCTTAACCTCTCAAGAAATATATTGGGTTGTTTGGTTAGTCATTTCGTTTTCCAAAATGGAGAATATATAATTTAATAAAATGTTTATACGCTCTGAAAAAATCGTGTTTCATTTTTACCAAAGAAAAATGAAATGACTTTCCGAACAACCTAATACTTTAATTGTGTTCTTTTTGAATTTTCGACCTCGAGAATTCAAATAGAAGATTTCGAAATGTTCGAATAGATGGGTTCAAAGATTCCTTGTATTCGATTAATTCAGTCGCTGTTCGGAGAATCTTCAAGCAATTTACCATTGAATTATTTCCTTTCTACATTGAACGTGTCCTTGTTGGATCACACGGTCTCTCATCGTAGAGAAATTTTTTTATTTTATCGGGTTATTCGGAAAGTCATTTCGTTTTTTTTTTTTTTGATGAAAATGAAACACGATTTTCTTAGAGTGTATAAACATTTTATTAAATTATATATTCTCCATTTTGGAAAACGAAATGACTATCCGAACAACCCAATGTATTTCTTGAGAGAACCTCGGTTACCCCAGTCATATCGGTTTGCAGATAAAATTCACCACAACAAACATCTCTCGGACATTTTCCAGACCCCGTAGAAACCGATTGACGAAATCACCTAACGCCAATTCTTGGAGCTGTGAAAAAAAGCGATTCGGTTACGATGAAATAGAGAGAGGGTAACCTCGAGTTTCGGTTAACGTTGTCCGGAGCACCGCTCCGGCAGCCAGATGTGTCGTAAATTTCCGAGGAGTATGAAAATTATTCAACACCGACGACCATCCCGGGAGGAATGTAATTCCTCGAGAAACGAGTTGTCGGTTACACTCGAGGAATAAAAAATGATCGTTTCTTCCCTTTCTCCGTCACTTGCGGTTAACATCAGAACCAGCCCGACCGCTATTTATACATCGTATTATTAACGAGAACGTTACAGCAACCTTGACATTTCTCCGGCAAACACGAGCGATAAGCGATGTATTACTTTCTCGATTCCAAACGTCTCACCAACCCCCGTATAGAAACCACGCGTCCCCATGAACCTCTCCAGCGACAGAGAACACAGTGTCTCCGGACGAATAAATTCCCTCTGGACGAATAAATTCCCTCATGAACCGTTTGTCTCGCGTTGAAACTCCTCGTAATGTTTTTCAACTGTGTTTCTAACGAAAAGGTACAACAATTCCAGGATACGCGATTTCACGGACGCCTCGTATCCGAGTTCGCTCGAATAATCAACGTCGGTGAATTTGCAACGTGAACCGGTGTTCGAAACCGGCGACACAGTGTCAGACAAAAAAGCCGAGGTAACGGTGAACCTTGGCGATCGATCGTATTCGCGTTGGAACCGTGTCTAAAATAACTCGATCGAGCGCGTCTCGTTGAACCGGTGAATCTAGATCCGGCGAGATCTAGATCCGTGAGCGACCGAAGACGTCGGAGAACCAAGCCGGGGGAAAAAGTACAGACCGACCTAAACGCGACAGATCCGCTCCAGTGTTCATCGGTCTTGGTCGTCGCGCGTCCCTTTGGCCCCGATTCGATTTGTCACGTGGCGAACACTCGGTAGACGAGCGAGGGATACCTCTCCATAAATACGCTATCGGTCTGAAAATCGACGAATCCGATTAATCGTACGGGCGTTTCGAAGCTCGGTTTTCTCGTCCCGAAATTTTCTTACGTTCGTTAGGAGAAGGGCGACGAGAGCGTTCGGTGCAAGTTACAGTTGTTTCGAATTTTTTTTCTTCGTTCAAGGAGATACTTTTTCCATTCCTCGAGTCGGGATTCGACGAATGTAAGTGGGTCGAAAATAACAATACGATCATAGGAACCTATAGTTGCAGAAAATTTCAGAAAAGTACACAAATTTGGTGCACGAATTGTAACGAATGTTTCTCTTTCGTGTAAAATGATATTTCTCGCGTTCTTTAACGATCGGTAAATGTCCTTGCGGAAAAGATAATTTGTGCGAATCTTAGCGATTGCACCTTTCGTGTTTTGTACGATCAATATTTAGAAAAATTATTCTCGACATTTATTTACAAATGTATCAGAACTTTAGGGTTCTCTTTTGAGAAAAATTCCTACATTTATACATTTCGGTTCCAATTATTTAATTACTTGCAATAGTGAAACAATCCTCCGTTTATCGTTTGCTGGAGAAAATTTACTTTGTTTTTACTTTTGAATGTTCGGGCAGAGCTTGTAAATTTCTTATTCGTCGTAACGAGTTTTCAGGGATTTTTAACGTGCGTGCAATACCGATGTCGGATCGAAACGCGTTCGCGAATAAAATGTATCGCGATGGAAGGTTTCCGTTTAAACTGGTACGTATCTGTAGCAGAACTGCTAGGTGTTCGCGTCGCTTCCAGTTTCTTCGCTTTATCAGTCCTCGGGAGAACCGCATTACTTACGGAGATGACCTAATAAAACAAAACGCCTCGCGTCGTCAATGACAACTCCGTGAACCGCAACGCGAACGAGGTGTCTCCGTTTTCATTAATTCGAGACTGTGGGAAGTCGGGCGGCGCGGTCGATCAAATTCTCGCTGGCATCGACCACTTCCGTTCTTTGGGCGGGATTGATCTCCGTTCGAACGTGGTAGGGGGTTAAACAGCTAAATATACACTTCTGTTTTAAGTCCAAGCCCAGGTGACATTTTTCCCTTCAATCTGGTGCAATTTTCGGTACAGACTTTGATTCGTTTGTGTCAAACATTATAATCTAACGTAAACAATGTTTTTGTCAGAATCGTATCTCGAAGACGACAGTTCGACTAATTTTTATCATTCTTGTCACGAGAAAGAATAACGCTCACTTGTTATATATTTCTTTCGTTCGATTATATTCCTCCCTGCTTTTCGTTTCACGCAACAACAGTTTCACATTTCAAAATCAAATGTTATTAATCGTGGTATATTTATTTACAATTGTCATTGAACGTAAGTACGAATGATGAATGGAGCATTGTTTCACTATTGCAAGTAATTGGAACCGAAATGTATAAGTGTAGGAATTTTTCCTCCAGAGGACTCTGATCATTTTCAAAATAATTTTCTGAACATTGATCGCAGAAAACACAAAACTATCCACCTACATATGGAGTTCTTGCTCGTGGTATCGAGCAAAATAATCGGTAAAAATCTATCTACTCTTGTAATAACAATGATGTATACACGTTTCGAATCAGGTCTCGCAGCCCTCTTCGGTCTACCAATTATCAGATATTAACCCTTTGCACTTGAGACTCGCCGACCGATGCACCGGGATTTTTCTAATTTTTTCAAGAGAAAAACTTCCTTCGTAAATAAAGTATCTCGTATACGAAATAAAATCTCGACGAGATAACATCCGAGTTTCTTCTACGATTTATTTTCACATCCGATGTGAAAGATTTCATGGAGGTTTCTTGCGTGGAAAAATGCTCGGAGCGGAAACGGTTAAAACGGGCACGCACCGATTATTTCGATTATCGAACGTATCCCCGTTGAGGGGTTAGGTGAACCGTGGAGATAGTCGTGGCAACGCGCTCCCAAAGCCAATAAGCGTATGTATCTGTCCAATCCATCTGTCCGTTCGGCGCGTGGGCGTGTAGCCGCTCGGCTTCGACACCTTCGCCGATATGTATAACGCCGTGTAACCGCCGCTTTACAAGGTTACGGGGAATTCGATCTCGGCGAAGAAACGCCGCGCGGAGCCGCGCGGAGCCGCGCGGTCGACAGCGTTGTACGCGTCGAATTAATCACTCCGCTCTCGCGCTCGCGCTCGCGTTCGGCGGCTCGTTGTCGCGCGCGAACGCGGCCCCGCGAGAGGGACACGCACGCGCTGCGCACGCGCGCCGATTGCACCGGTGACGTCGCGATAAAATGCAATTTTCCTGTCTAATTAATTGCGGATTAAGTATCGATCGCCGGTACAATGGCGGAACCCCCGACGACACGTGTAAAACGGGGCGCGTTCAACGCTCTCGGGGAGACGCGTCGTTCTAACGGCGGAATTCGTTTCGCGAACGATTCAATGCCGGATTAATTCTCGGACGGGTAGATGGAAAGATGGATAGATTGGTAGATGAATATATAGATGGATAAATAGAGAGATAGATAGAGAGGGAGAGAAGTACAGAGAGATAGTGAATAGATGGATAAATAGATAAATATATAGATACATAGACATATAGATAGATAGATAAGTAGAGAGAAAGAGAGATATAGAGAGAGAGAGATAGAGAGGAAGAAAAGTACAGAGAGACATATGGATAGGTAGTTAGATAAATAGATAAATATATAAATAAATAGATAGATATATAGAGAGATAGATAGATAGATGGATAGTTAATCAGATAAATAGATGGATAAATAGATAAATATATAGATAGATAAATATATAGATAGATAGATATATAGATAGATAGATGATAGACAGATAGATACGGAGAGAGAAAGAGAGGGGATGATTGAGGTACCGGGTGTGAATAATCGATACTCTAAAGCGCGAGTATAAAATTGAGAGTCAAGAAGGAAGAGTCACTGAGAGGAAAGATTGCATTTCGGCGATACAAACGTAGAATACTCACGTGTAGGGTTCCCTAACTTAGGGGAATACCATACGCTTGACGCCTACCCCTCCTCCTTCTGTGGCCGCGCAATGATCCTAGATTTAAGGAGAAAGTACTACGTACTTTCGGATGCATCACTCTGATACTATTCTAACGGAGGAAAATGATTATTTAAACGAAACAATATTAGTTCAGGAATTGGAACTATTTTTGATTATACAAATACGAAAAGGTTAGAACACTTTGGGACGTGGAAGTATAGTTTAAGTGTGCAACGAATATGACTTGAATTTTTTTTTGTGATTGGAGAAGTTAGAGTTTACTTTTCTAGTAGTGTAGTTCTTCATATGTATTCGATTGTTCGGAAAGTCATTTCATTTTTTTTGGTGAAAATAAAACACAATTTTTTTAGAGTGCGTAAACATTTTATTAAATTATATATTCTCCATTTTGGAAAACGAAACGACTTTCCGAACAACCCGCCCCGTTCGTCCATGGTACTTTCTTCAATTTTGCGAAGTCACGTACGCGTAAATTCCATTCTCTTCGCCGGATTCTAGTCTAGCATTCCCCAGAAGGATCCAAAACCCTCGTTGGATTACCGTTTGGTGATTACACGTGCGAAATAATACACCGGCTCATCGATGGAAACGTTTCTCGTACCGCGGTCGCGTCAATTCGTGTCCATTAATTATCCCCGATGTTTCGTCGATAAACCGGTCGGTGCAACAACCTATTCTTTAGGGTGTACACGTTCCCCCGGCTGGTCGAAAATCGACTTCCAGGGTGTCGGGGACCTTCGAGACCTTTTCACGTGGCTCCCCGGTTCGCCAAGGAGCGAGTCCGGCTTATCTCGAGGAGAGGCCCGGTTTCATGAACACGGCCCCGGAGTGCGCATGTACCCGCGGATAACACGGTGCACCGGAGTCTCTCCTCCGTCCCCACTTCGTCCTTCCGCCCTTCGTGTCTGTCTCTCCTCCGACCTCCCCTCTTCCCTTCCGTCTCCGCGCAACAACTCTTCTCTTTCCGCTTCTTACCGGTGTCTCTCCCTCTGTCTGCCCTCCTCGTCTCTTTCCGTCGACTTTCCTGCCCTCTCTCGCGCGCTGCTTCCCCCCCCACTCCCCTCCCACCGCGCCGGGGCCCGACCGTGGCTCCCTCCTTCTCCCTCTCCGCCGTCGTCCGTGTTCCACTCCTCTTCCACGGACCCACGGACCTCCCCCCGCGGCCCCGCGCCCCCCACCACACACACTCGTCCCGCGCAGCCCCCTTTCTCCGTCTCCCTCCGCCCGTTTTCCCTCTGTCTTGCACCGGAGCTCGAAGCGAGCTGGTCCTGCTATAACCCGGAGTCGGCTGACGGTCGCCCCATGTATGGCAGCTTGTTTTATGCTGGCTGCGCTGCATTGCGATGCACGCCGCGCCGTGCGCGCTCACGGCTCGGTCCGCGTTGCACTCGGCTTCGAAACACGCGATATACTATATATCCAGCGCGCATCGTCGGGCCCGCTTTTAAATCGTGCGTCCGCACGTAACACCGGTGGCGGGGACGCCTGTCCGTCCTGCGCCACCGTCGGGCCCCGAAATCGCGCGAAATTCGTGCGACAAAAGGGAGTCCTCCCCGCGGGGACCACCACCCTTACCCCCACTCCGCCCGTGTGGAATGGGTACTACGCTCGAGCGTATCCGAGGGACCGCGTCAACGGTCGTTGGACCGGTGGGACTGTTCTCTCGGCCGGGGATAAAGTTTTCGGTGGAGAGAGCCGGTGGTTTCGTCGAGCACTCGATGATCCCTGCTTCGACGCCATTGCCGAGCGAAACATCATCGGGCCCCGAAGTTACGGGTCCAGTCGGGGACTGATCTAATTTAAATTACAGTTCGATGTTAGTTAACGAGATCATCTTTTTCTAAATATTTGAAGATTACAGCGGTGCTCAGCTTCGTACCTTGGGCCTTTTCGGGCCCGGAGAAAAAGTATTCTATCGTTCGATTATATCCTAGTACATCTTTCCGAAATAAGGGACTGTAGGATCAAATAACGGAATTCTGTTCGAAATATTCATACGAGGTGAAGTCGGGGCCCTATTCGGGGCCGTAGATTCTCCCGTGCTCGCGCTCCTTGTCAATCCTACGATATCAACGAAACACGAGCCTCCTGCACCGCTGTTTTCACTCCTCGATTCTCACTCGATGGAAAGGAACACGGGTGTGATATTTTTCGACCCTTCGCGGGGCAAATTCCATCCAAATGAAAACACGTCGACCGATGTGACGTCCCTCGCGAGTCGATTTCCCTCGTACCTTATCGGACGAGCGGTCAAGATCCACTCTACGGAGCTCGAGTTAGGTGAAACCGATTTTCCCGGCTCGAGTTAGGACACGAGAGGAAAGTTCTCCGGGTTGGTTGTCGCCAGTCCACTCGTTTCGCTAGAAAACGTTTGCCAAAAGAAGGATCGCGACCGATCGGGGTGGGGAGGAGGAGTGAGACAGGGGCAGAGTGTAAACGGTGGAGGGGTGGGGGTGTGTGTGACGGAGAGGGGCGCCCCGCTCGAGCGGCCACTTCGAAACGCGCGTAATGGCATTCCTCGTTCTCAGCTGCGTTCGCACCCTGACCTTACTCGCCCATATTCGGGCCTGATCGTGATTGCTTTCTGCCTTTTTGCGCGTCAGCTTCCTGTCTCTGTATACGTGCACGCGGATGCGCGTCGCTCTTTTCACGGGCGCTCTTATTATCTTTTTGTTTCGGGCGCGAAAAAGCGAGAGTGGGCCCCGATTCGAAACCGTACCGTTCGCCGATTCTCGTTACACTCTCGCTTTCTTTCGCCGTTTCGGAAACGGCCCCGACGATCGATCTCGATCACGGTCCCCGGTGTTTCTTAATTACCGCTATCGGTCGTAACCCTCGGCTCGAGACACTTTATCGCGATCGAGTGTTCCGCGCGCCCGGAGATCTGGAAAAAGCGACGACATTCTTTTACCTTTACTCGACCAGTTTGAGGTTATGTCGTTCTCGTCGTCGACACTCACAGAATTGGTTACTCTCGCGCATCGTACCTCGAATATGTGACAATCGGTTCGATTAGTTCGTGCATTCGAAAAGATGGAATATATTAAATCGATTGGTACAATAATTCTTGTCTATAGTCAGAAAATTGGTTACTTTTGCGCATCGATCCTCGAAAATGTGATAATCAGTCTGATCAGTCTGTGCATTCGAAAAGATAGAATATATTAAATGGATTGGTACAATAATAGCGAAAAATATATACACGGTTAACCTTTCGTTGGATTTCCGACAAAAGATTCTCCAAGCACATTGATAATTGGTTGTATCGATTTTTAAACGTTACGCGAGCCACTGCCGTACTATATTTTGCATACGTGCATACATTCTGTAGACACTTAGCATATGTTTCTCGTATTCGCGTACGCAACAAGTGTATAAAATCCGCATTCTAGCGATAATGCAAATGAATTTATCCGAGGTACGTTGAACTGGGAGAAATACGGGTTTTAATGTATTTCTCGAATTTATCGGAAGTGTACGGTTGAAGTGGAAGAAATACGAGTTTTAATGTAGTTCTTTGCAACGTTTATCTTCTCAACCATCGTTCCTGAATATTTTACTCTTCCTATCATAGGTTCGGCCTTATTACACGAACCTAACCTACAATAATTTATCCGTACGTGTAAGTTATGTAACCGTGCATAACTCTCGCGCAAAGAAGACGCATTATTCCTTGTTCCACCAAATCATTGCAACCAAAAACTTACAATTCATCCGTTCGATTTAAGATCGTAATACACATTATCCCGGAATAGGTTAGGTCCATATTTTACGAAGTTAACCTAAAATAGGTACGTTACGTACAGGTTATGTAATCGTACATAACTCTCGTGCAACGGTAATTACCATTCCGTGTTCCACCAAAACTTCGCACTTGCAATTTTTCGTTTCTTAACCTCAAAAAAGTGTTCTTCCGAATCAAAAGAACTCCAATATCAATGGAGTGCTCCACCGAATCATCGCACCCGCAATTTTTCGCTTCTTAACCTCAAAAAAGTGTTCTTCCGAATCAAAAGAACTCCAATATCGATGGAATGCTCCACCGAATCTTTGCACTCGCAATTTTTCGTTTCTTAACCTCAAAAAAGTGTTCTTTTGGATCGAAAGGACTTCGATATCGATACTGTCGCGAGTGAATCTCGCGTTACCCGAAACGATCCGACGTAGCTCCGAGAAGTCGGTATTCCGTCGCCGTAACGCCGGGTTCGTAACAGTAATCGCGAGGACGCGGATACTAAAACCGAGGAAGACGCCGGGCATCGGTCGGGAGGGTGTCGGCCTCGACCGCGGAACGGGTAACGAGTTCTCTCGGCTGCGGCTTCATCGATAAAAATCAATAATGATAATAATTCTCGCAACCGTGTAACGACGTCCCGAACGAAACAGGATTAGCGGGTTTTTGCGTTGTTTTCGTAAGCGCGCGCATCCTCCGGCCACGGGAAATGTAAGGCGAATATTAAAACGGCGGACGGACGCCGGCCGGCGCGCACCGCCGCGTAGGATACACGTCCGACGTGGCGACCAGCTTTTACCCCGCGTTGCCCCGTGATCCTTAACAGACGTATTTATGTTCGGTTAATCGACTTCGGTTCTCTTCCAGTCGACGCCGGGAGACGCACCGGGAGTAGTGGAAACGTCGGGTGAAAAAGCGGCGAGATCTCCGTCTCTCTCTCTTTCACTCTTTCTCTCTTTCTCTCTTTCTCTCTCTCTCTCTCTGCTCTCTCTCTTTCTCTCTCTCTCTTTCTCTGCGTCGGACCCGAGAGATCAATGGCTCGGACAACGGCGCGGTCGCCTTCGTCTCTTTCGTTACTCTTTTTCGATTCCGATAACTTGAAAAGCGGCTCTCTCGAGATCTCTTTCTCCTTCTATCTCTCTTAACATACTTCTCTCTCTCTCTCTCTCTTTGTTTTTCTCTCTTGAGATCTCTCTCTCTTTCTCTCTCTTTCTCTTTTTCTTTCTCGAGATCTCTTTCTCTTTTTCTCTCTTGAGATCTCTCTCTTTTTCTCTCCTGAGATCTCTCTCTTTTTCTCTCTTGAGATGGTTCTCTTTATTTTTTCTTTCTTGAGATCTCTCTCTTTTTCTCTCTTGAGATCTCTCTCTTTTTCTCTCTTGAGATCTCTCTCTCTTTTTTTCTCGAGATCTCTCTCTTTTTCTCTCTCGAGATCTCTCTCTTTCTCTCTCTCTTTTCCTCTCTTGAGAGCTTTCTTCCTTTCTCTCTCTCTCTCTTCCGAGACGTCTCTCTCTCCCTCTCTCGAAACGTCACTCTTTCTTTCCCTTAAAATCTTTCTCTTTCCTTCTCTCTGTCTCTTTCTCTCTTTCTACCCCCTTCCCCCTTTCACTCTCTGTCTCTCACCGTCCTCACCGAAGCACGAGAACGTTCTCGGTTAATTTTTCAGACGGACCCCGTTGCCGCAAGTCCCCCTTTGTCGTCTTCTCGTCCGATCCGAACCGCCAATATTTCGTCCGGAATTATTTATATCGAGGACGCGCGAGTTCCCTCCCTCGTTCGCCAGGACGGTTCAACGAACCGGATCGATTTCACGTTTCGCTCGTGGCATCGGACGCAACGGCGAATCGGCCGCGTCGAATTAATTACTTTAAACGCGACCGGCCGCGCCGGGCACGCTCGCCTTCGTGTGTAACCGCGCGGGCCGAGATCGGTTGCCTGTTGCCTTAAATGCGCGAATGTCTGCGCGGCCTGAAGGCTAGTTTTCACTGACGACGACGCTGCGCGCGTCCAGCCCCTACTTGAGCCTCCCCCCACCCCGCCGCCACCCCGCCGTGACCTTGAGGAGAGTATACGAACGCGCTCGCGGCGAGCGCGGCGCGAGGCCTGGCCTGGCCAGTGCACCGAGTCCTGTATCTCGAAGCTGGAATCGATCGATTACGAATTCAATTCGGGGGAACCGATTCCGGGCGGATCGAATACAACCTGATCGACGTTAAACGCCGACGAGACCCTCTCTTTTGCTCGATTTTCGTTCACCCATTTCGCGACCGGTCGGTTAGTTGTCCGATCGTAAGTAAATTGTACATGTACGCGGGGTAGGTGTATGAAAGTCGCTACTCTCCGAGGATATTTTCTTATATTTATTCCAGCTATCGTAATTTTTGTCACGGAGATGGCTCGTCGAAAAGATCGGAAAAATCTTTAATACAGGGCTGCCTCGGTTATTGATAAACTTTAAGCTCGGTACGTTTCTGGTACGATATTTCTTTTACTCGAATTGACGACTGGTACCTCGCTTATTGATAGTTAGCCGTTTTGATTTTCGCGCACGAAGCGAAGCATCTAAATATGATTTTGGTTTATTGTAATGTGATACTTTGAAGTACGGTCTCGACACGGTAAGTGTCAGTTTAATATCGAGAAGTGCAGATCTTAGTATGTCTCGGGTATTGGTAACTGGCACGTCCGGTTTGCGAACATTAAGCGAGGCATTGCTGCAGAATATCGTCCAAAATTCATTGACTCGAGTTTAAATTTGTAACTTCTCCATCCACATTGTTAAATACACGTCGAGTTACTTTCCATCTCGGAATTAAATCCCCGAATCTTTCAAGAAACATTCGATTCTCCGTTATGAAATTTCCCCCGAATCCCAATGACTCATAACCTCGAAGATCGTCCCAAAGCCTAGGTTCGTTTCGCAAATGAAACATCGTTACCGAGTACTAGAAACCATCGAATAAATCGTTCCTGGATCGAGTAACCGAGGATACCCGGGGTACCAATAATACATATTAAACAACAGAAGTGGGTCGTAATTCATAATCCACGCCGAACGCTAGAGTTTCGTTAAAAACACCGGGGCGATACTATATTTTATCTTTATACATAATTCATTGGGGCACATCCATCCATCCATCCATCCATCCATCCATCCATCCATCCATCCATCCATCCATCCATCCATCCATCCATCCATACATACATACATACATACATACATTCATACATTCATACATACATACATCCATACATACGTACATTCATACATACATACATACATACATACATACATACTTCCACGTATGGGTAATAAAGACGTTCGAGCGGTAATAATATTTTCTTGGTAAGAAATCAATGATCGCAAAAGAAAGCAGCGATCCGCCGCTCCTGGTCTGTGCGCCGGTCCGGGCTCCTTATAAATTGTCTCGCTCGCGGTACACCTCGCGGAGGGTTTCTCCTTACCCGTTTCAGTAAATAAACGAAAAAAGCGGGATTCTATGATACAAGCGTGATCCAAACTCGGCGCTCCGTTTCCACCGGACTATTTCGAGAGAGCGGAGCCGGAGGCTGCGGTGCTCTATAAGCGGGTAGGATTTATTTTTGCGTCGACGACGAACGTTGGTGAAGTCCCTTTGTCGCGGAAGGTCGCGCTCGTGGTCGAGTTTGCGGCCAGTCCTGTCCCCTGGACTCTTCCGACTCCTCTGCGCCCGCGGATTTACGGTAAAAACTAGTTTCGCAGGACGCCTATTTCAGTCGTTCGTCCCCCAGTTCGCGCAACGTGGAAGCTCGCTCGCACCGGTTGGATTTATGTACGTCCCGTAATTGATGGCCTGCGCGCCGCGATTTCGACAGCCGTGCAACGTTTACGTTCCACCGGAAGCACGTGTGGTATCCGTGATCCCTATTATCGGCGCTATAATTAACCGCGATCGGCGCGTCGCGTCGCCTCGCGTCGCGTTCGTCGTCCTATTTCGCGACCGGGATCCACTTTTCCATTTTGTTACGCTGGAAAATAATAATCGAGACGACGACACACCGAGAGGAGGTTTACGTTCCCGAATGCTCTCGAATGGGACTTTTTACGGGCCCTCGAGGCGAGGGATGCGCGACAATTGCGCAAGTGCGAGGATTAATATTCGAAATTCACTTTGGTCGTTCACGAGACGCTTCTTTCGTCGATTTTTACAAGCTGAACATTGAAATTTTTGTAGATACGGATGAACGGTATAGTAATTTTTAATCACCAAGTGGTTGGAGCACTTTTTGTCAAGTATGCAACGAATTACTTTATTTACTACTTTGTTGGTCGAGAGAGGGTGGAGATAAAGTGTATTTTCCTTATGAAATTTTAATAACCGATTTATAGATATTAACAGCAGGGATAGAACACGTTGAATTATTTGGTACAATTATTTGATTCAGTATTTAAGATTCTATATTAACAATTTTAGCTTATTTTCGTTTAAAAGTCTCCTTTGGGGCTCGTTTCTCAAACTTTTCTTGATCGTCGATTAATCCTATCGCCAACAGATTCCTCTTAAAAGTTCAAATTAATATTTCTACGTATAAAAAAAAAAGAAAAAATATTCGAAATTCTTTCGTTGACATCGTATTATTTTCTTCCGTAGAAAAATATAAACAAAAGTGAAAGGAACTCGATGCGCGAATAAAAACGAAGAAGTATTTCATTTTTTCTATATTAGCGGCAATTGACTTTCAGCCGATCGAACATCAACAATTTTATGTGTTACGACCTAATAAATAACGACGATGCGATACGGTGTTAATTAATGTGTGCCTATAACGTGTTATACGAGATGAGTGTAGAAGGTGCTTATGAAACTTTAGGAGCCTGCAAACAATTCTTATTGAGCTACAAAATTGCTGATCTAAGTTTTATTAGGTGACAACGAGGGAGTACAATCTTAATTAATGTGTGTCAATAACTTGGACGCGGACAATTATTTCTAGTCTGGTTTACTATCGATTCGCGTTTAGGTATTCATCAAGGAAATAAGACTTTCGATGCTGGAGGTGTTTACGAAGCTTTAAGAGATTCTGAATAACCGTTATTAGACCACAAAATCGCCGCTGGATGCTTTATTAGACAATAAAAGAGGTGTATAGTGTTGTCAATTAATCTGTACCAATATCATGATCGTAAACAATTATTCCCGGGCTGAATTAGCGTTGATTCGCGTATAGGAATCCTTTAAGGAAAATGAACAATTAATACGAGAGGTGTTAACAAGGTGTCATTAATTTAAAGTGTGCATAGTACTCGAATAATCAACTATTCAAATAGTATTCACGGAGTCAAGTATTCGAACTACATCTGCCGATTAGTTGCATCGCAAGAATGTTAAAATATATCATTCAAATACATATATATATATTCGAATACTTTACTATTGGAGTAATATTCGAAATATGATATTCAAATATTTCACCATTCGAATACTATTCAAATGTTGACATTGAACTATTTTACGATTCAAGTACCATTCGAGTAATGATATTCAAATACATAAATATTCGAATAATATTCGAACGATATTCAAATACTTAAATATTCGAATACTGTTCGAAGGATATTCAAATACTTAAATATTCGAATACTGTTCGAACGATATTCAAATACTTAAATATTCGAATACTGTTCGAACGATATTCAAATACTTAAATATTCGAATACTGTTCGAACGATATTCAAATACTTAAATATTCGAATACTGTTCGAACGATATTCAAATACTTAAATATTCGAATACTTTGCCATTTGAATTCTCAAATATTAGATCGGTACTCGAATATTCAAATATTCCACTAATAGTATCTTAACTGAATTTAATAGCGGTAATACTCGAACATTTCAAGTGTTCGACTATTTGAATAGAGAAAAATTCGAACGAATCGCAGCTGTCCTACCATCAACTGGATCGAACACGTCGATGAATAAAACACTCGGCCGCGAGCACAGAATGCGATCGAAATCCTCTTTCGTCGATCGCATAAAAATCCCACGGTGGTACGAAGATGCAGTGTCACAACCGTTGAAAAATGCATTCTATTCGTCGCGGACGCGTCTGTCTCGGAAAAATAAAAGCCTCTTCGCCTCGTGGCCTCATTGAGTTACGCGCGCCGCGCGTTCTGCTAGCATTGAAACGGTTAAATCCTCTTCCCATACGAAGATACGTTCTAAGATTACGTTAATTCTACACCGTCGGTGGACGTCAAAGTGACGCGTACATCCTCGTTAGATGATTCACTGTTATCACGAGTCACCTCGACTGTTCGCGCCATTTCTCTTAATTTTTCAAATTTAATCGCCACGTTCCTCGATCCGTTCGATTCCTACCGATACGCGCTTCCTTGTTAACAGAGATCGTCAACAAACGTTTACGACAATAACGTCTTCGTTCGATGATCGCTCTAAGAGACACCGAAAGAAATAAACCGGTAGAACATTTATATTTATTTAAGTGGTTTATTTAAGTTTATTTATTTCAATATAAGTACGACACTTATATTTATTAATTTGCAGTAGAATACTTTCAGGTAGAATCTTTTTACCAGGATTTTTTAACATTAAAATTTTGTTCAAGGTACAATTACTATTGGATTGTTCGGAAAGTCATTTCGTTCTTTTTTTCGTGAAAATGAAACACGATTTTTTTAGAGCGTATGAACATTTTTTTTAAATTATATATTCTCCGTTTTGGAAAATGATTTTCCGAACAACCAAATATTTTACAGTAGAAAATTTGAACGTGACGAACTTCTACCACAGACTTGATTCTTCGTGTACAAATTGTACAGTCTAGGGACCGTCGTAGGTACCACTAGAGTATTATAAATGTTCCTATTCAAGAAGAATAGTAGTATGAAATAACTCCAGTGTCGTGTTGTAATCGTGAAACAGGAGTACGTTGCTTTGCTACGTCAAAAATAGTACGGTTGGTAACACTAGGTGCAGCTAAAAATGCTGTTACGGAACCTAACCTCAAATTGTAAATGTACCGGGTAAAACACATCGAAAGATCATTCCATACTTTCACAACGAAGTATAATACCCCACCGTGAAAAACGCCCATATTCGACCACATACCATAAAATTATTTCTCGTTCAATTTCTCGTACTAATCGTTCACCTCGCGAGTACAAATATTGTAAAATACCTGGATCATCTTATCAACAATTCCTTATTAACAGAAGCAACCGAACACGAACGTAAAAAAAATTACAAAACTTTTTCCCCGTTTCGTACACATCGCATTAAATTTTCAAAGGATCGAAGTCGACCCTTGTTTAATTTAACAATTCCCCGCTTTGAGAAGCAGCCAAACACGAACGTAAAAAAAAAAGAAAAAAGAAAAAAGAAAAATGTGCAAAACTTTTTCCGCGTTCCGTGCACACCGCTATAAATTTTCAAAGTGTCGAAGTCGAGAGGATGAGCGCATCGATAGGATGAAATCGGTCGTTCGTTCGTTGGTTCGTTCGCTCGATGGAAAAGGGGAGTTGCAACAAAGAGACGAAACGAATGGAAAGCCAGGAGGATCTTCGATAAAAGAAAAAGTACGGGAGGGTGCGTATCCTTGAAGGACGCGGTGCATCGTTGGCGTCATCGGCAATACCATTCCGACGGGAATAAAATTACAAGACGGCGAACGAGAACGGGCTCGGCGCGGCATTGAACGTGACGATACACGCTTTCCCGTACTGACAATTATTTATAAATACGTGACGTCACGTTCCACGGCCAGCTCGCGCGACTCCACTTTGTACGCCGACGCTAATTAGACGGTTACGTCGTGAAAAAGTTCGACGAACTACGCCTCCCGCGGCTCGGCGGACGTGGTTTCCACGATGACACGGGGAACAGGTCTCTGTTACGGGCTTTCTATGTAAATATCGCGCGCGAGCCGACCGTGAATTTGTTCCTTTTGCGAGGCGTTTATATCGACGACGAGGAGGTAACCATTCCCATGGTTCGATCCGTGCAGATGAGCGGACATATTGGAAAAGCGACGCGTTTCCATTCTTTTTCTTTTTTCTTTCCTTCTTTCTTTCTTTCTTTCTTTCTTTCTTTCTCTCGTTCCACCGGGTATCGTTTTCACGTTACATTCAGAGCAGAACGAAGTGAAACCCGTCGATAAGTCGATCGAGACGATACATACCACGATATCGATGATAAGTTCCTCGAATTACGCGACGGGGATATTTTTCGCGGGGACAGATTTCGAGCCGCGACGAGTTCTAATCCGATAAATAATCAAATTTTACGACTGCCACGAGGATTTGGATACGTATATTTCAGCGAATAGGTTCGCTCGCTGGTTGCCCTCTTGTCGATGTAACCTCGCTCGCGTAACACGGGATTCTCTCGAAACGGGGTATTTATACGCGACGAGCGTTCCTGGATTTTTCAATCGCAAAATAAAGAGATTCACCGAGGTTCGGGCACGTAACTGGAACCATTTTTATCACTCCGTAAATAACGAGTTTAACGATTGTTTTACTGTTCGAAGAGGGGCCATCGATATTCATTTTATCGTTTGTATTTCTTGGAATGTATCCCCTGGCAATTCTTTTTTTTTCGTTTAAATTCATTGAATTTAAGGTAAAGTGTATTCGATCTTCGTACGTCCTTTATACACGCCCTTCGATGAGAAAATTAATTTTCGCTTGTAGTTATTATTTACAGAGTTATCAAAATTGTTCCAATTACATGCTTCACTCTTGGCCAAAGAGAGCCATTTGCACGAGAAATAGTAAAAAATACTGATAACTTTCCTGGTGAAATATAGTGATGGCCTTGAAAAAATTAAATATATAAAAGAATCGGAAGAAAACAATTTTTCGAGTCAGATATTCCCGCTCGAAGATCTGCTTCGGTTGAGACAGCTTGCACGCTGAATTTTATCGAGCAACCTTCGCGGAATTTAAGACACGTAATTCCGAATGAACTATTCGTTGCTCACGTTGCTTGAAAATTTTCATCCCGGCACGAGTGAACCGTCATCATTCTTATTAAATATTTTCCTCTTGTATACAACTCGAGTTACCCGCGTACAGGTTGTCTACGTGAAAACCAGCAAGTGCCGAGAGAGTCCACCGTTTATCTGATTTTACAGTCCGGGTACTGGGCAAAGTTTTACAAGCTTTATACATTTTAACAAGTACCATCACGGTAGATCCTTCATCCAGATTAACTCCCCGGCGTTTTCCTGTTAGAATCCGCTTCAACGTTTTCCCTCTTTGCGCGCAACGAACATTGACTCGAGACACGACTCCGGTACGGAACGATTCAATTTTCTTCAATTTGTATCTTTGAATTTCTGCGAGCTCAAATATTGGCTTGTTCGGAAAGTCATTTCGTTTTTTTTTTTTTTTTTTTTTTGGTGAAAACGAAACACGATTTTTTTTAGAGCGTATCAACGTTTTATTAAATTATATATTCTCCATTTTGGAAAACGAAATGACTTTCCGAACAATCCGATACATGAAAAACGATGTCGAAGTCTTTGAAGAGTATTAGCGAATAACAGACTCGATTTTAGGGTTAATATTTGATATTTTGCAGGTGGTCCCCGGATAACTGAAAGGATTTTGGGCCCTTGGTGTTTCAGTTATCCGGGGATGGCTGTATTTTCCGTGATCTTTGCATTACTTCCCCTTAAACTACCGTTGTTACGATTGTTTGCTCAGTTAAATGATTAATTAACCGATAGAGCGTAAACCGATTATTGAATATTTTCTATAAACGACCGATGATATTCTTGGTTCACCAAAATGGTACGTGTTGCGTAATAAAATTCAGCGTGGAGTGAAGATAGAAAGAGAAGTGAACAAAAATGAAAAGTGAACGTTCATAGTTACCTTGAAAGTAGTATAATAAGAATGTAAGAAAATATTAAGTTATTCGGAAAGTCATTTCGTTTTTTTTTTTTATGAAAATCAAAATTTGGATTTTTTTTAGAGAGTATAAACATTTGATTAAATTATACATTCTCCATTTTGGATGGATGACTAGTCATTTCGTTTTTTTTTTAGTGAAAATGAAACACGATTCTTTCAGAATGTATAAACATTTTATTAAATTATATATTCTCCAAAATTCCGAACAACCTAATGCATTCGTTCCATCGATGCAAATCGTGTTTAGAACGCGTAGTGTCGCGCGTCGAACAACAATAAACGACTTGCCACGAGTATCCGTATTTTAATATCCTCCTGTCGCGTTGTTAACAATTTCGAAAATATTGAACGTTCGCACGTTGTAACACGAAACACGATGTTCACTGTTCCTGTAGTGGACCATTTTGTATCGTACAAGTTGTACGATGACCCTGACGCGGTTTAATAACCATCGAACGCTAAGTATCGAAGCCTCTCCTTCCCTGAAAATTACTTTGTCGCGCATGTAAATTGCAAATTACTAATTCGCGCCTTCGTGTAACTCGATATTATCACTGCGCTATTACATCGGGGCGCGGAGCAGGATGATTTACAAGGAGGACTCGTTCCTTCGCGTTCGAGCGTGCCCCGTTCAACGCGATGCAATTTTCCAAGGGCCGGGACGTCGTGTTACGCAATCTATAGGGCGAGCCTTGCAATTGGGACTGGTCGTTCCCCCTGTTTCATCGAAGCAGAAGAAAAAGGAAAGAAAACCGTGGATGAAATCTCTCTCCTTGCGATCTTTGTTTCGTCAAGTGCAGCGATCCATTTGTAAAGTGCAAGTGCATTCTTTTGCAAAACGAACTATATATATATTTCTCTTGGAATTTTCTGAGGGTCGACGTATCGTGACTCGAGTGAAGAATGTCGAATACTGTGAGAAGATTTACTTCTTCCACGACCTTTGTTCCTTGAGTGCAACGAAACTCGTATCTTCCAAATTTTAGTAGATACTAAAAAAAGTGCAAGTGCATTCTCTTCTAAAACGAACTGTACAGTTTTCTTACCGATATACCGACGTTTGTGTAATCAGTTCGAATATAAAGGTATCGATGAAAGGTTACTTATCCGGCACACGAAAAGAAACCTGAAAAGAAATTGACCATTGCATCGGAGAAAATAGTGCAATTGCATTTCACGGATGCATCGTTGTGTTTACAAAGGAAACGAGGTCACAAAGAGAAGGTACACACTGTCGCAGCATTCGAACGTTTCTTTCACTTTTATCATTAACAAAACCGTAAGAATTCCAATTCCAGGATTCGTTTAATATGCACAATTAATTCTCAGTGTCGTAAAATACGTGTTTCAGCTTCGATGATTTTCTCTCTTCTTCAAGTCATAATGGATCCCTTCTCTGATGTTTATTACTGTTATTAATATTTCTCAGATCCTTTGCTAACATTAATTTTTCAATTATTGGGTCGTTCGGAAAATCACATCGTTTTCCAAAATGAAAAATGTATAATTCAATAAAATGTTTATACGCTCTAAAAAAATCGTGTTTCATTTTCCCTCCAAAAAATGACTAGTCATTTCGTTTTCCAAAATGGAGAATATATAATTCAATATAATGTTTACACGTTCTAAAAAAAATTGTGTTTCATTTTTTCACTAAAAAAAAAAAAAAAAAAAAAACACGAAATGACTTTCCGAACCACCCGATACAATTTTCCAAAGTTAGAAGTAGTGCTGCTCCTTTACGAACGATCGGACTGTACCAGTACCGGTACCAATCGATGGTCACAGTTCCAATTCGCGAGATGATCATTCGCAATAACGCTAATGGACTTTTGCCGCACACCGTGGAGTAACTTTCGCGGCCTCGCGAGACATTATCGCGAACCAGAGCGCAGGTATCGAGAACGACGCGTCGTTCCACTTTTCCGATTTGTATTTATTTTTTCTCTTTCTCTCTCTCTCTCTCTTTCTTTCTCTCTTTCTCCGATCACCAATCTTCCCGTACCTCAATGGTCGTTCGGGGCCGATGGTGTGCTCGCGGTAATTCAATTATCCGTGCCGCGGTAACCAGCCCCGATCCATCGACGATCAACAGCCGGCGAAACATTGATCGACGATCGAAGAAGAATTTCAATTGTAATCAGGCCGGGTTAATTGAATTTCGTCCGATGCTTCGGTAACCGCGCACACGGGACGAATTTCCACGGTGCTGGAAGCGAGTAGGTTATGGGGGTACGATTCGTTTTCTTATTTAGTCAATCTGGCGCGCGCGATCGTTAAATTCGATCGGCCATGTAACGCCGGCGTAATTGCGCTCGTGATTCCCTCTGAGCTGGCGTCTCGCTTTTTGCCGCGTGAGATCATCTTCCTTTCTCCGTTTACCTTGGATCGCGTTTCCCCTTTCATCGTTGCACTCTATCGCTCTCCAATTCGCTGGAATTCGTTGTTTGCGTTACACGGAATAAGGTATTTAATAAACCCTCGTACCTCTTCTGGAACCGTGGACGCCGATCACTCTGGATCCTAGATCTATGTTGGACGATCGATGGATACGAGTGTCGTTTCGAACTTCGCGATAGTGTTTTCCTCTTCGATCCATTGCGTCCTCGCAATATGTTTTTTTTTTTTTTTGGAAGGAAAAGTATTGTAATGGACGCTACCAGGTACTATAATATTTTTTTAGCCGTTTTATACTGGTCTGGAGAGTCCTGGAAATTATAAAGATTAAAGATTAAAGACCTTTTTCGAAACGAATTATGTTTTACGCGAAACGTTTCGTTGCACGTAAACGGAACACTGACACGTAATCGGGGATAAATTCGAAAGTTTTGTAATTGTTATCCAACGAGGCGAATAATTGTTAAGAACGCTTCTAACCACCGGCGATTCGTTAGCATTTTAATAGCGATCGCGGTGAAGTTTCCTCCGAACGATCCGGTGGAATCCTTTTATTCATTGAAAAGCGATAATTGGACTCTATTACGAGATGCTTGCGGCCAATTTAAGTACAGGCACATCGGTACGTATCGAAAATTGCACGGTGCGTTATTACACAGCGCCCCCCTTTCCGGTAGTCGCATAATTGGCTTCCGTAACACCTATCAATTCGAGTAAGTGAATAATATCGTAATGGTAATGCACAGTGTATAAATAATGCCGCACGGATGGTCTTGCTCGTTTCATTGCGATGTCCAACCGGATCGTGGCTCGACTACACGCGCGGTAAACAAATTATAAAATCGATGTCGTATCCGCGTCAAATCGGTACAGACTTTCACGGGGAAAAGGAACTGTCCTCAAAAGGCGGATCAGTCTCGATAATTGTTTGTGGTTTTTCGTGACACTTGGGTCTATCGAATGTTTCGAAAGTCTTGAATGTATCGAAGGTTTTGAATGTCTGGAAAGCCTTGAAAGTTTTGAAAGTCTCGATGGTCTTAAAAGTTGTAAAGGTCTGGAAAGTCTGGAAAGTTTTGAAAGTCTGGAGGATTTTGAAGTGTGAAAGGTCTCGAATGTCTTGGAAATCTTGGAGTCTGGCAGGTCTTGAAAGTCTGGAAGGTTTTGAAAGTCTGGAAGGTTTTGAAAGTCTGGAAGGTCTTGAAAGTTTTCAAGGTCTTGAAAATCTGAAAGATCTTGAAAGTCTTAAAACTCTTGAATGGTCATGAAAGTGTTGATGAGTCTTCAATGTTTACACAGTATTGAAAGTCTTGAAAGTCTTGAAAGTCTCGAAGCCCCTGAATATATTCAGAATCCCTAATACGTTGAACTCGTTGAACGTTTTGAATGTCTCAAAGGTTTTGAAAGTCTGGAAAGCCTTGAAAGTTTTGAAAGTCTCGATGGTCTTAAAAGTCGTAAAGGTCTGGAAAGTCTTGAATGTTTTAAAAGTCTGGAAGGTTTTGAAAGTCTGGAGGATTTTGAAGTGTGAAAGGTCTCGAATGTGTTGGAAGTCTTGGAGTCTGGCAGGTCTTGAAAGTCTGGAAGGTTTTGAAAGTCTTGAAAGTCTTGAAAGCCTTGAAAGTCTTGAAAGTCTTGAAAGTCTTGAAAGTCTTGAAAGTCTTGAAAGTCTTGAAAGTCTTGAAAGTCTTGAAAGTCTTGAAAGTCTTGAAAGTCTTGAAAGTCTTGAAAGTCTTGAAAAGCCTTGAAAGTCTTGAAAGACTTGAAAGTCTCGAAGCCCCTGAATACATTCCGAATTCCGAATACGTTGAACTCGTTGAACGTTTTGAATGTCTCGAGCGTTTCGAATACCTTCGGAATTCCAAACGGATCGAACGTATCGAACGTTTCGAAGGTGTTGGAAGTCTCGTACGTCGTGAAAGTCTCGTAAGCCACGGATGTCCCGAAAGCATCGAAATGGGTGAAAATTGCGAAGCGAGCCCGTGTTCGAAATTCTAACGTTCCAGTGAATCGACGGGACTCGAATCGTCGATGCTGTCCGCGTCCCACGAGTCACGAAAATTACTGCTAATAATTGCTAATGATCGTGCACGAACAAAGAAGGACCGTTAGCTTTCGGCGGTAACGATGGAACGGAGGTAACGTTACAGGCGGCGTTTATATGCAAATTCACGGCTCGAACCTTCTCACGTCGAACGTTCGACGACGCGACTCTCCTACGGTGAAAAAGCCAAATTATTATTCAGATAGCGAGAGAAGCCGATCTATCGTTCCCCGATCGCCGTGCCATTAGTTATGCAACGCGGTACGTACGCGTACGTCCTGACTTTTCGTCGTTTCTGTTGTATACCGGGTGGCGAATGAATTATCAACACCAGGCAACGACTTTTCAATACCTTTGTATTTGTCCTTTCGAAAGGATAATTGTTCACGAGACTCACGAACGTTACGAATTTAATAAAATTAGAACCAATTTGTACAATGTACGCGGTTACAGGATTGGTGAAAAAATAGATTTCCATTCGAATAAATGTCGTCACTGGGAACTTTGATCGTGTAAACCAACACAGATGGGAGACGAGACTTTTACGATTTTTAAGACACGTCTGTAAAATTGTAACCGTTAATACGTAGACGGTTACAGTATTCGTACCTTTAACAGACCTCCTACCGTTCTAATCCCCTTTGGAGAATTTTAAGCGTTAGGATCACCGTATACAATAACAACCGACGCAACCGCGACTTTCCCATGCACGCTAATGGACATCCAAACAGTTCAAGGACATCAATCAAGATCTCACAGTACCAAGAAAGCAATCGGTGAACGTGCAAAGTTGAGGTTTCCGGGTGCAAGGCACGTTCGTTTGGAAAGCAGTCTCAACTGGCAACGGTTGGCAAAGACATTTCACCAGAAGTGCTCCTATCGGGCCTTCTATGCTCCTGTAACCACCACTTGAACAATTTCACTTTCCTTCGCCGGAAAGGCTGAATCCTCGCCAGTGGACTACGGGTTTATCCAAAACTGAAATCTAATCGTTTGGTCGTCGTCGTCTTCGTCAGCGTGGCACGTTCTCGTGAATCCGTATATCCTATTCAGGTAACGTGTAACACGAAAGCACGTTTCAGGTGATAATGAACACGTGTCCAAGGTGGTTAAGCAGTCCTAACCAGGCCTGTTATAACCACGGGGATAATCTCACTTAGCTAGAACGCGTTTAGGAACAAAAACGTAATGAAAAGCACCGCGTAAGGGGACGTGGAAGAGGGGCAAGAGGAGTTAGCCGGACAGAAGGGAAATGCGAGAGAACGCACGCGTGACTGCGTGCTGCACGCCTGCACCGGATGCGTTTCCTCGGCTGTTACTTCGAAGGGGAGCGATCTGGCATACGAAAGCAAGGACAACCGGCATTCCCGCACGAAAATCTAACGAACAACGAGCCACGGTGGATAGAAAAAAAAAGGATGAAAAAAAAATAAAACGCGATGCGTTTTCCGCGCGAATCTGGGAGCACGAGTCACGAGACTCGATGCTCGAATCTTTCCATCGATGCTCGGGAGGAGTTCAACGCGCGGAGGCCTCGACGTGCCCCGCGGCCTCTTTGCCAAGCAAATGTTTCCGCGGCGATGAAACACCGGTGTGAATACTGTTTGAATACAGTGTGAAAATATTTGACGCCGACAGACCGGCGTGCACACGCGAACGTACAGAGGAAATACTTTCGCCGCCTGTGCTTCCACGAATAATAAATCGGCGTTGAATAACCGCTCGACATTGAACCGAATACCACCATCGGGAGTTGTTGATTCGCGGTCGAAATAGTGAGCAAATAGCCGAGAGGATCGCAAACAGCGACACGGGACACTTCAATATACCTCGCTTGGACATTTTCAAGCGAGGTATTGGGATTTTAGGGTCACGACTTGGGTCGTGGCACGGGACCGAAATAGACTCGGAAATGTTGCAAGTATCAAACTGTGTGAAAGGTTCGAAAGCTTTGAGCGGTTTTAAAGTCTTGAAAGGTCTTGAAAGGTCTTGGAAGGTATTGAAAGCCTTGCTGGTCTTGAGAATATTTTAACCGCTGATATCACCGAGAACGCTTGTCGGTATCGTTACGATATAGGGGAATTTTCTTGGGTGTAATGCTCTTTTCAATCACTTGCAAATTTTTGTTACTTTTGTTCACCGTTTTTCTAAGATCTAATACACTTTCAAGACATTTGAGACATTCGAGACATTCAAGACATTCAAGACATTCAAGACATTCAAGACATTCAAGACATTCAAGACATTCAAGACATTCAAGACATTCAAGACATTCAAGACATTCAAGACATTCAAGACATTCAAGACATTCAAGACATTCAAGACATTCAAGACATTCAAGACATTCAAGACATTCAAGACATTCAAGACATTCAAGACATTCAAGACATTCAAGACATTCAAGACATTCAAGACATTCAAGACATTCAAGACATTCAAGACATTCAAGACATTCAAGACATTCAAGACATTCAAGACATTCAAGACATTCAAGACATTCAAGACATTCAAGACATTCAAGACATTCAAGACATTCAAGACATTCAAGACATTCAAGACATTCAAGACATTCAAGACATTCAAGACATTCAAGACATTCAAGACATTCAAGACATTCAAGACTTTCGAAACTACCAAGACTTGTGATTACAAAGTAAATGTATCTTCTATGTCAAATCGTTCTATTATTGTGCATATAATCCTTCAATCCCTCGGCATCAGCTGTTAGCATCACTTGGAGGGATCGATATTATTCCTGACATAACACACCAAGTTATTTTGGCCCAGAAACGGCGATATAAATTTACAGACGCAATACCCCTGTAGTTGAGCAACAACCGGTCATGGCGTTTATAAAATTGGCTCGGCACGTTTACTTTGTTACACAAACGGGAGAAAGAAGGAAGCTGGTGATCCCGGACTCGGTTGAATCTGGAACGAACCCTGTGTATCTTTCTTACGAGCTGCAGAACGCGGCTGTATCGAACTTCTTCATCTCGTCGGGCAGCTGACCTTTGCGAAACCTGGAAGTCTGGTATGATCGACTTTGCCGACCACTATCCACCGAAGGATCTTCGATATTGGGTTAATTATTTTTTAGGGACTGTTTGACGGTTAGCTTCGTTGGCTCGTGGTAGCAACCAATTGTGAAAACTATTGCACCATTCCTCGCGACGTAGATGAAATTGGAGATCGTATCTAAGCAAGACTCTTATCCGTGATGGAATTATATTAAACTCCAATTGCAAAAATGATCCAAGAGATCCTTTGTATCTTCGATGATTCGAATGTGTTGTTTCAAGTTATTCTAGTTATTCTAGATTAAATCCCCTGGTAGTGGTGGATACTTTTACACTTTATGATCTCCTGATCAGTGAGGTTATAGACGCAAGCGTCGGTATCCATGAGCGTTACAGTGCGGAACTCACACTCAATGTACACTTCATAGATGGATTAACGAGATTCCTTTATCTCTACCTTCTCGGGATCTATTCTTGACGAAGTTGTGTTAAACTCCAGAAACAAAATTGACCCAAGAATCTATTCAACCGCTGAAGAATCTAGTTATTCTGAACTGAACTCGGTAGAGGTGATTATTGGAGGGTAGATAACTTTTTACTCCTAAACTCCTGATCAGTGAGGTGATAGGCGAAAGCCTCTAGATCCATAAGGTCTTCCTGTGCGTGTACATTCACGAAGAACAAAATATCGTCTAAGTAACACTCTATTGCTACTCGGCTCTGGTACCCTACGAAACGTATTTATAATTGGCATAGAATTCGAAGGAGCAAAAAATTCACTGTTATTGTTACGAGGGCGAACTGTCACTCTCGGAAAACAATCTATGAAAGATTTATTTCATCAAGTGGCGCGGATTCGGTAGAATTTGTTGCACGGTTCGATGTACGGTCTATCTTATCTTGATCAAAATTCGAAACGTTGTAATTCATCAAGATTCCGAGGCGGTCGTTAGCAGACAGTTGTTAAACGTCCAGGTAAAGAGGAAGACTGATTTCTCTGTACGTTCTTCAAATCTGACACAAACGAGCTGCGTATGATATCCTTTACGGCTCGCCTTGAATCCTCCGTCTATCTTAATTCGCGATCTTAATACGTCATGCCATCGCGATCGTCCGACGCGTCAGCGTCACGTGTCGCTGGCGGATAGCTTCGTCTTCGTCCACCTGCTTCGGAGGCGAAGTTTTTGTCGCGTAATGCCTTCTAACGTCTTGTTCCCATTCCCACTGGCTCGTTTAACATCGATAATCGTCATTATCCAACGCTGGCCTAGTTTCCCGAGCCGCGGTGGAAGGGTGACTGCGTTTCAACGACGACGAGTCTTCGTCGTTCGGTTTCTCGAATTGCAGTGAAAGGTGGTCCTCGAGGAGAGTTGCAATTTCTCTCGTTACGGGTGTAAAATTTATTTTACGATCGACTCGACGGTTCTCCGATACTCTTCGTACGCTATCTCGACGGAAAACTAGGGACCTTGAACTTCCGAAACTTCCTTTTCTCGCGTGTGCCTCTTAAAAATCCCACCGATATCGATAATCGTTTACAATAATCCACTTGCAAATGCAACAAACTCTCGTTGCATTTATCATTACGCTACGAATAATCTGGACAATATGCAATCATTGTATCTTCATAACAGAACGAATCGAATTTCCTTGGATGAAAGATTCGAAATAATTCATACCCGTTGCAAAGATACAAATCGCGTCTACACTCTATACTCGTCGCAGAGTTTTCACAGGCTCTGTATCAACTGTACTCAATTTCGCAGCTTTGTGTCTTTTTAAGGACACAAGTCAAACTTCCCAAGACCAAAATTTCGGAATAATTCGTATTGGTTGCAAATTGTCCAAGCATCAAGGGATTCGGATCGAATCTACACTCTATACTCGTCGCAGAGTTCTCACAGACTCTGTATCAACTGTACTCAATTTCGCAGCTTTGTGTCTTCTTAACAAAACAAGTCAAACCTTCCAAGATCAAAACTTCGGAATAATTCGTATTCGTCGCAAATTGTCCAAGCGTCAAGGTATTCGGACCGAATCTACACTCTATACTCGTCGCAGAGTTCTCACAGACTCTGTATCAACTGTACTCAATTTCGCAGCTTTGTGTCCTCTTAACGCAACAAGTCAAACTTCTCAAGACCAAAATTTCGGAATGATTCGTATTCGTCGCAAATTGTCAAGGGATTCGGACCGAATCTACACTCTATACTCGTCGCTCGAGATTCTCGAAACTCTGCACTTACGTGAACCTCTTTACAAAATGCAGAGTCGAAACTTCTTCTTTTCACCCACAGTGTTCATCATTATTATCATCATCATCATCATCATCATCATCATCATCATCATCATCATCATCACCATCATCATCATCATCATCATCATCATCATCATCATCCCCTTACCACCCCCACTGCCCCTTGAACGTGCACTTAAGTATTTCGTCACTTTCGCGAGACGCGATAAGCGAAAAAGGGGTGTCGCGGTTAGGGACAGCGTCGTTTGTCTCTCGAATAAAAAAGAAATTACAGGGGAAAATGTGTTAGGCGGAGTGGCGTAACGTGCGCTCGCGCGCACATTGTCTCTCCGTCTCGCTTTCTCTCGTTCGCTCTCGATCTCACCAGTTCCCGGTTTCCCTGGCGCGGCAGTGTCAAGTTCATCGTTCAACGCTCGTCCTACGTGTGCTAACGCACTCGGCTCGCTTCCTCTTCGGCTCGTAATTATGCCTCTTGCGCAAAAGCTTGTACGACGACCGTTCGTGTCTTCGTGCAACCGCTCCGCGCCGGCCAGCCGAGACCTTCTTAGCGGTCTCGATCGACGGCTCGAGGCCGTTTGCCCCGTGCACTTCCTCCGTCGCCTTCGATTCCGCGGAACGCGTCCCTCCGCGTTACGCGGAAATCACGCGCGCGACTATAGATCGATCTCGGCTTTCCGTTCGTCCTTACCACCACCCCCCACCCCTCCCCCTATTTCCGTTTCGTTGACTCTGGTCCCAATTCGGTTCGTATCGGAACCGTACGACGTTGTACAGTGATATACAGGGTGTCTCAAGGAAACAAACTTTACCAATACTTTTGGTACATTCTTTTGAATCGAAACGATTCAAAAGACACTACGGGCCTCGGGCGATTTACCTTTCCATTTTTCGTAGTTGTGATATTTATTTTTTGTGGTCATTGTGTTCTATGGTTCTTCGAACTGTGGAAATTCTACAGGAAGAAATTTATCGTTGTTCAATTCCGTCGAAGTGGTAGTATTTCAATGATGGAAGTCAAAGTTTACTCGTGGTATTTGAATACTTGTAAAATATTCGAATAATGGTACTCGAATACTTGTAAAATATTCGAGTAACGGTTCTCGAATACCTGTAAAGTATTCGAATAATGATAATCGAGTATGCAGATATTCGAATAAGTACAGTTGAATACTCGTATAAAAATATTGGAATATTCAAACAATGACAATCGAATATTCAAATATTCGAATAATGATAATCGAATACTCAAATAAGTATATTAGAATATTCGAATAACGTCAATAGATTATTCAAATATTCGAATAACGACAACAGATTATTCAAATATTCGAATAATGATACTCGAGCATTCGAATACTCGAAGTTCGTTTCTATCGCTCGAACACCTTACAAGATATTTGAATACCGTGGTGTTCAGATCTACTCCTGGATACGATACACGACTCTGACAGTGTCTGACCACGGACACGGGATATCTACTTAAACACGTTTCTGGTTCCTCGCCAAGGCGATCGATAATTGTCGCACTTATCTACAACACTTTCGTTGGTCGACTTTCTACGTTCACATATGCAATATTCTCCGTTTCTTTCTGCGTCGAATAAAGTTCTCAAGGATGAGTTGCGCAACGCAGTGGGATTCCGTTGAATCACAAAGAATCGGAGTCATCCTGACCGCGATACGTTCCCCTGACCCAGCGATCGGTATTTTCGACCGTTTTCGATGCTGAAATTTGCATACTCGAATTTTGGCGAGGATCTCTCGTGGTCGGGGACTAGCCTCGATTCTTGGTATTTTTCAATGTCAAGTGTCGGGGAATGTTAACGAATTTTCAGACGGAGAGTAAGCCGGAGCCGGCGACGTTGCGTCTGACTCGAATCCGACCAATCCACTTTCGAAACCAAGGATTCGAGTTCAAGATCGAGAGTTTCCTTTGTCCGTTATTTATTTATTTACCGCTCGAAGTATGGAAAACATTCCTTGGTTAGCGAATAAAAATAACGAAAGACGACCAAGGAATGTAACGTGAAAGAAGTAAAAAAAAAAAAAAAAATGTAAACGTACAATGTATGCAAATTAAAGGATACGTAGGTAGATGTTTACACTCGCGCGCACTCTCGTTTATTACTAGATATTTACACACGTTCCCATAAAAATTGTATTCGAGGAGAAAATATTCTCGAAGGACCACCGATCGAGGGTCGCCGCTTTTCGTGACCGAAGCATTTCGCAAATATTTCGTTTTTAATATTTGCTATACCGAGACCGCTTTCGGGATACGCTCGCGTCGAAGAGGGACGCGCAGTGAAACGAAGAGGAGTTTCGAATACGAAAACACGACCGAGAGGGGGACCAGATAAGGAGGTGAACGACCTCCAGAGGACCGAACGGCTTAATATTTCTATACCGGCTGTGACGCATAAATTACGAGGAGCGTGTGCACAGGACGGAGGAAGGAACAGGAAGTGCCGCGGCGCCGACACACGATTTGACAAAGTATTATCGATACGTGACGAGAAAGTCGAGCCTTTGTTACGTTGCACGCGCGTGGGATTGCCATTCGCTGCACGAAGAGCGGCCGTTCGATTTTCGTGGTACTGCACCGCGGGACAGAATGTTTGAACACGGGCCCTCGACCCCTTTGAACCATTGTGCCTCCTTTAAAAAACGACCGTGCACGAAATTCACGCGCTCCCGTGCATTCCTTTCAACCCTCACCCCGAAAATCGCTCGCGAAAGCGTACCTTTGGGAAACGGTATCGATGCAACCACTCTTTTCATAAGCCTCTGCCGGTTTCCAATGTGCAATTTTTTGGGACAATCGGAGCGTACACGGTACTACCGATTCGAGTTTGGAGTAGGGTTGTTCGAATAGTTTGGTATTTTAATATTCTGTAGGTATTGGTACGGTGAGAAGTACGTTTGAATATTCGAGTATTCGAATATCATTTGTATGTTTGAGTATTCGAATATCATTTGAATATTTGAGTATTGTAATATCATTTGGATATTTGAGTATTGTAATATCATTTGAATAGTTCACTATTGGAATATCATTTGTAGATTCGAGTATTCGAATATCATTTGAATATTTGAGTATTATAATATCATTTGAATATCTGAGTATTCGAATATCATTTAAATATTTGAGTATTAGAATATTTGAGTATTCGAATATTATTTGAATATTTGTGTATTCAAAACTCATTTAAATACTCTAGTATTCGAATATCATTTGCATATTTGAGTATTCGAATATCATTTGTAGATTTGAGTATTCGAATACCAATATTTAAACATTATTCTCTGAATTGTAGTATTCAAATAATAATACATCACGCATCATATTGTACTATTCATAATACAAATATCCCGTGGTTTCCTCAGTGCATGAAGTATTCGAATGGTCAAGTACGCGAGTAGTACTCGAATTATATCCGGATCACCGAAGTGTTCGAATATTCAGACAAATTCACAAGTAGTTCCAGCCCCGGTCAGACAACTCGAGTATTTCGAAAGAGAAGAATCTGCGCTTACGTCGCTTGTCGCTACCGAGGAAAGAAGAAAGGCAAAAAATAATCGATGGAACGTGACGGAGAGGAACGAATCAAAGTTAGTCCTAATTTTTAGTTACCTACGTGACCGCATTGTTCATTGAAAGTCAAGAAGACCGGTGGTCGTTACCAACGGAGATAACTCCGTAGCGACGCGACCCGCAAGGGAATCGACCGGCAGAAAAATTCCCGCCAACGGACCGAAACTGCATTCGAAATTTAAACTCCGTACGTTCAATTGATATTCACAGTCCTTTCCCCCCGATAGAAAGTTCCGAACCTGATTCGCCTTCGTGAAACCACCGAATTCGGGGTCTTCCAGGAAACGTGATCGTTGACGATCCACGCCTCTAACGAGTCAGGATTGATAAATAGAACAAGAAGCGCGGAGCAACGCCTGGCAAATTAATAATCGAAGATACCCGGCCGAAGTGTCGATACTCTCATGGTCAGGAAGACGTCCAAGCGTCAGACCATACAAATGACCGGTGTCGGAGCACGCGAATCAAAAGTGGCGATGTACGATTTCGCAAGCCGTTCGAGCTAGCGCGCGCGCACGCGCGCTATTGTCTACGCTGACAAAAGGAACGCTGCGCACGCCGTTTCTATTTCTCTCTCTTTCTTTCTTTTTTTTTTTCTTCATTTCTTCTTCTCCTTCTTCTATTCCTTCTTCTTCTCCTTCTTCTTCTCTTCTTTGTTTGTTTTTTTTCTTCGTGTCTTTTCCTTTCTTTCTTTCTTTTTCTTTTTCATTTTTTATTTTCTCTCTCCTCGTCGCGGCTGGTTCCCGAGGAGAATGCACATTTACACGGGGGATAAGGAAGCCGTAGCAGGGAATGACAGACGTTATTGATACGTGACGAGAAAGCGAACCCCTCCTTTTGCGGGGCCCCGTGTGGGATTGGCATTCGTTGCGCGGCGCTGCAAATGGGAAACAGTCGGGATGAGCCAGGACGTCGGTATGCAAACTGATTCAACCGGTGAATTTTTCTCGAACTTCGAAACGGCTCTGCCGGGTGACGCGACGTCGCCAATTTCGTTAATTTTCCACCGAGGGAGGAGGGTGTTCGAAACGTGGAATTTTTGCAAATTATGGAAAACGAACGTTTCATTCCTAGAACGGACCAGAGGCGAGACGAAGTTTCACGAATGGATAACTTTCCTCGAGCGTTGCTCGTCGAGTAAAAAATTAGAATTTTAATCACGGGATGAAACATTTCGCAATTAACGGATACAAATCGATCCGTGTATTTTATTCGTGTGTTACTCGTGTTCGCCAACGTGAAACCGTTCGAAATTAGAACACGGACCTGATAGAAAAGAAGATAAAATATCGAGCGTGTCGTTCGTCGGGCATTGATGAATTGTAAAAGGAATTGTTATTAATTGGACGAATAATGAGAAAAACGGCGAGTTCGAGAAGTGGTGGTGGGGACAGGATCAAAAGATACTTCACCATAAATAGTGTAACAAATATCCACTGGATGTATCCAGCGAGTAATTAACCTCGTTAAAATTTGAAGCGATTAACTCGGGGCCTTTCAACCGTGGAACTATTTTTCCCAGCGCTTTAATGCACGAGCCACGATTGTGTAAATAGTGTTTGCACGATATTAAGATCAGTTGCTTCCACGTGCCTCGAAAACCAATTAAACGCTCGCTTTACGACACATTATAGCACAGAAGCGTTCGACCAATGACTGGAGAAAACGCGTCCGCTCTCGCTCTAAATCTCCCATTCCTATTGCCGTAATAATACTCCCGTGTATTTCTGACGTTTCCGCGAACGAGGCAATGATGAAGTTCCTCGTTGCAGAAATTTCACATACATAATTTTTTTCCCCTTCCAACCAGGGAGAGCAATTACGTAACGAATCCTCGCGGAATCGCAGTTTATTGGATCTCGAGGCATCGAATCTTCGAATCGAGAGAGATGAGAGATGCAACCCATTCCCACCGAATTACAAACCTGTACGTAAGCCACGAGTGCACCGCGAGTTGGAATCGTGATGTTCCATAAGGTTGTTAAACTGTAACAATCGATCATTAGAAATTATTATTAGCAGCGGTGTACATAGAAAGTACTTAACGAGCGGAGAAACGAGATACGAATAAACGTAACAAGTTCGATACGAATAAATAGGATTGGACAGTGAAATTACGTTAATTGCAAATCTTTTTGTCGAGTTTCTAAAAAAAGAACTTACGATCGAGAAAAGGATCCAAGTCACGACGGATACCGTTACAGAGTTTGTTTTTTCTTTTTTTTTTTCTTTCTTTTTAGTTTTATAGTACGCGAGGTTGGATAAAAGTGGGGAAATCTAACTAGGTTACTCTGGCCCCGGATCGGCGATTATTCGAGAAATTAATTGTTCACTTCCGTTCTCGAAATGTACTAAACACGGGTAATTGTGATTTCTGCAAATTAATATTATTAAGTGAATAGAAAATACCCGGCGAGCGCAGTGCGAGCGATGCTACGTTAATTGCGAATCTTTTTTCAACGAGTTTCTAAACGAAACTCGTGATCCAGGAAACGGATTCGAGGCACGGTAGGCAATGGTTAATCGAGGAATCTAAATTTTTTTTTTTTTTGCACTTATCGTGGAAAATACCTGTCAAAGTGTCTTAGGTTACTCCGATCTCGGATCTGCGAGTGTTCGTGAAGTGAATTTTTCACTTCCGCGTGTCGTATACCGAGCACCGGGACAATGTCGGCCGAATGGGGTTAAAGGGGTTACGTGATCGAAGATGTGGTCGTGAAATTTACGCTAGTTTTTCTTCCTTTCCCTAGCCCCGAGCAGAAATTCCGACAGAGTCACCGACTTCGCGCGTTCGTGACCACGAGTCGTAAGTATCCGCGACGAAACGTCTAGGTACTTCATCCTGGACGATTTAAGGGATTAGGTTGAATTGCCTCGGCTCTCTGGAAATAACCTTAGCAGTTTCTGCTCGAGCGTGCATAAGCGAGCACGCGAGCGATCCTCCGAACTTTTGGCAATCGCCGGCGAATTTTTATCGTATTCGCGAGACAGCACGCCACGAGGAGTCTTCTGTCTCGTTTCTTTTCGTGGGAGTTTACTGCACCGATCGAAATTTCGTATCGGAAGGGAACGACTCGAACGTGAAACCTTCTCAACGTCGAAGATTTCGACTAAACTTAACCAGCTCGTGGCAGAGTCGAAAATAAGGGTGGAAATTTCCACTCGAAACTTCGATCTGCCAGTGCAATAACTTTCACGCGGAGAGAAAGAAAAATTATTTGTAGGATTACTTGCATTTTTACGTTACTAATATGTAACACGGACACTCGTGCAATTGCACGTCTTTTTTTAAAGAAGTCTTTTTAGAATATTAATTCATATCTTTAAAAGGTATTTTAACTTTTAACGAGTCTCTACAGTACTTCATGTTTATCGACATAATGTACGCTATAAAAAATTATAAAATACGTAGTACGTGCACTCAAGAAATTAAAATTGAAAATTGTTCGGTTGCTTTCGATTCTCCCCTGTTTGAGGCACGTGATCAAATTGTGCGCGTTGAAAACTCTTTAGAGGAGCAAACATAACCTCTATTTCCACGATCGAAAACGACCCTTGAGATTGAGAGAAGGTTAAAAGAACATAATTATATTCGACGAGGAAATTGAAAATCGACACTGTCGCGATTCTCGATCCTCGTTTGGAGTGCGTGCAAGCGCCCCAGTAAAAGTTGCACGTGTTGAAAATTCTTTCGCGGAGCAAACCTAACCTGTATTTCCACGATCGAAAATAACCCTCGAGATCGAGAGCAGACCGAAAGAACATAATTATATTCGACGACGAAATCGAAAATTGAAACTGTCGTGAGTCTCGATCCTCGTTTGAAGTGCGTGCGAGCGCCCCAGTAAAAGTTGCGCGCGTCGAAAACTCTTTCGAGGTGCAAACCTAACCTCTATTTCCACGACTGAAAATAACTCTCGAGATCGAGAGTCGGGCAAAAGAACATAATTATATTCGACGACGAAATCGAAAATTGAAACTGTCGTGAGTCTCGATCCTCGTTTGAAGTGCGTGCGAGCGTCCCGGTAAAAGTTGCGCGTGCACGTGATCCAGCTGCGCGCGCGTCGAAAAGTTTTTATCGGCTCGTTAACCAGTCCGGCGTGCCCGCGAACACGTGCAATTAGCTGAAATAGTGGTGGGTAACCTCTTTAGCCGTGATGCATGTTAGAAAGTCGCGGGCCGATTCAGAGAAATTGCGACGAACACGAACGAACACGTCGATACAGTGTAATACGCGCGCGGGCACCGGGCTAAGAAATACGCTTCGTTGCGCGGCGTAACGCGCCTCTGTGCTCGAAAACTGCCGTTTCATTGCGCCAGGGGAGTAAAATACCATTATATACCCACAGGTAGACTGGAAACATTTTCAGGTGAACAGCTCTGCTCCACGGTTTAATATTCAATACGGTGGGTCGTTTGGCGAAAAAAATCCCTATCGAACTTATGCGCGTACCCCAACGTTTAGTTTACTACCCCATTTTCCCCGCTTTTCGTAACGAACGATCGTAATTCCGTTATCTTGCGCCATTTGGCCGGTCGCTCGAACTTTTAGCCAGTTTATCGCGGCTCGTTTTCGTTTTATCGTCCCGAGCGGCGAGCGTTTCTTTGTGTGCTATAGCGCCCCGATAACGAAACTGCTTTCAGCGACGATTGTATTTTTAATGGACGTGTGGCTGTCGTTACGGCTTTTGCGACGATTTTAAATCATTCTGGCCAGCCCGACGTTATGCTTGGATCGCGAGTTATTAATACATTGACGACCGGGGACGTCGAAAGTCGATTTTCGTTTTCGGAGCGTCGTGCATCGGGCACGTGTTTCTTCAATTTTTAAACACCGGTGGTGGAACACTTGAAACTTACCTGTAGAATTGTCTACAGTAACATTTTTGAAATATTTGTCCATTCGTTGTTTCGAGTAACGGTTAACGTAATCTCGCGTAGGGGTTGTATCGTGCGTCAAAAGCAACGAATATTTCTACAGAGATTGTATTATAATTTCTTATTACGAGTATTTTAGACGCTTTTCTTTTTTGAAAATAATTGTGGACTTGGAATAAACCCAATAACTTTCTTACTGCGAGGAACTGAGCATAACGAGCTTAATGTATTGGATATTACTTATATCAGGTTGTTCGGAAAGTGATTTCGTTTTTTTTCAGCGAAAATGAAACACGATTTTTTTATAGTGTATAGAACATTTTATTAAATTATACATTCTCCATTTTGGCAAACGAAATGACTTTCCGAACAACCCGGTAATTACTGGTGAATTAAAAAAAAAAAAAACAATTTCAATAGCATGAAATCAACAATTCTTTATTCAATGACCCATGACCAGTAGCCATAAAATAAGTGTAAGTTCCCTACATAATTTTACCGTTTTCTCTACCAATAATAATTATCTTTACAAAAATTTCAACAGAACTCAGAACAATTTGCTTTCAAGAACCAAATGGGATTGAAAATCAGTATCTGAATCTATCTATCTGGTAACTAAATTTACCCCCATTAAATAACCAAGGAAAACTGCGTTTACAATATTTAGGGAACGATTCGAACTTTCCAGAGAATTGGAAAGTGTTAAAAATGAAATTCCTCTCCTCGTACTTGACCTCGTTATCAACAGAGGGGCCGATTCGTCGAATAATAATGATTCGCGCGCGATGCGACCATGCTCGATTAATTCGAAACTATCGCCAGATGGTCCCGATCAACCGGGACACTCCTCTAATTAATTCCAAACACGTGGAAGCGGCGTCCCGTTTAAAATACTCGGGTTTAATTACGCGGAGCGGCGCGGTTAATCGGGTTCCTCTGCCTCGATGACAATAGGGTGCGGCCAGCAGGGTGCGCCCGGCACCCTGACGCTCCCGGCGGATCCAAACGGGGAAACGGCGGAGAAAAACGCGTAGAAGAGGAACGAAACGACGCCGTGGAAAAGAATCGAGGGTTGGGCAGCCGTGCATTGGGAAATCGAATCGCGGAGGACAGATAGCTGCCAGATGGATAGAACAAAGGAGAAAATGTGTCTGGAATGACAACGAGTGTCGCAACGATCGCACCGGGGGCCATTGTGTTCGTTTAATGCTCGCGCAACGGGCGCGATTTTAATTATCGACACGGCGATCGATGGACTCACGTGAACTCCACCGATCGGTGAAACGAGCTCTCGTTCGGGAAAATCGCCGGAGAACCGGGAACGTTCGATACGTCGAGAGTTTCTCGAAAGTTTTTCATTTAAACAGAGATGGAGTTTTGTGCAAGTCTCTCGACGAGAGAAACGATCTTTAAAAGGGGAAATTAAGAGAGAACGGGAATGTTTGCAAGTGGAGGGTATCGCGAACATTCGTACGTAAATATTTCCTATTTGGAAAATTGAAAACAAAGGAAACCAAGAGAGAGAGAGATTTTGAAACTAGAGTTCACCATTGGGGATTTTCTCCAAATTTTCACTTCTACGAGTACGTGTAGACGGATCTTGGTACACTCTTTACGATCGAATCATTGTTTTCGCCATTTTCGAAACGATATCTTGTACACTGGATCATGGCACTAATGGCACCCTCGATCTACGACGATCGTAACTTTCGTGACTTTCTTCCGTCGTTCTCCGTTTATTTAAACGACCTTGGGCATCGCGGTGCACAATTTTTTCCCCGTTTCTCTTCACCGGACACTGTATTCCCGCAACAACGTAAAATAATTTTTAACGTTATTTATGCATTTAACGAAGCCACGGAGCGTGGAAGACGAGCCCGTGCCGGCGTTCGTGTATTTTACGAGCCACTGTATCTTCGGTACAAGTGCCAATTAAGTATCTTTTATCGAGTTAGATTAATTGCCTGTCAGAAAGAACGCTAACGACGCTTCCAAGTCGATCTTGGCAAGCCGAGGTTTTTTGTAATTACCCCGTGACACTGTTTTCGAAGGAAACCGTACGTTATACCATTTAATGTCTCCGTCGCCACCGGCTCGCCTTGTCGTTCAAAGGAGTTCGTTTATTTATTTCAAGAACAGGAAAGTTATTTATAATACCGTTCACCCTTAAAACCGACCGAGTGAGAACGGTCTCGGTATAATTTCCCAAGCTTATCATCCGACTCCTTGACCCATTAACCGCATATTTATTTTCAAGGGGTGGCGATCGGTACTCGAGGCTACGAGCACATCGGGCCCTCAATTAGAAAATTCAGACGTTTGACGATTTTACACCGGGTTGGAAATTTCACTCGGTTGAATATTCACGATAAAGTTGCACTTTCGTTCGTGAACGGAGTTCCTTGATTTTCACCGTGGAAGTGGACGGTCTGCTCAACGTTAACGAGAGTCTTGGCGCAATTGCGATCGTAAACCAACCACGCGTTTCTCAATCGCGAGGGAAACTTCAAATCTGTCGATTCGAATGCACAATAGTCACAATATCTGAAACGGAGGTTAGAAAAGAGTTGTCTCCTCGACGATGTGGGAACTCTTCGGAGGAAATTCACCTTGTTTAAATTGAAAAGAGAATCTAGCATCGGGGATAGGAAGAACGGGGGCTCTTTTAACGACGCGATATTTGAATGAAAAAATGTAGAATGGAGGCTCTTAACGAGGCGATATTTAAATAAAAAAGAGTCTAGAATGGAGGTTTTTCTCAACGAACTGTATTTAAATTAAAACGAATCTAGAATGGAGGTTTCACCCAACGAACTGTATTTAAATAAAAAAGAATCTAGTATGGAAGCTCCTCCTAACGAACGATATTTAAATTAATAAAAAAGAAAAAGAAATCTAGTATCGAGAGTAGGAAGAATGGAAGTTCTTAACAACGCGATATTTAAATAAAAAAATCTAGTACGGAGGCTTCTCCCACCTAACTATATTTAAATTTAAAAAAATCTAGTATGGATACTCTTTTCAACGAACTATATTTAAATAAAAAGAAATCTAGTATGAAAGCTTCTCCCAGCGAACGATATTTAAATTAAAAAGAAATTCAATATCAAGGTAGAGAAAATGGGAGCTCCTTCTACCAACGAACGATATTTAAATTTATAAAAAACAAAAAAAAGAAAAAGAAATCTAGTGTCGAGAGTAGGAAGAATGGAGGCTCTTAACGACGCGATATTTAAATAAAAAAAATCTAGTATGGAGGTTTCTCCCACCAAACTATATTTAAATTAAAAAAAATCTGGTACGGAGGCTTCTCCCAACGAACGATATTTGAATTAAAAAAGAAAAAACAAAAACAGAAAAATAAATCCAGTCTCGAGGGTAGAAAAAAATTGGAGTCTCCTCCGCTCGACTCGGCGATTCGATTTGCTTGTTTGCAATTGAGGTGATTTTAGAAACTCGTTCAGGCTGGCGGCAGCCACACGGGGGAGTTCCCCTTTTAATTCCCGGCATACCTTTCGTCAAAAACCACACCACGCGGTGGACGGGGCAGGCTTTGTTTAGTACGTCACTGGGTCACCGGTTCGGCAGGTTCGAGCCGGCCGGGATGAAATTTTACGTGGAAGCGGGCCACGTTCGACGCGCCAGGAATTTACCGTGAAATTCCAGCGCATCCCACTGCAGCGTACCGAAACGGAATTGTTTAAGAACCGATACTCGGAGCGTTGGTATTAAAACAAATGAAAATGCAACGAACGTTTGGTATTCCGTGCGCGGGCTATTCTCAATGAATGCGTGCTTATGGCCATTGTCGAGATGCTGGCCGATTAACATCTTTCTACGTAGGGGTAATCGAATCACGATAACTCCGCACAAGAGAGCCCAAGTGGTCTGCGAGGATGTTCGAGGAAAGTTGAAGCGTATTTTTAACGATCCTGTGTTTCTGTTTTCCTGTACTCCCTGTACTCGTATATATTTTAGTATTCCTCTATTTCTGAACGACCTATTTTTATATACTCCTGCGTAGACGATAACTCCGCGTAAGAGGTGGTCTCGAGGATGCTGAAAGAAGAAACTCGGGACGTATTTTTAGCTATTTTGTATTTATGCGCTCCTGTACCCCGATATTCCTATACTCGTCTCTTTAGGTGTTCTTATATTTCCCGAACGCCTCTTTTTATATCCACGTGCACTTTTCTATATCTATATTTACCTACACCTATATTTTTTGTACGCGTGTACGTTCTTACCCCCGCGTTTCTGTACTCCGATATCTCTGACACCCTGTGTCTCCGTGATCCTCTATTTCTACACTCCCATATTTCTGTACTCCGATATTCCTGCACTCCGATCTTTCTGCGTCGGATGGTATTCCTGTACTCCTGTACTTTGGTATTTCTATATCCCTCGACAACTACGTTCGCACGCTCCTGTATCTCTGTACACTTATACCGTGCGTTGATCGGATCGAGTGGAGGAAAGAAATTCGTGTAAACTTATCAAAGTTCATGTGAAAATGTATCATTGACGAGTTATTAACGTTCGAAGATTACCATCGATCATTACGATAGTTGTGGAAGGTATTCAAAAGTCTTTCGTTGCGCAGAAATGCAAGTTCTTTCGTTTGTTGAATTTTTTCGAATATTCCTACCGTGCTAGAAACGATATTAAATGCATTTTAAATGCGTTCTCGAAGCTGGTCTTCCGTCACCGCGATCACAAAAATGCAAGTACGTGTAGGTTAGTACGTGTAAACAATAAGAATTATTCGTATCTGACTGTGATGCAACGAGTTATGAGAACAATTTCCCCCCTAAATCTTTGAACTTTGGTAACTTTTTAATACAGAATTTTCGTTCATCAATTCACGTAACATTCTTCCAATTTACTCGATCTCGTTAACACGTCGTACGGAACCTTACCTCTTCGGGCATTTTTTATACTCTAATACTTCTGTGCTCCCATAACTTCGCACTTCTCTATATCTATGCTCCTAGAGTTCTGAACTCCTGTATCTCCGCACCCCCGTGTTCCTGAACTCCTGTAACTCGGTATTCCCGAACCGGTGTTATCCCCACGTGCCTGTATTCCGACGTTTACGTATTCTCGAGACTCGAGGGTATTCCTACCTTTCCGTATTTTCGAGAGTCACGAGTGTTCAAACGTTTCCGTATACTCCAATATTTCTACGTTTCCATATTCTCGAATATTTCCACGTTTCCCTGTTCTCGAATTTCCTTGCGTTTCCGTATTCTTAGAACTCGCAAATACTTTTACATTTCCACATTCTCAAGACTTACGAATATTTCTGTGTTTATTCCCGAGACTTGCGAATATTTCTACGTTTACTCACGAAACTTACGAATCGTCCGTATTATTTTTCAAATTCACGGACATTCCTACATTTTAGTATTGTTAAAACTTACAAATACGTTTACATTTCCACATTTTCGAAACTTACGAATACTTTTACGTTTACTCTCGAAGCTCACGAATATTCCTACGTTTATTCTCGAAGCTTAAAAATATTTTTACATTTATTCTCGAAGCTTACAAATATTCCTACGTTTATTCTCCAAGCTTACAAATATTCCTACGTTTGTTCTCCAAGCTCACGAATATTCCTACGTATATTCTCCAAGCTTACAAATATTCCTACGTTTATTCTCGAAGCTTACAAATATTCTTACATTTGTTCTCGAAGCTCACGAATATTCCTACGTTTGTTCTCCAAGCTTACGAATATTCTTACATTTGTTCTCGAAGCTCACGAATATTCCTACGTTTGTTCTCCAAGCTTACGAGTACTCCTACGTTTACTTTCAAAGTTGACCAATATTTCTACGTTTTCAAAAAATTCCGCTCCATCGACTCCGTGACGTCCGTGACCAGTAAACAACAATCTCCGCGATTCGTCGCCCAAAAGCCTCCACGGTGCACGATGGGAGAGAAACAGAAGCGACACGCGTCGATGTCACCGCGACCTGAAAGCGGGGCAAACGCGACCTCCCTCGCCGCCATTGTGGAGGGCGCGCGCGACAATTAAGCGATTAAAAGACGCTCGCGCGTCGAACGGATCCGCTTGCGCAAATCGCGCGTTCGCGCGCGATGACGCACGGTCCCGCGGGTCGTTTCAGCCACGTTTCAAGCGTAATTTCAACGGCTTCCATTAAGCAACCGATGATTGCCAGCCGATTGGTTACAAGGATCTCTTAATTGCGACGATTTTTATGCGCTTCGACCCGACCGATGGAATGCTTTCGCGCCGCGCAACGAGGGGTAATGGGGGTTAAGGGGGCGGAGGGGGAGGGGGCGTTGAAGAGAATCGTCGTGTCGGTACGCGAACGAAGAAAACGAATCGATTGGTTCGATTGGCTCGTTGGAACTTGGCTCAAGACGGTTTGCTCGCGTTAATGAGAACGACTTTTGTTCGTCTAATTACCCGCTCGAGGTAGATCCCGGTCTCGAGGAAGGAAACTTACGATCGATAATTCAATGTTCGAGCAAACGAACGTATTTCACTCTCGTTGTTACGACAAATTTCGTTTCTCGAGTTACGTTCAGTTTTGAATTCTTTTTGTCAAGTTATAGGAGGAAATATTCTCGAATTACCCGAGACACGTATTCGATGTTCATTGTCAATTTGAACAGAGACGTTTGTTCGTTTATTCGGGGCAAGTTTACATAAACGTAAGTTAATGTGGTTCAGATTGCAAATTATATTTTTCGGGCGATATAGGTATGATTTTCTAGGCGGAACACAATTTGGTAACTTGGTACCCTTGCACCAGTTTCTGACGAGATCGTTGCAACGTTGCATCTTTCGTTACGATTTTTAATTTATCGTGCCGCGGGAAGTGTACCTAACTAGGACTGAACATTCAATAATATTAATACTGCGTTGACAAAATTTGGATTGTATGGTACTTTACATTACTTTACAGTAATTCGAAAGGATACGTGGATTATAGGGTGTACCAGGCTCGAGGAGGTTGAATGTTGGGGATCAGAGGGGAATAATGGGCGATTCGAGCCCGAACAGGGTTTTTCCAGTGGAGACTGGAAAACTGGAGGGATTCTCGTGGAAACGGCGAGGAAATTGTGAAAGCGGGCTGGAAACCGAACAGGAATCCAAGAAACTCGTTCTCTATCCAGGTGAAGGCGACTCGTTTTATCAATCCTCGCTGCAAGAAAGTGTGATGCGCGTGATGTTAGCGCCGAGGTCATTCTCTTTTCACGCAGCAAACTGGAATTCAAGGAGCTCGCGTTTACGAGGAACGCGAGTAGTACGCTGAACAAGGACCATTGTCCGTGACAATGTAAATCTTGGAGAATTAATCGCGGTTAAATATGTAATTTATTGTCCTTGGAAACGTTGCGTATCCACCCTGGGGGGGTATAAGAACTAGTCAGAAGTACTTAGTTGCGTCACATTTGGAAGACAAGTCATGGAATTACCTGTAATGGCAAATGAAGAAACGACGCGAGATTATCTTGATATTGTAAATGTTACAACAGCCGATCGTTGATGCATAGAAATGTAGAAGCGAATAATTGCACGAGAAAGGAACAGGACGCTAATGAAGTAAATGTAAAAATTAGGATACGTCAGAATCGAAGGGTAAACAGATTAGTTGAAGAGATGCAGGAGTATGGTTTTTAAAACTTGAGATATATTATCTCACGAAGAAGATACAGAATATTGAATGCAGGGGTTTAGATAAAATAAACAACGCTTGTTCGGACTGTATACGGTCTAATATTTATTTCATATCTAACAAAATATACAATTACTTGGAAAATATTTAAAACAAAATATACATCGGACAAATATATCGAGTAAAATGTACACCTAAAGTAATATTAATATATATTTAGTCAATGAACTCTCCAAGAATAGAACAAGTAAATGTATAAAGAAATATATATTCGGTCAATCATCCCCCCTCAAGAATATAATAAATAAAATATACATTTACCAAGTGACCTAAGAGTGACAGAAGTCGAAAGGCAAAAGTTGCTTTCAGAGATCGTTTAAAAATGAAACGTGTACTTGTAAACGGGGTTACAATTCTACGAATCGGAAAGAAGTACAAGTCAAAAACACAATGAACAAAATATACATTTACCAAGTGACCAACGAGTGACAGAAGTCGAAAGGGAAAAGTTGGTTCCAGAGATCGTTTAAAAACGAAACGTGTACTTGTAAACGGGGTTGCACTCTACGAGTCGGAAAGAAGCAGCTCTATGCGAGTGTTTCCCTGTAAAAGGAGCATCGAAAACGCGAATAGGTTCGTAACGATAACGCACAAGGTGACCGTAACTCGCGAAACTGTGACCAAATCGAACAAGAGCGGGCCGGGTTTTGCGCGAGTACGCGCGATACTCGCTCGCGATCGGCGTCGATACTCGGCGCAAGAGACTATTGGCCAACTATCGCGCTGCATTAGCATATCTCCGCGGCAATAAAGGTCCGAACCGTATTCAGCGGCGTAAACCAGCCGATAAATTAAACGCGCTAATCGAACGCCGTTCGCAATAAACGCGTGTAATCGGCCGAGCGGCGTGCCGATTCAGCGCGCCGAGCATCCAGACGATGCGCCCGAGAAAATTCGTCGACCGGTTTTCAAATCGTCCGCCGAGTGAGCCCAAGTGTTCATTATTTACCGGCCGCCTGTTACACCCGTCGTTGAACGAATTTGCATTAACCGCGGCGATTACTTTATTTCAACCCTGTACCGTGGAATACTCCGCGACTAACAGACCGAGTGTCGGTTAACCTGGGACCCTATCTTTCTGTTTAAGAGAGAGAGAGAGAGGATAGTTGCAAAAGTGTCTTGGGTGAATCTTCTGGGTGTAGAGGTTCCTGAAGTAGGGAGATAATTTTGGGTAGGTTGTCATGTTAAACACTTGGGTCATGTTAAATATTATATTAAAATATGAAAGTATATTGTATTGTAGTGTTTTGTTTCAACCTTATATTAGGTTGTTCGGAAAGTGATTTCGTTTTCCAATATGGAGAATATATAATTTGATAAAATGTTTGCATACTCTAAAAAAATCGTGTTTTATTTTCATGAAAAAAAAAAAAAACGAAATGACTCTCCGAACAACCCAATATTATAGTATTTTATTTCAACCATGTAATATGGAATTCAATAGAATGGGAATAGAGGTTTCCAAGGTATGGAACAGATTTTGGATTGGTCGCTTTAAATATAATCGTGACTATATTACTTTGTTTATCGAGAGAGTTTCATGTCGTGTTTGATTAGTAAATTTACGCATTAATTAAGTATATTGGATATAAATATTTTAAATAATAAACCTCCTCTTCCTTTAAAGTATGCATTGCTGGTAAGAGCTAGTCAGAGCATTAATTAAGTGTATTGGATATAAAATTTTCAATAATAAACCCCTCTTTCTTTAAAGTATGCATTGCTAGTAAGAGCGAGGAACAAGGAACATATTTACATAATTACCTCAAAGTAAGATCCAGGAACAGTACCTTTAGTAGAAAATATCTTCTTCCCGTAATTTCGTCCCACTGATCGCGGACAAATTGCAAATGCACGGTGCAAGTCGAACTTTTGCCTTGCACTTGTTCCTTAGAAACATATATATATTTAAGAACGTATTCCACCCCTCTCGCTCTAAAAGAATGAAAATCAATTCAAAACAATGCTGATACATTCACCATTCTTGCTCTCACGACTGCATACAATGCAAGTGCATCGTACAAATCTTGCTTAACAGAAAATTATCGATTTTGAAACAACACCTACCCTTCGGTAGGGGTAGTGTACCCCCGAAAAAGTACCCCCGACGTACTTCAACCTCGGCCCCGGAAATGGAGTCGCGAGAAACGTTCAAGAGCTAATGTAATCGATCTGTACGAACGTAAACTCCGGTTCCCCATATCCACTTTCGAAAGGCATCCCGATGGTGTCCCCCGTAGGACCTCGCGAGGGTTAAATAGAAAATATCGAGAACTTGTACGTTCTCCCGTTTCGTTTAATCTTGCTCGCCGCGTTGGTGAACCGAGAGACACGCAACCGAGATCCTCCTCCTTGGAAGAAGAATCCTTATTCTGCCCGCGGAGATCCGCTCGGAAAGGACGAGCATTCCGACGAACGCGACCGCTTTTTCGGCCCCGGTCGTCCCGCGGAAAGTTAATTTCGTTTATTAGGAAGAGAGAGAGTGAGTGAGTGAGTGAGAGAGAAAGAGAGAGAGAGAGAGTGGCGAAGGGCGCCTCGTCGGTGGAACCAGTTTCTTCGTACGTGCTTCGGCAAAATTTTATTTCGGGCGCGTTCCACTGAACGATTATCCTTACCGAGAAAATATGGAGGTAAGGGGAGCATTCAGAAAAACGGACGTCCTCTCGGATTTCTGCCTCTTTCGAGGGGGCGGCGACGTGGGTACGGCGGTGGTGGGGGAGGGGAGGAGGCAGACCGCGATTAGCCAGTTGGAATTCGTGCGCGTCGATCCGCTACCGAGAATCGAACGTTCCACGGGGGAATATTTATTTTTATTTATTTATTTTTTTTTCTCTCTCTCTTCTCTAAATTATTTGATTACTACTTTATTCGATGCGTTGAAAAAAACAATTAGGTATTGTAGATTTTCGATGAAGTACTTATAGTACGAAGTACAGATAGTAGGAAGTACAGATAGTACTCACGATACGAGTATTGTGTTTTTGAAGAGGATTCGAACACGAAGAAGTATCATCAGGGCTGTCGTATTTGTTTTGTTTCTTTTTTTTTAAATATAATAAATATTGTATTTCGCGAAGAGGTTTAACGAATATGGCCATTCTGTGAATTAAGACTGGACTCGATACTAAATTTGTGAGTTAAACGTAGGACGATGTGCTGTTATGTACAAGAGGAATACGAAGATTTGTTATTTATGGGAAATGGGGAAGGACGAAAGAACCTGTTGTACGGTTAAGAGGAGTGTATTGATTAGAGAGAATTAAAGTTGGCACATAGGAAAAGTGAAGGTTCGAATTTGATAGCACTGTGAGTGGGTATGGAAAGATTTATAGATTTTTGGATAGAGATACCATCCAGGTAGTATTTGGAGCATTATTGATAAGGATAGATCGGAGAAGTGGATAGGAGATTTTGACCGGAGGAAACAAAGGAACAGAGGAGTAACGCGGGTGACACGTACAGCAAGAACAACGAAGATACGAATTTTCGGACTCGTTGAATACTCGTCGAAGGATCTGGAACCCAGTCTGTTATTAATAAACAGGAGAATTTAAAAGACTCTAACGAGCGAACGAGTCAGTCTCGGAGGGCAGGGACGCGCAACTTATTTAATACTCGGACTGCATCTTGGAGAATATTCTTCTTGGAACAGGTTATTCGAAGGTCGTCGATCGCTGATCTTGCCTTCAAGATCGTCGATAGTTTCCCGAAGTGGGACTCTGCGTTCTCGTTCACGTGATTTTGTAGCCAAGGTACAATGACGATGTTCCGTGACGCGTTGACCTTTGGGCGACCTTGACACAAAAGTTTGCGTTTACGCAAATCCTTGCATTCGGATTGGTCCGAAGGTCGTCTTATCTCGCGTTGTTTATCCGCTTTCGATATCCGGTTGAGCGCGACGTGCCCTTGTTCGATAAATAAATTATTGTTATTAACGTAACTCGATCGCTCGAGCGAACATTCGAACACATTTACATCGTTTATTTAAACGCGTATTTTGATACGCGAGGTCGTCGTTGCAATCGTACGGAACGTTGTAAAAATAATTAAGCGAATCGACGATCATTTTTAAAACGTACACGACAGGCGAACGCTACTCGTTCCTCTCGCGTTTTTTTATATTTTATTTTCGCCTTACCAGTTGATATTTTCGCTTACCCTGTGTCATATCCACGTATTTGTTTTTTTTAGAAAGATTGAAATTTGATCTTTGAAAAGATCGACATAAAAGTTTCCTTTGTTTCTAGATTCTGAGAATCATCGAGTATCGAGTGTGACGAGTATCAAATTACACTCATCTCGAACAAAGATTCGTTGCCACAGTTTGTGCGCAATAGCCCATACCCGGTCCCAAAACAGCAGTTCCGGGCGAAGAAACAATCCCTCCATAGAAACCTTGTTCACCTCTACCAGAACAGATACCCTCTCTGGAGTACTTGGGACGAAGTGCGTGTGATCACTGCATCCTGACGTTCTAACAACCGTGACATCCTCATATTCCAGAAAATACTTCACGATCTCTCTAAACCTCTGCTACCTCGTCAGATCATCTACCCTACCAAAAAGTCCTCCCCCACAACAAAAGCTTCTAAAAAATGGTCATCTAAATTTAACCAAGCAAAGACCAAGCTACAATCTTTGTACAAAATAGGTTTGTTCTCGCGGTTACTCACGGCACTTTCCCTGAACAGTGGTGTGTCTTCGATCGCCATAGACCACGGGGCGATAGCCTTCGCCACGTATTCGAATAATCAGTGAAAACAGCAGTTCCAGGTGGGGAAGCAGTCCCTTGTTAGCTCCGTGGACGCGCGGCACGTAGCGTGGGCGTTTGTTCGCGTTAAGAGCGGCCACGCCGTGCTTAAGAGCGGACACCCGAGATGGAGAGTCCCCGGGGATGGAGTCGGAGGTGGTGGCAGTCCCGACGCAATTACCGGGCCGCTATCAGCGGTTACGTCGCGCGCCGCGCAGCCGACTCGTAAACAGGGAGGATGGTTTCGCGGATAGTCGGCCGATTTCGCGGCCAGATAACCTAACCCCCGAGTCGGTCCGCGGTGCCGCGCAATCTTTACGGCTAGGGTAAGGAAACGTCATAACTCGCCGGTAGGAGCCACCGTTCGCCAAGTTACGATCGCGGCTCGCGCGAATAACGCGCTAATTGAATGAACGTTGAAACTGCCCTCTCTTATCCGGCCAGGTTGGATCTTCGATCGTCCAGTTGGTTTTCGAAACAGAAGTTCGACCGGGCGGTTCGCGTCTAAATCTCGCTGGGATAGTCGACCGATCGAGCTCCTCTCACGGAGTTATGGGGAGTCGTTAACGCGATACGCGAGGCCGGATTCGCACCATGGGAACGTCAGAGGTGAGATTACTTTCGAAGGTGAACGTTGAGACGCGATGCAAGGGCTCGTGGCCAGCCTGGAGGACAATTTCCAGGCGTTGGGTAGTCGAACTGCTCGGGGCCGCGAACCCCCTGCCCGTGTGCCGTTGGACATCATCGAAAGGATAGGACTCCTCGGTGCTTGGGTGCACAGTTACGTAGGGGTACCACGAGGTGTCAACGACTCGGCCTTCAGTAACCTCTCTGTATACGCCTCGCGTGTTGGACAAGAAGGTGCACCGACCAATAAATGACACTTCCTGTAGATCTCGCTTAGCCGCGGGCGTCGCTAAGGCGGCGTTGAAATCCCCGGCGAATAGGATCCGCATTCCTACCAGAACTAGACGTCTCTCCTCCATGGTGTACCTCGAATCACTTTCGTACACCCTGCCACGGACTTCGGCGAATTTAGTCAATCCTCGAGATGATTGAGTGTGATTGATGCGGAAGGTGTGCTCTAACCTAGGCTGGTGGTCTTCTATCAGGAGGGATAGTCTCCCTTGGATGTTCGGTTTAGGGTACATCCTGACGTCTATGTGAGACTTACTAACGTGGAATGTATGATACTAAATTGCAGATCTCGTCTAGGTTGATGGTCTTTTCAACCCTCTACCTAGGTAGAATCTTGTGTATTTGGGTCAGAGTACTTCCTGACGTAGAATGCACACTAAGTTGCAGATCTCGTTTAAGTACCTTACCGGTGTTTCCAAACCTCCACAGTACTAGTACTAGTAGATCAGTGCACCAGTTGATATACTTTCTCCTCGAAGAGCCTCCTCTCAAAAATAACGACCGCAACCCATCCATCTACATCCCTGTTCGCAGTCACGGTTGTAAACATTTCCGTGACACAGAACACTCCCCGAGTCGTCAGACGTTGAGAAACGAGTTTACCGAGGTAGAACTAACAATACCGGGTTGCAGACCTGGTGTAGATAACCCGGGTCGGTGATCTTACCAAACCTCCACGGTATCGATAAGAAGACGGGGTATGTGGGTTGGGGTACATCGCGAATCCTCCTATCGTAGAACGCACGACACTATGTTGCGGATCTCGCGTAGTCACCCAAGGTGGTTTCTCGGAATCTCCACGGTGGCGGTATATCAGTCTACCATGTGACACGTCTCATAGTCGAAGGCAATAATGATCGGCATCGTTCCCGATTCGTGTGATCGAATCCGCGTCCAGAATCCCGCTCGGTGTCACGGTTGCGAGAATTTCACCGGCACGGGACTTTCCACGAGTCGTCGAGCGTTGAGGAACGAGTTGGCCCCAACTCGGGACGATTAACAATCTAATTCAATTCCAGGGTCGTTAGATACGGCAGCGGCGGGCTCGTTAATACACTTAAGTAAATACACCCGTAATAACAGATAGCATTACGAAGGAATAGATTTTCGCGGTCACGCAACTCGGCAACCGGATTGCCGGCGGCTGGCGGTGATTTCAGCCGGCGATAGTTCACGGGACGAGCGGCGTGTTATCAGCGTGATTAGTCCAAACGCGGAGTGCGTCGTAACTCGCGGTGGCGGCCACCAAACACCGCCGCTAAATTACGAAGTTACTCAGGGGTCCCGTAGCACCCGGGCGCGCAATAACGCGGGCCACGGTATCTCGAGGACGATGATTGCGGGTTCGTTGGCTATGTACGCGGTACCCTCTTTCCCTTTGGCTTTTTCCTACGCCTTTCTCTTTCTGTCCGCGGCGTCGTCGGTCCGTCTCAACCAAAGGTTATGCTCTTGCGAGACAAGTTGAGCAACGAGTCGGTTCGCGTACCGGGTGTCCCGCAAACGACCGCTGGGTACAAATTTCAACGGACGACAGCGCTCCGTAAAGTGGGCGAGCGACTCTATCGGTGTCTACGTGGCCGACGTTTTACCTTCTCTTTGGCCACCAGTGGCACGAGACCAGTCGGAGCAACGGAGAGACGGGTACCCTCGGTGACCGGGGAGTCCCTTGGAGTACGAACGTGTTGCGAACGAGGTCTCCGACAAATGGTAAATTCGATTTTACATTGTGATATTAATTCGGAACACATCGTAGTTAATAGAAGAGGGGCAAGTGTGTTCGTTGGAAGATGACGAGAGAGTGGTTAGAGGATGACTAGGGGGAGGTCGAACTGGGAGGACAGGGTTGTACTCTGTGACAGTGGATGGGAAGGAGATTGAGGGTGCGAAGAAATTGACTCCAAGAAATAAAAGACGAGGTTAGGATAATCTTTTCAGAGGTTTCGAGTTCCGCAGTTCGTCTAGGTTAGATACTCTGGTGACAGTGTCCCTTATCGAGGTGTGTCAATGTTGCAGAGCAGATCCAACAAAGGGTAAATTTAATCGAGTAACGATAAAAGGATTTGTTTAACGATAGGAGGTACCAATGACGAGAGGTATGGAGGGAATAGTGGTTGATACGGAGAAGACAGATCTGCACTGTGCGTAAGAAAAAGGATTGATGACACAGAGGGGAAAATCGATACGAAAAGGAAAGAGAAGATCATTGAAAGGGGATAAAGAAGCCTCGATGGAGATCCATGGCTAATCTTTTCAAAGGTTTTGAGTTCTCTGGTTGGTAAGTCGGTAGCTTCTCGCGTGGTTGGTCGTATCGTTCGGTGACTGACACCTCGTCAGCGTGTCGACAACCGATACGCGACCTGGGAATAGATACGTCTTGTTGCGGATCGGCCCTATTCATTTTCTGAAACTACCATTCGATCCAGAATCCGATCCCTGGGTCTTGCCTGGAGTTCTCTTCGGGACGTCTTTGCAGAATGATGTGCAACGAACGCTGGTACCGGTGTAACTCGTTCTCGATCGATGTAACGTGACCGTTACACTTGGCGTTTCCAGAGCACCCCGTATAGCCCCATCCAATCCGTGGAAACTCCTCTGACCGCGCGTCCTCATCGGAGAACAAAGAGTCACCGTGTTATCCACGGAGACGTTTATTATTGCCGTGAAATTTCGTCGGCGTGCAAGATTAATTTTGCGATGAACGATAATTGACGGCACTTAGGGCTAATGGAACCGATTTCAGAACGGCCTTTGTAACGATCTTCAGCGATCACCGACGATGCACGAGAGAAGGTCAGAGTGTTTCGAGTCCCTATGCCCACGGAGGTTATCCTCTTTTTGCGGGTGATTTTTTTCAGCCGGCTAATGACAGTTTGATGTCTTCACTTTATAAGAATTATCCGAAGATTGAAGCCGGTGGGTAAGTAACGATACCGTCCGATGGTAGTCGCGATTAAGTTTATCGGTGTTGGCCGCCTTTTAATAGTCTTCGACGTTCACGGTACACCGCGACGGGACACGTCGAACACGCAGCGACCGTTTCACCTTTTTCTTTTCTTCTTTTTACTATTATTATTATTTTTCGTTACTCTCGATCCGTACGTGTCCGTATCGCGGTACGATCCTGGATCGTTGTTAAATAATTCGACATCCGTAGCCGGCGACACGATGGTAAATGGCAAATTGGCCCTCGGGCTATACCGAGTTCGACATGCCCGCGCCACGGTATAATAGACGGGACACTCGGCTGGAAATGTAAACATCTGTTGACATCGATCGAGAGAAACTAGTTTCGCTCGCGCGAGACTGATGCTTTCGATCAAGCCGAGAACAATGGAAAGCCTGTCGTGCGATCGTGTCGTGGTCCGTGGCAGCCAGCCGAACCAGGTATCGTTCCCTGTTCCACGGCTGCCAATTCAGCCGTAATTAAAAATTATCGCGATTAGCACGAGACCGGGGAGTGGAATTCCGGGGCGATAGTCAAGCATGATCTATTCAATTGTGAAACGATGAAAAGTATCGCGATCTCGATTCTTCTACCCCTGCCTCCCCCCACACCCCCTGCCACTCCGCCTCTCTTCTTTACCGCCACGCGGTAAAGTGCACCGATGCAGCTAAATAGGCCGGAGTCTCACGCTCGCCAGTGCATCTAGGCTTCGACGCTTCAAGGTTGCAATGAGGATTGGTGTCGCGCTCTTGTCGGCTGCAGACCTTTTAGCGATTTTGCAACGAAATCTGCGACTCTGCAACGACAGTTGCGCAAACACTCACCGCATATTGTGCCTCGCGACTTCGGCATTACAGCGGCGGTTCTGACACAACCGGGTGGATAATAGTTAATCGTAATTACCAGAACGAAATCGCTACTCGGCAAGCTTAGTCGGAGAGGGGTGAGGAAGGGGGAGGGAAATAGGATTCTGTGTTGCGAAATTTGGAAGTTGTGTTGTTCTTGGAAGCTCCAATTTGGAATTCGGGAACGGAATTCACGACGTGAAACGTTGAAATTCCTAGAACTCTCGGTTGGGAAGCTTGGGATTTTGTAGAGTGCACCATTTGGAAGATTGCAATTCTTGGAACTCTCTGTTTGGAATTTTTCAATTCTTGGAATTCTCCGTTTGGAATTCTACGATTCTTGGAACTCTCCGTTTGGAATTTTACATTTCTTAGAACTCTTTCCGTTTAGAATTTCGGAATTCTTGGAATTCTCCGTTCGGAATTCTAAAATTCCTAGAATTCCTCCCTTGAAATCTCCGAAACCCAGAATTACAGATTTGGAGCACCGAACATCTCGAAATTCCTCGTTCGAAATTACAGAATTCCCAGAATTCCGAATTCTGGACGTCGACGCTCCTGGAATATCAAGATTCGAGGTTGTCGCCTCGTTCCAAAGATTCGAAATTCCGGATTTTGGCACACTTTGGCGTTCCTAGAATTCCCAAACCGGATCTTCGGAATTCCACTGAAATTCCTCTTCTAATTCGCTCGCTCGACACCACCGAAGTGCTCAATTCGAAAATTCGTTGAAAAAATTTCAAATTTCCGAAACTCTGGAATTCTCCGTTCCGCTGACCGCGTACTCCCGTAACGACTGCTGGAAAGTCTCGGAATTCTTCCCTGCCGGTTCGCAAGAGTGTCACAATTTCCTCGAAATCTATTCGCGTCTCGTTGGAAGGCTCCCAGTTCGCGGAGAGGATGGCCGCTCGCTGGAATTAAGCTAAAGTATTGCGCTCTCGATCAAAGTCGCGCCCGTGGGACGGGGACGGGGGTTGGCAGGGGGCAGAGGAGGGTTGGTAAACGGGGGAGGGGTTGGGAACTTTGATTTCAATACCGCGCGGCTCGCCCGATTTTTCCCGGATTCCCGGTTGTCCGTGTTCTAAGCGTTAATAGGGATCGTCGTTGATGTGTAGCGTCATTGATTATACGTTGCAATAATGCTTCACGACCAATTAAAATGCACTGTTGGATACTGATATACTGCAAATTAACCGGCGGTACGTTGCCGCTTAATCAGCATATTTATTGCTGCTGGCCAGCCGGCCAAGGGGAGCGAGCGAGAGTGTACGAGAGACGGACAGAGAGGTGGAGTGAATCGTACACGAACGCAGACCCGATACGCGACGGTGTGGCTCAATGTTGCAAGTAGTACCAATTTCATTCGAGATACGTTTAATCCTGCCATTGGAATGACTCGGATACTCTGGTCGTATAATAGGAACCCTCCAGGCAGCTACGCTCCGAGTCATGTTGCCCTACTAGTTTTCGTACGGAGTCCGATATAACGTATCGTCCACGAGAGTTCGAGACTTAACCTTTCCCTCCACTATATCACGCCGCGCCTCGTATTTCGTTTCACGGTGTCTGCGCTCCTCTTCTGCCCGCTATCTCGCTCAGGAAATTTATTCGATCCCTTCTGATTTTCTTTTTCGACGCCAGCGACCAATGAGGTTGCTTCGTTTGTTCGTTTTTGCGCGACCCGAGCGAAAGTGAGCGGTTCGTTTCGCGAGGGACGAAGGTGGTTCGCGCTGGCCAGTTCTGTTAGCGTTTCGAGAAATCTTCCGAGGGTAGGGACACGGGTTGTTCTTCCATGGTCGGAGACGTTCAACGAGGAATGGCGCGTCCTCGAGGAGGAGATTTCGTGGAATTATTCGGAGATGTCCTAACGAGGGTTGGAAGGATAGATAATAGAGAGTTTCCAGTGGTGGCACGGGATAATTGAAGTGTCCGTGGTTGAATGCAGGGAGTCATCGTTCACCGGGAGTCAACGATTTCCGATAGATGTTACGGATAACTGTTTCAACTTGGTAGAGAGTGAAACGGTGGTAGGATCTTTGAACAGAGTGCCCCGGTAATACCCACCGAGAGACTGGATAAAAGTCCTTTGGAACGAAGGATTTTATTCCAGACAAAGGGGGATCGATAAAGCCGCGCGACGGTTAGGTTTTCAATGGAACGAGATACGGGCCGCCGGGATTGACAGCGAATAAGATTATTATTGCTCGTTGTCCAACATATCTTTGTATCTATCTGGCAACGATCTCTCGGTAGCGCATCGTCGGTGTTGAGCCGGCTACCGACGTACAACCGGAGACGCATTGTCCCGTTGCTTTTATTCGTGCCGGGCTCGCTGACAACAATGACGCCCGATAGATATTTATGCAGTTATTATCTTATTCCGCCGCGGTCAATTAGATTTATCTCGGCTAATCTTCAGCCATTTCTACTGACGTTTATTGCCGCGCGGTCGCCAGCGACCGTTCCCTTCTCGAGTCAAATCCGTGCGCTATTATTCCACCATTAGACACCTTCACCGCGTTGAAAATGATAGTGTTTCCTATTGCGCTACGGAGTTCAGAAAATTTAGATCGGATAAGTGCTTCGACAACGAGACACCGAGCTCGTTCTTTTCCTAACATTGTCCTCTCGATACCGTAATTCTCCCGAGTACTCCATTTTCTGATCGAAATTCTGTGTTTCCATGTCCAGCAACGCTACCCGTTTGGAACAATACGAACTTTCAAATGGTACAAGACTGTATCCGCGATTGAAATAATGATTTCGATTGCAACCGATCTTCCAAGTTGTCACCAAGATCGGAAATTCGATTTTCGACGATTATTGAACCTATATCGATTCTTCGAAGTCTTGTGTATATTCTAATTCGCTGTTAAAATCGTCTATACGTAAGGTAGTATTCTCTCTTAAACGTAGTCAAACGTGGTCAAACGAAACGTATTTCTATGTGCTCTGTTATAGTATTGTCCTCGAATTCTAAAACCTTTGATCGCTATTCAAATATAGTAACCTCGGTGCCGTTAACAATGATCAAATACCGATCAAACCTAATCAAACGAAACAAACTCCAAAGTTCTCCGTTGCCCATGGTTACAACTCCAAGACTTATATTGCTACCCAAATCGGATGTCCCAGTTTCTTCTAACTATCAAACATCGAAAATACGGAGTCAAACAAAATCTACATCAAGTGAAACAATATCCCTTAACCGTCAACTCTGAGAGTTAATATCAAACACCCAAAGACCTATATTTACCTACCAAACGTTCTCAAACACAGCCAAATAAACCAAACTGCTCGGTTGTCGTTCCCAAACAATTGAAAACAAACCAAGTGTTCTCGTTTCCATTACCCACGGTCAAACATCTAAGATACACGGTCAAACAAAGTCTACATCGAGTAAAACAATATCCCTTAACCGTCAACTCTGAGCGTTAATATCAAGCACCCAAAGACCTATATTTACCTACCAAACGTTCTCAAACACAGCCAAACAAACCAAACTGCTCGGTTATCGTTCCCAAACGATTCAAAACAAACCAAGTGTTCTCGTTTCCATTACCCACGGTCAAACATCGAAGATACACGGTCAAACGAAGTCTACATCGAGTAAAACAGTCCCACATGATCCCATTCCCCGAGTACGGCTATACTTTTCAATCCAGGACATCACCGGCTCGTTTGTCATTGGGACCACGTGTTTCTAAATCCGCCTATCGAATACGGCGACGACACGATCGCACGAAAACCGCCCGTAGGAAAGCAACGCTCTCTCGAGCGCGCCGTGTCCGCGAGAACCTTCTAAATTCCCGGTGCGCGGTGTGTGCCGCCCCCTCCCCCTCCCCCTCCCCACGTGGGCCCCCCGTGACATACAGTTAACCGTACGGGCCCCGAAAAAAGGAAACCGGCTCGGTCGCGTGCAGAGACACGGCCCACACGGCCGCGTACTCGCATATTTATACGCGCGTTCCTGCGCGAGCGCAGCGCGCCGTAGAATGCGCCTGCTCCGAAGGCGGACACGCTGGCCGGCCTCAATTTGTCCGAGTCTTTAAACGCGCGTTTCGCGCGTTTCTATCTCTCGCGGCGTTCTCGCGAGCGCGCCCGTGGAGTTTCCAAGCGGCCGTATCTATCGGCGACGATCTCGAGAAGGCGAAATGCGAACGGCCGCGGGAGTACACGGGATCCCGCCAGCAGATAAAACGGAAAACGGAGGAAGGGTACCGTGCCCGATAATCGCGTACGAGGGAATTTAATGACCCGCGCCCCCGTACTCGCCGAGTGACTCCGATTCTTTCGCTGTACGGCGTTCCACACCACCCTCTCCGGTTTCTCGCGGAGTTGGCGCGCTGAAAATCGCTTACGGGGATCGTTTTCTCTTTGTTTGGGTACGAGGAGGGGGAGGAACACCGTTAAACGTGACCGGGGCGTTCAGATCCTTGCTGAATTTCGGAGAATCCGAAATCCTTGACGATACTTACGCTTTTTATAGGTTACGTTGGTAGACCTAGCTGTCACGTATTCTAGATACACAGATACTGCGAGGCTTGTGGATCTCTTTGAACAGGACTTTGTTAGATGTAACTTCTATGAATGTTGACGACTTACTGAGGAATCGTAGGGGATACTTTGTTGGAAGGAATATCGATGGATTTATGATTTGTCTAGGTTGGGTTGATAGATGTAAATAATTCTTGGAGAAGTGACCACTTGATAGTGGAGCCTAGGGATCATTCCGGGGGGATACTTTGTTATGAGGAATATCGATAGATTTATGATTTGTCTAGGTTGTTCTGGTGCACCTAAACAATTCTTGGACAAGTGACCACTTGATGGTGGAGCTTAGGGATCATCCTGAGGGATACTTTTTCATAAGGAATATCGATAAATTTATGATTTGTCTAGGTTGTGTCGGTAGACCTAGATGATGTCTAGACAAGTGACCACTTACAATTAGTGGTGAAACCTAGGGATCTCTTTAGATAAGATTGTCATATCTAAAGATTCACTAAGGAATCATCTTGGAGAATGCTTTGTTAAAGAAAAGGAACCATGTCCTTTGGTCCAAACTCTGTCAAAGAACCCACGAGTAGTACTACCTAGCTAACTCCATACCCTGTACTCCCTTTCGTCAAACGTTCAGGAAAGGACTATATTTCCAAGATCTATTAGCAAACTCGTCGCCAAGATCACCACCGATCACCAATCCAACGACCCCTAGTTTCAAGTTCTGTTAGCAAACTCATCCGTAAGACTACTTAGCTAATTTACATTCGTTAACCTCTAAGTCCAAACGGTCAGGAACGAATCACACCAGTATCACCAACATGGCTCGAAGATCCATAATCCCCCAGCTCTATTAGTAGACTCGTTGGTAAGACTACCCAACCACATTACCTCGTAGCAACTGGTCAGAATAGTCCCGTGACCAGTGTCATTGGCCAAACCCTGTCCATGGTTCCTCGAAGCAACTAATCGAAAAGGTGCCATTCCAGTATCGCCAGCCTACACATACCCCAGTGATTTTTCCTCGGGACCAGTCGAAGACGTTTTATGGAAATTCCTCTGGAAACTAGGCTGGTCCCCGGAATCTGGAACGGGTCTATGCAACGCGTTATCTGGCCAATGTGTTCACCTATCTGTTCCTCGTGCACGTGTATCCTATACACCCACACGTCGCCAGGTCCGAGCATGTCGATACGGTTCTCGGTTACCTAATCGCGGCGGTGCTCTATCGTCGACGGCATTGTCTCTCTTTCCTTGCCTCCCGTGCCTTCTCTCCTCTCCGCTGCCGGTTCTGGCCAGGTTCAACGACGCGTGAACGCAAACTTTACTCGTTCCATTACATTTTCTACTTGGATAATCCGGTGCAGCTACGAGCCTGTTGCCGACACGCGGTGTCACGTTCCTGGACTGGTCTCGATCCTAGAACTGGTACCACTCGGGCCATCGGGGACGACGATGAAAATTTTGAATTCAGTCCGGGAACGGGGTAGACAGCTGAACGACGACACCGGAAAATTAGCTCCAAAGTGGATCGAACCTATCGATTTCGTTTCTTGGATAGACTTCAGTCTTTGGGAGGATTTTCGTGATTCCTGGAACAGAGAAAATACCTAATTCTAAAAGCTTGCTAAACCAAATGAAACAATTGAATATTTAAGTTTAAATATTTTGAAAATATGATAAAAAGACGGAAAAAGAGAACCTCGTATGAAATACTTAGGGAATCTCCAAAGTATCGACTGAATAAAATCTTCACCGTGAACAATAAATATCCATTCAAGTGATCAGAAATCTTTCGTTCCTCTTTTTAAATATTTGACTCGTCCTTCGGAAAGTTTCAAGCATCTTGAAATATTTTTCTCCGTCAAGATAGGGTTTCGTCTTGCGGCTACATTACCCAATTATTAAATTAAAATTAACGTACACGTTATTAATAAACAGAACAGGGAACCTTGTACCCTGATCCTCTAGCGGAGAAAAGAGATCGTCTTGGTCTCGAACAGGAGTAAGTCGCGAATTCATCGGACTTAAAGTTAACTTGATTGCGGATCGACGGGACTATCCTGTGATCTAATGATCGCAGGTGTTCCGATAATGGAAGCCAAACCGGATATTAATATTCGGAGGATTCAGCGCGGTAACGCAAGACGAACGTTAAACCCCACGGTGGATCTAATCGTAGGTTGCGTTAGCTCGCGAGTAGCCGCTTGCCGGTTTAACGATCCACCGAGGCCGCAAATGAAGCAGAAAGTTAATTCTGACGATTGATCGTCGTTAGGCGAGCATGCACGGTTGGACAAATTAAGGCGTTACGGGTAAATGGCTCGTTAACGTCGACTCCCGACTCCCTCTGTTTCTCTGTCTTTGTATTCCACCGATACCCAAATGTTTCGTTTGTTTTCAATTTACAGCCAAAACTAATTGAATCGACGAGTCAAAGAACGGTGCAGGTCGAAAATTTTGATGAAACGATCGTGAAATTGTATACAAAATGCCTAGAGTTCGCTTATTGATATACAGTTAACACTTATCGAATCTACGGTTCGAGAAACTGTGTAGAATCCATAATTGGACACCTTAAAGTAATCTCGTAAACTTAATTGCGAACTCATCGTTTTTAAACGGTCCCCAAGTTCTCTACCACGGTTAAAAACCTGTCTAGACCTATTCTCAGCGCGAGTACGTTCCACGAAGCTCTATTCAAGTTCGATCGTTACAGAACCGTGAGTTTGTTATTCATTCTGTGTCCATTAGGGATCAATTCCTTACGTTCATTTTTCTTATTTGCGTTTCAGGGGCGAAACGGAATCGAAAGGAGCGAGCAACGAGAAGAGAGCACCAACATTGTCGGTGAGTCGAAACATCTGTAACTTATTTTTCATCGAGTCATCGGCGATCAATTAACGCGTTTTTAATCCGACCCGTTTTTTCTTTCTCTCGCCATCGACGCCGAGTGTAGCTGGCTCGATGACTTCCTTGTTTGGTTTCGATTATGCAAGAACACGGGACAGGAGATTTGTTTCACGATCTTGTCGCGGGTTTGGAACGTTTTCGTCACGATTCCGTTATGCGATAGTTTTTGCATAGGGTAGCTGGACGTACAGTGGTATTCTTCCCGCGAAGATAGCAAGTGACGTCAAAGGAAGTGTAACCGAGTGGGTCACTTGCTAACTCGAAAATTTCCCCATTAACTGTCGCGTAATTTGTTCCTGGTATTATACCAGGGTGTACATAAATAATTTGTATAGTATCTAAATAATTGAAATAGACTATAACGCTATTCTGAATTAGAAAAAAAAAAGATACTAGAGTGCATCGTAACGAAAAATTTGTAACGTTCCATTCAAGAGACAACGATGCACTCGCGAAAGAAATTGCAACTCGAGGTGACAGAGCTCGTTAAACGATGGAAAGTTCTCTTCTTTTCGCTAGAGATAGAATCGTGGCTCGTTCCAGTTACTAAATATACCCTGTATACGAGAGGAACATAATCCCTCGCGTGATGGTTCGTGATACGATAAAAGTTCAAAGAATGTCGATGTATCGCCAAGCTATTGGTCAATTCGACCTCGTTTCGAATCATGAACGACGTCGGTTTGGAATTTTTGTCGCGCGAGTTTCGATCGTAGGGAAACACGCACGGATCGATGTGTAACGAAAGACCGAGGCGCTCTCCCCCCGTCTCGTCCATTTTGTATCGTCTTACCAAACTCGAAGCTTGCGTTTCGCTAACATCCGGTCGTTTCCGAACGCGACACCGTGAACGTATTATCGCGTTAAGAAGAATGGTCTGTTACTTCCCAAGTTAATGGATCGTGAAAAGCACTCAATCGATCGACGTGTTTCCTCCGGGGGGAGGTTTTTTTTTTTGCTTCGTACCTCGAAGGAGGGTAGCTCGTATCGCTCGAACCAGAAACGTAATTACATCGAAAGCCAGGCCCGTCCCTCTTGAATTCTCGAGGGTTCGTTGATCGTCATCCGTACTTGAATTTTCTTGCGAATGAATTTCGAAAGTTTGCCCGCGAAACGATCGAGATTCACGGGAGAAAAATATTCGTACGCACGTGAATATCACCGGTGAGAAAGTAATCGGTCGCGTGGCCATCTGGTGGCGAGCACTGTAGTCGCTGTGCGACGGTTAAAGGGGGTCACGTAGATTAGCAACAGGTTGGAATGCGATATTTTTGTATTCGTCTTCCGACAACCGAAGACAATGACCCGTAACTCAAGGTCGTTCAAGGTCATCCAAGGTCAGTTACAGCGCCGATCGAATCACCGACACTATCCTGTTCATCCCGTCGCGTGAACTCCCTCCGACTATTAACCATCGTGTACTACTATTCCCGCCAACATAATCTGTTACTCTTCCTATCGGGGATCTCCAGATTGCTTCCACCAAACCTAGAGTATCACCCATCAGTCGATCGGGCCCGTTCCACTTGCTCCGCGTATCAGACCCCCCCACCCCCCACCCTCCCACGTGAGACGTGAACAAAAAACCACGGATGCATCGTTCGGCTGAACCCCAATGACCCAGCGCAAAAACGGTCACGATATCTCTGACGCGGCGTGTGGTAGAGGGGGAACAGGTAACGAGCGATCAGATTTCTATCGGGGCAGCAGAGTCCCTCTCTCGGGGCCCGTTGGGGTTTCTTTTCCTCCCAAGTGAACCTAGGACGAACTGTTTCGTTCGACTGTACCAACGACGACGAGGAGGACGACGAGGACGACGACGACAACGAGGAGGACGACGACGACAACGGCGGCCATGCATCGCCGATGAGAATATGACCCCGGCACGTACAGCTCGGTCGCGAGGCGAAGCGTATAGGCGTCGTGGCGCGTCTCGAGGCCCCGACAGGCCCCGGGACACACGATGGTGGTCGTGCGTCGGTGGCCATGGCACACCGGCGCGATTGTGCCCGGTACGCGTGTATAGGTGATCCCCGGTGCTGGTGATGGTGGGAGTACCGCAAGGGTCAATCCACGGTCCACCATTATATTCCACGGCACACGGGGGCCTTAGGAGAGCGGGTTCACAGCCGCCACGACGACGTTCGAACGCTTAATGGCCGGAATTTGTCTGGCCGGCAGGTACACTGACAGCCAGTCGGTAGAGCCTGGCGGCCGTGCCTGTTTGCCCCGTAGCAACAGAGACGCCGCGAGGATGCCCGACGACGGAGCGACGAAGACCGAGGCGCAACGCCGGACCTGGGATGTAGGACAATTTCGCGGGAAGCGTCGATTGATTTTTACGCCCGCGCCACAGCCAACGTAGAGTGGGGGGAAGGAGAGGCGGGTGGGGAGGAAATTTATGGACGAGACGCCGGTCGAACCCAACCGCCCTGGCTGCCGTGCTGAACGATGATTAGAGGTGGGATCTTGGACCGTGGTACACGGCCCGCGTGGGTCGTTTCGGTTCAATCTCGCGATTGATTCCGTTGATCTTCCTAGTTTGACTGGACGAAGGCATTCCTTCGTTTGGGACGGACGATTAGAGACGGAACGTTGACAGAGATTGGTTGGACAGCCACGGTTGAACCTAACTGGACGGTAAGTGACGCTTCCACTTGGGGATGTTGGGCTCGGAGGCTACGGTTATCGCCAAGGGGGAGTTCACTGTGTTGGTTTCTAGAGAGATCGGAGATTCGCCGTGTGGTATTCGTGTCAATATTATTTGCGTTCGACCTGCTGACGCCACTGTTGTGCCTCCTCGACCAGCGTCTCGTGTCCGGGACGTGTTCGATGAACAGTGAAGATGAACACTGTGTACACACGAGCTGGAGAGTACTCGTCTTAATTGTGGCTTAGATTTCTACTTTAGAAGGATGAACGTCTATTCTAGGTTAGGTCTGCACTGGTGTGCACCAACCGTGCCGTAATTGCTTCGAGTTTGGGTCGGATGCCAACTCTGGCAAGACAAATTTCTAGATCAGATTTGGGTTAGGTTCGAGCCAACTTCTGGGACATACTTATCGAGCAGAGAAGGTGTATATTACGTTCATATAACCTGGAGAGTAGTCGCCTTCAGTTTGGATTAGATTTCTACTTTAACAGGAGGAATGTCTAGATTTGGGTTAGGTGCGAGCCAACTTCTGAGACATACTTATCCAGCAGGGAAGTTGATATGCCCGCATAACTTGGAGAGTAGTCACCTTTAGTTTGGATTAGATTTCTACTTTGACAGGAGGAATGTCTGGATTTGGATTAGGTAGAGCACAGCTGCACAGACCATTTCGGTTCGATCCCGCGATTGATATCGTTGATCTTCTCGCTCAGTTGGACGAAGGTATTCCTTCGTTTAAAACGGACGATTAGAAACGGAACATTGACAGAGATTGGTTGGGCAGCCTCGGTTGAACCTTGACGATAAGCGACGCTTTAATTCAGAGAAGTTGAGCTGGAATGCCCGTCGTTATTGCTACGAAGATCGAGTCCACTATGTTGCTTTCTGAAGAATGATTAGAGATGGGATCTTGATGACACGTTTCGCAACTTTACAGTGCCAGGTGTTCGTGTCAATATGATGTGCGTTCGACCTGTTAATGCAGCTGCAGCAGAGTTCTCAAAGCACCCATGGACCGTCGCACGCTCGATGACTGGCAACTAATTTCTGTGACATATCTACGGGTTTTTCATCTCCGCGGTGCGTAGATTGAAGAGAAGAAACGAGAAAAGTGCGACCGTGTCTCGGGTCAGTGGTTGCCTTAGGTCCGGATTAGATCCCCGCATTAGCAGGAGGAATGTATTTCTTTTTTCAATGCCAGGCCAGGTCTCGTCCACTCTATCCTTCGAGAGTCCGTTCTATCTTTTACTCGTTCCCTCAACGGGAATTTATCAAAGTAACCAATCTCTCGAAACCTGTAACACTCGATCTAAGTTTGAGGATCCTCTCTCGTCCCTGACGATCGGATCAGATCCGCCACGTCGATGCTTCGTGGTCTCTAACACGCTATCCGAGTGCGAGGATCCACTCTTATCCCTGACAACCACCCGATCCGCGCGCAAGCGTCATCACCCGATTATTTCGCGCAGCCTTAACAACCGTTGAACAGTTCCACGTCGTTAGTTTGACGCGAGGCATCCGATCCTCGCAATTCCATCGGATTGCTGCGTACGCGTCGGAACACAGAAGGCATTCTGACCGAAGTACACGGCTACCGTAAGAAAATTTCTCTCGATAAGCCCCGCGAGGATCCCCAGAGACACCTTTCACCTCGATTCCACCCCGACGCTGGAAATAACTTTGGTTGAGGAACACCATAAGCGCGCGCGAGCCAGTAGCACGGCGGCAGGAACGCGAATTGAATCGAGCGATCGTCGGGAGATTAATCGGTGACCGGGTCTAGTCACGGATTACGTGGAATCCTCTGAATACCTGTGGCCGTTCGTCCGCCTTCTTCCGCACAAAACACTTGTCAGTGTTTCGCTGCCGTACGGACGAATATCCATCCATTAACGCGTTATTGCAGTTATGCGAAGCCCGTTCGAACGGACTGCGTGCCACGTCTGGTCTGGGTAGCGTGTCCGAGACACCGCGGATTGACCCTTACGGTACCTCGAACGTCAATGGTTTAATTACGCTTGGGAGTCATTTCTTCTGTACCCGGTACAGTGGATTTCTTTCCGTGGACCGAGAGAGAAGTGCCACCCTCGATGAAGGTCAAAGACACGCCTCGGGAGTCCGCGAATAGTGGCCGAGGGACGGGCAATTTCTCGTTCGTTAACAATCCTGACATTACGACCTGAATCGGTGAAGGATATCGTCTCACATTGTCGTGAATGCGCGAGCAGCCGCTATTTACCCGGAGCGAGATCCCGAGCCAGCGCGAGAACCATCCCGCTTGTACCGCTCGACGGTCCATTATTGGCCCGATCCATGACCGAACCATTAAAACGATCCGTGTGATCGACGTGAGAAGTTCCCGCTGTAATAGCTGTCACGCGTCAAACGAATTGATTCGTTGACCACGATCTATACACCGCCCGCGAAATTTGTTGGCTCGTGTTCGCTCGAACTTCCTGGGTCGGCGCCAAATGTTTCGGCCGTTCGAGGCTACTCATCGAATTGCCACCTCCTCTTTAGTCATGAATTTCGTCTGTGCTTGTAGACACATGGTGATACATGGACACGTGTCAATTTTATATTTTCAACTCCCCACTCTTCGTTTACAGGTGCTTCGTTAGTTCAATTTCTATTTTATCGACCCTGAGACAAACAACGCTGCGGAGCAAACTAGGTGGTGGGATTGATTGATCGGTGACTTTCAGCGGCCGAAATATTCGGCGCAGACTTTCATATCCTTTCACTTTTATAGTTACACTTATTGGTTTTTCGTCTATAAGTGTTTCTTTACCCCAATTTTTATTTTATTGTAGCTCTATTATTTTACAACTCCAGAACAAGCAACTCTGCAAATACAGAACAAAAAGACGAGGGACAAGGCAACAGAGTAGCTAGACAGTAGGGTTAATCCATCGGTGACCTTCAGCAGCCGAAATATTCGGCGCAGACTTCAATATCCCCTATAATTTCGGGCGGTTGCAGTCACGAGGCACCGAACCATTGCGTACCGGTACATCATCCGTGTTACCCGCGAGGTTAAGTTATGACGTACCAGTGCGTGAAATGACGCGGGTTAACGGACCCGACGTGTTCGCGAATAAGAAGTCAAAGTGTACGGACTACCGTAAGCGTTCCTCGCGTCACGAGTGGAGGCTTTCCCTTTTTGGCGTGCAACGGAAGCCATTGAGTCCGCGCGGATCGTTCCCGCCAGCCCCAAAGGGGGTTCGGGTTTTAGCCGGCAGGGTTCACGCGGTTCACACGCGCGCGGAAATGCCGGGACACTTGAGCTTTAACGACCGGAATTTGTCTGGCCAGGCAGGTACACGATACGGCGGACTAGGAAGGCAATCAGGAAGTTAAGAAAGTCGAAGGAGACTAACGAGTCGTACTAGGAATGGATAAATAGGCAGTCGTCCCAGGAGACTTTTTCCTTTCTACTCGCGAGTGGCGAGTTTACCGCCATGCGAGCGCCGCACGGCGTCGTTAGGTAGCTATTTGTATTAAAAATGCTTCTGCGTCGCGGGGATAAACTGAAACTCAGCGGGGGACTGAGCAACCGTTGTCACGATGGCGCTTCGATCGGAACAAGGTCGGCCGGCAAAGTTCTAGGTTAGATTAGTAACAGGATATAGCTGCACCACGCCTTTGTATCGTAAATTGTATTTTTATCTACGCTTGCGTCGCGATTTATTTAATTCTTCGATACATACCGTACGTAACCTCAACCTGATAGAGAATTATTATTATTCCTCGGTATAAAAATCGATCGATTTCAACTGAACTTTATCGAATCTATACTTTGACTTCTACATTGTACAATAGTTGTTCAATAGTTTTTATTATCTGTATAAATGTGCAGAGACGAGAAACTGTTATTAGATTACTAAAGTCAACCTGTGGACGAAGAAACTTTTATTTAGACATAGACACATCAACTATCATCGTTACCATAATTCTTACGAGGTACAAGAAGGGTCTCGAAAATATACAAACGTGTCGTGTCGCGATTCAGTCCGATCCCAGTGTTCGTTTTGAGGTTAGTATCCGTCGTCCTATACGTTCGTACTCGAAGACTATCATTAGTCGCCGGCACGTAGTAACGATCGTCACCGTGTCATCCTCGCCGGAAACAAGGCCGACTTCGAAGTATGAAAAGGGTGTCGCGAAACAGACAAGTTTCGTTTCGCGATTTAGTCTCGTTCCAGTTCATTTCGAGGTTAGGTTCGCCCGCGGTCCTATTCGTTCGTACCTAATGACCGACATTAATCCCTCGCGTAGGACAACTGTGGTCTACGACCGATAGAAAGTAATTTTTTTTATATAAAAATGTAGTCGAGAATAGACGAAGCATCTCGTTCGGTGATTCGGTCTCTTTTCAACGCGCACGCGTACGTTCCAGTTCACTTCAAGGTTAGGTTTACCCGTACTCCTCGTTGTGCGTACCTAACGGTTATCCGGCATAATTATCGAGTCGCGGTTGTAGGTCGAGAATCACGGTGTACCATTTTTTTCTTTTTTTTTTTTAAACGACACGAACATTCACGATTTTTCTTATATAATTCCGAAAAGTGTCTGGCCGTTGCATAACCTAACAAACCACCGTGAGTTCGGCCGTAGTGGTTACATCGTGAAGAAGTTGTACGGGTGAATATTTCCATTTGTATCGGCCATAAATTAACGCGACCAGGAAAAGAGAGACGCCGACTGTCAAAGGAGGCACGTTGACCGGTCAACACAATCGGCGTGCCGGTTGTGTAGCATGCCTTTTTCGGCGAACTGTGAACGTAGCCTGAGGTCTGGCATTCCCCCTTTCCTCGTCGTCGTCGGCCGGTTCGTCCGGGGTCACCGACGAGAGGTCACGTCGCTCGCATGGCATCGGTGACTTTTTCATTTTTCTACCTCCCTCCCCTGACCTCCCCACCCTCCGGGCCCCCACCCCTGTCTCGCTCTTCTCGATAGCCAGGGGCCCGTGCTCGATGCTGCCTCGTTTAAAGGAGTGGTTGAACGCATAGGCGCAGCCTTTCGCGGGGATTCTTTCGACCCTGACGAAGCCACCGGATCTGTGATCAGGGCTACCATCCCTGGCTCGTGAGAAAAGAGTACGCTCGAAAGATTGCAAACTGGAGAGCCCAGGGTAACGGAATAGAATTTTTTTTTTTATTTACGTTTTTTAAAAATAGGAACGAATGAAATTCAGAAGTGTTGATACATAATTGTATGTGTCGGATACGCTTAAGTACTGAGTACGCTTGAAAGTTGGCAACCTGGAGAGCCCAGAATAACGGAATAGAATTTTTTTTTTATCTGGATTTTCGAAAAATAGGAACGAATGAAATTCAGAAGTGTTGATATATAATTGTATGTCGGATACGCTTAAGTACTGAGTACGCTTGAAAGTTGGCAACCTGCAGAGCCCAGGGTAACGGAATAGAATTTTTTTTTATCAAAAAATAGGAATGAATAAAATTCGGAAATGTTGATACGTAACTGTACGCATCAGATAGGTGTTTAGTTGTGATTGAGTGATTAGAATTTTTAATCAGTATCGAATAAAATATTGTCAAAGAATCTAGACGAATAAATATTGAATAGAAAGTAAGAAATTATGTTGCGTTAAATACTTTAATTATTTATTCTGTCGTTTCAAAAAGAGTACATGTCTCAAAATCACAGTAATAAGATGTAGAACAATTAGGAACTAGACCTCAAAACTTGTGACCTCAAAATTAACAGATCTTTAATTTTCAAGGATCGAAAAATTCAAGGAAAGGATCGTCTTATTTTGTTTTACAATCGAGTTACAAAAAACACTATACCCAGAGAATGCATCGAAAATGCATCGAAAATGCATCGAAAATGCATCGCGAGGGACCCAGGTCCTAAAATATTGGGTCGTTCGGAAAGTCATTTCGTTTCTTTTCGGTGAAAATGAAACACGATTTTTTCAGTGTGCATAAACATTTTGTTAAATTATATATTCTCCATTTTGGAAAACGAAACGACTTTCCGAACAACTCAATATAATTTGGTATATTGAACTTTCCTCAGAAGTCCAAACTAAGATCAACTCGACTTCTCGGTGTTGTGACTAAATTTTAAGAAATCGTAGTGACTTGCATAATAATTCTACATTTTTTTTCTTACTTCGTTGAATATATCGATCGGTAATAGAGATTCATTGAATTTATAAGGTTAAAATAATCTATTTTTCAGATAATCTTTATGAACGTTTAACAGTCACTCGCTTTCAACAGGAATTGTACTGTTGACGTTTCAGAAGAATGCATTTGTTTCGTCACAAAATATTCTCCATTTTGGAGAACGAAACGACTTTCCGAACAACCCGATACTTTAGGTGCACATGTCACTCGTATTTCACTATATTCGTTCAATGTATACATACAGTAGTACGCAGGCATCCTCCAGGAAGGTTTCGTACGTGCACAGTAATACGCAGTGCCCTTTAAATGTCACGCGGTCTCTAATCACATTACGAGGACGAGATCGAGCCCGAAAAATAACGGTAACGGTACGAAGAAGTGTGCTCTCCCGCGCGGTTTTTGCCCCGCGGATGGCCACGGACGGCGCCAGTGGTCAAAGGTGCCCGCGTATAAAACCGATGAAGACGCACTCGCGCCGGTGAAGGAGGAAGTCGGGTGCCGCGCGCGCGCTCGCGCTCGCGCTCGCGAGACGAGGACAGGGGACGGCTTACCGCATACTCGCCACTCCGTACGTCACCGGCGCGAAAGGATAAATGCTCGCGATTAGCGATTTATTTGAATTCTCTATTGCGCCGCTGAAGCGACGACGTTGACCGACTGCTGCTCCTCTTTCTTCGAGCCTGCCCGGAGTCCTCTTCCTGGAGTCGAGAGGGAATTTTACGTAGGATGATTATCAAGGAACGCGAGACGGTAGAGGGGACACGATAAAGGAACGTTTTTGCGAACATTGAACACCGAGATACGCGCACCGCTCGGAGGGAAGGTTCCTGGAAACGTTCAAGGTACCAGGATGTACAGTTCTGGTGAACTCGATGCTCCGGGACACCGTGCTTTGTGTTTAGGCGATCGAATCGAGACCTACGGTCCTTCAAATCGGTGAATCCAATCGATCGAAGACTCGTGGACCCGAATATCGAGTTCGAGTCGCGCACGGGTGGCGAATCATCGAAAAGAGGCCTCGCCTGACACGCGGGGAGTGAACTCGGTGGATGCACTTGCGTTTTTCACGCGAGATTATTGATAGCAGACGGTAGATGCAATTGTAGGTTTTTGTGAGATTATTGGTAGCTGCCGTAGACGCAATTGTACGTTTTTGCGAGATTATTGGTAGCGGCTATAGATACAATTGTACCGTTTTTTGTACGATTACTCGCAGACGGCGCCATAAATGCAATTGCACGTTTTTGCGAGATTATCCGCAGCGTCGTTGATTTTGTTATAAATCGGCCCGCTTATTTTTAGATGAACGGAGAACACTTCGGTCTATTATTCACTGGATATTGTCGCGGTGTATCGTGGTGAAAAAGTGGGGTGATTCGAAACGGTCGAGCATTGAAATCTCCGCAAGGAGGAAATTTACATTATATTACCAGCTTCGGGATTTTTCATCCAAAGGTGTACGATTTTGCTGCGCGGGACTCGCTTGAAACGAATTAGCCTTTCGATGAAGCCAGAATTAGAATTGGATCGTCGTACGTTTGATCGTTGCGTAAACCTGAGCGCGGAAATCGTCCTCGCTTCATTTTATGAACCGTTATTGCAATCGCGACGCGGACTGCTGAAACGAATATAATGAAAAGTACCAATAAGAGAAATGGAAAGTACCGTTCAATATCCGCGGCAATAAAGAGCCGTCCGGGACATTTATAATTCAAACGATTTTTCTCTCGTCGTCGCGTAATTACCAGTCGCTTAACAATTCATGCGAATAACGAGCCGGCGTAACGGTCGGGCAACCGCTCGGGATACTTACGATACCTAAACAATTTCCTAAACGACGCGATCGGCGAGCCGGCTAACGATTCACGCGAATAATGGCTCTCTGTAACAATTAAACAACCGTCCTGGACGTTTATAATTTGAATAATTCCGCGATCGCGTACTCGACGTAGCTTTCCATTACGAACGGAGAGGATCAATTCTTGAAATACCAAGAATGGCGCTGAATCTTTCGAGTAGGAGCAGTTACTTTGTCCATTGACTGTTTACGATCCTTCGTAACGATCGAAACATTTGCACTTGGATCGATTCTTAAGAAATGCACTTATGATCTTAAACACCGCTCGATTGACATTCGAGGGGTGAAAATTATTTTTATTATCGGGGAGGGGGATTTCAATGCCCCGATCCTTCTTCTCTTCGATACACCACGACAATATCCAGTAAATAATAGACCGAAGTGTTCTTCGTTCATCTAAAAATAATCGAATACGAAAGAGATTAGTTTTATATCAATGTTAAATGATGAAAAAATGTACAGGTCTAATATTTCTCTATACTCCTCGTGTTAAGTTTCGTAAAAATTAGATTCTCAATTGGGTGATGATGTTCCTTCTGAGCAATGGTTGACCTACAATGGCGTCACTTGCGATTTTCTTCCACCCTCGATAAATTTATGGAGTTAATTATTTATCATTTAATTTTTATTCCTTCTGATTCTCATCAAGAAACAAATCTGTCCATCTTGATATTAATTCTTGAATTGTTTGCAACAAAATATTACTTACTATTGTTACATTAATAGTTTTATAAAAATGAAAGATTCTCGATCGGTTAATGTTCCTCCGAGCAACTGCTTATCTACATTGGCGTCACTTGTGTATCTGAGAAATTTCTTTCTACCCTTCTGATTCTCAGAATCAGTCAAGAATCAAATTTCACCCACTTGGATATCAATTCTTGTAATATTTACAAAATAGTATAACACTAATATTTTTTAATCTTCTACACGTCGAGTTTTATAAAAATTAAAGATTAAATTCAAGAAGAATCAAGATTTTTGAAATATTTACAAAATAGTACAACACTAATATTTTTCAATCTTCTACACGTCGAGTTTTATAAAAATGCAAGATCAGATTCAAGAAGAATAAAAATTCGTGAAATATTTACCGAAAAGTACAACACTATTATTTTTCAATCTTCTACGAGTCGAGTTCCACAAAAATGAAAAATCAAATTTAAGAAGAATGAAGATTCTTTAAATATTTACCGAAAAGTACAACACTATTATTTTTCAATCTTCAACGGGCCCGAGTTTCGCAAAAATGCGATTCTCGATCGGTTGATATTCCCCGGCAGCAATTGGCTCGCGCAACAGTTGACGTTGCTATCTGGATCGCGTCCGCCATTAAAACAATTTCCTGGACCGGCGCAATTGCGTACCGGGCGCTCGGTCGATCGGCCGGCCCGTTATCGAGTCCCTCTTCCACGCGAGTTCAAAGTATCTCGGAAAGATGCTGAAAAATTCATGAATGTTCGTACGAGCGGAGGGGAATGTTAAAAGAGGAGGGGACGATTAGAATCTCGCGACGCGTAGCTCCTCGTCGCCTCGAAATTCGTCTTGCATCGACGAGCAGCCAGGATCGTAAATCACTGTATCCGTGGAATCCGCGATTATCCCATCGAAAGGGAGCCTCCGTCGGTGTGTGCCTCCCGGCAAAGAGACAAACGGACTCCGCGTAAGGTCATTCGAGGGCCGATGGTGCGCGCGTATACTGCATTTCCGCGTTCACGCTGCCGAGCGTCGCTAGGTCGTAGGTCGAATATTCGATAGGCGAACGCCTGGTTAACGGTACATCACGTGCCGTGCTCGAGCTTTTGACAATCCACGACGCGGCTAATCGCGTACCCGGCGCGCTCTGCTACCACCAGTACGGCGACCTCTACCATCGGAGACCACCGCTCCCACCGATACACCATTTTATACGCTAAGAGATCTTACGAATCTGGAACGCCCCCTTAGAGATTAATCTGCGCATTAACGGTGAATCTCGAGTCACGGGCAATACAGTAGTGCCTCGTTTAATGTTCGAAAACGGGGATCTCGATACGCGAGGCATAGGTTAGAGAATTTCGTTTGTTTTTTTTTTTTTTTTTTTTTTTTCTTTTTTGACTATCTCGATACAACGTTGCTGGAAGGGAATCGTACGAATACGTTACTTGAATCTTTGCGCGGCGGTTATGGTTTGTTGCACGGTTCGTACAGTGGTCCAGAGTTATTTATGGTACAAGTAGATACGGTTGTATTGCCTTGTTCCGTATACGAGGTGAAAGTTTTTCTTCTTCTGATAAGTTACTCTGTTTTTAAATCTCGCGCCGAGAAAGTTGCGCAAATGTGTCACTTGGACTCTTGTGTCGCGTCGGTTTCAAAGATTGAGATTTTGTTGTCGATACGAGAGTCATTGGTGGTGTTTCGATTAAAGCGAATGCCTCTCTTTTTGAATTATTCGAAAAATATTAGGTTGTCATTTCGTTTCCAAAATGGAGAATATATAATTAAATGAAACATTTGTACGCTCTAAAAAGTCCAAGTGACACATTTGTACAACTTTCTCGAAGCGAGATTTAAAAATCGATTTGTTATCGATACAAGAATCATTGGTGGTGTTTCGATTAAAGCGAATGCCTCTCTTTTTGAATTATTCGAGAAATATTAGGTTGTTCGGAAAGTCATTTCGTTTTCCAAATATACAATTTAATAAAATGTTTATACGCTCTGAAAAAATCGTGTTTCGTTTTCACAAAAAAAAAAAAAAAAAACGAAACGGCTTTCCGAACAATTCAATATATACAAATACGTCACGTGGACATTTTCGTGGCAGGTATAATTTCTCTGGTAGTGTAAGCGTGTTTTGAGGTACATGCGGTAATACCTCGCTTAATGTTCGAGAATAGAGAGCCTCGTTATCGTTACGCGAAGCACGGATAGAGATTTTTTTTCTTTCGCATTTTATTCTGGTCGAAGAAACACAGCGGCGGACAAGAGAAGCTTTATCGATAACCGGGGCACGAGCCGCGAATCGATTTATCGTCAATTTGCCCGTTTAAAACGTGAAAATGGGCCAAGAAAACGTTATAAATAACCGAGGTGCAACGTGCGCGTCAGAGCTGCCATTAAAATTCGTCGAACTTCGATCCCGACAATTCCCAGGTAATAATAGATCGTTATTGAGGTGTACGTATACGTCGAATTCGCGAGGGAGATTTAATTTTCCAGAATACCCGACCGCGGTATCACGTACAGTGATTGACAACTGTATACGTTCAATCACGATTATATTATAATCGCACTGGCTGTCACGAGTCCCGACGCTATTATATTAGATCCGCTCGAAGTTCTCCCATAACTTTCAATTCACTCGACGAGATTGACGTCAACACGGCCTAACGTTCCGCCTGAAAATACAAACATTTAATTCAATTGCGCCGGCGGTAAGTTCACTTCCTCGTTGGACGTATAAACAAAAAGGAAAGAAGGAGCAAAAATCCCGATATAAATAGCTAACCACCTAGAGCGTGAGCGGCGAGACAATGCAAATAGTAACGTATTACGTGCCAATCACGCAATAAGCTGATAACTGAACCGTGAAATCGACGAACGAATAACTTTGACCTATAATGAAGAGAGTTCTACGCGAGTTGCCCGGTGGCACTCGAAACGCTACCTCGAGACAATTCATGTACATATCTTGCTACGCAACCGAGTGTGGGTGCGCACGCCCCTGGAAGACATTGGCCCAGTTCCACGATTGAGAAATTTAATTACGAATACATATATATTCGCAATGGTAACGGATCAACCGTATTACAATGTATATATGTATATCCTTAAGAGGTTCCACAACACGATACCACTTACCTTATTCAACGGGTAACCCCCTTTCCAAGTCTCAAATCCGAGGAAATTGCACAAACGCTTCGCTCGGATATTTGTAACTTTCTCGTCTGTATCGTATCAATTATTACCATACGCTCGGATACTTGTAATTTTCTCTCCCGTATCGTATCAATTATTACCATACACAATACCACAGACGTAAATCATCCATCGATACAAGTTCAGCGAATACGTACGGTAGTGTCCAATACTCGAAAATCGGAGTCGGTTATCAATATCCGAGGCACGGTTGCAGAATTGTTTCTCTCGATCGAACTTTAAAGAAAATAGTGCACAGGTTCTGTTTTCACAGTTGCCACGGTTTCAAGTCGTAGAAACACAACGGTGGGGATGTGTTTCTTTATCACGAATCCAAACGCGACGTTTTATCATTAAGCGAGGGTGTAACTTAATCGGAGACTTTCCTCGAACGATCTTTCGTTCTCCATCGTTTAAATCGAACCTTGGTAATTCTTCGTTCATTTTCTTGCACAGAAATTCTCTCTTGCACTTAGAGAAGTGTCTTTCAATCGGTTCGGAGATCTCTGCCCGGAATCGAGAGAAAATTTGGTCTCCTCGATCGGTGAAACACTTGCTCGTTCGTAGTACCAACAAGAGACAAGAGTTAATCCTCCCCTTGAAATCCCGAGTTTCTGCTTTCGAGGTGGTCCGTGGACCGCGTGACACAGGGTAGAGAAGAGAGGCAGCTGACGCGAGTGTAAATCAGAAAAGATGGCGGTGTCAGATTCCCGGGCGATACCAGGCGGCTTTTGAAGGCATTGTGCTGGCCGGATTACACGGAATCTATCGCGCATTGTACAGACCGACTGAATAGATAGATAAATGGGCAACGTACTGGGAATAGCCGAAGAGAGAGCAGCCCGGGACCAACCGAAGAGCGGGTTGCTTGGCTTCCTCGAACAATGGGGGCCATAATCGGAAGTAAGTCTTGTTAGCGTAATGCGTAACTGTACACAGGGACCGGCTAATTTCGCATTATGTCCCATTACGTGTCGACGGATTAAGGGCTTGGGATTCTCGAGAGAAAGAAAGAGAAAGAAAGAGAGAAAGAGAGAGAGCTTGTTTTCTTCTGCTCCTGTCCTTCACTTTTCCGTCGACGTTGGCTCGATCTTGGCTGGGTTAGATCGAGGGCGATACGAAAAGTTCAAACGTTGATCCGATGTCCATTGGACCTGTAGAAATGGTTCCCTTTCGTCATTCTATCAGCGTTTCGTGTCGGTGAATGAGAGAAGGTCTACGACCCTGCAAGACGGTGTGTAGTCTGTAAACAGGGATACCGTGTCGTCGATTAATGAAGCGTATAGAAGAAGCGGACGGCTGGATGTGTCTGAAAATGACCCAGTGAGACGGTGTATAGTCTGTAAACAGAAATACTGTGTCGTCGATTAATGAAGCGTACAGAAGAAGCAGACGGAGAACTGTCTGAAAACGACCCAGTGAGATGGTGTGTATAGTCTGTAAACAGGAATACTGTGTCGTCGATTGAAGAAGCGTGTACAAGAAGCGTACGGATAGGTGTCTAGAAATGACCTAGTGAGCTGGTGTCTATGGACTGTAAAGGGGAATATTGTGTCACCGATGAAAGAAGTGTCTAACGAGAATTGGATGGAGAACTGTCTCCAGAGACTGTAGAAAGAGAAGAGCGAAGCGCGATGGTCATTTTTGTCATTATTGGTGGTTTGATTACCAAGTTGAATTTAGAAAGTGGGTGGGTTGGTACTTTGAGCACGGGTACCTTTAATCGACGTTACTTTTCGTGTCGTTACGAAACATGGATCATTCGTGGAATTTTTGTACGTGTCTATAGGCAACCTGGACATTCAGATGTTGGAGTTTAAACGGCTCACCGTGTACACTCGGAAATTGAACTCGAGTTTCCTTCCCCGGGATTGAGTCTGTGTCCCCAATGGAAGCGGTTGATTCATCAATTAGCGAACCTTATCACGTCGCGTTGATCTCATTCGGAAAGTAATGTATGCACGTTCCAAAAAGGAAAGCAAACGTAGTTTCCGTACTCTCAAAATAGATTGCGAGAAGTTCACGAACAGAAGATCCTCGCCGTTTCTGGCCACTTTGTTCCTGCTTCCTGGTCAGAAATCGTTTGCACGGTCACGCGAGGCTTAGAAAGCGTTCCGCGCGCGAAAACACGAGCCGTCCACGTTGGAAATAGTACCAGCGATACGCCAACTTCTCTCTTCCCTTTGCCTGAACCTATCGCTTCGAAACGAGAAACCCGGGGCTATCGTTTCAGACTCGGAAACTTCATCTTCTCTATCTTCTTCAACACTGATCGTCCTGGCAGCGAACGTAAAATCAGAGCTGTTCAGTTTTCTCGCAACTTCCACCAACATTCAACAACCACACCTCCACAGTTTGCTCGTGAGTGTTTCCCCGACCTAACCCAGACCTGATGCAATTCCCAAAATTTAATCACGAGTATGTACAGACATAATTGCTTCCAAAATTTGCTCCTGAGTGTTCCACGATCTAACAGAGACCTAACTCAGACCTGATGCAATTCCCAAAATTTAGTCACGAGTATGTACAGACATAACTGCTTCCAAAATTTACTCGTGAATGTTCCAAGATCTAACAGAGACCCAACTCAGACCTAATGCATTCTCAAAATTTAGTCAAGTGTGTACCTAGACGTAACTATTCCTAAAATTTGAGTGTTGATGAACCTAACACTATTTTTTACATTTTCTGTTATTTTAAAACTTGACACAGAACTAACCCTACCACCACAAATTTTAAACAACTCTCAAGAATATGTTTTCTTATCCTTCCACGACTTCATGTACTGTACGAAGCTTTAAAGAATACTTCTGAGTTCTTTGGACCACGATATACTCTTTCCCAAAAACTTTGATTACTAAATCTACGGTTTATCCAGGAACATTTTTTCTTTGCTTTAAAATTTAGTAATATATATGTACTGTGCATACCTCTAAAGAATACTTCCAATTGTTCTCAACGAGGAAACAATCTTTTCCAAAAATATTTCAAAACGAAGCATTCCCTCAACGCCATGTTTCTTCACCTTTCCATGGCTTGGTAACGATTCAACGATTATCGTGTACTGTACATACCTCTAAAGAATACTTCCAAGTGTCTTCAATGAGAAAACAATCTTTTCCAAAAATATTTCAAAGTGAAACATTCCCTCAAGGATATGTTTCTTTACCTTTCCATAGCTTGGTAACGATTCAACGATTCTCGTGTACTGTACATACCTGTAAAGAATACTTCCAAGTGTCTTCAACGAGAAAACAATCTTTTCCAAAAATCTTTCAAAATGAAACATTCCCTCAAGGGTATGTTTCTTCACCTTTCCATGGATTGGTAACGATTCAACGATTCTCGTGTACTGTACATACCTGTAAAGAATACTTCCAATTATTTTCAACGAGAAAACAATCTTCTCCAAAAATGTTTCAAAACGAAACATTCTCTCAACGCCATGTTTCTTCACCTTTCCATGGCTTGGTAACGATTCACCGATTCTCGTGTACTGTACATACCTATAAAGAATACCTCCAAGTTTTCTGAACGACTTTGCCAAAAATCCCGGCTCGTTAAATCCGTACTACATCTCGGTGCATCTTCTCCCGGGCATCCGATACAGTTCGTTACGAGATGCGTGAAAGTATACGGACTATTTTACAGCTGCATGTTCCCGTTCGGGCCGAGTAGAGGAACAGGGACACAAGAGGCGTCGGAACAGAGCCCTTTCAGGCGCATCTCGGCGCAGCCATGCGTCTTGCGGGGCAGCAATGGCATTTAAATGTTAGCTCTATCTGCACGGTGGTATTTTGCCGCGGTCTGAGAGGCCGCATCCCAGCGCCGCTCTCTGTTCAATTTCGAAAGTTAAATGTCAATGAGCAGCAACCAGCGCCGCGTTGCACCCGCACCGCTGCACGCTCGTTGCATACGCAGATGCACTTTTCGCGGCCGGGCCACGCAGTCACGCGAAACCCGAGGAATCTCGTTTGAATTATGCGCCTTCCCTCGAGAGTCTTCCCGCGATGCGAAGTTTCGGTCGCACGCGAAGTAGCTGGAAAGTAGGAAATGATTGCCGAGAAATTGAATCGACGTGGAAATTAAATTGGTCGGAAATCACCTTTGGAGAGGAGATACACACAGAAGACATTAGAGTGGCCATTTCCTTTTTACAAATATACGTTACCGAAATCTGATATCATTCCTTTTAGCTTTCCCCTCGAGTTGATAATTCGGAGGGACCACCTCGAAAATTTGAGAAAGAATAATAAATATCGATAACACATTTGCAATACACGGAGATTTTATTTCGATTTACAAAAGTAAACCTAACCGTGAAATCGTGAAAACGATAAATATTACAAATATAATTTAGATAAATATTACGAATATAAATTTCTCTCGATTTACAAATGATACACCTAACCAAGTATATCACATGATTGCCAACAAGTTTCCGTGCTCTCAATTTTCCCCATTACGTTAACGAACTTACTAAACCCTATGCCCAAAATAAGTACGTACTCTCAAGTAGAATGTTCTTCCCTCACGTTGAATTATTTTTCATGTCCGGTTGCAACCTCGAGGTGCCACGGTCAACGAATCCGAAACTAAGCGCCCGCTACGAAAATAAAGTTACAAATTAATAGGGAGGTATCCGCATTCCCACGTACCGGCGTTTACGTACGGGTGGGTGACTTATTTAACAGCCTTTTGCCAGGCAACCTCGACGATCTCGAAGTTCGCAGCTGCACCGGCCGGGCTTCCTTCTCGAGGGATCGGCTCGCGCTTCCTCCCGCATTAGGTCAGTGATTTAATTCGTTTTTTCGACCGGCCGGCCGGCTCTCTGGAAAAAGAATTCCCCGTACAAGCACCATGCCGTAATCCGCGCGCGATATCGCCGCCCGATAGCGGATTCGTCCAAGTTACATTTCGGTCCGCAATTAGCGGGGTTAAACGGTGCCGCGCAGCCGGCCGCAATTTGCGGCGGAAAGTTGAACGCGGCTCTCCGCGGCCGTGGAGGCAACGAGCAGGAAGTAAAAGACGCCGAGTGTGGTTCTCGCTGCCGCGAGAAACAGGAGAAAAGTAAACGACGGCTAAAGGTGGAGGATGCCGAGAGAGGGTTTCGTACGTGGGCCCCATATATGGGGGAACTTTACGGGTCGGGACTTGGTCGAGATCTTCCATGAACGGGGAAGATTTTCGGAGCGGGGTCTCAGAGTCGTCGGAGTCTCCGTTTCGAGCGAAATAATCCTCCGTGGCTGGATTCGAGGACAATTATTACCCTCGTGGTACACGCCTTCTCGATTAGGCCAACGGTGGTAGGCTACCGAGGATCGAGTTCCAAGGTGAGGGCGAGCATGTACAGTGCGATGTCATATTCGAAAAATTGGAGGTGAAAGTAACATTCGTAGGGTTATTTTAGTTTTTTGAATAGAAATGTTTTTTTTTTATGTTTTCGAACGATGAAAGTATTTGGTTGCGGATCAATCGTAACGAAGAGTTTGGGTTTTTAGGTTAGGTCTTGATGGATCGATCGATGTCTTCCATGAACACACGGGGAGATTTAAAATGCGGTTTTATAATAATCATTGGAGTAATGTTTGATTTATTTTAAAAAGTAGATGAGAAAGATAGTATTCGTATACGTAAATGTTTCAATTGAGGATATTGTTTTAATTTTTGAGGTTATGAGAGTATTCGATTGCGTGTAAATTATAGTTAAGAGGATTCAAGTGCATGGTTTTGGTAACGTTTGGAAACTATAGTATATTTAAGATAGTATATCTTTGAGGTTATATTTGTAATGATCTCGAAGAACATAACCTGTGCGATGTGTACAGATCGTGGTCCAAGACTAAGATCGAAGCAACACTCAAAGGTATCGTGGTTAGGATCAAAATACTCTCTTATGGGAAACCATCGTGGACGAATACACGCCATCGTCATAGTTCAAGGTTAAACTCGAATCGACTCCCGCGGATGAACCTTTCTTCTATCCCGCGATCAAAGACAGCGAGGTTAGGTTGAAAATATTATCGAAGACTCCATACGAAACTATCATGACCTATGCACGGCTCTTCATAGTCCAGGGTTAAACTCGAATTGACTCTCGACGGAAAAAATACTTTCTACTTCGCGATGAAAGATATCGAGGTTAGGTTGAAAATACTCTCGAAGACCCTACACGAAGCTAACATCGACCTATACACGCCACCTTCGTGGTCCAAGGTTAAAATTGAATCGACTCTCGAAGATGACCCTCGACTTCTACTTCGCGATCGGAGATATTGAGGTTAGGTTCAAAATAATCTCGAAGACCCTACATGAAACCATCCTGGATGTGTGTACGGCGTCCTTGTAGTCTAAGGTTAAAATCAAATTGACTCTCGAAGATGAACCCTTCTTCCACCTTGCGATCGAAGATATTGAGGTTAGGTTGAGAAGAATCGCGAAGTACCTACGCATGAAACTATTGTGGGTGCATACAGGGTGAGTCGATAAGAACTGCTGTCTGAAATACATCGTAATCAAGTGTGCCCAATGACTTCTCAAATTCTTATGCCTCGTATTACCAACTGTACATTATTCTTAATGCTACTTCGCAACCTTCAAAAACTCACGATCTTCGAAAAATATGTATCGTTAAGAAACTCAAGGTCACCCCGTTATCTCCACCTATGCAACATCCAAAGAATTAAAAATGCATTCGTTCAATGGATCCTCTCGTGTATAATACAATTCCTGTAAAATATTTTTTTGTCAAATGGATAGACAAGAAGGTAACCTTAAATTGACATAAAAAATCTAGTTCGTCAAACATATCGTTAAAAAATGAAACATATATCGATAAACACCTGCAGAATTAGAAATGCATTCGTACGCTACCCCTTAATACACTTCTGTCGTATAGTACACATCCCACGAAACCAGTTCTTATCAAATAAAATTTCATTCGTATTTTATACATTCATCAAATTGATATTAATTTTATTTTACCATTAATTAATATTAATAGTAATTTTATCAAATACATTTCTATCGAATGTTATATATAAACAACAAGCTACCAGATCCTGTACTCATGATCCTCGCGATTCGGGGTTGAAATTTCGTCGATTCTCGATGAGCTTCCGCGTAAATATATTCGTCGAATCCGCGCGGCGTGTTCGTTGGCCGTGTTCGCGAACGACCCGACAGACCTCCCGCGTGAAAGAAACGCGCGCGGAAAATTCCCCGCTGGATGGCAGGCCGACGTCCGGGGGGTCAGGAAATTCGGGGTCAGGGAACGTCGACCCGCGGCGTGCTGATCGATGTTGAAAATCTCGCGATGCGCACGCCACGCATGCGGCAGGAAGCGAGGTGCAACTTCATCTCCGCGCGGTGTTCCGCCTGTGCAGCATGACGGAACGCCGCGCCGCGCCGCGCCGCGCCGGCGGTGCCAGCGGTAGCAAAAGGCCAGTAACGGTAGCCGTGGATGAAGTTTTTAGTATGCGCGATCTGTAGCCCCGGCAGGAAACAGAATCCCTTCCATTAGAAGCCGGCGTTCCTGCCGGCTGGCAGCATTGTTACGCCATAGGCCCGCGGAATCCCTCTTATCGCGCGGAATGCCTTCGGCCAGCGTCGCGACAGAGGGAAGGTGGTACCCTTCGGCACCTTAAAAGGCCCGCGACGAACCACCGACTCGCGTCGATATTCCACGTACACGCGTGGCCGATCGTTCTTCCTTTTTTAGCCCCCCCACCATCCTCCTCGCTGTCTTCCTCTTCTACACGTGGGGTTGTTGGGTGGATTCGTTGGGCCAGGAAGGTACGGGCACTTGGACGTTTCCGTTTGAGAAGTCTCAAGTCTCAGAACTGTTTGAAAGATTCCAAGAAGAGAACATACCCAGTGATGGGTCCCAATTTTAATTAGATTTATAGGTTAGGTTTATAAGAAATATTTGACTCGTCAATATTCTACTCGTTGCTCTTTCTTCCCCCACCATCGTCCTCTTTTACACGTGGGGTTGTCGAGTGGATTTATAAGTTAGGTCTACAAGAAATATTTCATTCGAGTCAATATTCTACTCTTTGCTCTTTTTCCCCCTCTCCCATCATTCTCTTCTACACGTGGAGTTTTAGGGTAGATTCTTCAGGTCAAGAAGGTATACACACTTGGATGTTCCCGCCTGAGAGGTCTCCGAACTGTTTGGAAGATTCCAAGAAGAGAACATACCCAAGTGGTGAAAGCCAATTTTAACAAAATTTATAGGTTAGGTTTCCAAGAAATATTTAGAACCTACTGTACTTCCAACGGAAGCTTCTTTACCCTCGTGGTGTTGCCCGATACTCGACTATTAGATTTATTGGCTGTTGGAAGATGAAGCCTGAATAAACAAAATCACATGATCGTGACAGGACCCTATTGGTAAGAGTCTATTTCCCCAATAGATATACAAAAAAATTTACACAAGTTACTGTTCCACTTTACCCTAGAAGCTGTCCACGTTAACGTACGTACAAATATTTGTTTAAAAAACCTCCCTTCTGACCTGTCTCGAAAAATTCGCGAAGGTACCATTTACTTTATCGAGGTAGAGGTGATCTCTTTAATCGAGGTGGGTGTAAAATCGTAAACGACTGATCGAATTTTATATGTGTCAACTGTACGTATAACGTACGAATAAATAATTTTCATGGTCGACAAAATTCATGGTCGTTATTGTTATCTCTCCCTCTTGCACCGGTGTCTTACGTGCATTTTTTCTTCGATCCCGTGGAGTCGCTCCAATGACTTGTTCGATAGGTGCATATAGTGCATCTAACGCCACTATGTAAACTCCGCTTATTACTCGCACGCACGATTACGCTGCGTCGCACGCCACGGTGTACCGCACCGAGTGCAGTATCGCTCGTAATTACATCCCCTATTTACTTTACCTAATGAGCGTTTGATTGGCTCTGTTAATTATTGTTAGCCGCGGACTCATTACCCGCGACTAACGGAACACCTCGATGGCCCCGTGCAAAGAGGCTACTTCGTCCATAGAGGATCGCGTCTGGACAGAGACACACGAGCTGGGTATTTTCAGGTTTTCACAGTAATTGGACACGATTATAATTCAATCAATCGTTCAGTCGCTTTTATCCTTGCCTCGTTTAAAGAGGTCACTTCAACGGTAACAAAGTAGGGGGTACGTTCGCGATTTTTTTTGAAACAGAACCGTTCCCTGGATTGAAATAAAATTTCTCACAGCGTACAGTGCGTGCAATACACTTCGAAAGGAAATTATTTATTCGTACATTGTATTTACAGTTGACGCGTATAAAATTCGATCAGTCGTTTACGATTTTACACCCACCTCGATTAAAGAGATCACCTCGACCTTGACAAAGTAAAAGGTACCTTCGCGAATTTTTCCAGACGAAACTATTCCCCCGATCGGAAGAAACCCTCCCGCAACGAACAGTATACACGATACACCACGGTAGAAAATTTTTTCCACGTTGATCTCGTCGCCGATATTGTCGGAGGATATTATCTGGTCGAAACGTTCGCCCCCGGATACGACTCTCGAGTTCCCGCCGGGAGTAATTTTTCCTCCTTCCGCCTGTACATCCGCGGATCGTTATCGGTCGTGGCGCACGCGCTCGAACCGTGGTTCGTGGAGAGGATGAAAAAGCGAAAAAGGAAAGGAAAAAAAAAAAAGAAAAAAAGAAGAAATGGCGCGTGAGCCGCGTGAAATCGTTGCAGTCGCAAGAAACGGACGTTAATTCGACGATTTACCGCTGAACGCGAGCCCCTAGTAGGCGAACTGTACACATAGCGTGCGCCATCGTCGGTGTAACGCGGCTCGCTCGCCTCCTCTGATTTCACGCCGAGTAATTTAATTAATCAGAAGGATAGCGCTTCGCCTCGTTCCGGGAATCTGGCTCCGGGAGGGCAGCAATTAGTTCAATTTTTTTTCTCTCCCCTCCCCACCACGCCACCGCGCCGCCCCACCACCGCGCTCCCCTCCCCTACCCCCCACTCCTCGTGCACGGTCTCGTTTACGGGCCTGCTCGTGGCGCCGTCGGCGTGAAGATTGCCGAGATAAACCGGCGGCCGATTCTTCTGGGGCCGAGGGAAACGCGGCAGGATCTGACGCGTTTGTTCCATCGATAAACGGGATGACGCTTATCGGATTAATGCGCGCAACGAATCGAGCGAATGGCCAACGACGTCCAGGTGACACTCGAGCTTTTCTTTTTTTTTTTTTTTCCTACGTTTCCTTTCCTTTTTTCTCGCTTTTTTTCGCTTCCTCTTTTCTTTCCACCGGCACGGATAATGGCGGTTACGTGGAGTTTGCAGCTAACCTGCGCGTCGCACGCGAACTTAATCTCGTGTAACAGGTGATTAAAAATAATTGAGACCTTGACTGACGACGGTGTGGCGCTTAGATAGCTTGATCGCTGTCCGCGCGGCTCGTTAGAAGCGATTTTTTTTTCAGATCATCGACATTCTTGTCGTAAACGCTCCGACCTTGGCTTCGGAGGACTTCCTCGGAGTTTAAACGATTACACGTCGAGGAGAGAGAAAACAAAAAAAAAAAATAATAAAAACGAACTTCTCTTGGATCAGTCCGATAGATATTTTCGCGCGTTTTTTTTCTATTTTATTTCCGTCTTTGGAATTAACCCAGCTCGCACCAACCGGGTACACGGAGGATCCGTTGATCAATCTCGAAGGAGATTAGACGGTAATGATATTTGAGGATGAAGTAAATTATCATTATTAATCGACCGTGGAACCCGGGGAACAGGTTGGTCTTAGATTTTGTATTTTTCGGGAAGAACTTGTTGAAAATGTAGAGCCGACCGAGAACGTACAAGTGCAAGCGCGAAAGGAGCAATGCGAATCGAAAATATAATTGTCAAATTAAATTCACTCGGTAGAAACTACGACATACATCGTTTCTGCGGTTCTTTGTTTACTTTGGGTTAAATGAAAGTTAAATTTGATATTTAAAGTATATTTTAAATATTATTACCTAGCCTGTTACTATCTACCTTTCGAAGCTACGAGTCTTGTGTATCGGTAACGCGACAGTTGTAATTAGTTGGTTGATCTGTCCTTTCTGGAACGAAGAGGCCCAAGGTACGTCAACGATGGCGAAACGAACCACGACGACGAGCAATTAAGAAGGAAGTAGACTCGTATGTACAACGTACACGTCATACGTTACGTCCGGCGAGACTTTCATGTCCCCTAGAAACTGAAGTCGCGTAGTAAGAGTGCTCCACATAAGGCAAGACGACGTAACGTATACTGTTACAGCAGCCTCATTCCTCCGCATAATGCGCATAGTGCACATTCCTATCCACGAACTAATATTGACTGCCGGGTTGACTGGTCTAGACAGATAAGCCTGATCTGGGTCAAAGCCACTCGGCTCAGAAAATTAAACGCACGCTCAAACGATGAGAAACGGGCGTCATTTGGAGAGATGCTTCCGCTCCATTTTCGATTCGAACGATGCCCAAACATTCACGTACGTCACTGGTGTTGTATGTTTTCGTTTGCAATTTGTGCAATTTTTCTCGTCCCGTAGTGTCTTCTGAACTGACCCCACACATCGTTATGAAATCACACTTCTATTTTTGTAAGTGATAAGAAATACAAGCTATTAAGCAATACTTAATATATAAATCGTCAAATTTTGGTCGAGGATCGCTTGTTGAGACACCTAATCCAGTGGTCTGGTCAGATATAACCTTCATCTTCAAACTTGAGTGTGTAACTCAGAATTGGATTTAGCTAAGATTTGGCACAGATGAAAAGGTGTATCTGATAGATACCTAATCAAATTTAATCTATTCTTAATAAGAACAGAACCAAGTGGAGAAGCATCAGTGATCAAGCATAGATGTAACATATACTTACTGGAGACCTAATCAGATTCAACTGAGACCTAACACACATCAATAGGAACCTAACCAAATTTAATCTAAACTTAATAAGAACAGAAGTGAAGAACAGAACCAAGTGGAGAAGTATCAGTGATTGCACAGATGTAACAGGTACCTACTGGAGACCTAACCAGATTCAACTGAGACCTAACACACGTCAAACACATATCAATAAGAACCTAACCAAATTTAATCTAGGTACGTACCTCGATGAGACTCTACCAGATTTGATCCACACCTAATCCAGAAGAGAACCAAATCAAGAAGTATCAGAGATTGTACAGACCTAACATGTGTTAGATGTGTAGGTATGTACCCACTGTGGACCTAGCCAGATTCACATCTAGCACTTACATCTAGCACACATCAAACACACAGCAACAAGGAATCTAACCAAATTTACTCCACCAGATAGATCAGATTTAATCTACACTCAGTGCAGAACATAACCAAGTCAGGGAAAAACCAGTGATCGCCATGTTAGGGGGCAATGCTCGAGGCTCCGATAAATTCAGAGCGGAAAACGCGGTCCCCAGGTCGTGGACAGGCAACCGTGGAACTAAGAAGCAGTGTCCAAGCTGAGAAGTGAGAATTCCCTCTGAGGCACGTGCGTAAATTCAACCGATGTCGTCGGCTTGCCCGATCCTGGGGGATCGCAAAAAGAAGCGGAATCGTCTAGGATATCTCGTTTCGCGGAAGTGCGTGGAATCAACGACACCTTCGTCATCAAGTCCCCCCCATCTACCTCTCCTCCAACCGCTGTCGACGATCACCGTCTCAACTCTAGCAAATTTCCGCCAGACCACTTTGACGATCACCGTTAACGAGACCTGGTAGAGAGAGAGGAAGCACGATTCGACGATCCTCGAGCAAAGTTGACTTCGTAGTTTCCGGTTTCACGGGAATTGAAGTCTTTTCGGTGGCGAATCGCTACGGTGGATAATAAAGGTGGAACTGTGATTCTTGGCAGAGAAACGAGGGATTCGTGGAATCTGATTAAATTGAACAGAAGGGGTTAACCACGTCGAATCGGAGCAATAGAGCTACCCCGAAACTTTCGGTGTCAGGGGAATCGAAGGAGGAGGAGGACACTTTCGAGCCAGTTGTGATTTCTTTGCCTGGTAAAGGGGACACTGCGGTTGTTGGAAGTTCGTGGATTCCTGGAATCTAATTAGACGAAACGTTCGGGGGCGAGTTTGTCAACTCGTAGGATAGCCTCCAGTTGGGAATTTCCGATGTCCCGGGGATCGGGGACACGAACACTTCGGGACGTATGGTAAATTCTAAATTCTCCTAACGGGTCAGAGGATCGATTCTAGGTGTCCAGGATCCCGAAAACTCAATTAAATGGTACCGTGTGTACCGCGAGTTACCCAGACCGTTTAACGCGATAACTTCGTAACCTTCGGTTCCACGAGAATCGAAAGGGTAAATGTGAAAAACGCGTGTCGGTAATTACCGGTGGAGTGGTTCGGATTTCTACAGTCCAATTATATTAACTGTGAGGTCGTTAGAGTGCACGGTATAATTGTTCGGTAAACGGAAAAGATTGCAAGTTCAGATCTTGATAAATCTGAACTCTCCGCGGATCCCCCCGCTTCTTTCGTGCAAATTAATTGCAGGTTAAGGAAACAATGGATAACTCGAGCCGTAAATAGATCTTTCCTTGGTTCTTGAACGGTACAGCCTGAATTACATGTGAGGGGAGAAAAAAAAAATAGAAAAAAAGTAAAAAGATAAAAGAAAAAATAAAAGGAGAAGCAGAAGAGGAAAAGATGTTCTGGCCAGGAATAAAGAAGCCCCCCACGGATAATTATTGCCCCGGCGTAGCTTTTTATCCTGCATGTTTTTCACGCTAGCGTAGACATTCAAATTGCACGAGGGCTTTACCCAAGCAACGAGCGAGACAGACCTCGGCCGCGGTAATAACCGCGAGTGGGGCAGGAAAAGATACACCCAGAGGAGACAACGGAGCGAGGAAAATTTTATTACGTCAGCGACAAAGAAATTACAGCCTTACGGGCGCGCGTGACGGTCCGCGTTGCCTCCCGGTACCATAACTTCGTAAATACTATTTTCCTCGAAGCTCGGACCGCGACATTCGAGAGCGGCCTGAAATGTCATGTGACGTGCCGTTTATGTTCTTTTTATAGCTCTCGCTGCTTCTATTACGGTCCTCGTTCCGAACGCCTCAAGGTCACCCTGAGTTATCTTCGACGAAAACCCATTCCTCTAACGTCACCGAGGGGTGTCATTAAAAAATTGTAGCCGCTCAAGGATGTGAATAATTACGACCTTTGGGTGTTCTTGATACGACGCGACAATAATCGTCGGTGTATTTGCATCGTGGTATCGGGTTGAAGGTCACCTTCGGTAGCGTCATTTATTATCGTTGATTCGTATCTCGAGTTATCTTCGTCCGGGAACCAGTTCCATTTTCTGAGCCGGGTGACGCGGTTTCGAAAGGTGTCGGTTAGATGTAAACAATTACGACCTTCGATTTGACCTTGATTTTTTCTTCCACTTTTCCTTCCGTCTTTTTCCTCTTTCCGTGCTAGCGGGTTGTCCGGAGAGTCATTTTTCGTTTCACAAAATGGAGAATATGTGATTCAATGAAATGTTTGTATACTCTATAAAAATCGTTTTTCATTTTCACCAAAAAAAAACGAAATGACTTTCCGAACGACCCAATATTTTCTTACATTCTTATTGTATCGCTTTCAAGGTATCAGTCGTCTATAGAAAATATTCAATAATCGTTTTACGCTCTATCGATTAATTAATTATATAACTGAGAAAACAATCGTAACAGCGGTAGTTTAAGGAGAAGCTTTGCAAAGATCACGAAAAAAATACAGGTATCCCCGGATAACTGAAACACCAAGGGCCCAAAATCCTTTCAGTTATCCGGGGACCACCTGCAAAATATCAAATATTAACCCTAAAATCGAGTCTGTCATTCGCCAATTCTCTCCAAGGACTACAACATCGTTTTTGATATATCGGGTTGTTCGGAGAGTCATTTCGTTTTTCAAAACGGAGAATATACAACTTAATAAAATGTTTGTACATTCTAAAAAAATCGCGTTTCATTTTCACCGAAAAAGAAACGAACTTTCGAACAACCCAATATTTCTATTCTTTTCCTTATCCTCGGATAACTGAAAGGATTTTGGGCCCTTGTTGTTTCAGTTATCCGGGGACGGCCGTACTTTCTGCAATCTTTGCAGTAAGACTCTCTTACGTCTCCTCGTCGCACAGTACCGTAAAACGAACTCGAATAATTGTAAATTCTCCTTCTCGTTGTGCACTTGGAAAAAAAACACTCGGTGGGTTCCGTAGGAAAGTGACTTTAATAAATACCAGTGTTACCGACCCGTACACGCGAGTCTCCCGACATACGCGACAGGGATTGTCTCACGTGTCTATATCTCCGGCAGCCGTCATGGAAGACCTCACGAACGCAACCGGCGGCGTGTAGCCGACAAGCGTCGCGACGGATGCGGCGTGCGATCCCTCTATCGAGACCACTCCAGTCAAATAAAGCAGACGTTTGCATTGAATCGAGCGGTGCTCTCGCCGAGTGACTGATCTCGTGTAATGCTATTTACATGAAACATAATCCGCGCTGCTCGTGACGCTGTTACCTGGAAGCGTGTGGAAAGGTGGCACGAAACGGGCCGCGCGCGGTGGTTTGATGGAATTTCTCGCGGGATAATGGGCCGTTCGTGTCGTGGCGTGTGCTTCGTAACAGAATTCGTCGATGATTTTTCAACATTCTTAATTCGTTCGAGGAATCATCCCACCTGTCCCGGTATGTTTCTTTTATTTTTCGCGCGTGTGCGATTACGAATCGCGGGGTTCAACTACCACGAGGGAAGAGAGACGTTTGTTCGCGCTACGATCCGAAAAGAGAGATTCTGGTCGAGAACAATTAAACAAAATTAATACAAAATTAATAAAAAATGTTTCTTTCGTAAAAATATAACCTTCGAGACCCTCTCTGGTGACACTTCGACTATTGAACGAATTCTCTTACCAGTTCACGTTACCGAAGCTAAAGTTAAGTAGATTTCAACGAAGTTTTTTTTTTATAGGTAACTGTTGTACTTTTAATCTTAAGAAAATCGATCCAAGTGTCATTCTTTGTACTCGATTCTTCTTATACAATTTCCGAAACGTTAGAAGATCACTGAAAGGTGTCACATTCATTCCTGCCGATTGTACGAAAGATGTTGAAACACCCCACGCGGTGTCTCCCACGATCGTCTCGTTGCGCTCGTGTAATTCGCAAAACTCGTCTCCCCGAGTTACGAATCCGTTCTCCGGTCTATTGGACACGATCCGAGAGATCTCGTGCGTACGTGCTCGTTCTTACAATTTCGACGAGATCTCTCGTCCCGATTCGACTAATCCGTTTTTACGATCCGGTACTTGGATATTCGAGCAGACATTTCTGACCCGTTCGTTAATCGTTCGTTTATTTCTATTGTCGGTGCACCTAGCGCGGACTCGTTGCGGAGTTGTTTTTTTTTTTTGCGGCCACCTTTCGCAATTAAGTTGCAAAATGGTCGCTCGAACGTTGGTTCGTATACGTTTTCTACGTGTCCGGTCGACGGGCCAGGGGAAAAGGTGTACGCAATTCCATTTGTTTCTTCGATTTCTTGCCGAACGCCGGCCCGGGGATCTACAGTTTCCGCGCGCAATTAATGTTTTTACCTCCGCGTTGCTGTTACTCTCCCTTCGTCCACGATCCGCGTTCACTCTCGATATTCCCTTTCACGCAGAGCTCGTCGAGCAGATAGAAAACGACTTCCTGATCCACGGGGTTAAGTGGCGGAGTGACCGATCTCCTATATCACCTTCCGCATGAGACCGTTTACACGGGCCTTACTTGCCATTTACACGACATATTTCTGTCCGCGATCCGCTCCGGGAAAGGAGAAAGGTGAATCGATGCCTCGAAAGGTATACGAATACTCGATTCCAGCACCGTTTCATTCTCGTTTAAGCGACCGAGTGTTTCACTTCGGCTTAGACTTTCTTGAGATCGTGACATTTTTCCAGTTTCGTTCTGTATCTTTTCCATTACAAACAATACGACTCTACGAATTCGATAAATGTTACTCGCCTTTCGAGTACACGTGTATTCTGGTCTCTACGAAATACATACATATAATGTTCCATTGTTCTATCGTTCGTTCAATTGTACTCGTGCTATTATTCGTCTAATTATATTATGACAGTTTCGTTTTCCAAAATGGAGAATATATGATTCGATAAAATGTTTGTACGCTTTAAAATAATCGTATTTCACTTTCTCTGAATAAAATAACGAAACGACTTTCCGAAGAACCAAATGTAATCCATAAATGTGAAAAATAGAGAAAATAGTATCCAAATGGGAAAAGAAATTCAAAAATACCGAAATTCAACCAACACATAAATTATTCTTCTCTTATTCAAAACTTCGACGTATCTTTCAGTAAATAAATAATTCTTGCATTCTTTTTATATTTTCCTCGGCTAAAATGAATCACAGTATCTTGTACAAGACGAATATTAATTCGTCTCGATTCTCTACACAAAGTTAGTAGATTTTCCATAAATACAGATTACATTTTAAACATTCAAAGTGACGTACAGGCGGACACTTCCGTTCGTGGCTCCCTCTCGCATTCATTTTTCCCCCCTACCCGGATAATTGCAAAGAATTTTGTTACCACGTCGTCTTGATTTTTTCAAATTAATTAAACGTACGCTTCTCTGCAGCATCATCGTCAAGGTGACGCTTCTTTCGACCCTTCCGCGCGAGATAATTGCAGAAGGAAAGATAAGTCGAGAGGTTGACTGCACGATGGGGAGGGGTATATAAAAGACGCAGTAGAATCCTGAGCTAGCTTTCTCCATAATGCAATTGGCTGCACACGCGGTTCCACGGCGAGGCTGGAGTCGCGTCGCGAGTCTCGAGGATCCATTGTCCTCGTTCCTCGATGCTCTTGTAGTTTAGTGGGTTACTTAGGCGCGGAGACAGAGAGAACAAGAAGAGAGAGAGAGAGAGAGAGAGAGAGAGAGAGAGAGAGAGAGAGAGAGAGAGAGAGAGAGAAAGAAAGAAAGAGAGAGAAAGGAAGAAAGAAAGAGAGAGAAAGAAAGAAAGAAAGAAAGAGACAAAGAGATAGAGAGATAGATAGAGATAGAGATAGAGATAGAGATAGAGATAGATAGAGATAGAGAGAGAGAGAGAAAGAAAGAAAGAAAGAAAGAAAGAGAGAGAGAGAGAGAGAGAGAGAGAGAGAGAGAGAGAGAGAGAGAGAGAGAGAGAGACAAAGAGATCTCTAGGAGAAAGATAGATAGAGAAAGAGATAGAGATAGAGAGATTTCCTCTGGTGTAGTCGAGCCAGTTAGATAATGCTCGCGTCACAAGCGTTGAAACAGCGGCCGATCGTCGTTGAAAGCGAGGAAAGTTCGTATTCCATTGTTTCGCACGGTAATCGAAGGCCGTGGAAACGTGAACAGCTTTGCTCGCGGAGCTTCCGCCATTTCTAGTAATGGCGCCGGGTGTTACGATCCTTCAGATTGCTCGTAATTTTATCTACGGTAGTATCTCGCGTCGTGTCTGCGCTTCGAAATGATCTGTGTCCGTTTTAATATTTTATTACCGGAATTATCTTACGTCTGTTACGATGTATTGATTCTATTACTCATCGGGTTAGAATGATTCCGTGGTGTTCCCCAGGATCGAAACTCAACGAATAATTCAAGGGTGTCGATCTCGGATGTTGCACGTATTACACGGAAGGGATTCAGAATGGAAAAAAAGGAAACAAATTAAGCGCGAAATAATGTTGAAAAGGTTCGTGCGTTAGAAAATTAATAATCTAATTTGTATGCTTCTGTCGAAAACAATGGTTGAGAATTGTTCAACCATTTTCTTTCAATTAGAAGATCTACAAGATGTTTCGTTCTATCTACAAATCAAATTAAATTTTTTTTATTGTCGTCCAACTTCGAACAATTTTTATCGATAAAATATTCTGTGAACTTCAAAGATATTGATCTGTGATGTTACTGTATTATTTAGAATTGAAAAAAGAGACAAATTAACCTCGAAATAATATTGAAAATTAATAATATCATTCGAACACTTCTCTCAAAAACAATGGTTGAAAATGTCCAACCATTTTCTTTCAATTAGTCTACATGGTATTTCGTTGTATCTATAATTCAAATTAAACTTTTTCCATTTGCATCCAAGCTTCTAACAATTTTTATCGATAGAATATTCTATGAAATTCAAAAATATTGATCTGTAATGTAACTATATTACTTAGAATTGAAAAAAGAAACAAATTAACCTCGAAATGGTGTTGAAAATTAATAATACCATTTGAACACTTCTCTCAAAAACAATGGTTGAAAATGTCCAACCATTTTCTTTCAATTAGTCTACATGGTATTTCGTTGTATCTATAATTCAAATTAAACTTTTTCCATTTGCATCCAAGCTTCTAACAATTTTTATCGATAGAATATTCTGTGAAATTCAAAAATATTGATCTGTAATGAAACTATATTACTTAGAATAGAAAAAGAAACAAATTAACCTCGAAATGGTGTTGAAATCACCCACGCATTAGAAAACTAATAATCCCATTTGAACCTATGTACAATTAGCCTATAAGATATTTCGTATCGATGAATCAAATTAAACAGTTCCCATCCGACAAAAATGAAAATTCTTAAAATTATCTTTCTCCAACAAAAAAAACCATATTTTCAAACCCGTGAGTTCTAATGCTTGGTGTCTCGAGTGGCCAAAATTTCTCTTCACCTTGAATTTTCCACGAATTTCTCGTACTCGTCTCGTTAAATTGTACGCGGTAACGTTCGATGCGAAAACCGTCTCGTTTCTTTTTCCATCGATCGTGTGTCTCTCGTAGCCGATCCGACGAGCGATCTTCGATCGCAGGGTGCATCGATTCGCGGATATACGTCGGGTAATCATTTCTGAAATCGTCGATTCGTCCTACGGTCTCGAGTCGGACAGGATAGAAGCGAGAGGACGGCCGGTCGTTAGAGCGGGATGTTTAACCAAACGACAAAGATCTCTCTTCTCCTCTGGATGGACTGGACGTTATGTAAGCGAGGATCTCGATCCCAGATCTCGTCTGATTACTCTTTACAAGGATCGTTTCTACTGCGCGGGGTTTATCGATATCTTGCTACGAATTGATCGATCGCAACCAGGAAATGCCACGGACGGGACGGGCACCGGTAAAAAGTGCGGGAAATTACTCGATTTAAAAAAAAAAAAAAAATATCCATCTCCATTTTAACTGTATCCCCCCGCCAACCGTTCCCCCTCCGGCAATCCGGAGAAATTCTTTCACGTTCGTGTCGCGATTTTCGATCATTCTTTTTTCGTTGAACGATACCGGTGTCGTTGAAGGATTCTTCGACGAAACTAGACGCGGTTTATTTTAATCACGGATCTTAATTTTACCATTTGGAGCCTGGATACTGAACATTAGAAATGTACAGGGTGTCTCGGTTGAAGGGGACCACTTTCAAGTCTTCTGTATTTTTAATTATATGAAAAATAGTTACCGCGCAATTTGAACGATTTTCAAAGAGATCTTTTTATCTTCTTTCGAATTTTTGCTTTTGATTTGACTTTTTTTTGTCACTAATATCTTTTACCGGAAAATATATATTTTTTATATAAGTAGCTTGCATTAAACCAGTCTCTGTAAATTGTAAGACAAGATTTTGCGACCTGTTTCTGATAGAAATTTTAAAAGACAGTAACGAAATTCTTCAGTGTGATTCAATCGCTAAAATTCCGTTTAGATAGGTTCTCGTTTAAAACAAATTGCACATCTATCTCTAATATTACGAAATATTCTCATTTCGAAGGTAGGCGTCAAGGAGGAACGAAGGTCACGCGTGTTAGATAGCGGCTCTGAGAGTTCAAGGACCTATAACTCAAGGTCATTCAAGGTCATCGAAGGTTACACGCGATAAAACATACCGTAGAGAAGAACAAAGTGACCTTGGTTTATCCTCGACCACTTGGAACAATAAATATATTTTCGTCGCGCGTAATCTTCTCGTGGAAATTTTCCGGGAGTGTTTCTCGATCCTTTACCATTATTTTAACACGGTTATTAACGGTGATAGAATTATCGTTGGAAAGAGGAGTCGGATGCTTCGATGGAAGGGAAGCTAAATTTCTACGTGGAAGCGAAACAGCGCGAGACGATCGTTTTTCAACGATAACGTAATTCCAAGCGGGCCGGATTTTACGAGCGTCTATCTCTTCAAACTTTCGCGTTCGGAGCACCGCGAAAGTTACATAAAGACCCGTTGTACCCCATAATTTGATCGTGCAAACAATACCCGGCTGGTTGTATTTAAGCTCGGGAACGGTGAAAGGCGAAAACGTTGGAAGAAAAAAAAAATAGAAAAGAAAAAAAAAGAATATTATAGAAACGAACGACATTAGATTTTTCGAGCCGGTGTTGTACGTTTTCGCGTACACGCTCGATGCTCGCCGAGGCATGGCGAAAGCACGCGGCTGAAACTGTTACATGTATTCATGGCCCGCGAAAAACCATGACCGTGCGTAACCATACCTGAAATATTAATCGCGCGTGCGTTTAAAGATGTATAAGGATTCTTAAGGGGGTCATCGTTGCAATTTATCTTCCAACACGGTAATTATTTTTTTATCCGATATTTATTATCATACTAACGACTTGTTCCTGGGCGAGCAAAGTAACACAGAAGTGAATAATAATTATTGAGTTTTTTTTTTTTTTGTTAAAATCGTTTCGACCCGATGCAATGAAAAAGAAAATATTTCTTCCCGTTATGCCGGGTGGTTTTCCGCCATTTTTTACGTACCATAATTTTTGTCGAACGAGCGTCATTTTTTTTATAATTACAAAACATATATATGTTTTACATTTTTCGAAAATGTTGACAAAATAATCTATAGACGCTTTATATAATAATAATCTACGACCAGGAGCGTATTTTTAAACAGTTACACTTTTCGAAAATGTGAACAAACTTTTCTCCATTCTTTTCGATCTTGGGTCGCAGTATGTCGAGTGTATTTTTAAATAATTACACTTTTTGAAAATGTTCACGATGAAATAATCTATAGACACTTCATACAATAATAATTTACGACCAGGAGCGTTTTTTTAAAAAGTTACACTTTTCGAAAATGAGAATAAACATTTCTCCATTCTTTTCGATCTTGGGTCGCAGTATGTCGAGTGTATTTTTAAATAGTTACACTTTTCGAAAATGTTAACGATGAAATAATCTATAGACGCTTTATAGGATAATAATTTACGACTAGGAGCGTATCTTTAAATAATTACACTTTTCGAAAATGTTGACGATGAAATAATCTATAGACGCTTCGTACGATAATAATCTACAACCAGGAGCGTATCTTTAAAGCAGTCACGTTTTTCGAAAATGAGAATAAACATTTCTCCATTCTTTTCGATCTTGGGTCGCGGTATGTTTTTAAATAGTTACACTTTTCAAATCATCGACGAAATGAAATAATCTCTAGAAGTTTCGTACGATAATAATTTGCGACGGGGAGTGCAATTTCGAACGATTGCACTTATCAAAAATGAAAATGAACTTTTTCCCCCGTTCTTTTTCGATCCTGTACCGTGGTCGTCCCCCTTAACGACCAGCGATTGGCGGACGTCTCACGGCGCGGGAAAACGACTGTCACCTGAAACCTTCGTCTTCTTCGCCGTAGTCACGCAAAAAGATAATGTGGACGAAACTTGAGTAATATTAACCGCAGGAAAAAAATTGCTGGATCGCTGGTCGCATGGCCTTTGCTAAATTGATTCTCGTACCGTAATAGGATCGCTGAAGATTGCCTCACAATACGAGCTTGCGTTTCGAAAACCGTCGAATTTTATCGTTTCGCGTGAAATGTTTAACGCTGTCGCGACCACCGTTCCCGAGGACACACGAAACGAACCGATTTGGTTCGCGATGTGAACCCCGTACGATGGAAATTATTCCCAAGATTTCAAGCTCGGCCGTCTATTTCTTCAAATACAATACAGTTTTTTGCCACGCGAAATAACAGCCGCTTTAACGACGAGTTCCACGATATAACCTCGGTTGAATTACGAACACATAATGGCGCGACCTTGGCTCCCGTCAAGGTCACTTTATTATGTGTGTTGCGATCTCGAGTGACCCGGGTTTGTTGCGCCCTGTTGTAAAAATGATTATCAACTCGAAGGGCAAGAAGTATAACAGTGTCTCGAAGAAAAGGTGGTTGACCTTGGAACATTCTAGATGCCCTTCAGCGGTAGAATAATCGCTCTCCTCGTGGAAAATCATTTCCAAGCACAATGCTTCCAGCAAACGCCAATAGACTCGTTTCGAGGAAATTAATAGAGAATTGTTTCGTACAAATTCACTTTGTGTGTGTCCCCCTTTTTTTTGTATTTCAATTGTCACGAAAATCTAGTGTCTGAACACATCCTTAATCTTTGAAGATAATTGCATGGATTGCTTCGTAAAAATCATTCTGTACACTTTTCAACGTCCCTAATATCTCAATTGTTGGACAAATCTAATATTTCCTCCAATTACAATATCCTGGTGTTTCTTGAATCACGAAGATAATAATAATAGGTTGAAGGTAATCATTCTAAGGGAACCACCTTGTACCACTCGTTATCAGCCTTACTATTCCTGATTACATGCCATAGGATTAGATATATTCTTAAAAACGATCCCCATCCCCCTCAATTCTTACATAAATCTAATATTTCTTTCAATACCTACACAATAGTCACACTGGCCACTTTAAAGGAACCATCCTATACTCGATATCTCGATCATTGCTAATTTAATTTTACCATCGATTATCGTATCCTACAGAAGCAAGTATATCCCCAAAAAACAATTCAATCGATCAATTAGAATTACCCTATCTCCTGTATCTCAATTCTTGCACAAATCTAATGTTTCTTTCAATAATCTCGCCCAAAGTGTCCTCGAGCTTTCATGGTAATCACATTGACCAGTTTAATCATCTTTTAAACCGATTTAGCTCATCGATGATCGTACCTTATAGAAGCAAGTATAACCCCAAAAACAATTTCATCCATCACTTAATTAGAATTAAAATATTTCTTTCAGTAATCTCACCGAGCTTCGATGGTAATCATATTGACCACTTTAATCATCTTTTAGACCGATTTAGCTCTACCATCGACGATCGTACCTTATAGAAGCAAGTATACCCCCAAAAACAATTCCATCCATCACTTAATTAGAATTAAAATGTTTCTATCAGTAAAAAATCCACAGATCCAATGTTTCTGTCAGTAATCTCGCCCAAAGTGTCCTCGACCATCGATGGTAATCACATTGACCATTTTAATAATCTTTTAGACATCTTAGATTTAGCTCCACCATCGACGATCGTATACCTTATAGAAGCAACAATATCCGTAAAAAGAATCCCATCGATCACTTAATTAGAATTAAAATGTTTCTTTCAGTAAAAACTCCACAAATCCAATGTTTCTGTCAGTAATCTCACTCAAAGTGTCCTCGAGCATCGATGGTAATCACATTGACCATTTTAATAATCTTTTAGACATCTTAGATTTAGCTCCACCATCGACGATCGTATACCTTATAGAAGCAACTTATATCCGTAAAAAGAATCCCATCGATCACCCGACAAGGATCAGCCTGTACACCACCCAGCGTCTCGCTCGTTACGCGAATACACCCACGACATGGTAGAGAGGCTCTAAAATCCCTGGGGCGGTTAAACTCGCGCGAGCAAGAATGCCAAGAGGGTCCCGCAGGCGTTTGCGAGACCGGTGCCGGAAACGCGGTCGTCGATCGCTGGCGGAAATTCGCGATCCACGCGGCGGGGCCCCCTTGGGAGGGCGCTCGCGGACGCTGAGTGGCAGAAGCGCGATATCGGGGGCTCGTCGGCGCGGAAAACAAAGTCGGCAGCCGGCCGAGATAACATTATTATCGAGCCAGCCATGGAAGAAAGGGCCACCGAGTACATGAGAGCGCGACGGGGGTCTGGGCCAGTGTTTCTCAAACTTTTCCCACCGAGGCCCATTTCGATCGAAACGAGAAATTCGGAAGTAGCTTTTCGTGTTCACGTTTCCTTTGTTTCTTTTCAAATCGTTGTGAAACGGAGTAGGGACGATTCTTTGTAAAAAATTGAATGAAAAATGTGGGATAGAATTTGTCTCCACGAGCTCCCGTTACGGAGATAAACAAACTTGAAAATTTCTGGGGCACGGGCGCGCGCGATTAATCTCGAGTGTCGAGTGTCTAATCATTTTTCGAATGTAATTGATCGCAAACGGGGGCTTTCGTAATCTTTGGATTCTTCTTTGCAAGATTATTGTAATTGTACTGGGAACTGTAGCGAAATTTGATAGGTCGAGGTGGTCAGAGTGTGCCCCATATTCGGGAGATTTTCAAAGTTGTTTCTCTCGGTAATGGAAGGCCGTGAAGAAAAAATTTCATAGCACATTTTCTATTTTTTTTTACAAAGAGTTGCCCTCTCCAAAAAAATTCACACAACCTACCAAGAACTCTAGTGTACTCCTTGCTCGAAATATTTTCAAATTTATTTTCCTCGATAACAGAAGGTCGTGAGAAAAAATGTTGTTCAAACAGTTTCCATTTATTTTCCCACAAAGAGTGAATTTTTCCAAAAAAAATTCACACAATCTATCGATAACTCTAACGTACCCCGTGCTCGAAAGATTGTCAAATGTGTTTCTCTCGCTAACGAAATTTCTGTAGGATAAATTCCGTTGCAGATTTTCGACTTGTTTTTGCACGAGTGATCGCCTCGCCCCCGAGAAATCTATGCAGCTCACCGCGCTTTGAGAAGGACTGGGGCCGGGGTACCGGCATCCTTGCCCCGGGCTAAGAAAACGCGCGGTGGAATCGAAGGGCGGGGAAAGGAAGAGGGGTCTCGCCGCGGCAGGAGGCGGCGGCGGCGGCGGCGGCGGCGGCGAATCTAACGACCAAATCTCGGCACCGGTGTAAAATGCAAAGCAGCGGACGCGAGAGAAGCGAGAGCGTGGCGAGGCAGGAGTCCCTGTTCCCCGAACGAATTCCACGATGCGTGGCGACCAAGGTGGAGGTCGAGTACTCCTGCCGGTCCCTCCCGCGTCCTTCCACGCCCTCCCCCTTACTTCTGTTGCTGCCTCCACTTTTCTTCTTCTTCTTCTTCTTCTTCTTCTTCTTCTTCTTCTTCTTCCACCGCGTCCGCCCGTCGTCCTCCTCTTCTTCAGCCGCTGCTTCTGCTACCGACGTTGCTTTTGCTTCTGCTCGTCGTTCTCGTCGTCGTTCTCGTCGTCGTCGTCTGCTCGTCTGCTCGTCTGCTCGTCTGCTCGTCCGCCCGCTGCTTCCTCCGACTCCTTTTTCCTTTCTGCCTCCACGCGGGAGTGCGTGAAGCAGAACGAAACGAGGGTACCGGCTCCGTGTCGGCTTTCGACTCGGTCCTTCCTTTCGGTCGTCCCCGATCCGCCGAGAAAAAGTTGCTCCGATCGGTATCGCGACGCCGCTAAACTTTTTAAGGGATCTAGGGATTTCGACCAAAAATTTTATCGACACGATTCACTACTCGGCGAGAATAGCGCAGACCTAACCTAGATCCAACTCGGATCTTTTATTAATATTCTCTCGAGGAATAAATTAGAACATTGAGGGTTACTGTACAATAGTTTTTAAGGGATCTAGGGATTTTTACCAGTTTATGTTATCGACACGATTCACTACTCGGCGAGAATAATGTAGACCTAACCTAACCTAAATCCAACTTAGATCTTTTATTAATATTCTCTCGATGAATAAATTGGAACATTGAGGGTTATTGTAGTTTTTAAGGGATCTAGGGATTTGTTCTCTCGACGAATAAATTGGAACAGTGAGGGTTATTATAGTGTTTAAGGAATCTAGGGATTTTTGCCAAATATTTTATCGACACGATTCACTACTCGGCGAGAATAGCACAGACCTAACCTATATCCAACTCGGATCTTTTATTAGTGTTCTCTCGATGAATAAATTGGAACATTGAGAGTTATTGGACGACTGGTGACACGATTTGTGTCCTAAAAATTATATTAGGGAACTTTAGAAAGGCAACTGTCACTCCAGTAGTTCGTTAATATTACTATTCCCTGATATAGACCTAACCTGGATCTTTTTATTATCCTCTCGACGAATAAATGGAAAATTTAGGAGTACGGTTATTGCAGGAGCATCTTTAATTATGACACAGTCTCTACCATTTTCCGTCAGGAAAGAATTCTATTAGAGAACTCGATTGTAATCGCAATAGTTTGTCAATATTACTATTCACTAAGATTCCAAATTGAATAATATTCCTTCTGAATTTTATTCCGTTTGTTAATTCGACCTCCTCGTTCCAGGGCGTCGAAAATATTATGAATACAAATAAACGCTCTTGAATATAAATATTCAATATAAATTGAATATAATATAATATTCCCGATTATTCTCATAGAGGTGTTCCATGATGAAATAATCATTTCGATATGAAAGTGTTCCCGGTAATGCAGTGTGTGTCTTCTTCTGATCCTAAAGAATATTTCATCGTCTATAAAGATTTCTCTTAATGTTGTGTATACATATTTTTTCTCCTCCATGGAATAATAACCCGGAGAGATTTCATTAATCGTTTCAATTAAAATCCTCTCGCCTCACTCCCCAGAGATTGATGGCCATCTTTTTTCATAGAGAACTAAACGCCTGGTGGGGTCACACCGTTTAATGTCACTTTCACCGTGAAGCTTAATTGCGCGAGGCGATGTTATTCGTTCCTCCGCGCCGTTAATTGCATCATTTTCACGATATATTCTCTGTAAATAATCACGAGTGCCGTATGAATATTTATACAGAGTGTCGAGGGAGGGGCGGGGGGGGGGGGAATATTTCCTGTATACTTACAACTATAACCAATCTTCCCATGAAAGTCAAATGACACTTTCCTCGATCTGTCTTCCTCTGGTGTTAACGGAATTTATGGGACGTATTATACAACTCATAAATACGCCAACTCGTTATCCGATCCATTAACACCACACTTAATAAAACCTAATTCCGTTCGGTACAATCAAAATTACACGATTGATTAACCATTCTCAAATGATAAAAAAGCAATTCTTCCCTCTCTTTGAATCACGATTACGGTATGAATATTTACACAAGGTGTCCAGTAGACTCACAACCGAGCTCTCCATTAACATCGAACGACACTTCTCACAGCCAGTTCGATGTTAAAATTTATCGAACCTTCTGTATAATTCACAAATATATCGTTTACCCGATCCACGAACGCAACGCTTGTTAATGTGTACTCGTTTCGTTGTAATCGAAGTTACGTTGGTTGATCTGTTCGTTATGAAATGGTAAAAGTTATCGCGAGAAAAAAAAGTTCTTCCATCGCCACGAGTTAACGACCGTGTAAGTACTTTTAATATCCGATAGTTAATATCGATAAATTGGTTCTATTAACTTTATCCGCCGTGCGCCATTAGAGGTCTCGGTGCTTCGTTAATTCGCGAGAAACGATCTCCGAGGGAAACGGAGCGGTTACATTTCCGTAATCGACGTGGAAGACTGATTTGAAAGTCGACGGACCGTAGAGCACGACGTAACCGACGACGAACAATGGAACACGCGACGAGAAAATAAAAGCGAACGCCGCGATTAGCGGGTCAGCCGGGAACTCGCGTACGACGAATCGTTAATGAGCGATTAAATAATAAGCCCCGCGGCTACAGGGAGCCACGCAATAAATCCGACTTAACGTGGGACGAGGGGGCGTGAGGGACGGAGGGGAGGGGAGGGAGCCGTATTATTTACGCGCTACGGTGACAACGTTAAAAACCCTAGAGGAGTAATAACCGAGAAGGTGTCCGCGGATTAAAAGCCGTGACACTGCTAGTTCCAGCGATTACTCTTGCTCGCAACGATGTAATTAAATCCGGCGATTAACGTTTGTTTGCCGTTTACGAGCTCGCTCGCTCTTTAGCGGTGGACGTCGATCGATATATTTCGCGAGTCGTTGCGCGGGAAAATTTGAACGCGGGAAGTGGAATCTCGAGAATATTAATTCATACGCAGGGAGTTAACAAAGCGTTTTATCACTTGTCGTGTGTTATAATTCTCGGTGTGAAATTTGTGTAAAACGTTTTTTTGTTATTTGTATGGTGAAATTTGTCGTCGAAAGTTGTTAAGTGATTGTTCTTGTTTAGAAAGATTTTCATATTTCGCGATCGAGGCGTCGCGCGGGAAAATTTGAGTACGAAGAGTGGAACTCGAGAGTATTAATTTATCGATATAAAGTTTGAAACGTTTGTTTATTTATATGTTACAATTTGTCTGTGAAATTTGTGTACAACGTTTTTTTGTTACTTATATAGTGAAATTTGTCGTCGAAAATTGTTAAATGACTTCTCTTGTTTAGAAAGATTTTCATATTTCGCGATCGAGGCGTCGCGCGGGAAAATTTGAATACGAAGAGTGGAACTCGAGAGTATTAATTTATCGATATAAAGTTTGAAACGTTTGATTACGTATATGTTATAATTTATCGGTGAAATTTGTACAGGAACCTTTTCTTATGAAATGAATACGAGTATTTGTGTCGTGGAAGACATTTGTTATTTTTACTAATTTTGTTAGCGATACGAGAAGGAAAATTTCCATGGTGTAACCGACTCCCGACAGTTACGTGCTTGCTTTAAGAACACCTCTGCATTCGATACACCTACAGTCGATTTTGTCCTATATAAAAAACGTACTATGTCAATTTGTTGCAATCGCGTGCTGACATCAGCGAAAACCAGTGGCGTAGTCTCGGATCAGACATAGGTAAAATTTGATTCGAATAATAGTTCGAAATTCAGCCCCTCGTTTCGATAAATTTTGATTCGAATGATAATTCGAAATTGAGCCCACGTTTCGATAAATTTTGATTCTTCTGGCGTCAACTATTATTCAATTCCACGACTATAGCCTTAGTATTCAATTTCAAGTCTCCATAGTGTCTCTTCGTTCAACAAGTAACGATCAGAAATTATTTCCATCAAATTTCACCTATTCACCACCGACTATAATCTAACATCACACCTAAAATTCCCTAGGTAACAAACGAAACTTATTTCGCCTACTCGCTCAACGTAAACTGCACTTCAATTGTACCCCTTACACGCCACCGGTAATCAAAATCAAAATTATTTCAATTACTTTTTACCCGTTCAGCATGAACTGTAATTTCACGGCTCGAATCCCACTTGTAACGAATCAAAATTATTCCATCACTCTTTCGACGTGAAGTGCTGCGATTTAATCGTACGCCACAAATTCAAATTTCTGCTCGACGACTAAACGAACAAAATAAATATTGTCTCTCTTGCATCGGTTCTTCGAACGTTTCGTCCGCGCGAGAATTTCGCTCGTCGCTGAACCGTTGGAACGATTAATTCCACCGACACGAATAATTGTCGCACGCGGTCGCCGACACAGTGACGGCGAGATGAGATTCCTCCCGCCACATTGCTGTTACACGCGTTGATGTCTCACTCGCGGAATGGAATTGATAGCGGCGCAATTACACGCGCAAATCGTGCCCGTCGTCTCGTCCGTCGCACAGCAAGGCCCGTCTGTCCATAAAATGACAATGTACTCCGTGCCAGAAGCGTGCTGGTACACGCTAAAACGTTTAGATCCGCGTCCGGAGATAACCTAACCTTCGTCATAGCTTACCGAGCACGACGCCGGTTCCCTCCTCGTGAGTTTTCCTCCCGTGCATCCGCCTGCCACCGCTTCGAACCAGGCTATTTCTTTGGGATGGAAACGACGTAACGGTAGGTACGGGTTCTTTTTTCCCTTTTCGAGCTTCGTGCTATCACTTAAACCACGAGCACGTATCATTTGTCATATTCGAGGAACAAATGATTGTGTCGGGGCACGGTTCATTTTCTCGGCCGGCTTTGGAACGGGATAAAAAAGAATTAAGAACAATTTAATATGTATCCAGTGTGAAGTATCTTTCTTCGTGCGTTACGAGTGAACGGTAAAATTTTTGCAAGGAAACAATATTTTTCAAAATTCTTTTTTAACATTCAATATATGAGAAATTCAATATATTGGGTTGATAATGGAATTGTATAGGATTATATTATTATTGAAATTGTGCTTAGTCGAAAAGTTCTTACCTGGAAAAGGAGAAGATTCGACCGACAACGCGATACATAGTTGTAAATTTAATTTATCAAAATGTTCGACCAATATCCAAGCAGTAATAGTACTATCTAGATTATCAGGAGATTGGTAATGTTTCACAGTGGATTGGTAATGTGTCTAACGGAGTGACAGTAATATTAAAATTACGCTTGATCAAGAATGAAAGTTCTTGCCTGGAAAGGAGAAGATTCGAAGGGTAGTGAAGCAATAAGTGGTTGCTCAGTCCGCGAGACTCCCCCCAAAGTTAAAAGACACAAACTTTGACACTGGATTATCGGATTAGTCGATCCATTTATCTAGATTATTGGTGCAGGTTATCTCCTTCATCATTAGAGTATTGATTTATCGTCTGCAGGTTTAATTATCCAAATGATCGTCACCAGGGCTTACGTCTACCTGACATTATCGATCGAGGTATTAAGCATATCCGAGTATAACCTGTTGCTGCAACAGGTATAGGTATCAACGATCCGTTGCTACATATAGTAGGCGTGCCTAGGCATGTGATGTTGCTACGATATATACAAGTATCAAATACTCCATCGCTACGGTAAACATGCCTGCACACGATACACTACCACAGCGGGGCTAACTGCACGTAATCCACTGAGACATTAGGCATATGTAAGCATAATGTGCCATTGTGATATGTTCAGGTAGAAATAATTATGTGCATCCATTGCTACGGTAGTTGTACCAAGGCGCAACTGTAACCATAACGAATGTAATTACACGTAATCCAGTGGTCAATTAGACATGCGTATTCGTAACCCGGTTCTACTAGATCCTATCTGCATCTGTTGCTATATACCAGCTATATAATACCAAGCAAAAGTACACTTTCTTATTTCGCTGAAAACTCTTTCCACGCGTAATAATTTTAAATGCCCCTTTCGTGTTTCTTGAAGCACCATTAATTGCCTACGTATCAAGAGGTAGACTTGGTACATTAAGTTTAGAATTATGCAAAAGTGAGTCGATTTTGCGCGATACAAGTAATGGAGCCTCTGGGTGCTTAACTTTCCAGCGTTACTTTCTGACTTTTACTCGTTGTAGAAATTTCTTAAGCGTCGTTTCTTATTATTAAACCATACATCTGGGTATAACGCGATGTCGTAACAACTCGTAGCAGCTGTGATGATAGAGAATGAGAGGAGAAGGAAAAGAGAAGGAGGGAAACGAGAGCCTAGTTCGTTCTGGGTGAGCGCAATAAAGTTCGGCCGTTCAAGGTCACCGAGCGGCTAACCCCTCTCTATCGTTAGATTTTTTTTTGGAATTTTATAACGCGTTCACTGTCGCGTCGACATTATTGATAATCTTTTTACGCAACTTCGTTGTCGGTAAGAATCTTACAAAGTACCAAATACACCAATTATTGAATAGTTCGCTTTTCCGTACTGTATAGTTCTGTACATGGGAAATTGGCACAGTAGGCGACGAGTTAGAAGGAGCGAGAGACAACAAATTTGTGTTTCTGTTTATAGTAACGTAAATAAAACAGTCGAGGCGAGCAGTAAACGCGAACTGGAACCCAATGCAAATATCTACGATACCTAGTATTGCGCCCGGAATAACCGAATCTACATACTTCAATGTTCCTTCGACATAACCTATCACGCTCTAGCATCGCACTCGGAATAAGTAACATCATCGTAACACTGCGACACGCATAGCAAAGCTTGCTTTAATCCAACGCCGAACATGCAGCTTGGCACGATTCACCTGCGCAATAAACACTCCCAAACATAATCCATTTCCGCGCCGAAGGCACGGTTAAATATCAAACTTAATGGTTCGTGAATCGATTCGAGCAATTCACCAGCTATCGCATATATTTATCGTTGCCTATCGATCGTATTGATCGATTTCATAAAAATATTATTAAATAACCATCAATAGGGTCACGTATTATTAGTGAGAAATAAAGTCACTTGATTTTTATCTGACAAATAAAATCTCCTTAACAGATAATACGTAACGTGAAGATTAATCGTTTCTTTTACAATACCAATTGTTTCGTCCAAGCACGTAGTTCTTCTAACCTGGAATATATGACACATTTTTTGAGGTTAACTTACAAGGGAACATGGCTGATTTTCACGTAACTTTGCACAAACGTTCATCGATTCGATCTAAGAACTACAACGAATTTCATTGTTCTCTTTTTCGACTTAAAAAAAAAACCCTTACATCACACCCTTAATTTTATTTATATTGACTTTTAAATTACGGAAAATATTAACGAATACTTTCAACGAAAATTGTACACTTTTCGGAGGCCTGTAGAATGATAGAAAAAATGTTGGAAATTTTCTTTTTTCTTCTTTTTTTTTTAATTTTAGCAACGAGAGTATCGATTAGATATAATCTTGGTGTTTTCCACGAAACGACCACAGCTAATTACCGTCGTGCTGCGCATAATTAATCCCGTGTGGACACGCCCAAACGAATCTTTCACTTTCGAATCCGTGCAGTGGCCGTGTTTTCGTGGAACGAGCGCAAGGTTCGTGGAAGCTCGAGAATTTCGCATTCTCGTGGCGCGTGTCGCGCGTGCTTTCCACCACGCGAACGAACGAGGAAAAACACAGCGGTTTCACGAGCGCGAGGAAATCTCGCATTCGCGCGGCCGGTGTCGCGCGTGCTCGTTTTTCGATGATAGGGAAAATCGAGAGAGGAAAAAACAACGTCCACTGATCGTAGAGTTACTTTACGTCGAGTGTTTTATAACGAGCGTACCGAGTACATGATTCGTAACAACACCGTGGCGCAAACAATGGCGTATCAAGTGGGTACGATTTAAAGATGGCGTATCAACTTCATCGACCCTTCCAGCGTTGTAAACACTCGAATCAAGGTTATGTTCGTTTCCTCGTGCCTCGTGACTTACATAGAAACAACATAGTTTACCAAATTAAGTCGCTACGATACGTTTAAAGATGGCGTATCGACTTCATCAGCCCTTGCAGCATTGTAAACACTCGTGTGTTTACAACACTCGAATCAAGGTTATGTTTGTTTCCTCGTGCTTCGTGACTTACATAGGACTTACACAGTTTACCAAATTAAGTTGCTACGATATATTTAGAGATGGCGTATCGACACTATTCGCCCTTGCAGTACTTTTAACCCTCCTGTACTCCGAAAATAGTCGAATTGAGGTTAGGTTGCTTTCCTTGGGGTCTCGTAATGATAATACAGGGGCTACACAATTTAGCAAATTGAGTGAAATATAAATCGTAGAAACGTATCGTGCGAAACAGAGTAAATTTAGGGGAAGAAACATGGATTTTTGTAAAACTTTGCAACAATAAAATGATATTTGTTGTAACCTTGATGATGAACTTTCGTAAGGCAAAAGAACGCATCAAGTATACAATATATTATTATATACAAAGATCGGGGTAAATGTAGGTCTTGAAGAACAATCGCGAGATCCGAGTAAGAATTACGGTAAGTTGTAGATGGCGCCACTGCAGCAGATATTTAGAAGAGATCTTACGCCTATGACTTGCCGCAATTTTCACTCCAGACTTACGATTGCTCCTCAAACATTACATATTTTCGTCTACGAAATTGTTTTCACCCTTTTTAAAACCTCCACCCCGGTATTTTACTTGTTGCGCAACTTTGGGGGTAGTGATCAATCCCTTGTGTACCAGCGGATCGAGAAAATATACGAGTGTATTATTTTCTCGATGCTTTGGGCCGAGTTTCGCGGAAAAACGGAGATCATCGATCGAGCTGTGATGTTTGTAAATCATAGAGAAGCGAGAGGATGCCATTTCCATTTCAACGAACGGTCACGTTCCTCGCTTAGCCTCGTTTGAATAATTCGCTAGTTTGCAGGAGAGACACGGTGCGCGCCGGTAGTCTGGTTTTCTGGCTGGAAAGTGTTGTGTCCAGCGACAACATTCCCGGACACATTGTCCAGCGACGTTTACGAGCCTGTTACACGCCCGTTGCGTCACCCCATCGCGCGAAATTTCACCCGAGCCGCGACCGAGCGAGCGCCATTTTTACGACGATCCCAGGCCATTATCGATCCGTGTTCCACGCGATGGTTGCGAAATTGCGGCGACAAATAATGATTTAGCGGAGTTCAGTGACGGAGGTGGAAAGGGAAAGGTTGTTGAATTTCACCTATTGAAAAATTTGTACAATGATACCAGTATGGATTTAAATATATTTATCAATGTGTTGAATGTTTCGACCTTGGAGGATGTAGATTCGAATTAAGTTTGCTCGACGTTTTTCTTTCCTATTTGTAAGAATCTAGATTTAACATAATTGAAGACTACTTTGGTCCCATTAGCAAGGTGTGACTGATTCTTCGGAGAAATCATCGAGGACTATTAATATTGAATGTCACCCTCGTACCTAACTCCACTATAAACCTTCCACGAACTGCGAGCCAACTTTCAAATTTTCCCTTGAAATTAATTCTCGGACTTATTAATATTTAAATTTGCCCTCGAAATTGATTCTCAGACCTAACTTTCAAATTTGCCTTCGAAATTAAATCTCAGACCTACCAAGTCTCAAATTTACCCTCAAAGTCGACTCTCAGTCCTACAAATTTTTTAATTTACCCACACAGTCAACTCTTAGAACTACCCTCAAATCTAAGCCTCAAATTGGCCCACAAAATCAACTCTCAGACCTACCAACCTTCAAATTTGCCACAAAATCAACTCCCAGGCCTACCAAGTCTCAAATTTGCCCACAAAATCAACTCCCAGACCTACCAACCTTCAAATTTCCCCTCAAAGTAAACTCTCAGACCCATCGACCCTCATATTTGCCCACAAAGTAAACTCTCAGACCTACCCAGCCTCAAATTTCCCCTCAAAGTCGACCCTCGGACCTACCGTTACACGTAATCCTCGTTCAGAATGCTCCGTCCCATCTAATCGGACTCATCTAGCCACGTTTACATTATCGTCGCCCGATTCAGCTTTTTTCATGCGGACCAGGACACCTCGATAAACAGCCTGGAGCATTCGACGCTGTTAGATGCGTCTCCAAGTGGCACTTCTTTATAATTACACCCAGTAAATCGTCGCAGGGCCGAACCATTACACGGCGATACCTTCACGGCGTGTAGATAATAATCACGTGTGATTCCGCTGTTAAAACGATCGGTACGGAGTTTTTCCTTTTTTTTTTTTCTTTGATACGACGAGGTGGCGGGGGACGTCCACCGACGGTGGACACTCACGCGGAAATATTTAATAACGATCGTAATCTTTCGTAAAATACGGTTCGCCGGGTCGCGTTAATTAACCGGCGAAAAATGCAGCTGGGACCCGTAGAAAACTCCACGGACCGTCCTTGGTCGTCCTCGTCGCCCTCCGTCGATTCATTTGAATAATTTTCTAGTTTGCAGGGCAAACACGACGTTCATGATAATCCGCTGTCGCGTCTGACGCTTAGTAACTGTCGCGCGGTCGGAACGCGGGCCGCGATGAATCGGTTCCTGAACGTCCCGTAATTTCAACGCCCCGCCATATTTCATCGACGCTCGCCGCTAATAATTGTATATTGAAACCGCTCGGTTGTTCATCATCACGGCCACGGGACCGGGGATCCTTTTTGTCCTTGTGCCAGGACTTCTCGTTCAGACACTGCGTATGTACGTCACGCGCGTCATTGAAAGCTGGACGATCGGCCCGATACCCATCCTGGGTATTCGATCTGCTCGGGTTTGCGCCAAGGGGGGATGATAACCATGTGCAGGATTAAAGTATTTTTTTTTTTTAAACTTTTGATCAATTTGACCTTTTAAGGATATACCGCTTGTGTTTTACGAGTGACTTATGATTTTCAGTCTTGTAGACTACGATTGGACTGCAGGATGAACAGATTTTTTTATTCACAGTTTCGAACTGTTTGGGTCAGGAGTGACGGTGGATTGTTGTAGGTATTGGGTTACTTGATATTTTAAGAGGATAAGTGTTTCATCGAAAGCTGAAGGTTAGGTCTCAGCGTGGGTGTTCGATGTACTCGACATACTCGCAGGATTTGAAAAATGGAATCATTTAGAAACATAACCTGAAATTTCGTTTGCAAGTTTTGAAAAATTACCGAGTTATATTTTTACCGATTATTATTACCGAATAGCTTTTTCCACCGTGAACAATTTTCTTTTATTTTAATAAAATTTTACTTTCATACAGGCATTTGATCGTGAATAACCACAACTTTCTTCTTGTTCTTTCTTTCTCAATGTGTTATTATAGGTTAGAATTAATAGCATCGCAACTAACTCGCGTTTTTTACATCGTTCTTTGCACGTACACTATTTTACTATGTAGTTGAACGTTATTAATGTATCTGGTTAAGTGAGATGTGTTTCTTTTTCCACCTTTTCTCAATAACCAAGAACGTTTAACACGAATGCTTATAATAATATTCGCTGAAAGGCTTACGTAATATCTCGTACGCAATTTTTAAATTAATTTACAAAAATTGATTTCTATCATTTGTAAGTACATTTTACAATTAACGACATAAATATTGTATACATTTGCAAAGCGTTATAAACTTTTTTAATATATTTCTATTATATTATTTCTATACTATTTTTATAATACTTTCTTATATTTTATTTTTAAGCATTTTTTTAATATATTCTTCGTTCCAAGTGATCGTAATCGAAGAAATTCCTTCGTTTCTATGAAAACCCAAAGAATCGTGTTTCCAATGGTCCGACTATGGCGCAAGTCTCCGAAAAAGTTATCGTACGACCATTAAACACCGTTGCTGGTCCGGTGACAGAAGTTTTGAATAATTCCCTAGTTTGCAGGGCAAGCACGATCCTCCTGGTAGTTCATTGTCTTGCCAGACACTCGGAAAGTGTCGTTCCCTTTCCGTTTGTGTTGACGCGACGCTCGGCATCGCCTACGATTCTGTTACAAGATGTTCCGTGGCATTTTTGTGCCACTGATTCAACGGTTCTCGATGCGTCACTCGTCGAATTAGCTCCTCGGCTTTATGACAAAAAGAACTACACGAGAATGTACACGAGCCTCTCCGGCGAGGGAAGTTTCTGGCGAGAAACACAGCGTCGAAAAAAATAGAAAAGAAATTGATTCTGGGAAAAATTGTCGAAACAAGGCATTCGATACGACGTAAAACAAGGCATAGGGAAAAAACAGAACAATTACTTTTACAACCGTTCGTAACTCCTGGTCGAAGTATTTTTAGAAATTATATTCAGTTTATTTTTGAAAATTTTTTCCAATTGATTACAATATTTTAAATTCGTTTAAAAAAGCAGATATTCGAGACCTTTGAGCGCCAGTGTATCCACATACGTGATAACAAAATTATATTTTTCACTAGATCGGAAACTCTCATTGAAATTCTAAATTTGAGAACCACTGCCACAAACAAGCCGTTGTCTATCGTACACTTGCAACCACTGTCCGATAACGATACAGGGTAACGAAAACCGTCCAAAATTGATTATTAACGCCAAATACTATAATTTTATTCCTTTTTTTAATTGTTTACAACCAGGTATCGCAAGACTGTACGACAACAAGTGTAACCACATTCGTGGTAAGAAAATCCGATTTTTAACTATAATTAATGGTAACCCATGTAGGAATTGCTGGCTTGAGAACCCCTGCCGCGGACAGGCCGTTATCTATCATGCATTTATCTCTCCATCATCGACGTCGCCTACAAAACGATTTATTCCGGTGTGCGCGCACGGATGCGAAATAATTCATCGGTCGTTTCCACGGATGCAACGCGGTACCGCGGTGATATCTACCTGACGGCCACCGCGAACCCTGACCGCCAGATAACGTATGGGTTTCGTGGATTTTCCGGTTTCAGCCGGCGGCGAGGTGACGAGGAAGGAAACAGGAAATGTCGTTTGCCGGGGACGTTGCACGTGAGCTGTACGCACGATGAAAACCAGCCGCTTTATCGCGACCAGCCGGGAGGGAAGTGAGTCGTCACGGCGATGCTCGTTTTTCAGCGTTCGTTCACACTTCCTCGCACGGTGATTTTCGGTACTGTAACTTGGCCCGTCGTTCTTTAGATCCTTCCGCCTCCAGCCATTCTGTCCCGGGACGGTAAAGCTTCGAACATCTTGGAATGTTTAACACGAGGCATATCGTGATCTAAGTGTCTACCATAGAGAGGATCTGACTTGGTGTGTCTACACGTGATGATAAAAGTTCCCTCTTGGAGATTAGAGAAGACACCTTGAACAACCTGGAAAGATTGTGTCGAGAGATGTTCTTTTTATGGGACGGTAAAGGTAATTAAAAAGGTAAAGCTTCGAAGATCTTGGAACATGGGCATATCGTGATCTAAGTGTTTACCAGAGAGAGGATTTAACTTGGTGTGTCTGTACTTGATGATAAAGGTTGTTTTCAACAGATTAAAGAAGACACCTTGAACAACCCTGAAAGATTGTGTCGAGAGATGTTCTTTTTATGGGACGGTAGAGGTAATTAAAAAGGTAAAGCTTCGAAGATCTTGGAACATGGGCATATCGTGATCTAAGTGTTTACCAGAGAGAGGATCTTACTTGGTGTGTCTGTACTTGATGATAAAAGTTGTTTTCAACGGATTAAAGAAGACACCTTGAACAACCTGGAAAGATTATATCGAGAGGTGTTCTTTGCGGGGAGTGAACACAAGATAACACCACAAGAATGGTGAACCAGTTTAGAGGGCATATCAACTGTGAATTAGTCATTTGTGTATGGTTATTTTGGGGACTGTTGTCTCCAACTCTTTAACATTTTTAAATGTTCGTAGACTTTAATAAGACGTCGAATGAACGTATGCTTCTGTTTTTGTTCCAGAGTCCAGACACACAGGACAACAAGGCAACAAGTGAGTATTAAAATGTAGATACACCGTGTATACGGAGTTTAGTCAACTCGGGATCGCTGCAAATGCCCCGGTGACGTATGCTCGCAGCAATTCTCTCGTTTAACGAGCTTTTCACGTCAGAAACACGTTCCAAGAAGCAGCTGGAAATCTTGAACAATAGCCCTCGATGCGTTCCATATCCTGCCAGTCGATTCTACATCGCTTTCCACTTAAGTTGCGTAGGCCACCGATGACCCGCGCCGGACTAACCGCAACAGACTTAGTAATTACATGCAGCCCGATGATACCCGTGAAATATGACGCGATTATGTTGCCTCCAACAGTGAAAGTATCGGTCGAGTCGATCGGAGAGTTCACCGTGGTCATCGGTGATGCACGCAACCAGAAATGACCCACGGCGAAACAAGCACACAACACGTAGTAATTACTCGCAACTCGGTGATACCGCGAAACGTTGCGCGATAACGCTTCCCCTAAGTGAAAACGTCAAACCATCTGATTAGAAAGTCTATCACGGACCTGTTGCTCATAATACGTACGTTGTTTTCATCTTATGCTGCACAGGTCACCCATGATGTACAGTGAGTTAACCGAGCTGCACATAATACTTGCCCGCAACCCGGTGGAACCATAAAATATTACCGTTTCTCCGGATAGTGAACTGTCTACATTAGAACGTTCATCGTGAATGATGGATGACTCGAACCCAGTCACTTTTCACCTTTGTCGTATGAGCCTCCGGATGACCCTCTGGCCAACTAACTGTTCTACACGTAATAGTTATATTTGTAGCATTTATACGCTTTGAAAATGACGAACGACCTGGACGAAAGATCCATCATACAGGGTGTCCCTTTTAACTTGAAAATATTAATTATCACTTGTTTTCGATGATGGAGAAAATGTTGGAGGAAAGGATTGTTCACCAGTTAATAGATCTCTTTAAAAGGGACAGAGAAGTATTTTGTTATATTTGAGTTTTTTTTTTTTTTTTAATAAATATTTTAAGTCAAGAATGCAATCCTTGGTGGCACCAAGAGCTGTTCACGCGCCGTCATTTTGCCTCTTCTATGCATTAGATGTCTCGTGACGTTCAGCGGAAGATGGACACTTTCGGTTAGAAATATTCATTGTAGTATTCTTCTGTTTATCTCAAAAATTAGATATTGCATACGTCTGAAAGGTGTTTCTCGAACTCTTCTCGTAGCCACAGGGCAGTTCTGAGACTCGTACCGCTCAAGTACCGCGCAGGCGTATGTTTACGAATGCATTTCTTTCGTAAACGACTCGGCATCGTGTGACGTCCCCATTTCGACGGGATTCGACGAAAATAATTAATACGTTTCCACGTAGGGAAGCGGTCGCGTCTCCATTAACGCGATTCAGGAAGGTGTTCCGCGAATCCAGCACGCAATCAGAGATCCGAAACCGTTCGTTTCTCGCGGGCAAGATCGATCGACTGTCCCGTTTTTGCCTGTTCGTTGCCGTGGTAATGAGTGCTGCCCCTGTAATGGCTCGCTGCATTAACATCGCGCCACGAGTACATCCCGACGTAGCTGATGTTCCGCGAGTTTCGAAGATCAACGCGGTCTCGGTAAAACCACGACTAAATCGGGGGGGCTTCATTGCTACAGATCAGCGATGATGTCCTCTCGCATCGTTGGCGCTATCATTGGATAATCTATGAAGCAATTCCCGAGGAATATAAATAACAAAAGGGAACGATGAACCCAGAGGCATAGATCTTCGTGATTTTTTTCGCTCGTCCTCGAGCATTGCTCGTAGTTTTCAATTTCGGGTGACCCGAATAGACGTACCGCGCAAAATCGAGCTACAACCACCTATGTCCGCAAGAGTAAAGTCCCTGTTGCGCGCATTCGATCTCCAATTCATAGAAGTTCCTAGGGTCCTCTAGAGGTCCTAAACAATTATCCAACCCTTTGAACTCTCCAAGTACACATTCCAACTGGCTACATAATTCCCGAGTCGCTTCTTCGTACACCGACGATATAATCGCTGTCACGCAAAAACACCGCCACGACGCCAAACTCCGTCATCCCTCTCATCCTCCTCCAATCCTCATCTCGCGTCCTCACGACTCACCCCCCGCGTGTTACGATACCAATCTCTCCGATCTTCTTCATCTTCCATTCGACGAACATCGCGTACACCGCGCGGCCCCGTCGAAATAGCGCCGACCACGTTCGCGCCACGAATCTCCCTCGAAATTCCGAAATAAATCCATTACGGTGCCCCCACTCCCCCCAGTTCCACGATCTCGCGCGATCGACACCTTCTTCGGTCGAGTCCGGGTTCTTGTCGCCTCGCCGGTAGCGCGTCCGCGTCTGCGCCCTCGCGGCGCGAAATTTTCGAGAGCAAAAAGACACGGCGTCCCGTAATATCCGAGTGATCGAACACGATCGATCGCTCGTGTCTTCGCGGTGCGATTTTTTCGCGGGGGTCCGGGGCGTTCTTGCCACCACCACCACCACCACCATCACCACCACACCCCCTACCACCCACCTCGTCCCTCGTCACGGGTCCCAGCTCGCGCGGAGGAGCGTTAAAAAAGCAGTATACCGTGCGTACAGCGGTCGTACAAGCCCCGGCGTGTCTTGTACGGGGTTTTTCTGCGCGGTTCACCGTGGAACCGCAGGAATCCCGCGATGAAATTGGAGAGAGAGGGGGGGAGGGGAGTGATGGTGGGAGGAGGAGTTCTGGGACGATTGCCGGTTGAACGAAGACACGTCGGTGGGGCGAGAGGGGAGGAAGTGAGAAGAGAGACGGAGAAAAAAGAAAGAAAAAAAAAAAAGGGGGAATCGACTTGCACGAACATTGTATGGACGTTCGATCGACGAAGCCACCGAGCTGAAATTCAATTTTCTCGATCGGAAAATAAACGACGTTAACTGACACGCAGCACGAGTCCCGCTCGCGTGATCGTACAGGCCGCTGACGGTTTTTTGGGGGCATACGACATGGTTGCCCGTAACACGCCTCCTGGGCTATCAACCGAGTCTTGTATTCGATTCACGCGAGACACGTAGGTCCTAGATCGAAGTGTTAATTACGGTTTTTGCGATCCCCGCCCCGATAAAAGTACTCGGGAGTGACGTGAATCGAGAATTCCATTAAAAGGATTGCGTCGCGTTGAGTGGAGAACGCGAGCTGGGCTCGTCCCTAATTCCCTTTACGACGGGGTGTCGTTTCGAGGTATCAACGCGTCGTGCTTCTGTGTGTTTATTATCCTCGTATACGGTAGGTGGGAGGGCAAGGAGAGGTGTCCGTATTGTTTTTGCCCGGTGCCTCGTATCGTGTTCCATTCGACTACCAGAGTTCGTGTCCGTAATTTGTACCGTCCTCGTGTTATAATGTCCTTGTACCGTCTCTGTGACGTGCTCGTATCGCATTACTTATATTTCGCGCATGCGTCGCGGATAGGCGTACTCCTTTTTATTTTTATTTTTTTTTCTCGACTCTCATACTTTCCTCGCACGGTCCTCGCACAGTGGTCTCGTACCGTCGCTTTCGGATATCGTTATCCACGCACCGTTGTCGCCCATCCGTAGAGGGATACGCTCCTCATGCTCTCCTGGGACATATTTTTTTTCCACCGTCCCGTCAGTGCACCCTGAAACGTTTCATCGAGCTCCTCGGCTTCATACCGTTTCTGTAATCGTTCCGAAACGTCCTTGCGCGGTGCGCCGTTGCGCCACTGTCTGCAGGTACTATTTCTCATGTTCTCCTGGTAACGTCCTTACATTGTCCTCTTACGCTGCCCTCATAGCATCTTTATACTATCGCAGTGTCACGCTCATGCCGTCCTGGTACTGTTCTCCTACTACTCCTGTGCTGTCTTCGTATTGTTTTTCCACCGTCCTCGGACTGTTACAGTATCGTTCGTGTACCGTTCGCGCGGCGCTATTGGACGTACACCAGGCCGGTATCGTCCTCCTATTGTTTTCATGCTATCCTCGTACCGACCCGGCATTGTTCTTGTATTGTCCTCGCGGTGTTTTCGTATCGTTTCAATAACGTCTGCAACAGCCCGCGTACCACTTTTTACGGTGTCCCGATTCCATCATCTTATTGTCCACGTATCGTCTTCGTACTCTCCTAATATTGTTCTTGTACCATCCTAGCGCTGTTTTCGTATCGTTTCGACAACGTTCGCAACAGTCCTTCCATAGTATTTTTCCCCATTGTCCGCGTTCGTTCCTCTTACTCGTACCAGTATCGTCCTCATGCTGTCCTGGTATTGTTCTTGTACCGTTCTCACACTGTTTTCGTATCGTTTCGGTACCGTCCGCGAGCCACGCTTCATGCTACCCGCGTACCGTCTTACCAACGCACTCTTACTATTCTCCTACTCCCCTGGTATTGTTTTTGTACCGTTCTCGAACTGTCCCTCCTCGATACTGTTCTTGTACCGTTCTTAGACTGTTTTTGTATCATTTCTATACCTCGTTCGCGGCACACCTCCGTTCTCCGACCACGGTCCTCCCATTGTACCTGCACCGATCTCATACCGTCCTGGTATTGTCCACGTACTGTGCTCACACTGTTCCCGACCGTTCGTGTACCATCCGCGGAGTGTTTTTGTGTCGATCCCCGTACCGTTCTCGTATTGTCCCGGTGTCCTCCTCCTTTTATCATCGTGGCTCTGCCGTACCCCTACGGTCCTCGAATACTCCACGTATCGTCCCCGGTGCAATTCCACCGCGATACCGAGCGCTCGCATCGAACTCTCCAACCCGTGTGCCTTACTTACTCCACCGCGTCCCGCGTCCCTCGTCGTCGAATAATACGATCGTACTCGCCGCGCCCGTGCTCGTTCCCCCAAAGACAGTTTCAATAAAGCCTTGCCAAGGTCGTAGCCAGTTGGTTGCACGTTGTTCGGTGCACACCGTCGACCCACGGATCCTGTCAGCGAAAATGAAGCCTCGGTTAACCGGTGGCTAACTGGAACTACTTGCAATCATGTTCCCAGATTGTCCTTGGGATAAAATCTACGCGTCGTTTCGAAACCCTCGTCACGGGCTAATGGGTTCGGGGCGAACACCCCGTGGAAAAACCCCCGATTGAACCGTCGAGTTATGCAAATATGGAAATTAATCTCTATCTATACGTAGCGCCCCGAACGGGGCCCCCGGGTGATGCGAACCAGTTGCTCTCGTTACAGTGTTACGTGTTAACGTACACCCGGTTAATCGAGACAATTATTCCGGAGAAGGTTCAGGTGTCACCCGTGTCGTCAGGGTGTAAAGCTCCGGTCGTCTTCCAAAGGATCGAAGGACGGAACGGTGGGTAGACGGTTGCGCGTCCTACGTCGCGGCAAGAAACTCCGTCGTTCGTTCATGCGAGCGAAATTTCGCTACAGGCTGCCCATTGGCGGCGGGGAGTACGAAAACGAGCAACTCGATCGGGCCGCAACGCGATCGAGGTCGCTGCGCCCGCGAACGGAGCCACGGCAATTAATGCAAATCGGGCGATCGAAGATACCGCGGTAAGAATTCCGCCAATCGTAATTTTCCGTATCATTCAACCGTCCCCGGACGGGACAGGAATTCATCCGTCGAGCACCACCTAGTCGTTTCTTTGCCACGGTGGCCATCAATTTACGAGTCGTTTCTCGTCCGTTTATCGATTGCCCTCGTTCATCAGGCTTTTGAAGCAGCGGAGAGTAATTAGCGCGTCCAAGTACCGGTAATTAATTTGTTTCCGGCCGCTTCTTCCCTACACGGGGACAGAGAGAGGATCGAGCTTCGATTGAACCACCCCTTCGTTGCTCAGGGGTCAAGTAGAATTTTTCTGGAAAGAATTTTCGGCTTTGGGTAGTCGTCCATTTCGAGCTGTCTACGCAGAACACCGAATTATAGAGAAGCAGCTCTCGCGCGAGACGCATTATGGTCGTGGAGAACGCGCCAACGTGGACGAGTACTTGGTTAGATTTAGGGCCAACGCCCAGAAAACCCTGCCCTTCTCTCGCTGTACCTTTTTTTTACACACGTGGACACGAGACGGGCCCCGCTGAGGCCCACTGAGTAGCCGCGGCGGTTTAGGCCCAGACGATCCTCGGCCATAGGCGTGAGCAAAAAATCCGGGACCGTGATTCGGGGGCTTTGCTCGTAGATTCGTCGAGTTGGGAATAAATTTCTCGAGCAGACGAAAGACGGTTTTATAGGGTACGTTCTACATTTATACCAGGTGCGTCAATTTAGTGTGGAGAAATTTCAAGATTGGATAAACGATTCTGAATATTGTCCCGGTAGCCCAACTTGGCCCTAGCGTAGCTCAGAGGAGGTATTCCTTCGCTGTGAATATTGATCCGTGCTCGAGTGTTCTAAATACATTTTTACAGCAGTCAAAGGACAGTGTCGTAGGGTATGCCCTAGATACGAATCAGGTGCGACGATCTATCGTGAAAGGAATGCTAATTGATTGTGTATATGTCTTTGAATATCGAGCTGCTGGTCTAACTTAGCCGTAGTGTAGGTTAGAGGAGGTATACTTTTGCCGTGAATATTGATTCGTTTCAAAAGGATTCCCAGCTTCAGCAGCGTCGTGTTCCACGTTTCCAATCCCAAAATCGAGTAACACGAATGCAGTCCCGGGTACGGCACTGTTCGCTCGCAAACAACAGAGAACAACAGGATTCGAATCCCGGTTGCAATCAGCGTAACTCCTTGCATCGACTCGATTCCATGGAGTTCCCACGTTGCACGGGTCGATCTGCATACAGAATTCCATCAAAAGCTTGATCCAAGGGTTACTCTCTCCCTTGGTGCCCCATCGACACGATCCCTGACCCCCATCGGCCGGGTCGATGCATCTCACGCAAGAGCTCTTGCAACAGCTCGGCCTGGAACGCACAAAACGACCGTCGAGTGAAGCGACGAGGTGGTATTGCAATGTGCACCGTGCCTGGCAATTAGGTAAGCTATGGGGAATATCGCGAGCAGAGTTCGGATTGTGTAAGGTACGTTCTAAATCCTTTCCAACGCTCCGGAGAAATATAATTGAATCTTTGAGAAGAATTTTCAAAATCGAAAATTAAAATTTTATTCACTTTGGATTTTACGTACGACACTTTCTATTATTAGAGATATGCTCCACCGTGATAGGCCTAGGGCTCAAAGATCGTTAGACACCGATAAATCTTAAATTGCTGATGTTTTTTATAAAATTTTCCCCTCGATGTCGTACGACGATAATTTTTTGCAACTGCGTCTCACGATACCGTTGCATTGATATTTACTGTTACTGTATCGATATTGTTAGGGAAAAATATTATTTCTCTTTGAAAATAATTAATTCCAAACCAGAAATAGATAACCCATGACGGATCTTTCTTTCTCTCCGCGATACGATCCGTCCATCCGGGAGTGTATCGTTTGCAACAGGATCGACCACGCCTGAAACCCCCCCTGTCCCCGTGCCCCTTGGAATCGTCCATCCAGCATCGCGACGTCAGCGTTTCGTTTCGCCGAGCATCTCTAGCCGTGGTCCCAACGCCACCGAACCCCTCCGCGGATCCACCCCTGCGATGATTTCTCACGAATCGGCCGTGCCCTACGCCAATGCGAGCGCGCGCGCGCGAAGGGAAGAGGCACGAAGCACGAAAAAGAGTTTGCCATCGGGCGAACACTTTCCAGCGCGGCGAGCGCGCGGAGTTCCACGACCGCGTTTCGGGACAACAGCACGCCGGTACCCAACCAACGTGGGGGCCCCCCGTCCTTGGTCCGTGTCAGTGGCATAGACCATACAGGGCCCGTTCAAGGTCGAACCGAGGCGAGCCGAGCGGCCGCGACGGCTCACGAGCGCCCCGACCCGACCGCGACCGAGCGGGCTCGAGTCTCGCCTCGACCGGCCGAACGGCTGCTGTCGGGCCAGTGGGGCTCCGCGCGTGGGGCGTGGTGGGGGACGCGGGGGAGAGGGAGGGGCGGCGGTGAGCCGATCGAGGGCCTCAGCCAAGTGTCATCCTATACCCGTGTGCCTGCCACGTCGTTTCGCAGCGTCTTAACGCACATTAATGCACGCTCTCTGTGTACACTAAGACGACACCCGCCTTTGCCCGCGGTTTTCGTTTCTTTCTCGGTTCTTTTACTTCTTCTTCTTCTTCTTCTTCTTCTTTATTTTTCTTTCGTTTTTCTTTTCTCCCGCTGTCCGCCTTCCGTTTTTCTTTCCTCGTTTTTTTTTCTCTTTCATTTCGTTTTTCAATTTTTCTTTTCTTTTCCATCTTTTTTTTTTCGTTCGATTCGCCGGTCGGTTCCCTCCTGTCCCTCCGCATCGTCGTCGACTTTCGACGGAGAAACGTTTGTTGCTCGTTTTTCGAGATCTTTCGGGGGTTTTCGTCCCGTCTCTACGGCCCCCGGGGTCTCTACCGTGACGTTTACCAAGAAACGAGGTTTTCGCGGTGATTCCTGACCAGCCACGAATTAAACGGATCCCCCAGATACGAAATCTCGGGAAGCGTGATCGATCGGTGCGGACTGCTACGGGGGATTCAGGGTCGTCGACTCCGGTCCAAGAGAGGAGTTCACCGATGCGGGAAGATTCGAGTTGACGATTTTGTTGCTAATTGGCCCACGCTCGATCGATTGACGACGTCTTCCGCGAGATTAACAAGCCACGGTAATTATTAATACGCGCTGCATTGTTGGCTCCGTTGTGCGCTTGGGATATTCTCTCCATCTGTTTCGACAAACTGACTCGAGAATCCTCGTCTGTTCATTGCATAAATTTATTATCACAAATTCCTCCAATTTATTAATCGTACATATTCTGTCTCATACATATAGCTACATTAGAAAGACACAAGCCATTAAAATACATTTCTGATGCTACTTTCATTGTCTGACATTATTGAAAATAATTCAAGTTATTCTAGATAATCGAAAATAGTTTCAACCCTCGTCCTAGGTAACACATAAACTACCCTCTTTTCCAAAATTTCAACACTGACCTTCTCATTCACCATCCACAATTTTGAAAACGGATTTCATCCCTTAAATATAAATATTAATAGAAGGAGAGGATACTGGTGTTCCTCGATGTTCTATCCGTGTCTTCGTTGTTTCGTAAAAATGAAAAAACTAGTCGATTCCATGATTGGAAAGATATTATCCCTGGGCAGGAAAAGCTCAGCGATATCCGAATGTTGGGGTTTACAGTTAAATCCAGGCTCCCAGCGGCTGAGTCTGGGTTGGACCTTTTGGTAATTCCTGGATTTATAGCAGCCGGTTCCTCGGAGGCTGCAATTTCAGGGATCGCTGTCGGACGTAACCGGCGTTCGAGATACGACCTTCCTTGGCCAAGGATTACGGCAGAGCCGCCGACCGATTTCAGCAATCTCTCTCTCTGCGTGGACCGGTGTGTTCGTGATCGTCTGATGTAACAGGTTTCGCCCCGGCCGTGGCAACGAGCCACGGAGAAGCAAACACTGGATTTCAAGGTTATTTAATAACAGGAGAACCAATGGAAAGCACTTAGCGGCATGCAATGCCGATTGAATCCTTTTCTTCGCGACGATTAGACAGCGGTGGAAAAACCTGCAGGAAAGTACACCGAGTGTTTTGCATTTCCTGCGTTTCGACTATCAGTGACTGGCCATTGTCTCTCGATGTTTATCTTTTTCTTGACGGTATACAGGGTGTGCAAAAATAAATTCCGCTTGGAACGACGTCCGGACTGGACTGATTTTTTAGTGTATAAGTAGACTGTTCATTTATTTTTGTTTATTTTTTACTTTGGCTGTATAAATACATATAGGAGCAGAGTAACGTCACCAGACGTCCGGACTGGTGATTTTTTTAGTGTATAGGTAGACTGTTCATTTATTTTTGTTTATTTTTTACTTTAGTTGTATAAATATTTTTTTCCCCATAATTTTTTTTCCCAAGCTTTCATACGTACACTTTTTTCTAAGTTTTTAATTGTTATTTCAAATTTGATGTATGGATACAAATAGGGGAATATTCTTTTCCCCTATAGATATATCCCCTATAGATAGATATATCTATCTTTTTAATTTTTTTTCCCCAAACTTTCATACGTACACTTTTTTCATAGTTTTTAATTGTTATTTCAAATTTGATGTATGTATACAGGTAGGGGAATATTCTTTTCCATTATTCGGATATTATCCTATGGGATACACCGTAGAATTTTTTTTCGAGTTTCGAGGTGTAGATTCTTCGGTAAGTTTCGATACTTAGACAAGAGTAGTGGGGATAATATACTTTTACAATATAAAATCAGTATTTTACTGGTTATTTCAAACTTCATTCACGTGCAAAGACCAAGCAACGATCTTCCCCTCTTTTCTCGAATATCATTCAAAAGTCTACACAGTACTCTCCCACTTCTTCCAAAACCATATCCTCAATTTTCAACAAAAATCGTACAATTAATTTCACGAAACGAGTCACACGAAATAATACACCTCGAGCACCGCCGAGAATATCCCAAATACCCTAAAACGCGAACGCACCGTTGTTCCGAGACCTAACCTCAAACGTCTCGCGAAACTTAACCTAAAAATCGATCGAGCGCCGCGATCGGTATAAATCCCAACGGAACGAAAGACGTTTTCAGAGCACGTAAACCACGTTTACCCGGTTACCAGTAGGGAAGATTTTCCACAAAAAAAAAATAAAGCGAAAAATATTCGCGCGAGCGGTTCACCCGTCAGCCATGTGTCAGCCGGATCGTTGGAACTCGACGCCATAAAAGGGCTAAACTTGATACGCAGACCATTGCACGGGAGTTCCGTTAAATCGGCCCCCATTGACGCGGTCTCCGATTTTCACGCCGCGTCCTTCCGGTTCGCGCGAGCTCGTTCGCTCGCTCGTTCGCTCGTTCGTTCGTTCGTTCGCTCGCGCTTGCGCGCACGCTCGGTCGTCGATCGAGCAGGGCGACGAGCGTCGATGGCGCGTCGTTAATGCAAAGTAAATCGCGAGCCGGAACACGCGACTTGTCGCGCGCGTCGACAGGCCTGGCAATGAGCGACGCTGTCACGTCGTTCGAGATAACGGGCCACCTGGCCAAATAGGCCTGCTCCGAGTCCCATCGGAGGGGCCCCGAGAGGATCGATAACGCTCGACCGTTTCGAGTCGAACGTCGATCCATATTCCATCGCTGATCGTTCTGGATGGAAACGTTTGTTCTCGTAACGAGGCGCGTCGTTAGGATTCTCTCGCGACGGGGGACTCTCTGTACGGGAGGGGGTGGGGGTGGGGGAAAATGGTGACTTGGAACGGGACTGGATTCGAGACATTCCGCGGGGAGAATTCGCGGGGAGTATTTCGATCAATTAAAACGCAGCTTCGATACATGTGTACGGTGGAACAGTTTCGATACACGCGTAGAGGTTGCGTTTGGTTTTTTTTTTTTAGTAAGTTTGAAAGACAGGGTAAGAATAATTATTCTTTATAATTTCATCATTTTTTATTGTATATTGTATCTTGAAAAGTAGTTGGGATTGGGAAGATTTCTTTGAGAGTTTTTTTTTTTTTGGGTGAGAATGTGGGCGAAGAATTGTTTCTCGAGAAAATAAAAGAATTAATTTTATTATCTTGTATCATTGGAATTTTGGTAAAGAGGACATGGGAGAAGTATTTTACACCGATAGTGATTTCAATTTTAATTGGAGAAATCTTTGGGCAATAGAAGATTAATTAATCGTTTTTCAAGACCGAATAACACATTGTGAGAGTCGAATACTCGTGTGTGAATTGATTCGAGTCAATTCTGGAACAGTTTGGGTCGCATCGTGACGTAAACGTCGAGATTGAGTTACTTCGGCCCCGGTCACGTCGCTTTGGCTCCGGTCGTGTCGGTCCGCACCTATCTCTCGCGTCTGTTCCGATCAGTCTGTATTTCAAAGAACGTTACCAATTCCCTAATCATTGTAACAATATTCCCGGAACTTTCGACCGATTTGAAGATAGTACACGTGCCACAATTTCCCAGAAATGTAGGACCGACCTATTCGAAACGTACCGTTAAGATCGCAACTCGAGTCAAAGAACCTCGCGTCGTTAAAATCAACCGAAAGCGGTCACCGTCGTTCGATTTTTCTTCTTTTAGAAGGTTCACGTCGATACCATTGAGAGAGCTCGGTTCTCGATGTTTTCGAGCCGATAATGCTGCCTTTGTGACGTTGAAAGAGGACCCGGCGCTGGTCCTCCACCTTCTTTTTTTTTTTTACCCAACGACAACCGTAAAAAGGCAATTATGGTAATCGGGAGATGAGTCGGTTGAAACGAAAAGGATATTTTCGGCGGTTGCTTTAATTTCTTCGAGAGTCCACTGGCCGCGGGAGATAACGTTACACTGGTAATTGGTTCGCAGTGTCGGCTTTGAATAGAAATAAAAGCAGTCAGGACCGGATTGCTCGTGTTCGATAAGAACGGAGTGAAGAGAACGAGAAGAACAAAGGTATCGTTTCACGACGGGTGCATTGGTTTTTCTTTCGAAAACGAGTAAGAATCGAGTGCCACGAAGCTACGTCCTATTCGTTTCGTAAATGACGATACCCCGAACGGGGTCATTTCTCGGCCATTTCTCCCTGGACGCGATTAAAAATTAACGAAGACGGAAAATGGTGTTCCGAGAGACGGTTGGTGTGACAATAATGACTGAAATTTTTTGAAAGCATCTCTTCGAACAAAAGAATCTCCGCGATCGAAAAAAGTTACTCTAAATTGATTCAAAATTGTGTAAAAAATTATTTTAAAAATACCTCTGGTCGAAGAATTTGCACCGGCATATAAGTGACACGTACCATTTGTACAGTGTAAATAATTTGCCACAAGAAAGTTCGTAATTTAAATTTTAAAATTGCACAAATTCAGTTGACGTGTTTGTATAATTGCCTCGAGTTAGAATTAAATAACAGAATTCCCTCGAGTTAAAATTAAATAACAGGAGCTAACACTGTGTTTAGCTAAATAAAATATTGCTAACACTGTGTTTGTAGAAATGTTTAAGTTCATATTTTGGATCGTAGAGCGCCCTATGCTTAGGAAAACACTGCTGGAGAGGGTTCGATTAACGATTCAGTTCGAATTAGATTAATTGCCAAGGTGAATGCATTATACAAACGCTCGGCCCATTGAAATTTCAAATTAGCATCGTTACAAAACGAAACCATTGTCGAAGCCGATGAATTGAAATTCAACGGACACAACGGGAAAGTGTGCCCCTTTGTTATTCAATTCCGCATTCACCGTTCGTATCGATACACATATTCGTCCGGATACACGAGGACACCTGAGTGATTTCAATTCAGAAAGCTGACGCGGTGAACTCGCGCGCGCGCGCCACCCTCGAATCGCTTCGGCGTGGCATTAATATTAATTAGAATTAGCGAATTAATAAGTGCTCCGAAGTGGGTTTCGTGTGAACGTGACCCCGAACCGTGCAAGCGTCTTCTCGCGGTTAACTTGCCCGTTGCGTTTGCAATTTTTTTTTTTTTCTCCATCTTGTCGTATTTTTGTAACCAGCCAACGTTACGTACACACGTACGGTTATTTTAAAATCGATTAAAAATCTTGAAACACGCCCTCGACGATTGGACAAGTAAACGATCGCGTATTCGACGATTACTCGTTTCCTAGAAGTACATTGGAAATGTGAGAGGTGAGAAAATGGTCCATTTGTAATTTTTTAAGAATTTTATCTTGCCTCGTTTCTTTCTCTTTTATTGTAAAACACTACTTGGTAAAAAATACCACACTTCGGATATACCTGTCACGGTCATCTGCGAATCAAAATTCTGACCAATGAGAGCACCGCGTTCCTTCCAAGTCGGTTCTCTTCAGTTCTCAACGATACATATTCACCGAAATGAATCTCTCGATCGCTACGAACATGATTCGAACTTCACGGTCGATATTCGTTCGCAAGTTCGTTCGATGCGTCCTCCTGGTTTTCCATTGGTGCGTTCGGAGTCACCGGGACTGAGGAAAAAAAAATGGACGCCTATCGGTCGAGAAACAGGGAAATCTCGTTGACTGACGTTCGGTCGGTCGATAAGAAACGATTCTCTTTCAGCTATTAATTAAAGTGGGATCGGTGGGGCACGGGGGTCGTAGGGGGGGGACGTCCTCACGTCCTCACGTCCTCCTCGTCACCGTCGCCCCGGGAATTTCCTGATATTTCCCGCGCTCGATGAATTAATTGCTGATTCCTCGCAGCCCCCGCCAGGTCCTCGCGTGCCTTTTTGCGATTGTAATTCGCTTCCTACCGCCGCTAGAAAAACCTCACCAGGCTGCAATTAAAATCCTCCGGCAGCTGGGACCAGCTGGGTCGATGCACCTTTCTATAGGGAACCATACGCTGTGTAAAAACTATGGAAAACGTCCGTTTCGCGGTTCGCGTCTGCTGAGAGGTTTTCTTCGAGGTGTCGGTAATTGTTCCTCGAGTTTATTTTACGGAGAGTTCCGGTACATGATGGCGCGGGATCAGATGCGTTCTTCGATGGCCTCATGAATGAAGTAATCAGTAGCCTTAGGTGAGATCATCATCGTAGGATCGATGGACAAGTAGTCGGTACTGTCATGGGAGAAAGAAATAAGTTTGGAAGAGTTTTTGATGGAATTGAAAAAAATATTCAATTGGTTGCGTCCTTCGATGGTTGTATGAATAAATTAATCAGTAGCCTTAGGTGAGATCATCGTAGGATTGATAGACAAGTGGTTGGTACTGTCATGGGAGAAAGAAATAAGTTTGGAAGAGTTTTTGATGGAATTAAAAGAAATATTCAATTGGTTGCGTTCTTCGATGGTCATATGAATGAAGTAATCAATAGTCTGAGGTGAGATCATCATCGTAAGGTTAATAAACAAATAGTCGACACTATCATGGGAGAAAAAATCAGTTTACAATATTTAGAAGATTTAAGAAATAATTGATTACCATTTTTCGAGTATTTCGTCACTGAGATCTCCGTGTTGCTTTCACGTCGAAATCTTTCTCGCTCACTTTGCCATTATTTATTTACTTAATCGCGATACCAATATTCGGAGCGTCTTACCCTTCATTACCATATTGATTTACGTCACTATTATTATCCGAGCGGAGCATACTCCGATGTTATTAATTTCCTCGTAAGTGGAAGCAAAGGTCATGTTTGTTTTGTTTAACGAATTGTCAGTGGTTTTATTAACGAAAAGTGGAGGTGTCGTCGTTTAAATTGCAATTTTTGCGACAAGTGTATCATAGTAGTGTCTTGCACGAAACACACTTTCGAACTCCTCGAGCTCCCGAAGCGTTAATTATTGACTTAGCTCCGCGGCGATTGTTAACTTCGACTCAGCGTGTAAAGAACTTCTCCTCATTACAGAGAGTTATTTACAATCAACCGTGGAGCTTGTAGAATTCTCGCCGCAAACCGTCTTTAACAGTTAGATCGTAATTTACATAACCATACGCGTTACGAACGATAGTTCGAGGCAGCCACCAGTATTCGTCGAGAGTTATTTTGTATTAGAAATTCGCGGCGAGAAACAGACTACCGCGGCTTTCTCTTTAAAACGTCAACTTTAGCAGGTCTTTAAGTATTTATAGTGCAATGCAACCGGTAACTGCTACTTGTTCGAAACCTTACTTCCGCGGGGAACGTTTGTTTCGAGACAATTATCTTCTTCTTCTTCCTTTCTCCGGACTGTCTCGTAAAGAAAGAAGAAGGAGAAAAATATTACGATATTCTTGGAAACTTCTACCCGGGACGTATGTTTCACTCGACATTGATCGATTAGAATCGCCGCGATTTAAATTCATCGACGTGGATCGATATTGCGTCGTCGTGTTTCCGGTCGCGTCGCTTTGGCCCAGTCATGTCGGTCCGGGTCGACTCGAAACGATCCATTCCGATTTTACGCGTTCTTACGTACACTGGCGTTCAAAAGTTTGGATCAACTTTCGATATGCAAAATAAACGTTCTTCTCTCCTAAATAATTTCCTGAAAGTATTAAAAAATATTGCTTGGTTAGTACTTGGTATAATATATACACAGTTTTAACTTTGATCTTATACCCAAGTAATGATCTTTTAACGTAAAGAAATAAAATTTTCCTTAAAAGGATTATGCATCTGTGTACAAGAAATCGTTAATTTTTATAAAGATCAAAGATTGCAAACCGTGTATAAGAAATCGTTAATTTTGATAAAGATCAAAGATTGCAAACTTTCGTACAATTTCCATGTGAATTGTATTGTACCAAGATCTTGGGCCATGTGCGACCCGTAGATCGCACAGATCGTACAAAAACACACCTGGAGAGCTGAAACAAATGAATGTCCAGCATATTGATGCCCGTGACCATCGAAACGACGACGCTACGCACCGTGGCATAAATTTCCACGGTAAAAGTCACGGATACCTGCTCGATTTATTCCCGCGCTAATTTTACACATCCTGTCGCGCGAACTGAGGGACATGTTTCCTGCCAAAGCAGGTGCAAAACTTCTTTCAGTGTTTCGAGCGCGATTGTAATACACGATGGAAAGGGTGTGGAAGATAGTGAACGAAGAGAGCCCTAACGAAAGCGTCTGGAGTGGAGAAACAGAGAAACGGGTAGAACAAAAATGTGGAGTTTATTGTTCAAGGGCGTCAACGGGCCGCCTGAACGTTACACATGAACCGTATACTTAGCAGTCGTATAAGAATGGAGAGAACACGATGGTACCGTAACGAATGCATCACCGTTAAAGGAGAGAAGACTAGGAACGGGTGTAAAAATATTGCTGCTTAAATATGCAGTCATCTAACTGTACCCGCTGTATGGCTCCTCTACGGACGACTTTCCATTGAATATAGAAAAAAAAAAGAAAAGAAACGACTAGGAAAAAAAACGGAGGGACTGGTCAGTGTCAAGTGGGTCCGTGAACTTGGATACGACTTCCTGGAACGAATGTTATTAGGTACTTTGAAAATAAGTATCACGTCCTAGAGAAGCTCTGTTGCTATCTAAACAGTATTTACTAAAATTTATTTTGATCTCAAAGTGCCACGTATCTGCTGCTTGGGTAACGTAAAATATGGGACTATTCGTTTATCACCTCGAAGGATTGCATACCCCCAAAATGGGGGGTATAAATAATGATTGAATAAACCTTTGATTCAAAGTATCAATTGCGATTTATTTTGATTTTAAATATGTTGCATATTTGGGTAATGTAGGTACAGACTATTTGTTTATAATTTCAAAGTGTTACATAACCCCAAATTTAGAGATAATATTAGGTGTCCTGAACCTCTGAGTATTAGATTCAATGATGTTGGATATTGCACGAGTTACAGACACCATTAGGATCCCTAATCTCAGAGTATCATATATCAGGAGACCTTAGATATTACAATGTGGGTCCTTAACCTCTAACGCAAGTGTTTCACATCTCGAAGTCTTAGCTGCTATATAAATTACGAACTATCCCTAACCTAAAAAGATTACAGATCACACGACCTTGGATATCACCATGAGTACTCAATATTCATCTCTGAGTATCACAGAGCCAAAAGTTTTAAACACTAAGTACTTATACAAGTACAGAACACGAGAATATGGATCCACCTAACCTCAAAGTACAAAATCCCGAAAACCTAAAGTACCGATCAAATTTTAAATCACTCAAAACGATCGTAATTCCCAAGCGTTAGAAGGCCCCTCAGGGCCCCGAATCGTAAAACCCTCCGTTATTTAACATTTCAATCCCACGATCCACAGGGATGAAGAAATCCGAAGAATTTCGTCAAAGTGATCCCGAGAGTGGTCGGTCCGATAAAACAGGGAAAAGATGGTTGGCGTCCACGGGCCATCGGGGATAACCCCCGTTGTTCGCCACGTAGACACGGGAAACATGTTTAGGGAGCCGACGTACGATTTGAATAATTTATAACAGCCGCGCGAAACGGAAAACCGCGGCGCGAGAGTCACTCACCGGCAGCCCCGTGTCCGATTCTAAGATACCGGCGATTAACCCGGCCATTTTTCAACTTTATAATTGGCTGGTACGGGTGAAGCAATTATCGCTTCTTTTTCGGCGGCCGGGAGTAGGTGTGCGTGCGCGTGCGCGTGCGCACGCGCACGCGCGCGATTTATAACGATTTATATTTATGAAGACAAGCCCGCCGCGCGGCGGTATTAGCTGTCCCTTTCCAGTTTACGCTGATCGTACGATTTTAACTGGTTTCACCGGCCGTCTCTCGGTTATTTAACTCGTTATTTAACTCGTCCCCGCGGTTTTTACCAGAGCCCGCAATTTGCTAGCGGAGCCGGCGCCGCGGCGAAATAATGTTCCCCACGCCCGGAAAAGAAGATGAAAGAACATCGAACGCCAGCTGAGGACGAATAAACGCTCCGTACCAACGTTTGATAAGCGGTTTGTACGAAATTATCGACCCGCTCCCCTCTACCCACCTTCTCCCTCCCTGTCCATCTTGGTCGCAATTAATCCACGTGATTATTTAAAGAAACACGAGAGAGAGAGAGAGAGACTGGTCGCGTTGTTCATTTTGCTCGCGTAAAATTACTCGATATGATAATTATACCGGTCGTCGTTCACTGAGAAACGCGATCCGCCATTTTTCTTCTCGGAAATTTTTGAATATCGTGGGCCAGGTACTGAGACGGATATTTTATTTAAGATAAACGCTCAGTTTGTTTGAAGAGAAAGTGCAAGGGTAGTATAGAAGAAACGATGGAATGTGTTTCTTACGAGCCATGGTCTTATAACGTGAAGGTGGAAGGGAATATCGATTATCCTAATTAGAATCGTATAATTGTACATGAAATATGAAGTTTAATATTTTAGCGTGTGTATAAGTACATTTGGAAAAGTTTCACTCCACCAATTGCACCTCCACGCTATAAGATCGTGGCTCTCAAGAAATACGTTCGATCGTTTTTTCTTGTCTCGTTAGATATAGGAAATTTTGTATTTCAAATTGATGTTCGATTGGACCCAACAACTTACTTCCTATTTTTTAAAATAAAATATACATTGATAAATTCTTCCTCAGAATTTCTTTCTTAGAAATACAGTTTCTTGCTCGCCGTGATCTCACAACGTAGAGGTTATGTATTTCATATATTCAATTTTTTTCAAAAATATACATTCAGTAATATAAAAAAAAACTCACTATTTCGAGTACGATGCAACAGGTTAGAATCAGGATGATTCCAGAGCCTTTTGGTCAATCTCGATTCAACGACTCGCTATCTACTTTCTGAGATAAATTACAAATCGTTAAACAACCTTCTCTGAACAAAGAATCTCCGTTCCAGAATGTAGAATTGCCTTAATAATCACCCAATACAAAAGATCTCTCGAAACGATCGGCACCTATCCCCTGTACGACGTCCCGTAGATACGTAGCGGCACGTTGTAAAAAAGTGTGAACCGTTCAGCTGCGTTCACCTCGAACACCGTGTTCACGGTCGATCCAGGCCGTGGGCCGAACGACGAAGCGTGAGATTAATAATCTAGCTTTTTCGACGCGCGCGCCACTCGCAAATTAATGCGAATGCGGGTTTCCGGCGCGGCGAACCATCGTGGCCGTTGTTTATTCGTGTCGGTGAACTCCGTGATCGGGGTCCGCGGCCCTTTGTTTCAGCTCCCCCTCGAGGGTTCACCGTGGCCCCGATGCTACGGTTCCAGTGTTGCACGACGAGAATGTAGCCGCATTGTAGGCAACAACAACAACGGGCCGTAACTAAATCCGCCGTCAGTTCCATCCGTGGAAGTCCTTGGAGCCGCGCGTCCGACACACGTTCAACGGCTGAACTTCGCCGCGTGCATGCCCCGTGGATAATCGATTCGATCGTAAAATGCGCTCCTTAGGGTCGCGGGCACGGCGTACGGTGTTCTGGTTTAATCGGGAATTTTTTCGAGGCACCGCGACATCCCTGGAACAAGAGCGAAATCGCGAGGCAACTCCGTTTCAGCTGGCCGTACGGTTTGCTGCGAGTGCACGAACGTGTGCCCACGTGTACGTCGTGGACTTGGATACATCGAGAGAGAGAGAGAGAAAGAGAGACTCGGACTTCGAAAAAAGGTTCTTCGCGGAGCAGATGGCGCGTTAACGAAACGGAGATTCCTCGATGTGGAGCATCGAAGTCCTCGGGAAGAGGGAGAAGAACAACGAGGAACTTAGGGGGTACGAGGAGTAGGTAGGGACAGGGTTAGAGGAACGTGTCACAAGTGTCCTCTGAGGCCTAGAAATTGAAGTGAACTCGACTGGTTCGAGAATAGTGCTAAATACACTTATTGATATTTCTTCTTCCGGCTGGGTATAGATGTGGGCTACTACTAGTGTCTAGCATCGATGTGTAAATCCTAGAAGTTCAGGTGTCACCCCTGAATTCTTCACAGGAAAGTGTTATTATAAATTTCAGATATTATCAGGAGTACCTAACCTCTATGCGTTACTGATCTCTAAATCTTGAGTATAGTGTGAGATACAGGCTACAAAAGTTTACAGTCTGACACTGGCACCTAAACATCACCTCTATCTATATTCTTTCCTATCAGTGGTCTTAATATGAGGGTTCCAAGGTTCTGTGAAGGATCAGATACTAATTCTAATATTCAATAATCGAATTACGAGCGTATCGCTCGTTTTTAATCGAAGTCCAACGATTTCGCTAACCGAGCAGGACCTCGTAACAATCTCGCGTGACATTTAAGAAGAAATAATCGATCGAAGCATAAAAATAGCCGAAGTTTTAGCAGCGTGTTCATCTCAGAGATAAGATACGAGTCGAATGGTTGATCCTCTACCCGGCAGGAGCGAAAATTCGACTCCTGCTACGAAATCGTGTCTCCTATCTAATTGAAACTCCAGTACGGTGGTAACGACGACAAAAAATATCCTTGGCTTGTCAGCGTCCAGTCCCAAGCGGCAATTTCGCGTCCGACAAATGTCCGTCGGGTTCCCGCGTTAAAGGATTAAGGTTGCGCGCATCCTCCCGCTGGTAAGTGCCGCGAGGAGAGGCAACAACGGGCCGTAACTAAATCCGCGAGCAGTTTCAAGCCCGTGGAAGGCCTTGACACTGCTCGTCCGACACACGTTCGTCGGCGAACTTACCCACGTGCATAGCCGTGGATAATCGATTCGATCGTAAAATACGCTCCTTAGGCTTGCAACACCCCGTTGGGCCCCGCTGTTGCCCACTTTCGATCTCTCCGCGCTCTTTTCTTAACCGCGAGCCAACGTTTCCCGTAGTCACCAAAGAATTCGGGTAATTATCTCGCGTTCGGTCGCGAGACTATATAGATTCGAATAGCATTTCGCTGGAACGCGTTCCAAAGCTTGGATCGGTCCTCGAATCGATCGAAAGAGGGTGTAGAGTTGAGGTAGCCGTCTTCTTCGACGCTGAGAACACGGTTCGAGAGTGACAGGTCAGCTCCAAGATCTACCGAGCAAGGTTCAAAAGTAGCAAGACAGCTTAAGACCTGGGTACCGAGGTTCAGAGGTAGCGGAACAACTTAAGACCCGGGGATGGAAGTTTAAATGCAGCAGGATGGCTCGAGACCTGGGAAACGAGGTTTAAGTGCAGCGGGACAGCTTAAGACCTGAGACACACGCACAGAGGTTTAAGAGTAACTGGATAACTTAAGATCTACTTAGGGATCGAGGTTCAAGTGTAACGGAACAACTTAAGACCGAGGGACCAAGGTTTACGAGTAACAGGACACCTTGACGACCAAGGACCAAGGGTTTCGAAGTAGCAAGCGAGCCCAAGCCGTAGCAACCAAGTTTCGAAAGTGAAGTAAGTTTCCAGGATACCTGTAGTGCTGTTGACCCTAGTTCCCGATGACGATCACCGGCCTTGGACCCGTAGGTTTCTTTCATTTCGAGTTGGGTTACTTTTACTTCCACTTGCGGATCACCGTTGCTCATCCGGACGTTTGAATCAGCGAGCTCGATCGGGCAGAGAAACCCCGAGGTCGATCCGGCCGTAGAAACCCCGAGGTCGATCAGGCAACAAAGTTGCAACCGAAGAATCCTCGTTCTCGTTCGGCTGGTTTCCAACGAGGAAAAACGTGTTAAGTGTTGTCTCGATCCACCGGGGGAGGCTTGCCCGGTATATCGGTGCGAATACCTATCCAGCACCTGGAAACAATTATCGTGCAACAAAATTAATAGTCGCTAATCGAAGTTAATAATCCGTTAGACACTCTCGGGATGCGCGCGCGATCGTTTAATGGGGGAAAAATCGATGAACTGGTATTATTTATTTCACCGGTATGCATTGCCACCGGCGGTGCAAGTATATCGTTTTCCATTTGCAATTAACTCGGTCCGCAACGGAGCTCCTCACGTGACTTTTCGCCGAGCAACCGGCACCGTTGTCCCTCGATACACCGTTGCAAAAAATATGGAATCCACTGGTAAAGGAACACCCCGTCTTGGTAATCCACTCGGTTAGTTGAATCCCCGATCGTTCTCGGCAACAGAATAAAGGAGCCTCGCGAAACTTCACCTATCCTTCAGCGAAACCTGCTACGAAGCCCCGCGCGCACACCCACTCGTCCGTACGATCATCCCGACCCGTGGCTCATATTTTACCTAGCAAAAGGGCTATCATCCTTAAGAGCTCGACAAAGAAACGCCAGACCCTTCATCCATCTTTCAATGAAGCCAAGCCCCCAAAGGCCAACACCCACGTACCCAAATCACGAAACCGACCGTGGTGTGTACCCTCGCACTTTAAGCCAGGGGAGAGGGCTAAAATCCTTGAGAGACCATCGTCGTCGTCTTCGTCGACATCGTCTTCGTCGTCGTCTTCGAAAAATCCATCCACTGGCGGCTCCCTCCGTGACGGTATCTCCGTTGATCGGCCGGTTCATCGATCCGAGCGTCTCTCTCGGGCGATATATACCCCTCCTCTCTGCCTACCCCTGTGCCCCTTCCCCTACCCCTACCCCACCCCCGAGCACATCTCTTTGTCTCCGTTCCTCGGCCGGCGTGGCCCGTCTCCTCGTCCCCCGTTCGGAGGGCAGAGGTGGCTCGAGTGCACGAGATCGCAGCTATGCGCCAGCGGAAGATCGCCAGCAGGCTCTTATAGGAGGAGCGGTGGGCGCCTCCGCGTCGTAGTTATATTTAGATTCGCGCTGACCGGCTTCGTGCTTCTTGTTTTACATTTAGCCGGGCATCACACTCACCGGCACCGGCTTCGTCGCTGCCCTCTCCGCTACACCCAGCCCCTACGTCCCCTCCTCGCGATTCCACAGCGGGAGAGATCCTGCGGGAGATCGTACCCGTTTAGACCGCCGAACGTCTCGTCCCGGGGCCCCCGATATGATCCTCGGGTTCGCTACACCGTCGTAAACGCGACGAACCAACTCGCCTCAGCGTCAATACGAGTGTACCCTATCTCTAATGGAGTACCCGGGAACGTCACGGCCGTGGAGTTCGTTCGTTTGAACGTTACTGTCCGCGCGAAAGGACCGTCCGATGTCGCTGAAATATATGGATAGTTGGGTTTAGGGACCGTGAGCTTGATAGTGTACAGGGTTATCGATCCGTGGACCTTGGGTACAGTGGACGCGGTGAGCCACGGTCTAGGATTTTGCGAACTTCTTCGGTTAATGTATGAACTATGGATCGGGTGGAAATGAATTGAACGAATGAGACGTTCGATTTGAGATTCTCGAGGACTTTTAACGCGTGATTGATTTCTGTGGGTCACGGGACGATATATTTGGGGAGGATGTGCCTTTGCAGGTTGTGAAAGTTTGACTCCCAATGTGGGGATTATAGATCCTTAGGCGTTGTCGTGAATATTCAACTTTTGGGTATACGTCCGGGAAGTTTAGGTGTCACGAAGTCTACATTTAGTATCACGTTTAAGATTTAGGGTTACTAACAGTTACTAACTGGTAAGTTGCTAACTTAAGTTAGAGATTACAGATCCCTGAATCTTAAGTGCGATATTAGATGTGGGGATTACCGGTGCCTAAACTTCATATGTAGGTCCAAGAATTTTAGGTATTACTGTGTATACTTAAAGCAGCACAGGTCTCTAAATCCTGAGTGTGATGTTAACTGTAGGGTACAGGTATTTAAACGCAATGTGTGGGTCCCAGAAGTTTGGGTTAGGTGATATTGGATGTAGGTTATCGGTGCTAAAACTTGATACGTAGGTCCAAGAACTTTAGGTATTACTATGGATACTTAATCTCAAAGTAGCACAGGTTTCTAAATTCTGAGTGCGATATTAGATGTAGGTTACAGGTGTTTAAACATTGCATGCTTAACTTTCGAACGTTATAGACGTAGAGAATTTGCATATTATCAAAACTTTCTAGTTACTTAATTATTTTAATTCAACTTTCTAGTGTTACAGATCCCAAAACTTTGAACGTGACACTACGTGCAGGTTATACGTGTCTAAACTCAACGTCTAAGTCTTAGAACTTTGTGTCTAATCATGGATCCCTAACCTCGAACTACTATAAATCCTTAATCGTTAAAAATCACCACAGGATCTAAACTTTCAAACGTTACCAGTCCTCTAAATTTAAATATACCGCCACACTGAATCTCAGATGTAGAAGCAGACTTACAACAAACCTCAAACCGTTACAAATTTCTAAATCTTACTATTCTAACCTCAAAACAATCTAAGTTTGCACATCCAAAACATTCCTTTTTTGATCCTACCTCGCCACTATTCTCACAATCACGAAGAGAAAGAAAACGAAATACAAATTCAAGTACAGGAGTTCGTTTCAACGAACCTAACCTCGTTCTTTAATAATCTCGAATCATCAACGAGTTCTCAATTTCGGTAAGTGTATCATTCAAACAAAGTGACCATACTTTTCCTCTCGAAACGTCCCTCTAAAAACGTCCCGGTAAATCCTCCAACCTGAAACTCGGTTCCTCGATAAGGACTCGAAACGTTCCCCCGTTAAAAGTGTTCCGTGTCCCAGTTGCCGCGAAACAGCGGCGATTCGGTCGGCGGATCGCCCATGTAAATGATTCGTTTGTAAAATATCCACGTATAAAGTATATTATCCAACGATGTACAAGAACGGAACAGTCACGCACCTCGGGGCCCACCAGTTCGGCTTTTAATTGGCTGATCAAGGCATCAAGGAAGTTCCTCGTTTTTTTGCACGAGCTCCCTCCGTGAATTCTCCGTGATCGGGCGATCTTATTCAATTGGGCCTTCTTAATCAAGATGAGAGTCGACCGATCGAAGATAAGTGGCAAAGCTGGCCCGTAGCTGCCCGCTCGCAATTTTGTGGAGTTCCTTCGAGAATTTCGATCGTCGATCGGTTGCATGAATTCCGTGCACCGTAATCAAAGCCCCCGAACGATGTCCGGCTAATTAACATCGTTGTAGGTAATAACGATGTATCGGTCGAGTGTCGATTCAATATTGACTGCTCAAACTTCGTCGTAAATTGAATCCTTGCTGTCAGTGATCGGTTTTTTACGGTGTCGAAATGTTCAAGGTCACGGGGGTTCGGGAGATCAACGTGCACGTTTACCATGGTCGGAAAACCCTAATGAATTGAATATATAATAGTTTATTTCGATCGTGGTCTTGCGACAGATGACAGATCTCGAGAAATATACTTACGTACTTCTGTGTATTGGTTTGTTTGGAAAGTCATTTTGTTTTGTTTTTTTTTTTGGTGAAAATGAAAAAAAAGGTTCTTCGTTTTGGAAAACGAAATAACTTTTCTAACAACCCAATAGAATATTATGTTTAGCGATGGTAGATAGTAATGTATTCTCCTATTTTGCAATCAGACATTTGTTCGTTGTTCTTTCTATAGCTGAGTTCCTTCGAGATCGTGGAATCATTGTAAGATTTGGCGACACTTAGAGATCTCGATCGTGGATGATTTTCGATATCTTATCAATAGAAATATTTTCCAAAGGGAAATTACCCTCCAAGTTTTAACAAAATTGAAAGTTATAGTTTCTTTTTATTGCGAAAATAAAGTCACTGAAGTGTCTATATACCAATGAATATTTCTCAGAAGCTGGACAATTATTATTCTAACAAAAGAGTGAATTGAATATGAGTCTAAAGTTTCAGTAAATAATGTCCCCGAAGTTCCCTTATAAATTCCCTTGCAAATCGTTTCGACGCTTTCTTTTTTTATCACAGTAAGCAACGTCCGATGAAACGTGCACAAGTCTTCAACGCGAACGAGACAATTGTTATCACTACAATAAAATAACGTATCATCGATCATGCGCGACGAATAGTACAGTTAAACGACGGTGAAGTGTAAAAAATGTAAAAAATGTAAAAATTCGTTTTCACGGTTCAACGTTGCCCAGGGAGGAATATTTTCCGTGTCCCTTGACGCCGCGACAAAGATGGCGGATCGTTGCCAGGCATGTAACGAACGTCCGGAAGTCCCTCCTTTTAATTTCTTGCCGATGGGCCGCCACAATGACGATTGTACTTTGCACGGAGGCGTCCCCGGTAACAATGTCGAGCGAAACGATGCCGGCCTGTCTGGCTCTTCCTTCCTCCCGCCCCGTGGGAAAAGACGGCGAAGAATCCATCTCTCTGGATCGGATGTAGCCGAACGAGCGATGATATCGGGTTCGGCCGAGACGTTCGGTCGTCTAAACGGGTACGATCTACCGTGGAATCTCCGTTGCCGTGGAAGAATGCCAACGCGAGAGAAAGAAACGACGAGACCTCCTCCTGCGTGTGGCTCTAGCTAACAACGATCGGCCGAAAAGGTTTCGCGATGTTAATAACGTTTCCACGGGGCCCTCGGTGAATACCGCCGCGAGAACGATCATACTTACGATCCACGATCGCGTAGAACGTTGACTCGTGGACCTCGTAAGCCGGCTAGTGAACGTCTTCATCGGTTCAAGGTGTGCTCACGGGGAATTGGTCGAACGATGAACGTTCACTTTCCACGGGATTTTTTCATCGATACTCGAGTCCTTGGAATTGTGTCAAAATGGTGATTTTTTGTTCACTTTGGGAACAAAATCAGGAAGTGTGTGTTTCTGGAGCATTGGATGATCAGGAGGGAATTATTTGGAAAGGTGTAATTGATTTTTAAAGGACTTTTTTTTTTTAATCAATATTTTGGATTCTTGGAAGTGGAAGAAAATGGTAATTTTTTTTATCGTGGGATTTCTTGTCGAAAGCGTTGATGGATTAATTTGGAATTTCGATTTGCATATTGTTGGGAGCATTGTCAATTTTTGAACGAGGGTTTGATACGTGGTACGGGAAGATTGTTAGTGAAGGGTGTATTCCGAGTTATTTAGACGATAAAATTAATCTTGAATGTTGTTTTTTCACGTAGGTTAAAGTTTTAGCGAAACGGTGGCAATTTTTGTTAATATAGAAAGCTACTTACAGGAGAAAGTTACTCGACTCAACGAACAATGATAATTATTAGTGTTGATTTTTAATCAAGTTTGTGCACCGAATCCCTACGTAGCAAATTGTACACAACCTTGTACATTAGTAAAAAAAAAGGAGAACTATATATCGAGTGACACAGTAACACGAATTAGAAGGGACACAGAGGAAGAAGATTAATAACGAAGATTAATAAACATATTTTTAATAATAAAAATCGTTTGAAATATTTCCCGGAAGAACCGAGCATCGAACTTCGAAGAACCAAAATCGATTCCTCTTCCGAGAGAATGAGAAAAAAAAGAAGAACAAAAGAAATCCCAAATAAATCGAACCAGTCTTCCTCGTATTTTTCTACGGTTCTGTAACGTTCCCATTTAACAGCGGAAGACTCGTAGAGGATCGTCCCTAACCAAAGGATGCACTCTGTCACTCGATACTCTTCGACTTATTCTAATTTTTATTTCCTTAGAAATCTCCACACGAAGCGAAGTACAAAAACCTGGCGATTCTGGATCTTTTGCTCCACGTTGAACGGAAAGTGACGCAAAAGGAGCATTAGGATGATAGAGACGTTAATTCGCGGAGCCGGAACGGTGAAAATGAAGTTGGCAGCCTTGGGATCACTCATAGAAAAAGATCCCTTTACGCTGTAACCCAGCGAACCACCCGAACTGATAAAAGACTCGAATTCTCAGTGGTAGATACGCTCGATACGTTTCTTTTCCAATTGGCTCGGTCTCCGTTCATCGAGCATTATTTTCAATTAACGGCATTATCGGGAACGGATAACAGAGTTGAGGAAATTAAATCTCGGCCCCGGTAACACGACACGGTTGCTCCCCGCGTTCGTTCGAGGCTATTCCACGCTGGAAAGAAACCGATGAGTGTCCGCAATTAAGAGGCGGGACGTACAAGAAAACATCTGCAATGTAGATGCGGTCCACTTAGTTGCAGGCTCCCTCATACGCCGGGTCTTAATATAGACACGACCGCCGGTAAAAGGGAACAGAAACGAGTCGTACGATAGCAGGAAACCGCGATTCCTTTTTCGTTCCAGGGCTTCAAGATTCGAACGCGTCGAAGAGATTGATGAAGCTCGCGTTCTTCGAATTCCTCCCCCTCGGTAGTCCCCACCACCGTTTGTCTACCCTTGACTTTAGCAACTGGCCTACCGCTTTTTGCCGACCGAAGTAATCGCGAACGGTCGAAATCGTGACTCGAGGCCCGACAAAGTTGTTGAAATGGCTGTCTTATTTCACAGACAGTGATTAGCGATCGGGTCGGAGAACGTGGACGGAGGCAATCTTGTAACTCGGAGCCGCCTAAAATGGGTTGCCAATTTACCAAGCTCGCAAGAAAACGAGAAATGCTCGTTTCGGAGGAATTGCTCTCCACCCCGGATTCTGGGTACTCGGTAGAGAAGAATGGACGAGAAGTTTATGATACGTTGCAAATCCGGATCCCTGGGGCTCGTATTTGACTCGATTCGGGTGGATCGTTTGTCGTTGACGCTCCGGGCACGTCGCTTTGCCCCGGTCGCGTCGGTCCGGCTCGCTTAAATACACTTTGTAGCGGACCAACGCGAAATACCTCCAACCGGCCGGCATTTCTACAATGTTTGTGTTTGTAGAACAAAATAAATTCTCTGCTGTGTGTTCCAAGATCTTTGCAACGGTCACAGGGGGAAAAAAAGGAGAAAAGTATCGTCGCGCGTGCCTTCAAGCAATTTAATTTTTCAATCACAAAAAATCACGTTGCTTCTCGATTTAGTTTACAATTTATCAAATTCCCAAAGAAAGGAGAAATATTTGTTTCGAGAGAATTGTCCTCCTTCAACGACGTTTGCGTACTCTGTAGAAAAGAATAAAAAAGTAGTTCACAGTATTTCGAAAAATTTAATACTCTAAGTTTGTATTCTATTCAATCTGAATAGGTTTGGTCGTTGGCGCTCCAGTCGTGTCGCTTTGCTCCAGTCGCGTCACTTTGGTCCAGTCACGTCGCTTTGACCCAGTCACGTCGGTCCGGGTCGCTTAAATCTACCTTGTAGCGGACCAACGCGAAATACCTCGAATCGACCGGTATTTCTACAATGTTTGAGTTTGTAGAACAAAATAAATTCTCTGCTGTGTGTTCCCAGCTCTTTGCAACAGTCACAGGGGAAAAAAAGGAAGAAAAGTATTGTCGCACGTGTCTTCAAACAATTTAATTTTTCAATCACAAAAAATCACGTTGCTTCTCGATTTAGTTTACAATTTATCAAATTCACAAAGAAAGAAAATGTTTGTTTTTAGGGGAATTGTTCCCCCTGTAGAAAAGAATAAAAGAGTAGTTCACAGTATATCGAAAAATTGAATCCTCCAAGCTTGTATTCCACTCGATCCGTATAGATTCGGTCGTTGGCGCTCCAGTAGCGTCGCTTTGGCCCAGTCGCGTCGGTCCGGTTCGCGAAGAGCACGATCGCGCGACGTCTCGAACCGACCGGTATTTTCCAACGATTTTGACGACTACGTGGCGCAAAATAGGTTCTCGAATACTCTGTAACAGTATCTCACAAAGGATAAAGATATCGTTACGGGTGTCTCCGGGCGACGTAACTCGATCGTTCGAAATAAAAACTCAGCCGACATTGAAAAAAAAAAAGAAGAAATCGGGAGACCGTGTAAACCAACCTGGGGCGACTGGATCGAACTAACCGGGATTTTAATTGCACAAATCCGTAAACGTTTGCTCGGGGCACCGTTTCTTCGAAAAGCGATCGATCAAATGTCGTTGTTCAACCGTTTGGTTCTCACAGTGTCAGTCCACGGTCCCGTTCAAAAGGAGTTGCTTTTCAACGAGACGCCTCCCAACGTCCATTCGTTATTTTCACTCTCGATAATTCACCACCCCCCGGCGCAAGGAAAAGTAGCTAATCCAGTCGCAACGATTCGAATGAAATTATTGTATCGTGGCGCCTAGCGGGCACCGCGCATTACCGCGCAGAATTCCAGGGAAATGGACGCCCGATGCCTATCATTTGCATCCTCTTACTTATTTCGTCGCAGCATTAACATTAAGACACCATTAGCTCGGTCGCGAAGTCGACCGGTCGCAACACGACGATCATCAGGATTCTAGCCCAGTGATTTTCCAGCTCGTTGTTTTTTTTTTGTTTTTTTTTTCTCCAACTCTCTCTTCTTCCGTTGCGTGTCATTAGACCACGGTGAAAAGATATCTATCGGAAGGAATGGAGATTTGATAGCGATCGGGAACCACCGTGTTTCAAGAAGAATTTCATCCCTTCCCCTGGCAATCCCAGTGTCCGGTAATTTCACGAACCATTGTGAGAGTTGATTGTGTTCCGAGAATATATCTAGGAGAAAGTGGTATAATTCCGGCTACCTGAGCTGGAAACGTAAATGTTACGGTTTTAGTATATTTTTTTTTGTCAGATGATAATTTGACTGATGGAGCATCCAGTTTGATCAGTAGGAAGGATAAATTTACTTCTGTACAAAATTGAAACGTCGAGACCAAAAAAGGTGTCATTTTGGTCGTGATTGTTCTTCGTAGAAGAGGTAGGAGAAACTGTTGTACGAATTAAAAATTGTATTATTTTTCCATGTCTCTCGAGAAGAGACGAGGATGTTTTACCCAATGGTTGCAAACTGTGACTTTCTTGATAAAATTTTTAGGATTATCGCTAGGAAACTGTTTTGCATCGTGTAACGTTTCTTGCAAAATGTTCGAACGTCGACTACTCGTTCACTTGTTCTTTTTGCAATCTACGAGGTAACGTCCGAGTTGCTCAAGTTGATGATACCGTACAGCGGGAAGAAAAAGATAAACAGGCTACCCACCGTCTTATTTAGGCTCATTTCAGAGACATACACTAATATACTCGGTATCGATTCAACCCATAGAACATCAATTGCTTCTTTACCTCACCCTACCCCTATACCCATAAAACGACCCAACGATCCACCAGGAAGAGACCTTTTTGTTTTTCGATTCACCGTCTCGTTTCGAAAAACGATCATCGTGTGACAATTTGTTTACCCGGTCTCACTTCGATGAAGCTGCGTAAACGCAATCCCACCGGTTCAAACCACAGGACATCTGTCGGTTCTTTCCAGCCCAGTCCTATGAAACTACCCGACACCTTTCACCAAGGGACCGTTTTGTTACCAAGTTCACCTTTTTGCTTGGAAAAACAATCGTCGTGTGTACAATTTGTCTCGTTCGGTCTCACCTCAACGCCCCAAGTGGGAAGTCTTCGTGTACTTAACCATTCGACTCGACGTAAATCTCGTGTACAGGAACACAGCCCTATCGGTTGTAACCACAGGGACATCTGTCGCTTCTTTCGACTCCGGGACTATGAAATGGCCTAATACCTTCTAGGAGGGGACCTTTTTGCTTCTAAATTCACCTTTTTGTCGCGAAAAACAATCGTCGACCAATTTCCACGTAATTCGATTTCTTGTTGACCGCGCGCGCGCGCGAGCTCGCTCCCTCGTTAGACGACAATCGGTAAACACTTCGCTCTCGATCCTCTTCGGAACTGTAATCTTGTTTACTTCCGACCATTCGAGCGAGACACTTGGACGCCGGTCCGCGTCGTCGCGCCGTTTAGATCTCAACTCGAGAGGAACGGGCCCCGAGCGCTTGCCTGCCTTCTTGTCGATCGTACCGGACAAACCGATTCACGACCAAAGTCCCTGTTCTCTCGCTTGTACGCTTTATTCCCGGTTACGTGTCGAACCGTGGCAACGAATATCGGGGATATACCGGATATACGTTCCACGAGGTTCCGTGCATCCGAGTGCGAGCCAATCCGTAAATCTTACGAAAATGGAGTCGCGTTAGGTGGTCTGGGATCGTGCAACCCGGACGAACAGGATTTTAAAAGCTTATTTTACGCGGAAATATGTTTCTCGTGGTATCGAAGCTTAGGTAGCTGGTTTGTATTTCTTTTTTTTCATGGAGAATCAACGATAATTTTCAGTCACGCTTAGAGAGTTTTCCAAAAAATTGGTAGTCAATTTTCAGTGTGTATATCGAAGAAGGAAAGGTACTGTAGGTGTTGAAAGTATCTGTATCGTTTTGGAGCACAATTTATGTAATTGTAGTTATTGGTAGATTTTGAACAAGTTACAACTGATATTCTTTTGCTTAGAATGGATTTTTTATAGAAATCTTGAGAGAGAACAGTTTGTGTAATTGTGCTTGTTGATCGATTTTAAACGAGTCGTATATGTTCTTGGATTTTTTTGGAATAGATTCTCTAAGTGAACGAAACAAAGGCAGTTTCTATGGAGATATTAAGAAAATAGTTGCACGAATAGACGAGTCGTTACGTAAACTTTGACTTCGGGTTAGTCGTGCGGATACTTCTTACAGTTACCGTAGAGTAAGCATTAATTTAGGAAACGTTGGGAGAGAGTTGCCCTAGTTGGACCGCGTCGTCGCTTATGGTTGGACCAGTGTTGTAATTTGAGATGTAGGGATAGTTTGTCTTGTTTGATCATCGATACCGAGTGTTTGTCCTTTTAAAATAACCCTGTTTTCGAGATACGTCAACCCTTAAACGTCCAGTTTCCAGTTTTAGATCGAACAAACTTTGCAAATAAAAAATTAGAAGCTTTAATCCTTTTACTTCTCGGTTATTGAGACATCATGACCCTTGAACACCTAGTTTCCTCGAAAATTACAAATTGAAAGAAAAAAAGAATTATTTTCCTTACTAAAATATAGGGTTGGAAAAAGAAAATATTCCCTAATTCTCTCTAAAGACTTCGACATCGTTTTCGATGTATTGCGTTGTTCGGAAAATCATTTCGTTTTTCAAAATGGACAATGTATAATTTAATAAAATGTTTATACACTCTAAAAAAGATGTTTCATTTTCACAAAAAAAAAACCGAAATAACGTTACCGAACAACCTAAAACATTAAAAAAAAGAGTACACTAAAATGCAAAAATACGCCGTGAAAATGCGACAGTAATATAAGTAACACGTGGTGGTTAGTTAACGACATTCGTCTAAATGAAAAATAACTATGTTGCAGTTCTGCGAGCAATAAAGGTTAACCTCCAGGGGTCATAAAAGAACGAAAATTATTACGCAAACGACAGTACCGTCGAAAAATGGCGAGAAGGTGCGAGGTCGCCGAACGAACGTTCGCGGGCCCCCCAGACCCCCCTTTCTTCCTTCGCCAACACCACCCCCGTCCCCCTGGCCCTCCTCTTAACCGTATATTTTTCTGCTCCCTCGGTCGACCGCAGAGTCCAAGCGCTACGAGCGAAGCTGTGGCTTTTGTTATGAAATAGTCGCGAAAGCGAAATGCTCGCTCGGTCTCTCCTCCCTCGGTACCCCCGGGGGCCCCCCCTCGGTACCCCGCCAAGTGTTACGGCGTGGACGAGCGTGTATCGCCCCGTCTGGATTGACAATCCTTATCTCCGGGACAATGTTGCGTGTTGCGACTCAATAAACCGGCGATCGATCGATCGATCGATCGATCGAGCGATTTCGTCGGTACCCCCGATACGTCGTTTATGAGCTCACGGGGTACCAGAACCGCAGCCGGACGTGATATCGCGGTCGATGTTTTTCAATTTCACCAATCGTTCGAGCGGAAACGTGTCTCTTGGCCGATACCAGAGGCGCGATGTCCTTTGTAGAGTACGTGGCTGGATGACAATCTCGTGAGCCCGGATTTAATCATTTATGGCCAGTTCGGGGTTGGCTGTCTCGATTCAAAGCAATGTGCACGCGGGAAATCGGTACTGCAACTCCGATCGCCTACTTGCAACAGGACCAAGTTCGCTCTGCAGTAGTGTATCTTATCTAGGAAGTTTTCTACTCTGGGGTATTCTTGGAAGTTGAATTTTTCTACTTCGGAATTTTCTGGCTCCAGAATTTTTTTGCTCTAGAATTCTTTTGCTCTAGAATATTTTACTCTAGAATTTTTTTGCTCTAGAATTCTTTTGCTCTAGAATTCTTTTGCTCCAGAATTTTTTTGCTCTAGAATTTGTTTGCTCCAGAATGTTTTTGCTTTAGAATTTTTTTGCTCCAGCATTTTTGTGCTCTAGAATATTTTGCTCTAGAATTTTTTGCTCCAAAATTTTTTTGCTCCAGAATTCTTTTATATTGGATTTTTTTAGAATTTTTTCACGGTAGAATTTTTTACGTTAGCATTTGCAGAGTAGAATTTTCCTATTATGGAATTTCTTCGAAGTTTTTACTCTAGAATTCTTTTACACTGGAATTTCGTTACGCTAGAATTTTTTTGGGAGAGTTTAACTTATGCTAGAATTTTTCAAACAGGGGGATGTCTTCGAACTAAAATTTGTTTAATCTAGTATTTTTTACTTTAAAATTTCTTTTCAAGTAGAATTTACTAACGCTAGAATATTTCTAATTGGGGATTTCTGCAGGTTAGAATTTTTGTAAGCTAGATTTCTTTTCCACTGAAAGTTTTTCACATTAGAATCTTTTCAAGTTAGTTATAGGACTTATACTATAAGTCCCTTTTTACAAAATTCTATTTCACCAACCCTCGCTCGAGTTACAACAAAAACCTCGAAATCGATACTGGAGGAACCCTCCCCTACCTGTACAAATACAAAAAATGTTCCATCCTCTTATTAAAGACACATTTCTTCTGCAAATAGAACATATATAAATCCAAACGTTTTATTAAATTTTATCAAGCTCGTTACCATCGCAAAATATACAAATTTTAAATAAAACATCTAAATATGAATACAAGAAGCATCAGAATTTTTTCCTCCCTCTGTATACAATCACAGAAATATTCACAAGGTCATCCGATCAGTGTGACAATTAACCACGATCGATCGTAATTCCATATGGTCTGGGTACGCCATACGATTGGCGATGGTAGATCGCGTAAGGGGAGGAAACACCGAGTTCGTAATTCGAGCCCGCCTTCCGCTCAGTGGTCGAATCTACGCGCGCCCCTCGACAGTAAAATACACCCTGTCGGGCAAATGGAAGGCGGCCATTTGTTGACCGGACTTTGCAAGCGCAATTACCGCGTAAAATAACGCCGGATATTAATGCAGTGTCATTCGAAATAAGCGCCGGGATAAATCAATGCCGGCTTAACGAGGGCCTGACGCGTGACAAGGGGGAGCGGGTTAGGGGTTGGCGGTGTTCGTTGCATCCTTAATGCGCCCACGACACCGATAAAACCGTTCCAGCGATAACTCCGATTGCTTCGGGGTCGTATACGAACGCACGCGTTCTCGTCCTCCGCGATGTGCTCGACCATTAATAAATTTCGGGATCAAGGTGAACCGGCGCTACGATTTTAACCTCAAACGATTCTTTCGTTCGATTCCACGCTCTCGCGAGAGTCAAGAATGTGTAAAACGTGTGGAACACTCGTTAAGTTACCCAATACCGTTATAATGTACAGGTTACAACCGTTACAATACGTTAAAACCGTTATAATACATTGTAACGGTTTGTTGATCCACTGATGTTCCATTGGTACGTAAACGAATAATGATGGATAGGGTTGGACGTTGATTGTCGATGAGACAAGTTTTGGACGAGCAATTTACTCCTGGGGGTCGCTCGTTAATTATTTACGGATAACGCGAAAAAGTGCTCGACCATGCGTCGAAGTCTCCGCATTGCCTAACCAGGCGTTGAAGTAACTGCATCGCCTAACCCAGCGTCGGAGTCTCCGCGTCGCCTAACCGAGCATCGAAGTCTCCGCGTTTCCCTCTACTGTCACGTTTAGCGAATCTTTCGAGTAGATTTTTAGTCTATTGATTTTTATTCCGTTTTATGTTCTATTTTCTGTTGACTTTTATTTTACTTTACATTCTATTTTTTATTGATTTTTATTTTATTTTACATTCTATTTTTTATTGATTTTATTCCGTTCATTTTTATTCTATTTCACAACTCCGTTTTACATTCTATTTTCTATTGATTTTTATTTTTACTTTACATTCTATTTTTTATTGATTTTATTCTGTTCATTTTTATTCTATTTCACAACTCCGTTTTACATTCTATTTTCTATTAACTTTTATTTTACTTTACATTCTATTTTCTATTGACTTTTATTTTACTTTACATTCTATTTTCTATTGACTTTTATTTTACTTTACATTCTATTTTTTATTGATTTTATTCTGTTTACTTTTATTCTATTTCACAACTCCGTTTTACATTCTATTTTCCATTGATTTTTATTTTTACTTTACATTCTATTTTTTATCGATTTTATCCTGTTCATTTTTATTCTATTTTACAACTTCTTCGACAATACGTGTAACGATGTAGCTGTCTTTGCCAAAGTTCTATCGTTTTATACACAAAATTGTCTTGAATTAAGTATCTTATAATTTAATGAATTTTTGACACAAATAGATTAATTTCTTTTCTTAGAAAATTGAAACGCTCGAAATAGAATAGAAGATTATTAATAACAAATACAAACGGACCATCCATTCGAAATGGATTCGTACCCACATCTTTCGTGCGAAAATCTACAATTCCCATGACTCTGATCTACAACTACAATTTAACAATCTACCTCCTCGACTCCAAAACCCCAACAAACCTGATTCTCCTTTCTCGCGATTAAAAATTGTTCAACGCCTCTGCCCCACAATGACAATTAAACAATCTACCCCCTCGACTCCAAAAACAATCGTACCGAGTAGCCTAATTTGTAACTACTTCCCGTGGATCGAGAACGTCGTTAAAACGAACGAAAAAAAGTTGTCCGTAAATTCAAGAACGGCACGCGCGTAGTCACCGAGTGTTAACCAGACGTTAACAATCGGCTGCATTAAATTCCCGACCGGTCGATCGATCCACGGTTGCATCTGGTTGGCTTGCACAATTGGAAAGGCTGTCAGCGTCCGTGTACCGGGGAACGATGATTCTGCGGTCACTCGTCGGGGGCCTCGCCGCTGGCACGGTAGCCGCTTTCCTACTAGGCTTTCCAGCGGGCTTTGTACTTCTATTAGCAGGCGCGCACGTGCGCCGCTACATAACTTATTGACAGTGACGGCGCAGGACGAAAGGGAAAGGGGGAGAGAAGACGAAGCGGACAGAGGAAGGGAGTACCACCGGCCACGGGAACCTTGGTGAGACGGAGAAGCGAACCGGAGACCGAGAAGAGGAGACCTTTTACTCGCGCATCTCGCGAAGGATGCACCGAGCAACTGGACGATCGAACTCTCTCCCTCTCTCTCTCTCCACGAGTACCCAGTACGTGACGGAATGAATTAGGAGAAAGGACCGTGTACGGTTCTAACGAAGAATATTAAAATAACGTTACGATTTAGGATGGAACGACTAAGAAAATTGGGTGTGAATCTTTCCGCGTGGAAAACGAATTCCGTATCATCGAGAGATAGTTATCGTATCACGAGAGGATTTTTGGCACTTATTGTTAGATACGACCAACAGCTACCTTATCGACGTTTATTGGTACACACGGTGGAATGTTAATGGAACGTGATAAATTGCAGTATGTGTAACGATATCGAGCTGTTTCGGAAACGTGCCATAAATTGTGACGATAGTACACGATTACGTTTTCAAAGGCTACTCGTAAGTGATATAGCTTTACTACACTAGAATAGGTTGGTCAGTCTACCTGTTCGGTGATAATTCTGTTTACTGATTTATTTATTGGATTGTGTTTTTTTTTTTTTTTGGTGAAATTGAAATATAATATTTTCAGAGTGTATAAACATTTTATTAAATTGTGTGCTCTCCATTTTGGAAAACGAAATTACTTCCCGAACAATCTAATATTGTTTCGAGCTGTTATATCGATCGATTGGTACGTAACTTCATTTTTAGAACGAATGGGACAGCAAACTGTGCAATTCCTTTTTTTTTCAAGCAAAAATTACTCTTCAGTTCCATACGACTAAATCCACGACTAATCCATGACTAATTCCATATGACAGTTCCATACGCTAAAAATAATGAGCAAACTTTTCCATACGATGCACAACTTCTTCCATAGTCTCTGAACCGAGGACTATTCCAAGCTCGCGCGTATTTATTAATTTTCATCTTTCCTCGAGTGATATATCCACTCATCGGACACCTTAAAGAAAACCGAGCTCACCCTGGAATTACCCCGATGGAGTTACGCGGAAATTGAACGGGCGAACCGTCTCCAGCCGTTATCGAATTATCGCGACCACCCCGTTGACATCCTGTAATCGCAAAAAGAAGAAATTAAAGAAACACGCGCGCCGCGGCTAGCTGGTAGATTGCGCGAAAGGCGAGTTGCACGGTTCGCGCCGGCGCGTTGCCCGTGGATAAACACTGTCATTATAATTCAATTTAATATTAATTCGTTTTCGGCCCGGGAGCCCCAGTGGTGCTTCTCCCTCGACGAAGAAGAAACGTTTCGACGATCCTGCGAGCACTACTGCGAAGAGAAACTCCATCGTTCGTCACAGTTACGAACGTGAAAGAAATGGCGGGTCAAAGGTGGTAGAAACAGTACCACTTCTTTTTCTTTTTTTTTCGCGACTGTCGCTAAACAATTTTCGGTACTCGTCGTGTTCGCCATCGCGGGACCGGTAGGAGTCACCGGAGAGAAAGGAGCGGAGATAAATACTGTGAAAGTTCACGACGAGCCGCAATTACCGAAGTTGCGGCCGAATTTTGAGCGGCTGAAAAGAATTCGCCGCGAGGAACACGCGAGCAAGAGTGCCAGCTCACAAGATAGGGAGGGAGGTAACGAGAGGGCTGGAGGAGGAGGAGGGAGAGAGACAGGTGCCGCAAAGAGACCGATCCGTGATGGACGACGTGCGACCACTTTTTAAACTCGTGCCACCTCCCAATTAGCAATTATTGAGACGTTTCGGCGTTCGGCGCGGAATCTTAAGAAGGACACGTCTACAGCGCGGACAGGAGCTCGCCGCGCGAAAAACCGTCCAGCAACTCCACCCCCCCCCTCCTTTTAATTGCTCGCGACCCAGTACACTTTGCTCGAAATTGCTGGTTACTTGGATTTCTTGCTGGACGGTGGTGCAACCGAGTATTATCTACGAGTCAACGATTCGATTATAATTGCGCGATATCGCTAACTGGTGATCGTTTTAACGATCGTGACACACCTACGGGGCTGTTTGAAATTGGTGTGCACACGAGTGACCAGGTTCGATTATAGGAGACTGTGAACGTCCTTAACCCCCGAATGTTCCAGATCTGGAAGTCTTGAACGCTGTATGTGCTTGGGATACCTAGAGTCTTGGATAGTTGTAGATCGTGAGAATTTAGAGTTCTTAATCTCCAAGTGTTGTAGACTCGAATGTCTTGGGCAGTGTATTACGAGCTATGGACAATTGGTCCTTAAGTTTACAGTATAGTGTTTCGAAAGAATCTAGGTATTACCGTGTTGGTGACCTCTACTGTTAGAGGTGTCACAGATGTTGAAGTCTTGGGCATCCGATGAACCGTGGACTACGAATCCCTGGATTTAATGTATCGTGGATCTCTTTAGATATTACCTCGAGTGTGAGTGCATAGAATCCTTGAGGGCTACGTACTAGCCCATCTGTGACTCCAGTCTCTAGCATTTGCAAAGACGTTCAGCCCTTGGGTAATTTTTGACCACACAGGGAACACCACAGCGCCTTGTCGAGATCGAACCAGTCTGACTTTCAAAGTTCAAAGTTGGGAATCTTCAACTTTGAAACTGGTACTCCAAACTCCTGCAAATGACAATCGACTTCTCAATCGACTTTTAGGAACACTCGTTAACGCACTTGGAGTACTTCTGAACGATGTAACCATGGATAGCGAACGATCCAGACTAACCAGATCGAAGACAGATCACAAAATGGACGAGGCTCTTTGAAACAAACGTCCTTGCGCGTCCTCTTCGACCAACGTGTCACGGTCATCGTGGAACCAGGAACCAAGATCCAGTACCAGAAGGTTGAGAACCCTAGTCCAGGTATGATGGATGGCGGTGTTCTTGCTCGTTCGTGAGGAAGTTATTACGGTTCGCGAAAGGTGACGGCGAGGCAACCGAAGCTAGTCAAAAGCAGGAAAAAAGAGAGAATGTCGAGCACGCGGTCCCCAAAGCTCCCTCGAAAGCTTCACCCACTTCCCCTCCGCTTGGACGAAAGTAATTGGTTAATGAGAGGAGGCAATCTCACGTCCGATCGGCGAACGCCTTTTTCCTCCGTCCCGTCGAAAGGAGTTTCTTATCCAGGACAGAACTGATCCCTGGGTTTAATCTCGTTCTACGTTGGAATGAACGAAGACACCCCGAGGATCATGGTAATTCGCTATCGTGATCGTACACCTAACCCAGACTCGAGATTTCAGTGGCTACCCTCGACGTAGTCCCTTTGGTGACTCGATGCATCGGATTCCAGGGGATTTTGCCATCGTTGGAACACCTGAAAGTTTCTTCGTGTTCTTCTTGAATCTTCTCAACTGTACCAAATCTCCTTTGAGTTTCACCTTCGTTCTAGAATAGACGAAAAGTCACGGATGACGTAATCAGCAGGTTAGAGAGGTCCTTTAGCTTCTCTTGGATGAAGCTGGAAGAAGGATCGATCTAAGAGAGGTTCTTGTCAGCCTTTGCAACCATCAAAGAACGATTCTTCATTGTCCACCCGTTCCTCAGTCTAGAAACTGACATTTTTTCTCCGTTCGACACCAACTTTTGCCAAGAGGACTCGCAGATCGTCTCATCTCAGAGATGACGAGTCATGGGTCCCACGAAGCTTTCCTTAGCTTCAACTGCGGCAATTGCATTAGCAGAAATGACAGGGTGGGTCTCGAACGTCGATCGGTGGTTACACTTTTCTCGATGAAGGAAAAGTGGGGGCCTGTGAACACTAAAAAGCCGGAGTGCCGCTAATTGTATGTTATTAACCGGAGCGTATGCAAAGGGATCGGGGGATGGAGACGATGTTCTTCCCCAGGTGGTTGCACGCGAAACGATGAAATAATTAACGAGACGTAAGATGAACGGAAGGTGTGCATCATCTAATAGAAATAATTGCACGGGAACCGAGCAAGATGGATGTATCCAAAAGCGGTCCAATTTCAGCCAACACCGCGCACAATGTATTCTGATCAGCATTTTGTAGCGATAAATGGGTAAAATTAATGAACGCGTCTCATCCTCGCACGGTCGCGTGAGCCTGGAATTTTGTGTCGTTTGGAATGATTTATAAACGCCTGTTTATGGTGCTTGATCGCTGAACGGGAATAGCACCTGACACCTCGTCGATGGGGGATCGCGATGGCTGGCATGTCGCGTGACTCGAATGAGAAATGCTCGCATTGCCCGCCGCGAGGCCTTTCCCAAGGAGATACCTTGATAGGCTGCAGGGTTGACAGTTTAAAGAGAAATGACGGAATTGGAATATTGATAAGAGCACGCTCATCGACTGAATTAGGTTTCCTGGGAGCACAGATCGTGTGTATCCCACTTGGTAATTAAATCCTGCAGGGTGTAGCGATGATACATTAGTTCGAACAGTGCGTAACGTCTACAAGACCTGTTGATAGCTTTCAGAAGGGAACTGGTGATAAAAGAATCCTGCTACGAACAGTCCTGAAGGTAGTGACCAAGATTGGGTCCTCCCACAGTGATAGATCAAGTTAGAATAGAAATACCTGGCACAGCAATAGGTTCAGTTGGCGGTGAAGCACCTGACACAGCGACAAGTTGAGATGAAATTGAAATATCTAACACAGCGACAGGCCAAGCTAAATTAGAAGTACCCGGTACAGCGATACAGCGACGGGTTAAGTTGAGATAGAAACAACTAAAGGGGGTGGAACCGCATCAATTTCACTTGGTAACATTCTCATGCAAACTTCTTTTAACGCTTCTTCGCATCATGGGTTCCACATCAGGTTTGCTAATAGTTAGCACTGCCTCCCGCGTTCATCACTAGAGGGCCTCCATCAATCTCTATTCCGCAAGTTCTCACCTAGCTAGTGTTAAATGGAATTACCCACCTGGACTCGCTTTCTGTGTTCACCAGTAGACCTAGAATCTTTCATCTTGTAATTCCTTATTGCTAACTGCTGACGATCTGCAGACATCAGCAAGGTGACGCTAGTAAACAAAGAAGACGCAACAGACGATGAAGATTTTGAATCGTGATATTTGCACATAATTGAAGCCAAATAGTTTGGCCGCTCGTTTCAAAATTTTTCTTCAACGTTAATAACGTTACTTTGAACACACATCGTCATGTGAAACATATTCGTCACGTTTGCAAACTTGAAACTAACATTTTCGTTGCAAAATAATTTTCAATTTAAATCCACGTCACCTTAGTCCGAATTGGGTCGCACCGATTAGGAGAAAGTTTCATTTTATATTTTTCAATAATTATATTTTTCATTTTTGTCGTTTCAACAACCGAAGATCTTCAACAAGAGTTCACTACACATTGACTCTTAGCTATTGTTTTCCATCAATAATTGCAGCAACAGCATTGATCCCACGGTTTCGTTTATATCTCCGCGCTCGTCTCGTCGGGCCGACCGTAAACGGAGTGGTGGGGGACGCGACCTCGGCGGTCGCGCGCGGCCAAATTATTTGGCGCGCACCTCCGCCACCGCGTGAGTCTCGCTAGACTCGCGCCTATTATTGCACGTCGAGCCGTAAAATCGTAGCGTCGATCACTTTCTCCCGATAAGAGCGCCTTTTCGAGCCAATCGACGCCACGTGCAAGGCGTATCAAGCCCGTAGCTCGAGTCTGGCACCGCGCAGTGTCAATATCGGCCTACATTCGATCGGCCTTGAATCATTAGCGGCACGCAGCTCACCGTATCGGTCGCGCAGCATCGCGGAGATATCGATCTAGATCCCCGTGGAACAAGGGGAGAGCAGGGTTTCTCGCCGGTCAAAGCTCCGCCGACAAGCGTACCCGTAGCTCGAGCGGATTGCGAAACCGTGGTGCCACGGCATAGTTGCACGTCACAGTTGCCGAGACCATAAGTGTACGGCTACGTAATTAGATTAATACGCCCGCGAAATTGGATTAAGAAACCGAAGCGGCGCGGCGAGTAGATACGACAACTTTTTCGCGAGCGTACCGCCACGAGGGTTAATTAAGCCGCCGACAGGCCGGGCGCGAACGACTTGTCACGTATGGTGGAAGAGATACAGAGAACCGCCCTGGGGGCCAACATCGCTTGGTATGTTAATTCGATATCCTTCTGGGTCAAACCCACGAAAGTTCCCCCTCCTTACGAAGGAAGATTGCTCCGAAATAAAAATAATAATGCTCTTCTTTGGGAATTAATTCTGAGAATATGGGTGCAAGTATAGACTTCTCCTTTTGCACAATGTTTGGTCGGATCTTAAAGAGTGAGAAAAAATTTTTTTAGTTGTACACAGAGTGCCTGGATCAAACTTATAAAAGTATACACCTTCCTTGAGTATTTAAGGAGACGGTCAAATTGCTCCGAAATAGAAATAATAATGCTCTTCTTTAGGAATTAATTCTGAGAATATGGCTGCAAGTATAGACTTTTCCTTTTGCACAATGTTTGGTCGTATCTTAAAGAGTGAGGAAAAATTTATTTAGTTGTATACAGGGTGCCTGGGTCAAATCTATAAAAGTATACACTTTCCTCGAGTATTTAAGGAGACGGTCAAATTGCTCCGAAATAGAAATAATAATGCTCTTCTTTGGGAATTAATTCCGAGAATATGGCTGCAAGTATAGACTTTTCCTTTTGCACAATGTTTAGTCATACCTCGAAGAGTGAGAAAAAAATTTTTTTCATTATATAGGATGTTTGAAAATTATAATAGTTCTACGTGAGAAAAAGGAATCGAAATTCGTGTCCTTTTCTGGTGATACAAATGTATCTGCAAATATTTTTTTAACGGAATTATATTTCATTATGAAAAAAATGTGTATCTTCCCTCGAAACACGTGCAAATAAACCTACCAAGTTTGAGAAAGCTATTCGCAGCAGTGTCCGCGGAAAAAATTCGCGAAGAAATACCTCGTTTTAACGTTCTAAACCGAAAGACCTCGGAGTGTCCCTAACCTCTCTTTGTACTCACTTTAGTTGCTCTCCCCCTCTAAAGCCCTGGTCGCTCATCAATACCTTTCCTATTCTCTCGTTTTCCAATCCTGACGTTGGTATCGTCCTTTCTCTCAACCTCCCGGTTGTTTCGTTCGCGAGCGTGTAAATCATTTCGAAAACGGATAGAGCCGCGCACATGCGCGGTTTACTCACGTGACTACGAAAAGATCCGGGGATTAGAACGGCAGGGGGTGGCAGGAAGATACTGATTATGCTAATTCGTTACGGGCGTGGCTCGAAATGTGATTACCGGAACGAAGACTAATGTCTGTTGGCCTTGGGAATTTTCAGCGCGTTATCGGAGCAAAGCTGACAGAGTCGGTCGCCACGGAGCAGACTGGACGTGGCGTTTAACGTTTCTGCTTGGATATGCAAATGCTCGTTTCATTACCAGCTTCGTGCGGTCGCGGGGAGCGAAGTTCATTTATATCGTGCAAATTGGCCACGTAAGGTCGCGAGTAGCGTCCCGAAGCTCCGAAACGACCATTTCTATTTTTTCAACCCCTCTGTATCAACCCGATGGTAATCGACCGTAATTTATAGACACTGTGACATCGAATCTCCTCAGTTTCATCTATATCGCACTCCTCGTTATGTTCAAGTTTTTCACAGTATAAAATTGAACAGAAAATGAAACATATCGCGCCCGATAGGTGTGAAATTTAACATCGTAAAATTTCATTGGTATGTAAAACAGTGAGTTAACCTCTGAAACGGAATAGATGTATTACCAAAACGAATGGAAAGATAAAATAATAGCCTCGACTGTAAGCGAGCGACTTAATATCGTAAAATTCAATAGGCACGCGAAATAACGGGTTAACGTACCAGAACGACATATAATTATAAATTAATCGAAAAAAAAAAATTAAGTACAGTTTCATCTACGGGTGTGAAATTTAATATCGTAAAATTCAATAGGTATGTAAAATAATACATCTGAATACGTGACGGTGTAAGTTTGTTATAAAAATTGCGAATGTAAAATATAAAATGAGCGAGCGAAACTCACTCCTGGAACTCCGTGTGTGAAGTAATAGATTAACACGTGAGACGAGATACTATTATTATTAATAAAAGATGTGTATCTGTTGCGATACCAATCTCGATCGGGTCAATCGTTTAATTGTTCTGTTTGCCTCGCGTACCACCACGTTATTTCTGGATCTGATTTCATACGTAGCTTTATGTCCCGAGTTGTCTACTTAATCTCACCTATCTCTCTCTCGTATTCTTATTTCTCAGGTAATACGCTAGCCAGGTACGTTTTCGTTAGATTCCACTTACCAAGATCTTTAACAAGTTCTCTAGCCATTGTCTCGATAACGAATCATTCCTCTGTTCGAAGTTTCCTATACTACTCTGTTCCTCGTTCCATTTTCCACAATCTATATCATACAGGGTGTCCCGAAAATCAGTCCCGTACAATGTTCACCCAATGCGACGCTCTCGTGTTAAAAAATAAAACATACAACTAATTCTCAAGGCACCCTGACAGAAAGTTATTCGATATTCTATCTACCTTTTATTTCTTGTAGAAATTATTTAAAAACAAAGTGTAGAAATTTTTGAGCCACCCTGTTAAAAAATATACAATTGTGAAAAGAACCTTGCTACAAGTATCTATTAATGTAAGTTTAATCTGTTCGATATCGTTTTTTCATTAATTCCCAAACTTCGATAAATGACACATGTGAGCAATTCTATGATCAGTGGCCTCTTGTGTCTTTCGAAAGTTATTTAAATAATACAATTACCCAACAGTGATCCAGATCCTTATCAAACGACCTTACTTGAAGAAAATTACTACACGAACTAATTATTTGGCAATCGGTGCTATTTTCGTACGAAATTCAGGGCCAGTCGAAGCCATTAGAAAGCTCGCTTGGGAATGATTGAAACGGTGGTGAGAGAATACTCGAAACCGATAGAAGCCCGCGATTTCGTTCGATAGATACGAATCGTTTTCTTTGAAATACGATTAAAGATTCGGAGGTGGACTCCGTTGCGATGGATCGTGGCGTTCTCGATAGTCCGCACGATACTTATCGGACCTCGATGACGATATATAGCACAGCATACGCCTACGAGCGGACAAACGGTGTCGCAAACTCGGAAACACGGCATCTAATCGTAATGTTTTATTGTTACACGACCCTCGACGCGTGGCGAGGAATTAGCACGCGAGCTTGCGCTCGTAGAACAGCATTCCGTGTATTTTGGAGGTCGATGGATTAAAAACATTGCCAATTGCGAAATATGGTAGCGGTTGTTCCAGAAATGTTCGTTAAACGAATAAAACTCACCGTTCTTTATCTCCGATACGTGCGTGGGCATTGGTTTCATTCGACAATGTGATAACACATTGTTAAAAAATTACTGAATACTGTATTACACTGTTGAATATATTATTGGATAGAAATGAATAATTTTGAGTCGTTAAACGAAAAAGAGGACAAGAATAACACGCAAATAACTTCTTTTTTTATAATTTAACAGGAGTGTTTCGGTAATTTTTTATCATATACAGGCAATAGTTCTATTTGATAATATTGGGTTGTTCGAGAAGTCATTTCGTTTCCCAAAATGGAGAATATATAATTTAATAAAATGTTTATACACTGTAAAAAAAATTGTGTTTCATTTTCACCAAAAAGACGAAATGACTTTCCGAACAATCCAATATGATACTATTAGAATTTTATTTAGTAACATAACTTTAATTTATTTTTTACGTCTTCAATTTTTTGCGAAGTGTTTCATCATATCGAGATACAACAGACACCCTATATACATTCTAGATACACTTAACCCTCCTATAACACGGTTAATTCGTTCCGTGTTGTATCGCAACCATCTCGAGCGAAACCTAGAGCTGACACAAATCAGGGGAATGCGTTCCATGTTATACAAGGGTTTTCCAAGTTTATTAAGCCATGTTACAGGAGAACTGTGGCAATTTGTGCATCGTGTTCCATCGAGGCCGTGTTTTCACAGTACCTTGTTACAAGAGGGCCGAGTGTACTAAATTCGCACTCAGTTGCGTAACAAACCCGCTACAGTGTTCAACATTTTCTACAAAAGAATCCGACCATCTAACACAAACCTGCTCTCTACGATAGTTACAACACATTAAATAAACAATATCCTGCACAAACTTGTCGAACTAAATTGAAATTTAAACGATAGAAGAGAACAGCTCAATCTAGAATCTCGTTTAATTCGAGCGAGTTTAATTCCTCCATTATACAGGCAAAACTTGTACAAAAACGTCCCCAAACTGTAAAAAAAACCCTTGGAATTTCATAACTGAGATAACAAACAAAACTATACACTCGCTATGTTAACTTTAACGCCAAAAAAATAAGTCTACACATCGCCTTAAAAAAAATAGAAACCCCCGGAGGAATCTACCGTGATTGCAACTGACGTTCTCGATCGATAACACAGAACGTCAGTTGCAATAGCTCCGCGACCGTGACCTCCGTCGCGAGTCGCAAAATCTGTTCCTTGGAAGAGGAGCCCGTTGAGAGAGAAAGAAAGTATAGGGGTTAATCTTTCCCTGAGAACCGATGTCCACGGTTTCGCTGGTCTCTACTCGATAGCAGCTATCGACGCCGATCCGTACGACATATGCACGAGAGCGACGACGCTGCACACAACGAGCCGCCCACGAATAGACGAACGTGTGTCGCAACGCACGGCGTCTCTCTGTTTCTCCCTCGAGGAAGGGAACACGGTCTCTCGTTCGCTCCGCGGCCGGCTGATTTATCGACATGCCCTCGAATTATATGCTGCGGCTCCGGGCAGCTTTCACCGTGGCTCCACGGTGCACGGCTACCACGACGCCGACGTCTCCGCCGATCCTTTTGTTTCGTCGAGCCGATTTCGACACCGGCAGGCCGCCGCCGTCGCGATTGTCCTTGCGTGTCTCCCTACCTTCCCCCACCCAACCGCTGGGACTCGACGACCACCCTCCCGCCCCTCCCCCTGGCGTAATCGCGTCGCGCGTATCGATACGCGCGTAACGACAAAACCCGAGGGGCCTCTGACCCCACGGTCGGCTAGAGGCCTGTTGCGTCGTCGCCATTATCGCGACCGTAGCGCCACTTTGGCCGGGAATGTGCCCCGTCTGCAAAAATCATGGCCGACGGGGGTGGCGCACCGGTGATTTACGCGAACAATGATCGGGCGAGGGGCTCTTGTCTAGTCGGTAGATGAAAAAGTCAGTCTTACGTATCATACGATGAGTGGAGGAACGAATGCGTAATATTATACTCTTCGAGCGATAAGAGAGACGGACGGGACAATATCTGTCGAGTATGAATTTTTTATCAGCTGACACAGTTGTGAAGATTTTTACTTTGAGTACGGATTATAGGAATTTTTTGTAGCGAGAGAGAGAAGGAATATCGAGAGGGGAAAGTTTGATCTGGTTTTATTCAGTTTGAAGAGGAAAGTGTAGAAATTCTTCGTAAGTGAGTGGAATATCGAGAGGGGAAGGTTTAATCTGGTTTTATTCAGTTTGGAGAGGCAAATGTAGAATTTCTTCGTAAGTGAGTGGAATATCGAGAGAGGAAGGTTTGATCTGGTTTTATTCAGTTTGGAGAGGAAAGTGTAGAATCTTTTCGTAAGTGAGTGGAATATTGAGAGGGAAGGTTTGATCTGGTTTTATTCAGTTTGGAGAGGAAAATGTAGAATTTCTTCGTAAGTGAGTGGATACATTCTTTGTACGATAAATGTTAAATATAAATCTCTATTGGTCTCCCTCAGGACGAAGGGAAGTTTTAAAGGTTATGATGTTGAGGATGAAAATTTATTACGATTTTTTACTCTTTGTTCCATGTCTTTATAAATAAATGGGTGGATGCACTTTAGGGAAGAAGAGGATAGGAAGAATAAAAGAATAAAATGAAAAATTTTCCTTTGAGCATGAATTTTTATTCGTCAACCTTCAGGGTGCATCGAAATCTACCAAGATTATAATTTTGAACGCGAATTAATCAAATTGTGAGCAAGGGAAGAAGAAGAACAATAAGGTGAAGAGTTTCGATACGTTTAACGATAAAACGTGAGGCCCTCGTTGGAGGGGCCCGTTGCGTCGCCATTATCGCGACCGGAGCGCCACTTTGGCCGGGAATGCGCCCTGTCTGCAAAAATCATGGCCGACAAGGGTGGTACACCGGTGATTTACGCGAACCATGCTCGGTGAAGGGGGTCTTATCTAGTTTGGAGATAAAAAAGAAAGTTTTACATATCAAAGCTTGTAGTGAATTTTTTTTGCTCCGTGGCTGATGTCTTCATAAGTGAACGTACACGTTTGGTTCGGTTATAAGAACAATAAAAGGGAAAATTCTTCGTTAGATACAAACCTTTGATTCCTCTTTCGCCAACATTTCGACCACTTCATTAGGGACCACTTTCTGCAGGGCTGTGAGAACGTAAAGACAGAAAGGGCCCGTGAGCAACGTCTCGTGAGATGTAAAAAAGTAAATTAACTACTTCAACACTCTACTAACAATGTAATTCTCATAAAAATGTCCTTTCGACAATAGCAAAATATATATGCATCTAAAATATATATGTACTAGGTTGTTTGGAAAGTCATTTCGTTTTTTTTTGGTGAAAATGAAACACGACTTCTTAAGAGTGTATAAACATTTTATTAAATTATATATTCCCCATTTTGGAAAACGAAATCACTTTCAGAATAGACTGTAATTCCAAAATTTATATTTCTCAGCATTGTGTGAGAAAAAAGAAACAGATATTTAAGTAAACGGTATAAGAAGAAAAACGTAAGAATGAATTACAATTTGAAAAATTACAATTTCGAAAAGAAGAAACGTCAGTATCAAAGTGACCAATAGAGAAACAAAAAAAAAAGACAAACAGGCATTCACGTGGTACAAAAGCGAAAATCTTATTCGAATAATAATACCGAACGCGCGGAAGGTTGTTCCCAACGATTGAAATAAAATAAATAAAAAACGATTTCCAAAAAAAAAAAGAACCAGAGAAAAAAGAAGTGTCCGTCGTACACCGAGAATCGCGCCTCGACGCGATGGAAATTGGCCCTCTGCGTCCTCACTCTCGAGAGAGATGTCTCCAGTGAACCTTGAAAGAGGATTCCCGCGTGAGCGTGCGCGCGCGCACTCTCCCATCGATTCGAAACGGTCGTGGCCGGCGTGTATCAGATACAATGCGATCCGTCTGTTCCCGTATCGCGTAATCGCCTTATCACGGGAACACGCACGCCGCGAAGGAACGTAACGGTTTCCTGCGTTCGATCAAAGCACCGTTCCCAAGCGAAAAATTCCAATACAAATTTGCATCGAGCGGCGCGCCGCTAGAATCCGCCGTGAAAGCTTATGTGTGTAGCGGCGGGATCCAACCGCCGCACCGGCCACACGGGGAACAGCGCGGCCGGATGGGGGGCCCCCGTAGGGGGGGACAGGAGGTGGTTAGAGCCGTGTAGGAGAATGCAGGACAGAGGAGTGTGTCGAATAACTTCCTAGAGGCGCGCCTGTCACGACGCCCCGGGTCATTGGTCACCCCGTCCTTATCTGTGGCCGGCTGCGCGGGCCATCTTGAAGGCCCCCTTTCAGACGGCTCGATTTTCACCGCGCGATTTCATTATCCCCCCGATATATCCCAGTGGTACGTAGAACCTCCTGAATGGGCCTTTCACACGGCCGCCGCGATAAATTGCGCCCACGGGGGCTGGGGAGGCAGGAATCGTTAGAATGCGGGGTGACGATGGAGGGGGGAACGATGAGGAGATTCACGCGCGCGCGCTTCCGCGTGAGTCCCGAAACGAGGGCCCGGTCCACGATGATTCAAGCTGGCTCGTGACGCGAGCGCGTTCCCGTGAAACTCTTTCTCCCGATGATGGTGCGATCGGCAGAGGACAGTGTCGGATCAAGGTTTCGAGATAACGGGGCCCGTTGATTGGGCCTTCTCGGTCCGCGTCACGATAAATTCCCGAATGTTGGGGACCTGATGAAATCTTGGTCACCGCGTGACGCAATCGATGAGATTCTTTTCGTCCACGCGCGTGATCGTCTCGGGGACCCTCAAGTCACCGACGGGGTACGAAGTTGGGCCTCAAGTTACGTTCGGTTTCGGGGAAATGAAATCCGTTCCTGGTAATGCACCGAGTGGGATTTTTGGTCGAACGAGCGGTAACTCGTCGCGGTGAAATTTATTTATTTGGAAGAATATGGGTGAGGCCCCTGTTATTGGTCCCCGTTTCATTGGAATGGGATTTATACGTGTTATCGATAATATACGGAGTGGAATTTTTTCATCGTACGGGGAACAATTCATCCCGGTGAAATTTAAATTTATGCAAATGTATGGATGAGGCCCCCGTTATTGGTCCCCGTTTTTTGGAGAAATGGTATTATATATTCTTAGAGATGCACGGGATTTCTAAGATTTGTCGAAATGAAATCTATTACCGGTAATCTGCACGCCGGGATTTTTAATCGTTACGAGAACGTTTAGATTTCTAGGAAAGTATTGAAACTATCCGCGTCGGTTTCTAGAATTAAGGAAAGAAGAACTTATTATTCTAATATATACGGCAGGGATATTTAAACGTAAAAGTGACACTGGCCGCGGAGAACCCCAACAGCGGGAAACTGGAATTTGGCGCAATCTTGACGAGCATGACGCAAATCTCGATACGTTACAATATGCCTTGTCACGCTGATTTCGAGAGGTGGGGGGATTCGGTTTAAAGTCATCTCGGAGACTGATCTTGTATCAGTGATTGCAGTAATCTTTCTCGAGCTAGACGCAAAAAATCGAAACGTTGCGCAGCGGTGTTCGAATTGTTACGAGTGTTGCAATACATACAGTATTAATTAAGTGAAAATAAAAGTCTAACGCAGAGTCGAAGGCAGTATAGTTTGCATTAAATATTTAAACCGGTATTATTATACCGATCCTCGTCACACCGAATCCAGTTAATCGGGACAAGTCTGACACAGTACCGATGTAAATGGGATTCTTCACCAACTGACCTGACACTTAGAAACTAAGACAAGTGTAATACAGTGTGTGAGTGAATAACATTTTTAACTAACTGCTGATTCAATTCCCATCCTCCACAAATTCTTCTCGATTGTGAGTACGTGTTTCCAACGTTGGTAGGATTCCTGACCGCTTTCTTCGCATCCAGAAACATGGTGCACTTTGATCTCACCGAGTTGTTTCACCGGTTGAGTCACTAGTATCCAGCACAGGGTTATCACGTTGATTATCATAATTTTCTATACTCGAGAATGCCCTCCATATTTGTTCAAACTGTCAAGTAGAAATATTCAATAGATTGTCGGTATAAAAAAATCTGTCATACGAATTCTTGCAACTTCGTTGAATCGAGTGCGCATCATTTTGTTCTACGATCTTCACCCGTCTCTCGAGTAGCTGCACGATACCTTTGCTCCGAAAAGGTCGATTTCTATGGGTCCGAAAAGACCCACGCGTGGTACGAAACATTGCAAGCGACCATCTTGGTTCTCAACATGTCATCCTCCAAGTTTCATATACAGAAATCGTCTCAGGATTTCTCCTTACGAACAGTGACTAAATGACCGCTGTGAAAGTTTCCCCGGGTCAGAAAAGACCCACGCGTGACAATACTAGGATTCAAGAAACATTGCAAGCGACCACCTTGGTTCTTAATATGTTACCTTACAAGTTTCATATACAGAAATCGTCACAGGACTTTTCCTTACCAACTGTGACTAAATGACCGCTGTGAAAGTTTCTCCGGGTCAGAAAAGACCCACGCGTGACAATATCAGGATTCAAGAAACATTGCAAGTGACCACCTTGGTTCTCAATATGTTATCTTCCAAGTTTCATGTAAAGAAATCGTCTCGGGACTTCTCCTTACGAACAGTGACTAAATGACCGCTGTGAAAGTTTCTCCGGGTCAGAAAAGACCCACGCGTGACAATACTAGGATTCAAGAAACATTGCAAGTGACCACATTGGTTCTCAATATGTTATCTTCCAAGTTTCATGTAAAGAAATCGTCTCGGGACTTCTCCTTACGAACAGTGAGTAAATTACCACTGTGAAAGTTCCTCCGGGTCAGAAAAGACCCACGCGTGGGTCAAGAAACATTGCAAGTGATCCCCAGCCTCCCTCCAGCGACCACCTTCGGTTCTAAACGCGTTTCGCGTACGGTACGGGTCTTTCCCGAAAGATCCGGACTCGTCGAAACGAGGATTGAAGGTACATTGCAGGTTCGCCGGTTCCTCATGGTGACCACCGTGGCGTTCGACGCGTAATCCACGACAAGTTTCCCAGAACCGTTTGCACGGTGTTCGCTGGTTGCCGGGAACAATCGTCACTATATTTCCCGTGGCGGCGAAGGAAAGTGATAATTGCCACAGCGGCGCGTTTCAATTGCTGTCGGGCGACCGCGATTTATATAATCGGGCGTCCACGATACCCGATACGTCGATGCGGCAGGTAACACGGAAGCATCGGGACCCGTAGAGGCCACTTCTGGAGCACGCCCGTTCCCAAGACCGAACACCGCGGAATTTCCGTGCCGATCGGCATAACCGTGAAGCAATTCGTCCGGAGAATCGTTTAACGCGGGCCGCGGCGATGCCTCGACGGCCGAGTCACGATCGGTTACTTTCCTCTCGTCGAGATACACGCTTTGGAGAAATCCGAAACAATCGGCGGCACCGCCCATTTACGTACACCTCGGCCCAGTGTACGCTCGTTAGGTAACCAGGCTTCGAGATACCCGCCGCAGATCGTCCGCGTTTAATCGTCGGTTACGCTGATGATGATGATGATGCGAACGCCACGAGGTTGTAACGGGAAACGGGCACCCTCGTTCGTTTTCATACGGAGTCAATTTCACGCGCGCGTGTTCACTCCACGTGTACCAAATACACGATACGGGATTTTTCCGATACGAGAGGCTGCCACGACGCCTACAGAGGCCATTTGCCATCAGCGTCGGGGGATTGGGGTCTGGCTTCGGTCTGGATGAGATCGTGGGCCAGTTGGACGAACCGGGGACCTGGGAAATTAATCACCGTTCGAACTAGCGGGGAACTGGAACTCGTTACATTTCGTTCGTCTTTGTTATTGATTTTAGAATTTTTTCGTTCTGGGAGAAACTACCGAGTGTATCGGTAATCGAACGAAAGAAGAACCTAGAGATTCTTTATCGTTCGGAGTAGTATTGTACATTTTTGTGAAAGTTCACACATTTTGTTTCGATGTCTCTTTTCAGCATCCTTCCGCATTTGCGATTACAACGAAAATATATACTCTGTGAGAAACTATTGGATTGTTCGGAAAGTCATTTCGTTTTCCAAAATGGAGAATATATAATTTAGTAAAGTGTTTATACAGTCTAAAAAAATCGTGTTTCATTTTCAAAAGAAATGACTTTTCGAAGAACCTAATATTTTAGAGAGAGAGACAGATAGATAGTGGACGAAGCAGAGATCCAGGGATGGATTCTTCATTATTTGAACTTGGCAGTGTATCGCTTAATTCTGATGGAAGTTAACATATTTCGATCCTATCTAAATCTAACTTTCATATCTATAATAATAAAAGCGAAAATATTCACAGGATAGTTAAATAAACTATCAACTATTAATTGGGCAAAAAGGCTTAGAATTAACTCACAAGAGCCATCACCCAATTGACGATTCCCTTCGATTCGAATGCAGCCTTCCAAACGTCTTATCTTATATTCAAAAGTACCAAGTACTGTTATAAATTGAACTATCTCAAACGCGTAATCAGGGTATCTCGACTAAAAAAAAACCCCCAAAAAAGAATTCATCGTGAGCAATCACTGCAAGAAAACAACCTTTGCAACTAGAAAACCAAATCATAAAAAACATATATATTTCCAATCTTCTCTTCTTACTTTAGCCCGTTGAATGTTACCTCTTGCTCGTTTGCCATCTATTTCAAAACACCCCTTATAATAAGTCCAAGTAACATATATTTATTATTTATCTAAACAAAAACCTCCCGGTAGAAACAAATCTAACCAATCCCCCATGTTTGCTCTGCACCTATTTCAAAGCACCCCTTTAATAATAAGTCTAAGTAACGCATATATATTATTTATCTAAACAAAAACCTCCCAGTAGAAACAAATCTAACCCATCCCCCATGTTTGCTCTCATTGCACCTATTTCAAAACACCCCTTACAATGAATCTAAGTAACACATATTTATTATTTATCTAAACAAAAACATACTGGTAGAAAAAGATCTAACCCAACCCCCATGTTTGCTCTACACCTATTTCAAAGCACCCCTTTGATAATAAGTCTAAGTAACGCATATAAAAGCTCCCGATAGAAACAGATCTAACCGCTCCCGAATGTTTGCTCTGTTTCCAGATGGAGCATAGAGGCGCGTCGCCCTACCAGCAGGAGCATCAGTAGCGAGGATCGACACGCCGGGGGCCCTGAGCGGGCCCACTCGAGGGTGACGTCGGCGGCGGGGCCCGTGCTCGGGAGGGTGGGCGGCGTTCTAGGGCCGCGATGGCCGCGACCGACGGTCAGATCGTGGTTGCGGCGGCACGTTGGGCCGAGGAAGCGACGTACCTTCGCGAATTCGTCTCCAAGTATCGTCTGCCGGCGGTGATCAAGATCACGAAGGGTCAGTACGGTGGTCTGGGTGTACCGACCCTGCCTGCGCCCAGTCTTCAGAGCACCGCGTTGCTGGTGTCCGCTGGTCGTCGACGTAAGATCGTCGCCCAGGCGGTGAAGATCAAGGAGGGACGCCGTGTGGTAGGGGTGGGACCGAGATTGGCCATCCCGGACTCGTACACCGGTTACTTCGAGATACTGAGCGAGGAGGGTAGAGCGGTGCGCGGTATCGAGTCGGTGAACGAGCTGTGCCGACGCTGCCCGGACGAGGGCGCCCTGGTTCGCGAGACTGTTCGCGGTATTGCCTGCAGAGTGGACGACGAGTCGGGTATAGTGGTGCCCGAGGGAACGAGGACCCTAGCCGCCGGTGAGACGATCGTGACAGCCGGGGAGGTGAGCCTGCCAGGTCGCGGTAGATTTCTGCGTTGCGTGGACTGTCGAGGCGAGAGCGTGTTGCTGGCGATGGATCTACGGGGTCGTTTCAGCGCGTTGGCGCGCGAGGACAACATAAGCGGTGTCCACACGGCCAGAGCGCTTCTCAGCAAACGTTTACCGCTTACCGTCAGACTGGTGCACGGTCAACCGCCTAGGGGGCTGAAATCGTCCTCCCAGTTCGTTCCAGAGTTGAGGTTGTTGTCCACGTTCGAGGAGGAGCACGTGTTCGCGTTGCCGTTACAGAGAGAGGGTGCTGCTGTCGCGTTGCCCCTGGCCGCACCCTTGAAACTGGTGAAGGCGAGGAACGAGGAATCCCTCAGGTCTATGCAGGAGTTCACGAGGCTGGTGGAACGCGCTTCCCGTTTGGTCGCCGACGTGGCCGATCGGGCCCATGTACTTGACGGTCGTCTGGGCGAGAGCAAACCCTCCAGGCAGACCAGAAGCGGATCCGGGTTCCTCAGGCGGTCGTCGACCAACTCGGACAACGGGCCGCTCAGCCATCACAGGAACAACGCGAGCCACCATCATCATCACCATCACTATCACAGCAACGGGCACCAGGCGTCGTCCGGACACGCGGGATACAGAGACGAGAACCGTGTACCACCGTCAGCCTGTACCGAGGAGTACGACGAGATCGATCAGATCTACGACTACGTAAGGGGATTCGCACCGTTGCCGAAGAGCGTCAGGTCGCCCTACGAGAGCCCGTTGCCCGGTACACAGGGCTCCAGTCCACCGTTGACACCCGTCACGGTGACCATAGCACCCCTGTTGGACGACAGACCGGAACCACCGCCCATAGAGACCATACCGACCAAGAAGATACAGGCTGAGAAGAGGACGAGGCGCGCTGTTAAAGAGGCACCGCAGCCAAGGGTCGAGAAACCACCGTTGGCGAAGCTGTACGTGAAGAACAGCGGCACACAGAGGGGACGTCCCCTGATGAGGCAAAAGAGCGCATCACCGTTGAAGGAGACACCACCGGGTTACAAGGGTGGCTCGCCGCTTTTCAATATACGTTACAAGAGCCTTACGAACCTGCAACAGGCCATGGAGCTGGACGGGACACTGGACTCCAGCCATTCTGGGGGTAGAACATCGGGGGACTCCGGTGCTGGTGCTAAGCTGCCGGAAAAAAGGTATAAAAGCATTTTCAGCGCGTTACATTGGTCCGTCACGGTGATACGTACCGATATCATCGCGTATATATAGTCCGAGTGTATCCGAGGATATCTCCGATAATGTCGCGTGTATCTAGCATGGTCTCGGTTGGTGCAAACGTTTCGAAACTCGATATTGGGACGGACCTCGGGTCTTTCTGGACCCGTACTTGCGGTACGTTGAGTTTTGAAACTTTCTAATCGAAATCAACCCGACTCAAGTGTGTTTCCTTGGTTCTCTCGTTCGGTTGTGAAATTAAGAATACGTACATCGGGTACACTTTTTATCGGAATATTTTAGGTGTTCAATCGAACGGAAAAACGCGTTAAGGTTAATCGAGATCCTGTTCGATACGGTAGGAATGATCGTTGATATCTAGAAATATTTAGTATTTAAATATCGAAGAGGATACGAAATGTTTGCATCGTGAATAGACTACGGTTCTTTTTTATTTTTCTTTATCACCGAGAAGGACCAAAGTGTGTCATGGGACACTGCCATCGAAAATAACTTTTTATTCCTGAAATGTACAAAAAGTGTTTCAAGCGAGATACGTTACAACGTTTATTTATTTTTTATTTTTTGAATTTTTTTTTTTGTGTATAATTTTGTTTAACTCTCCGGCGACGGATGACGGGTCGAAAACGACCCGATTGAAAGGTTAAAAGTTTCTTAGGACTGTGTGTTCGTATTGTGATCGCAACAATCGTCTCCCCTCCCGGCACTCCCGATTTTAACGTAGGATTTTATTTCATTCTGAAAGTGTCTCTAGCATCGATCAAGAGAGAAGAGTTGCAAATTTTGCACACGTGTAAAAAACAACGATAAATTTTTCGTCCAGTGTATTCGTGAAACACGTTCGAAAATATTGTTTGTATATATTGTACAGAATAAATATTGTCCATCCATGTCTCCAAATATGTTTCCTTCGCCCTCGATTGTTGTTCACTGGTGCAACTTTTCGAAACATAATTTTCCCCAAAAGAACGTCTTTGAAAAATGAACTGTCCGAACGAACATAGTGCTTCGAGAAAAAATAATTTCTTCAGAGAAATGTTTCGAAAGAAGTGTATTTTTTGTAAAAAAAAATAATTTCTACGAACGTAATATAAATACAATGTAAGAATCCAACCTGAAACTTCCCACTGTACGTAAAAAAGTAATTATAAGTATAGAGTGTAGCACGATCCGTAGTCGGAGGGTTGAATAGACGAATGAAAAGTTATTTTAGATGTAAATTTACAGCGTTTCGCTCTGTATATTGTCCACGAAAAAAAATGTCTGCGTAAAACGGACGAGAACCTCGGGACTATAACCGTCCATGTTTCTCCAATTGATACCGTTCGAGGTGGCGATCGACGAAGCCAATTGGTGCTCCCCACGGTTCAAAATGGCTAACCTCGAACGGTATTGGCGCAGACCATTGCTAATTCGTGATGAAATTGTTCGTCGTCCACGCAGATCGCGGCGTCTAAGCAGACCGCGTTCGCTGACGAATTTAGTGTGGGAGCTCCGCGGCGGAAGTGGTCTTGGCTGCACGAGACCGGAAACCCCGCCGCCCGCTGCAGCGGCACCGCTGCCGCCAACTAAATGCGGACCACGTCTGGCTGTCACCGTGGTGGCACCCCGACGTGTCGGCACGCTCTACCTCTAACTCGTAAGTACCACTTTACGCATCCTTGTTATAACCGCTGGGTCCTCTTTTCCAGGTTGGAACACGTAACATTCGTGTAGAAGGATTCGAGGAACTTGATTAAAATTGATCTCAACGTGATGAATGTGCTCGAAAGTTCCTAGGTTGGAACGTAACATTTCTATAGGAAAATAGGGATCTAGTAAATTCTACGAGACGTAATTTTTATCTAGGGATGTAATAAGTTCCAAGGTGTCAACTGTGTTTCAAATTTTTCAGGTTAGAACGCAACTTTAATGTAGGGACCTGATGAGTTCCAAGGTATCAACTTTGGTTCAATTTTTCCAGGTTAGGGGGTTATAAATTCCAAGGTGCCAACTTTGGTTCGAAATTTCTAGGTTAGGACGCAACTATCGCGTAGAGAACTTTTAGGTACCTAGTAAATTCCAAGGTGCCAACTTTGGTTCGAAATTTCTAGGTTAGAACGTAACTTTCACATACAAACTTTTTAGGTACCTAATAAATTCCAAGGTGCCAACTATGATTCGAAATTTCTAGGTTAGAACACGTAACTTTCACATAGAAGAATTTCAGAAACCTGATAAATTCCAAGGTGCCAACTTTGGTACAAATTTCCCATGTCGGAGCGTACCATTTAGAAATTTAATAAATACCAACGCGCGGAACTTTCGTTCCAATTTTTGTCACAAGATGGTGACTGTGAACATCTTCCACGCAACGCTAACTTCATCCCATTCGAACGATTAATTGCATCCGTTGATGGCATCCAATGTTAGGTCACCCACGATGCCTGTGCGATTTGCGACGTCCCAAATAATGTACTCCTTCGTTGCTAGAACGAAGAACTGTCTTCTACCTTCCGATACAACTGTCCTCCTCCCTACCATTCGAACGGTTCTACCCTTTACAGCCACGACTCCCTGTCAGAGAAGTTCGTTCCAATTCGATACCTCTCCCTTTTAACGGGAGGCAAACAGGATCCGAGTAAAATTAGATTAACGATCCAGTTCCGCGACTCGACTCCCCGGTCGTTTGTTCGCCTAATCGGTTACCATTGCTCGATCGCGCAACCGAAGCTACGAATCTCCCCCGTCGATGTGACGTTCAAGTTTTTGCTCACGACGACTTTGTCGCCGCGTGAACGCCGCGCAAGGAGGGGCGGGTTGCTTAAATCGCTGTTTTCCCGCGTGATTAATTTCCCCTGTTGCTGGTTTATTGGCAAACCGGGGACGATACGTCGAACCAGAGTCCGCCTTGCAATCAGCCAGGAAGGCGTACCGGTTACGGCGCAGTTAGAGCGTACTTTGTCCGGGAATCGTTAAATTTACAGGATCCAGCCGGGTCGATCCTTTAACGAAGCATTTTACTGGCCGTTATAAAAGGCGAGCAGGTGTTTCCCTATTGCCGTCAAGTCCTTATTCGTTTAATCGCCCCCTGCTCGGTCTCTGATCGTCATAACTGCGTCTAGGAAACGCACCTGTGCCATCCAGGAAGCAGTCGGTTTTATTGCGAATTATTGTTGGTAGGCTTCCGAGGCTACGGCCACGGGTACGGAGGAATGCACGGCTACCATGAGTTTCTGGTTGCTCGTTTTAACGAAACGTGAATTTTCGTAATTGCACCGACATCTCGTAAAGCCTATTGCGATGCCGCCATCGTATCACTGTTGGACACGATGTTCGATCTATGCTCAAATTGCGAATAAATCATGGAGCTTTGACCACCTGCGAGCTGGGTGGAACGATTGGACAGATGGAAAATAATTTAGTGTGTATCGTTTGGGTTTTGGGGCAAGAGCCTGGGGTCCTCTTCAGAAGTCCCATTTCTAATCAAAGTACGAAAATCAATCGGTAGATGAACGTTTGAACTTTTTCAGGGGGACATGTTGACTCTAGAGTAGTCTAGGTTGTAAATAGTACGTCATTGTCACGATGTATGTAAATATTCCACCAGTCCACGTGAATCAGTAGAAAGACTAAGAATATTCTCTTCAGAATTTGCATTGGCAATCGTTGGATGACTTTTTTGACTTTTATCGAGGGAACACGTTAACATTCCAGGTCCTAGTCGTCAGTTGCAACAATTTTGGAGTAGCAGCGACCAAACACATGCAATTCACTGCACGTCCTCTGCGCGTCGAGCCAATTGAGGATCCACTCGGGAAGTTACATCGCTAAAGTCTACCGAAATCAATTGGCAGACGTTAGACGTTTCTCTGAGATTTTCCAGGTGGACGTCGATCGATATTCCCGAACCGTGAAAACGATCAGGGTCCAGTGTGGGTTAATCCAACGCGGCGGAACTCCTCCGACGGTTCCGTTTAGTTGGCCGTTGGGCGGAGCGGGGAACCGTCGCGGTGAAAAAGAGAAACCCGAGATGAGGGAACAGAGAGGCGCAGGAGATAATGAGAGAATCAGAAAACGAGAGAAAGACGGACGGAACGGGAGATAGCCTGAACGGGCGGATCGCGGAGCTGGACAGCCTCGGGATACGTAACGTCATCCTCGCTCGGTGCAGCGATATAATAGCCCTGGTTTGCCTCGGAGCCGCTCCGTGAGCGGAATTAAACGAGAGCAGGTTCAACGGCTGAACAAACCGTGGCTTCCGGTCGCCGGTCGCCCCTGCCCGCCCGCGCGGCTGCCAGGAACTCGATCGCGTATTACGAAAATTACGATTACTCGGGGGAGAAACCGGGCTCCCCGGGTCCGGAGTGGCTCTGATGTGAACAGCGCTGTCTTCTTCCTCCCTCGTGATACGTGCAACAGAGTTCAGGATCCGGTGCCAGTAGCCGACGATGAGGAGTAAATGAGAGTTGGTGTAGCTCTGAAGGGAGGGGATTCGGAGAGGAAGACGGTAGGATTGAACAGAGAAACAGGGAAGCAGTCACGGTGACAAAGAAAACGACGATTTAGAAATACCCGGTTCGAATACTCTATTCTAATGTTGGTCTACAGGATATTCTGTCTTCGAATACACATCCATTGTCAGGGAAGCATAAGGATCTCCGAGAATTCAGACTTTATTATAAGTGGATAATACTCGCACGTCCTGTAACGTCAGTGACTCCTCTGGTAGCTTTGTCAAGCGACTAGATGTATCTCTGTGTCTATGGCTCGTCTAGGACAATATCTATGTTCCTTTGTCAGTGACAGGTAGCTTCGTCGAACAACGAGAAGCGTCTCTATAATTCCTTTGGGACAGTATTCGATGCTTCTTTAAACCATCCTAATCCCGCTCCAAGATTCGATCGTCTTCTACAATTCAAGTTCAGCCCAAAAAGCACGACCCTGCTAGAGCCAGCCTATCGAACGCCTTCCAAGGCGCTCGAAATCCGTAGCCTCTGTTACTCGCTGTAAGAATGGCAAACACGGGGGAAGGCCGGCTGGTTTTTCCTCCGTCGTCGGTCACCCGATCCCCTTTAACCAGTTGAACGCACCCGAGACGAGCGCCCTCTCCCCGTGAAGGATGCTCAAGGACACCGTTTCCTGCTTAATTAATTAACCGCCGACCGACGTCGGCCGCGTAGCTCCACGGCCATCTCCCCTGCATTTTGACCGAGACCGACACCTGGTAATTTTCAACTGTCGCGTTCAACGGCGGCACGACGATGCGTGCGTGCGCGCGCAGACCCGGCGCGGAAGGGCCTGCGGCTAGCCGCAAGCGGCAGCCCGGCGCGGAGCAATTTGGAATAAAACGCTCGACGAGCATGGTACTCGATGCGCGGCGCTACACCGGGACGCGCGTTAACGCGGGATTTGCGTACACCGGGGCTAATGAGATTCGCGAAGGGTCCATTTCGGGTAGCCCCGATGGAGTTGTTCCACGGGACGTCAGGGATGTCGGTGTCCTGTGATGGATGGCGATACGCGGCGGGTTTACGGCAGGGAAACGCATCTCGTTTCGGTACGGTCGGGGCGAGAAGTCTCTCGCTCGCTTCGCATTTCGCTCGTTTGCTGAACCGTGTACTCTCGGAGCGAGTGATTGCTACAGTAGCGAACGGATCGTACCGGGCCCTTTGGTGTATATTTTGTACAAATGTATACAAACCTTTGTACAAATTTCTGCTTTGTGTAGGTCCTTTGTGCGAGAGCACAGGTGGTTCAAAGTAGCGTAGAATAGAACGAAAGGTGATGATGTGATTAGTCTACGACAGTCCAAAGCAAGCTGGAGTAGCCTACTTTTTTATTTCAAGTATTTTCTGTGCACGCGAACATTTTCTTTTTTTTCTATTTCTGTTGATTCACGTTACGGTACGTGACAACGAAGAAACCATCGCGATCGTGAGATTGCAAAGTGTAGATTTGCTTCTAAATATTTTAATTCTACCCGCACATTTTTTTTCTTCTGTTTCTTCGCGTGATAATAGAAACTAGACACGATCGATTCAGAGCGTTACAATGACGTTTATACGTCGACTGACGTGTAAAAATCGGTGATAGATCGAAGAATCAGGTGATTGGCCCTCTGGCGGGGAACGCGGTTACCTGCCGCCGCTTAACCTATAAAAGTGCAACGCAACGAAGAGCCCCGCGTGTTTCCTTCAATTTCAATCTAATGGCTTCCTCCGAGCGAGAGAGGAATCGCTTAAGAACCACTGTCCCTCGGCCGATAATTAGAAAACGATCTCCAGCGGTGGCTCGCGCTCACCCATCGATGCCCGCGGACATAACCTCAAAGATTGCCGGGTGTTTCCGTCCCGGGGCGACGCCTGACGACGACATTGATTGATATCAACAAATTCTACGACACGTTCGTGCGATTACCTCTCGCGCGCCCGGGGTACTGGCGTGGATTTCTGAAACGTGGCATTACGGATGGAAATCGCTGTTGCTTCCTATTTTCTGGCCGGGAGTACCACAGCCATTATTGGTCACGATCCGAGTGTTTGCGAACGATCCATCGACGTAACGTCGGATCGACGTTTCACCGTGGATCCTCGCGTGCCGTTGACCGGAAACCGAGGATTTCGAACCTGGTCCCGGGGATCACTATGGATCCCTGACGGATCTAATAACCGGTTGCCCGTCGATTCATCGCCTCCGAGGCAACTGTGTGTCCGGGGTAGCGATGATCGCTGGCAATGCTGGGGCTTGATGGCCTTCTAAAACGTACTATGTTGTTTCAATCTTACCGCGAATTCGCGGTAATCGAGCCGGATCCCCACGTTAGGGGGGATTCCTACGGGAGTCTCGGTTGAATAGAGGGCAAATAACCCGAGAGACTTTGAACCCTTGGAATCCATTGGCGAGCGAACTTCGCGTCGTATCTTCGGGATTCGTCGCATAGTCTGGATCCTTGGAATTGTTAAAAGACGATCGATGTACCTCGAGCAAGAAGGATTATTCGAGATGTTCTGTTTGAGTGGTTGCCGAACGGTTACACAGACAGGAAGCTTGGCCCGGTACTGTTAGATCTGAATGGTGCAGGAAACCATGGTTCCTGAACGACCAATTAGTCGTAATGTTTCTTCTTGCCTATTCGTGGATAGCAATTTCCTCCGGCGGAGTTAAGACATCGATTTCGCGGTGTCATACGAAGGATGGGGACGGGGTGGGGGATTCTTATGGGATCCCATGCTCGCCAAGCGGAACGCTTCTCCCCCCCTCGTGCACGGAACGGCCATTCGATAGTTCCTAATCAACTGATTAAGTAATTAACTGGTAGACGTTCAATGTTCCGCTGAGCGAGCGAGGGTATCTATAAAACGTTTTATGGGCGACACCTCTCTATAGGTTTAGCGAATTGATGGTGCTGCCAAGGGGGGATCCCGGTTACGCGAACTTTTCTACGCCGGTGCGTCTCGAATCGATATCGAACGGGGGATTTTCAAGTGAAGCGAAACTGTAGGTGATTAGGACCCCATAAGAAATGGGACACATGTTTCAGTATAGATACGAAGATTCTCGGGGTAATAGCTTGTCCAAGGTGCGAAAGTCTTCCTTGGTGTCCTTTTGTTGTTTTCAATGGTTTGAGAAGAGTTTAAGTTGATTTTTTGTAGAATTTTTTACGAAGAAAGAACAGGGACGAATATCATTGGAGAATCTATTTAAATTTCTGCACGATATGTCACTTTTCGCTCTAAAGGAATCGGGTTACTCGAGTCTTAAGTCTAACCTCGAATTTGAAACTTGCCCTTAAACGTAACGCCAAACTTGAACTTGACTTCGAATATAATCCAGTTTAGAAGTTACCTTTAAACCTGTCTGTAAACTTGAAACTTACTCTCAAAGCTAATCTCAAATTTAAAACTTGCCCCTAAACCTAACCTCAAACTTAAAGAATACCCTTGAACCGAATCTCAAAGAGTACCTTCGAACCAAATCCCAAACGTTAAATTGGAAGCTAGCCCTTAACCTCAAGCTTGTAACTCGCCTGAAACCTAACCTTAAAATCCAAATCCAAACTCAATCCTAACCTTAAACCTAACCTCAAACTTAAAGAATACCCTTAAACCTCTCAAAGAGTACCTTCGAACTAAATCCCAAACGTCAAACTCAAAGCTAGCCCTTAACCTGAAACTTGTAACTCGCCTGAAACCTAACCTCAAAATTCAAATCCGAACTCAATCCCTAACCCTAAATCGATCCAACTAAATCCAAACTCGATCCAACTCAAACCCAAACTCGATCCAACCTCGAACCTGGCTCTCTCGTCGTTTCTAACCGTCCTCCCTGCAACTGTCCAACAATTTCTCCGATTTCTCGATTTTTCGTTTGGGGAACATGGCCCCGATTCGGAAGAAAACACGCGTAATGCACCGAAGGACATGCACCGGGACAACGATCGACATAGGATGTCGCAACCCTGGCTCCGAGTATCCCAGCAACGGCGTCGCAGCTGTTTTCACTCTTGTGCCCGAATTCATGCATATTTATCGCATTACCGGGTGTGCATTGCATGCAAATTACGTACGAGAGAGTACCCGCTCGTTACCCGGTGGGCAACTCCGTCCCATTGTCTGCCTACATCTTTTCTGGCTGGAAGCCAAGAGGATACCGTCGCGGCATAGTTCACCGTCTGCCTCGCGGTGCCCGCGCTTCCCTCTTGAGTCACGCGACTTTTTCACCCATTTACGAGCACACGGGGCTGCACGACTGGATGCAGGAAGAAGAATCGAGAATAATAGGAAGCGAGACGACGTGGATGGCTGAGACGACGAAAGAGGAGGAGGTGGAGGAGGAGGAGGAGGATGAGGATGATGCCACCTAGACGGCCCCCACTTTTCAGGGAACGAGCTGCCACCCACGATTTTAAACGCGATTTTTCGCGCTCAACGGAGACGTAGGTGCGCCGATAGGTTTTCGTTTGGGACGACAGTACCGTTGAGAAGAGTACACGAGGCAGAAGGACGCGGTTAATTAATTGTTTTCCACCGTGGTTCAGCGTGTCGTCGGCGATCACCGATGCAACGATTTATTATTTGTCGTTTGTCTCGTGAACGGGACCCGATTCTCTCGGATGCAACGATACGCAAATACGGTACACGATCGATAACGAAATTATTGAATCGCGATACGTTACTGGGGGAATACCTATCGAGTTAGGTGAGTTCGTGAATTCCTTGGACAGATGTTTGCTAGTTTGGATAGTTTATTCTTTCGATGAAATGGATCCTTCGTTGGATGAGAATAATGGTAACGAAGAGTTGAATCGTGATACGTTAATAGGTGAGGTAGTCCATGTTCAGTTAGGTCAAATGAGTGTCGAAGGATTAGAGAAGTCTTTGGTGAGAGACGTTAGGAATTTTGGGTAAAGTCGTGATATTGGAATATTTCGATCTAGGGTTTAATCGAATTGTTAGAATTGGTAAATTTGATGGACGATAATTAACAAGAGGTAACGACGATAATAGATGTTAATTTGGATTGCTCAATTATGGGATTGACATTGGAGTGTAACTGGTCTTTCATTGCTAGTGATCTTTCCATGTTTCACGAATGTCGTCACTGTACTCTTACTCGTCGAAAAGGATGAATTTTTCCCTCAGCGGTCGTTAATTTCGACTCTTCCGTAAATAATGAAAAAATGTGAAAATTGTAAGTTTGGGGGGCGATAATTAACGGAGGAATGGCTACGTGTGTACAGTGCATTAACAGGTCCGGTTTGAACTCGTGTTTTGTTCGTTTTAGGTACAGGCTTCTTCTTCTTCGCTAACCGCTAACAGGAAGTAATTCCTGCATGTCTTTCCTTCTTTCTGCTCCGTTCGTCAGCTCGAAGCTGCAGAGATAGACGTCGTGTGTGTTTAAATACACCGCAAAAGAATTCTGAGACGAGGTAGATTGCGCAACAGTGTAGATACTCCGTATCGCCAGGGTTCATCGTTAAAGAAACAAAGGAAATATTTCGTATTCTAAAGTTTCACTTATCTCGGAAACAAAATTCAGAACCCATGGTTCGTGGCCAACTGTTTCTTAGATCTTTAAAACACACAACTTTCGACTCACTCTGTATAACACACATTTTCCAATCACCCTGTACATTAAACCTCTCCAAGAAAAATATCAAAGCCTCAAAGTAACTAGTCTCGAGAAACGAATAACAAAAAATAGAATCTTGTTTTCTCAAGCTTGACATGCTAAAATTCAAGGTTATGTTTCAAAACAGCACCCTGTACATTACAAATAACCGGGTCCGAAAACATCAACCTTCTATCGTGACTTCAAAGCATTATCAAAGAAGAGCATCGCGAATCTTCTTTTTGACGACGTGGTTAAATTTAAGGTTATGTTGGAACTAAGGTTATGTTTCAAAACAGCACCCTTTACAGACAATCGAACCAAAAAAAATCAAACGTTCACCGTAATTGTTCTCGAAGATTGATCAGCGAAGAATCGTGAATCTATATCCAATCCTGACACGATTCAATTTAAGGTTATGTTATAACTAAGGTTATGTTTCAAAATAACACCCTTCGCAAACAATCGAACCGAAAGTAATCAAACATTCGCCATAATTATTCCCAAAGAATGATCAGAGAAGACTCGTGAATCTATATCCAATCCTGACACGATTCAATTTAAGGTTATGTCGTAACTAAGGTTATGTTTCAAAATAACACCCTTCGCAAACAATCGAATCGAAAGAAATCAAACGTTCGCCATAATTATTCCCGAAGAATGATCAGAGAAGACTCGTGAATCTATATCTGATCCTGACACGATTCAATTCAATAAATTATTCCTATTTTCAATTATGTCGCAAACTAAACAACAATTCTACCCTCCCGAAACAGCAGTTGTAACCTTTTGTCGTGACTCTGTCGCTCTTCCGATTTTCCTCGCTCGGTGAGAAAACGTGAAAGCGAGCGAAACGAAAACGCAACAGCGACCCACGCTTTCTGCGCAGCCTGTACGCGCAAGGGCGGGAAAAAAGCGGCGTTGCGCAATTGGCGATTCCAGGTTTCGTTTGCGGTCGAGTCGAATGCAAATTGGGCCCGATAGTACACGTATCGGCCTTCACGCCCACGCGTCTCTCCCTTCTCGGGAGGTAAATACCCGCGCGAGAGACGCATCGAGAGAGAGAGAGAGAGAGAGAGAGAGAGAGAGAGAGAGAGAGAGAGAGAGAGAGAGAGAGAGAGAGACACGCCTCGCCCCTGTTGCTCGCGCGAGCGCGATTTATAATCGGTTTACGACGGTACGACGGTAGTCGGAACCCGGTAACGGACGCGCGAAAAATGGAAAAAGACGAACGAGTGGAAACGTCGGTGCCTGGTCAGACACGGGCTGCGTTCGCCCCGGCGCGTAGCACGTAAGAAAAAGAGAAAAAAAAAGAAAAAAAGAAAGAAGCAGCCTTGAGAAGTGGAACCTGTAGGAGCCGACGTTAACCGTGAACAGATACGGGTTCCCTTTATTTTTCGATATTACACGGGCTAATAATAATATCGCGTCGATAGACCTGACGATAACGCGAATCGACGTAACGGTACGCGCTGTATTTGGTACGTTTTATCGAGCACGGACAATTAATACGTACGGGATTTTCTTTCGTTTGGTAATTCGTGGAGTCTGGGCATCGGTTAACGACGGTGATAAAAAAAAACGGAGGTAATCTTCGCGGCGGAGAAACGCCGGTCGTGGGTATTAATTTCGAATTTTATTTAAAAAAAGGGAAAGAAGAAAAAAAGAAAATTTCTTTCGGATTTCTGTTCCCCTTCCTTTCTCGTCCCGAAGTCGTTCGATCGTAATCGGTTTGCGTTCGTTTCCGAGCCGGTCGGAAATTATTCGAGGGAATGTCGATGGAAGGTGTTCGCGAGGTTAAATGCATTTATCCGCGCGTTATTGTTGCGCCGTACGATACAAGTTATCGTCAGCGTGGCGGCAGTCACGCGGCACCGACACGCGGAAAATAAGAGAAGAAAGACAAGTAGAAATCCCGGTGCATGGTCCGCCGTTATGCCATCGACGATAGTGGCGTAATCAAAATGGTGAAACGTGGTGGGGCACAGGCTGGTGGTGGTTGGGCTATACGACTTTCTATCTTATTGTTGCACCAATGCGAACACGCTGTCTGTCAAAATGTCTCGTTTCTGTACGTGCGTGTATTTATTGAGACGAATGCACTTTTAAATGCACTTTTAAATGCACTTCGTTTAAATTCGCGTTCGCGACGCTTGCCAAGTACGAATTAGTTTATGGTAAATAGTTCCACGACAATTGTGAGAACCTAGCTTTCTTAGTAATTAAAGATGTCCGTGGGGAGCCATCTCGAACATATATCGGGGTAATCGTAGAAAAATTGCTCGAGCTGAAAGTTAAGTGGTCGAATGTCTTCCAAACGGTTAGTTCCTCGATGTACAGTCAGGCGCAGAAGTCTACGTGGACTCATCTAAAATGGTACAAAAATTCCAAGTAAACTAAAAATTAGAACGCTTCCGAAACTGTATAAGTTTCTAACAGGTGACCAACGAAACGTTAATGTAAATATTAGGAAGAATATTTGTAAATTTTAATATACATTTTCACGATGTTGCATTTATATGAATACAGTGAAACATCTAACTTCTCTTGCAAATATTGTTTGATACAATGTGAAAAAAATATTTATACCGTTTATAATATTCACCAAATATTTATAAAAATTATTTTTGCCACTTTCAGTTCCCCCTGAGATAAAACAAACACTCTTTCTGTATACAGTGTCCACTGAATTATCAGAACTGTGCCAATTTTGTACAATAACCTATAAAATTCATGGTGCGTGATTTTTGTAAATGACCAGGCATTTATTCAAACTTTCTTTCGTCGATCGATGTATTCAAACGATCCTTGAAATTTGCGGAGTGCAAAGACCCAATGAGGTTTATCGGTGAAAAAAATCCAAGGAGTTCGCTTCACCTATTAATCATCCTGTTGCGTTGTCAGCCGCGATGACGCCAATGGTTCCCCCGTAGGTGTTACGCCAATGAGCGCGAGGTACGTGTAACATGCATCCGCGACGAACGCTTCGTAGCAAAATTGTCCAGCATCCTTCAGCGCCGAACGTAATTGGCCTCCGTGAGGATCACGGTTAATCGAAGCCCGTCACTTTTTCTCGCTACGCGAATTTCTTCTCTCCTTCCATGGTAACGCATCGAACAAAAGTCGCGAAACGAATCGCGAACTGGGTTAGCGACTCGAGAGGTGAAACGAAACGTGGAGGTTAGATTCGATGGTCCGGTATTGGGAATCGAATGAAGATAAAAGAACGAGGTTAAGTAGCCGGAAAAAAAACGACTGAAAGACCAAAGAAACAAAGAACCGAGTATTATTATTGCATAGGGTGTACGAATGCACTGATACACGAATACAGGGATCGTAAAGGTACGTAAATGCATAAGGAGCTAAATGGAGCTAAACGCGGTGCACAATAATTTATTATTGAAGATTGTGTGTGGAAGTAAAGATAGATAAATATACGAATCGTAAGAATGGAACAAATGTACAGAGATGTATAAGAAAGTAAGTGTGGAGCCGGAAAATGCTATCGTTGTGATTTTTCGATTATTATCGGATACGGTGCATGGAGTTGCGGATGCATAAATATACGTATCGTAAAATTGGAAATAAAAGTACACGAACATGCATAGGGAATTAGGTGTATCTGGAAAATGTTGTCGATTATTATTATGCACGATGTGCGAAAGTATAGATACGCGAATGTAAGAATTATAGAAAGAGAACAGAAATGAATGAGAAACCGGGAGCTGGAAAATTTTGCTACCGGCATAATTTTGCGATCGTTATTGTTGCATACTATGTGGGGAAGTACAGATGAATTTTGCGATCATTATTGCCGCATACTATGTGTGGAAGTGCTGATACGCGAATACGCAAATCACAGAGACAAAACAATGAAAAAAGAAACAAATGCACGAAGCATAAGGAACTGGTTAGAGTATTGGTAGAGTATATATATATACATAAATATAGAAATCGTATACATACGTAACTACAGAAACATAAATACAGAAAAGAGTATTGGTAGAGTATATATACATAAATATAGAAATCGTATACATACGTAAATACAGAAACATAAATACAGAAAAGAGTATTGGTAGAGTACACCTACATAAATACAGAAATTGTAAAAATGAAACAAAAACTCTATGTTTTAGTTCTAACCACTACCTCTTACATTACTCTTAAGCTCCAAAAACCAACACACACAAACCACAAAAACAAAAACCAAAAAACTCTCAAAAGCCTAAGAAACCAACCAATCCTGTAAAATATCTCTCCTGGCGACCCTCCGACCAAGTAAACACACCACACAACCAAACACATTACTTCGAAACCGAATCGAACACGGTCGACCTCTATTCGACGAAATTGTCCGAATCACGAGCAACCCGGTCCCGTGATTACCAACTCGCTGGTCACCGTAACCGTGCACGCAACAACAACAAAGTGATCGTCCATAGAGACCTCCAGAAGCTCGCGAGGGCACCACCCCTACTTCCATAAATCAATCTCCTTTGGAGCATTTTTTACGCAGCCTCCCCTTCCGTCCCGTACAAGCACGAACAGTGGTAGCCAGTGGCTCGTGGTAGCCCGAGAGCAACACTCGTCGCTCATCGCTTCGACCGCCATTGTCTAGCCGAGCCACCCCGCTCGTTAGCGTTTACATCATCACGGTGTTCCCTGCATACAGAGCATCCTGCCCTTCGAGACGTCCACCACTCGTTTCGTCCGAGAACGATTCGTTCGTTCGTTGGCTCGTTCGTTGGTTCGTTCGTGCTCTCGGACTCGATGTCGTGGGTTTCTCCCTCTCGCTTCCCTCGTTGTACGCGCCCGTAGCTTTCCGTCTGTGTCTGTACGTGCATATTTGTGCGTGGGCGGAGACCAGTAGCCGGCTCGCCGCACGGACGGTTGATCGGCCTGTTGGACCGTGACGTGCCAACCACTACCACTTTATTATTACTACTATGCACTGCCGCGCATTACTCTCGGCCAGCGGTGTTCCTCCGCGGCCGCTTTCCTTCACGTGGCGTGCACGTACTCGCTGCTTTGCGTGTGTCTCGGCCCCGGTCCAGGGTTTATTACACTTGCCCGAACGAAGCGTACGCCACGGTACGCATCTGTCTTGCGGATCGACGGGGAACGCGGTGGAACGCGGTGGAACGCGGACTGAGAGTTGCGCCTGCCCCCCCTCCCTCTCGCAATGCGGATATGTCGGCTGTCTTCGCTCGTCGGGACTTCGCGATTCGCCTCGACGATCGGGCATCCCGATCGTTGAGGGTGGTTAGGGTGTTCGACGAGATGCCTTCGACGGAACCGATCCTACGCCATCGCTGAGCTTCGGTGTAGCTATTTTTCGTACGCGGACTCGGTCCGCTGGGATTGCACGGATGATCGCGGGAAAGGTAAGAGGGGGGGAGTATTTTTACTCGCTCGTGAATGGATAGGATCGATCGTTTTGACGATGAGAGCCAGCTCGCCGTGTTTGGATCGGTTTCTAGAGAGCAACGTTGTAGTTTCGACCGTGATGCTTGCAAGTGGGATTTGAGGAGACAGGATGTACAGTTTGAGGGAGAGGAGAGGGTAGTTTTCTGGTTTGGGTTAGGATAGGGTCGAACTTCTCGAGAATAAATGTTGCATTGGGTTGGTTTGTCGTGTTGTCAGGTTTTTGGAAAGACTTTGGGATTGTTTGAAGCGAGGTTTGGAGAGGTTGAACAGTTTGCGAAGGAATGTTTGAGTTGGTCAGAGTGTAAGAGATGGTAGGATTGTGATTTTTTGGGGATCGAGTTGAATGATACTTGAATTCTTGGAAATGGTGATTTTGTACGGTTTGGAGAGGTTGAACAGTTTGCGAAGGAGTGTTTGGGTTGGTCAAAGTATAAGAGATGGTAGGATTGTGATTTCTTGGGGATCGAGTTGAATGATACTTGAATTCTTGGAAATGGTGATTTTGTACGGTTTGGAGAGGTTGAACAGTTTGCGAAGGAGTGTTTGGGTTGGTCAGAGTGAAAGAGATGGTAGGATTGTGATTTCTTGGGGATCGAGTTGAATGATTCTTGAATTCTTGGAAATGGTGATTTTGTACTATTCGAGAGAAAGTGACTGGGGTACAGTTAGTTGGCAAATGACGAAACCAAGTTCCAGGATTCTAGAACGTACCTTGGTAATTTTTCTGTATCTATTTTTGGATCGTACAGCTACTTTTGCGTACATGTACTCGCAATAGTTTATATAAGTTAAGACTATAATTCTCGAGAAAGATCTGACAGATGCGAGCATTATACCCAGTTAGAGATCAAGTGAGATGAAATATCGCGTTTAGTGAAAGTGTTGCCTTCTTGGTGCAGATGTAGCACTAAATGGCTCGTACCGTACGCGGCAACCATAATATCGTAAACCAGTTGCGGAAAACTTCACTATCAAATGGTACCGTACGAAAAACACCATAGAACGCCATTGTAAAATCTCGAACGATCGCAGAACACATTGTCCGTTTATTTTTCCAAATTAATTATTCACGAAACGTACACGATCGGTGGAGAATCCCCATTAGCAATTATTCGAGCGCTATAACACGAAACCCCATGGAAAGTGAATATTACCGGTACCAAAATGGCGCGTTCCTCGAGCATCGACTAACCACCATCACCCGCCCCCCTCTTTTATCTTTCAACATTTACAAGCGTTGTCTGTGTAAATAAACTCCGTTCGTCCCGTGGCAACCATCGTTCCCCCGTATAAATTCAATTAAAGTCACCGATCGCGCGGAGCGTGCAACAATTAATTGATAAAAATCATTCCGCCGGGTCCCGGTAACGAGAGAGGCCCCGCGATTTCATGCATTTATCGCTCGCGACCCGGCAACAAATAATAAATTTACAACTGCACCATGGGGGGGATGAGGATACCCCAGTGAGCGCATTGTAGATTATAGTGGCGGTGAATTTATAATTCTACGAGGTTGAAAATTGTGCGCACGGGTTCCGTTACGAATCTCTACTTTGTGCCCTAACCACCATCGGCGGCCACCTAACCGGACTTGCAAGATTCGCTTCTCGAAGACTGGCCGCGCCATCGCGTAATACACATGATGCTCGTATATCTCGTGTTACGCAATACTCGTTGGCTAGATTACCGCCGTTTCACGGACTGCACCAACGGAGCTCTCGGCTCGGTTCTAATCGCGCCGCGAAGATGAGCATCGAGACTTCGCCGCGAGAAAAGATCGGACGAACCCGGGGGGAATTGATGAGCCTCGGGTAGCTCTTGAACGCTCGGTTTTCACGCTTGATACCAGCCAGGTCTAACCTTCGCGCTGTGAAATCCAAGAAGTATCGATTTTGATACTTTTCTTCCGGGCGTCACGAACGATACATTGCTGAAGATTGAGAGGCTATTGGTACGAAGAGTAGTGGGGGTAATATTTTTATTTCGATCAACGACGATGGAAATTTCAAAAAGAAATATAATTCAAGAAGTATCGATTTTGATACTTTTCTTGGGGCGTCAAGAAGAATACATTGTTGAAGATTGAGAGGCTATTGGTGCGAAGATTCAAAAAGAAATACAATCCAAGAAGTATCGATTTTGATACTTTTCTTGGGGCGTCAAGAAGAATACGTTGCTGAAGATTGAGAGGCTATTGGCGCGAAGAGTAGTGGTGGTAATATTTTTATTTCGATCAACGACGATGGAAATTTCAAAAAGAAATACTATCCAAGAAGTATCGATTTTGATACTTTTCTTCCGAGTGTCAGGAATGATACATTGCTGAAAATTGAGGGGCTACTGGTACGAAGAGTAGTGGTGGTAATATTTTTATTTCGATCAATGACGACGGAAATTTCAAAAAGAAAAATTTTCTTCGTATTGTACAATTCAATAAGTATCAATTTTGATACTTTTCTTCCGAGTGTCAAAAAAAATACATTGCTGAAGATTGAGAGGCTATTGGTACGAAGAGTAGTGGGAGTAATATTTTCATTTCGAAAAAGAAAATATAACCAATATTTCCTCTTCTACTTTTCTATATTCGGGTCCCTTTACCTTCATTTCCGCTGAATGTATTTTACTTATTATTATTACTGCAAATTTACATTTTACGTTTTCCCAAATTGTCGAAAACTTTCGTACAATTACAGACACGATACTTAATTTTAATTTCTCAAGTTCTCTTGAGTGTGCCTCTCACTTGTGTATTTTTACTCATAACATAAAAATTGAACACACCGATAAGTATCTAAAAATCTCAACGATAAAACACTACGTCGATGTAGAGATTCAATGCAGAACCCTTTCCATAAAAATGGTAACACTCTACATTTATTTCCCACTTGATTACACACATTCCTTCCTCTCTCCTATACCCCTTCTCCCTTACATTTATTTCCAAAAAAAGAAAAAAAAGAATTCTTCCTACTCCCGAAGAGAGCCCCGTATGGAAGCAGAATCACTGCAGCCTGCCATTAAAATAATTCATCTCCCCCCTTCTCGATCGTTTCTCGCGATACCGATCAATTTACATACGCGTATCGATTTTCGTTCTCCCCCTTTCGTACAAAAATCTTTCTCTTCCCTCGCGATTCCACCGTGCGATTCGCCTAGCCAATCTTCGAAAGCACGATCTCAAACGAATCAAGAAAAAAAAAGAAAAAAAATGAAAAAGAATCGAATACGCGTAAAACTAGACGGGACTCGGTCTCGTATCGGGTCGTTTCGTTAACGATTCCGATCGGGAAGACTGTTTTCTCGGTAAACGACGTCTGGTATTGTCGTAACACTTCCACCGTGGAAGGCGAGGTTGCTTTATGATCCGATCCCTCCTTCTTACTCTCGCCTTCTATCCACGGGGTGAGACGAGGGGGCAGGCGAGGGGTTAACGGAGAGAACAGACCCTCCCGTCGTTTCGATAGAGCAGAGGTGATCCGCGTCGACCGCTTTTTCATCGGGCGCGCGCGGTCGCGTATAAAATCCTCATGGAACACCTTCTGCGGGCCCGAAAGCACCTGCATAACCGAGCTGTGGAGGGCTTCTCCTTCAGCGCGCGGAATCGCCCGAGAGTTGCGCCGTGTTTTACGACTAACCGTGAAATCAAACTCGGCGGTGTTTGCAGTGCGCCTCGCACCGGGCCCCCGGTATCCTCACATTGTTTCCATCCGCCCGATGTTTCTTTTTCGTTTTCTCGTTTCTTTTCCTCGCTTTTTTTCTTTCCTTTTCTTCTTTCACCCGCCTCGCTGGCGTCCGCCACGCGTTTTCTTGTGTTCCCCCTCCCACTCGCGGCTAAGGAGGCACCCTCTGGTGGTGTGCACTCGTATCTCTCGATTCGATTGGAGAAATTTTAGAAATAGGTTATGTGGGTTTGGATTTGGAAAGGTGTTGCTAGGTTTCGTTTGGAAAATTGTTGGGAGGATTTTTGTGATGGTGGTGGAATTCAAATGGCGGGATGAAGTGTTGGAGAAACTAAAGAAAAGGGAATTAATTGGTGTTTTAGGTTAAGAAACGAATAAGTTTGTTTTTAGTTTGATTTAGAAAAGATTGAGAGGATTTTTGTGAAGGTGGTATGAAGCGATAGAGAAAGAAAAGGAACGAATGGGTTTTTTAGGTTAGGAAACGAATAAGTTTGTTCTTAGTTCGATTTAGAAAAGATTGAGAGAATTTTTGTAAAGGTGGTAGAATGCAAATGGCGGTATGAAGTGTTGGAGAAACTAAGGAAAAGGGAATTAATTGGTGTTTTAGGTTAAGAAACGAATAAGTTTGTTGTTAGTTTGATTTAGAAAAGATTGAGAGGATTTTTGTGAAGGTGGTATGAAGCGATAGAGAAAGAAAAGGAACGAATGGGTTTTTTAGGTTAGGAAACGAATAAGTTTGTTCTTAGTTCGATTTAGAAAAGATTGAGAGGATTTTTGTAAAGGTGGTAGAATGCAAATGGCGGTATGAAGTGTTGGAGAAACTAAGGAAAAGGGAATTAATTGGTGTTTTAGGTTAAGAAACGAATAAGTTTGTTTTTAGTTTGATTTAGAAAAGATTGAGAGGATTTTTGTAAAGGTGGTAGAATGCAAATGGCAGTATGGAGAAATGGAGAAACGAAGAAAAAGGAATTGAATGGTTGTTTGAGGTTAAGTAACGAATACATTTGTTCTTGGTTTAATTTACAAAGGATTGGAAAGATTTCTAGAGAAGTGAGGGTAGTAAAATGAACGTGGTGGCATGGAAAGCTCGATAAACAAAAAAAAAAAGGGGTAACGAACGTCTCACTTGAGTTAAAAAGAAATACTTTTGTTCTTGGTTTGATTTAAAAAGGTTTGAGAATATTTCGGTGGAGATGAGTTCAATAGAGAATGCAAATGGTGGTGAGACCACGTGATAGATGAAAATGGGCGCCAAAGAGGGCGCTGTGGTTACAGATTGTGAGAACGATCATTTGAAGAACAATTAAAACAGACTCGATGGATAGACATTTCTCGATAACATTTATCTGTGTCGACTTTGTACGCTTCCAAACTTAACCTATACTATACACAAACATATCTCTACCTTTATATACAGAAACAGGGCTCTTCAATCCCTCTCCCCTTTCCACCATAGTTAATAGTAAAGAACAATACTATAGTAAAGATCGAGTAAGACTTACAACGACTTGAAAATATTAAAAAAAATGTTCCTTCCACAAATACTGTTTTTCAAAGATCACATACAAAGGAGAGATAAAAAGGAAAAGACACAGAGGAAATAAACAAAGGAGTCACTCTAGTTAAAGACCTATGAAAACCATATTCTAAAACACTGCTAACTTTTCTCAATAATATTCATTCCTTCAAAGGATTCTATTACCAAAATCATTTGTAGAATAAACATAGAAATTCACACACCAAAAACACTTTGAAACCTAACCTGTATCTACATCAAGATACAACACCCATAGACTCGATATCTCGCAATCTTCGATCCCTGCATCTCCCTCGTCAACCTTCCCTCCATAGTTGATCAAATTCACCGAAAATCTAACCTCGAATTCACAATTATCCGTATCAAAGAAGAGAACAATTTCAATTTCCACGCGAATCGATTTTACCCGAATCGTCGATACAAGGGCGACGAATGGGGGGAGCGGTGGTGGCGCGTATGGTGAAAAATCGATAACCATGAGGTTTCTCGCTGCGCTATTCGAGGCGAAACGACCGCCAAGGTTTTTCGAGTACGAACGGCGGAGAGCCACGCAAAAGTGGAAGCGGAGTGGCTCCGAGCCGGTGAGCGCCTTTGGTGTTCTTGTGAAATGCGCGAGTGCAGTTCCGAGAAGTGTGCAGGCTGGTGGGTGGTCTCCATTCAGAGATGTTTATGGCTGTGTCGTGGCAAAGTGGCTGCACGCCATAGCCCCGTGCGAGAGAGCCGTACACCTCCTCCGTGGCGCCCGTAGGGTCGAAGACCTAGGTTCGTCAGGTTCGCCCGGCAGCTGGGGAGAGACGTTCCATCGACGGGGAACGAGAGTTACCGACCTCGGGGGGTGGTGGTGGGGGTAGGAGGAGCTTTCACGGGTAACCCGCGGACAGAGTATTTCGGATCCGTGGGATTCCCCGGCCTCGATTCGAACTCCTCTTTTCGCGAACGTTCGCGCGCATCCCGCGATGGGGCACCACTCGCGCCTTTGAAATTCAACGCAGTTGGCGAACGGTCCAAGTCGGTGGGATGAGATTTTTCTTCGGTGTGGTTTCCATCCGTGAAAAGTAGTAAGCAACGAAGCGCAAGGAACAAAATGGTGGACGAGATTGGGTAAATTGGTACGGTGTTTAATAAATTTATCTGTGAAAATTATCTATCGTCGTCTATGGACATTGAAACGAATTGCAAGGAGTAAAGTGGGGTATACGGTGATGGAAATTGGATACATGAATTTGGGAATAGTTGGAATTGGAAGAAGAAGGTTTTTGTTTCATAAATTTTGCGTCTGAGAGAATTTTGAGACGATGTAGATGAAGAAAATTGTGGTATAAGGTTCCCCAAATTGAACGAATAGTTTAGAAGGTACAATAACGTTATTTATCGAGGGTACGTTACACTGTGTTGTTTGGAAAATATAGAAAGTAAAGAATGATATTTATAAAACAATTAAAGAACAATTTTTACGTTTAGATGGACATTCGGTACGTGGGATAATTTCGTTCTGCTCCAAAAAAATCTGGAAACTGTATTTTTACGTCTAATATTAAATTTAATCTCGCAGAAGTCGCGAACGTTTAACTTTTTATCGATTTTCTCGTAATTGGGGGTTACCTGAACCCTGAAGCCACTTGAACAGGTCGTACGCGTTCCCTGAACGATCTCCGTGCTCTCGAGAGCAGTCTTCTCGAGCGCGCGCGCTTTCACTTAAACGCGGGAAATCCACTTTGAGGCTAGCTGAACACGTGGTCCGATGAACGTGCCGATCGCGATTCGCGACCACGCCTCGGAAGCTTTACTCTCGGTTGGTAGTGATGGATATCGAGGTTGCGCAACTCGAGTCTGGAATGCGCCCCTTTTACTCGAATCCGATATTTTGCAAATAATAATAAATCAAACTATTTGGAAATAATAATAAATCAAATTACTTGGAAATAATAATAAATCGAACTATTTGGAAATAATAATAAATCAAACTATTTGGAAATAATAAATCAATCTATTTGGATATAATAATAAATCAAATTACTTGGAAATAATAATAAATCAAACTATTTGGAAATAATAATAAATCAATCTATTTGGATATAATAATAAATCAAATTACTTGGAAATAATAATAAATCAAACTATTTGGAAATAATAATAAATCAATCTATTTGGATATAATAATAAATCAAACTATTTGGAAATAATAATAAATCAAACTATTTGGAAATAATAATAAATCAAACTATTTGGAAATAATAATAAATCAAACTATTTGCAAATAATAATCAATCGAGCAATTGTTTTCTTTTTCGATCGTTGGTTACTAAGTGAAAGAGGCAGAAAATTAAGTACGATATTTAATTAATTGATAGGTAAAAGATAAATTTTTTGATCAGTACTCGACGTAAGCCTCGTTTTCTGTTTTAACAGTAACTGGACTCAACAGTCGCAAACTTGAATTTTTTTTTCTCTTTTTTTTTCTGGAATTCCAATTAAGGGATTGCCTTCTCTTTTGCTCGTCGATCGACAAAGGTCAAGTATTACAAATTGATACTAATCGGAGTGAAGTTTCTTTTTTATTAATGCACTGCGTGGACCTCATTTTCGTAAGGGTCAACCTTCAATTATTACCGACATTCGATATTTTCTAATATTTCAAACGTTAATTTCAATATTCTTAACATTATCGATTCTAAAAAATCGATTGAAATTCTACATCTTCAATCAATCTCTTTTTCACGTACGATCAGATTTTCCTACACGTGCTTCGAGGTTATAGACGAAAGTTGTTAAAAAAAGAGTTCTTTTCAATTGAATTGTGCGATCTTTTCCAACAGATCCGATTTTGCATTGATAGAATCAATACACGATCGAATCCTCCAACGAAAACTCGTTTGGTAGACGATTGTCTAAACCACCGATGGTGGACAAATTTCATCCCCTGAAAGATCGACCCGAGATCGATTTAATTAAAAATCGAGAAAGAAACGATTCGAGGAGAATACCGTACAATGTTGGAACGAAGAAATCGGCTGCCGGTCGATAACTCGCGTGAATGAGGATTGATGAGAGAATGCTTAGCGAATGGTGGATTGATGAGGAAGCTCTTAGGGAATAGGGATTGATGAGGGCCCTCTCGTGGAATAGGGACTGACGAGTTCCAAGTTCACACCGACGAAAATAGAGCACCGCGGTGATCCAAGTGTTTTCCAGCGTTCAATTTCTCGGCTCGATTTGGAACAACGTCCAAGATTGATCTCCAGGCGTCTAATTATTTCGCTGGTGGTTGGTATCGCGCGTCCCTCGCCCTCGCACTGGATGGCAGGCACCGGCAACGAAACCTTCTCTCCTCGTTGAAGTAATTAAAACGCTCGAGTATCACAGATACAAGCTGATAAAACGGTTTTCAATCAGTGTCGAAGGTGAAGCACTCGGTACGGGCGTCGATTCAATGTTCTCAGGGACCCGATCGAGCGATTCGAACCGAAACGGTGCACACGACGATCTATCCGTCTCGTTAAGCCGCGTTTTAACCTTTCAAATTAAAGGGGGGGGCGGGTGGGGGCTGGTGAGGGGAGGGGAGGGCGACAGAACCAACCGGGCAATCGTAAGCCGGGATCATTAATTCCCCCTTGATCCGTATCGTTCGGCTTCAATAGAGAAATTTTCATATCGTAATTATCATCGTTAGATTTCCAGACCCGCCGCGGAACGCCAATTTAAATCGAACAACGCGCTCGCTGTCCGCTCTTAAATGATGTATTAACCGTTTGGACTACTTTCACCGTTCGGCTCGGCGCTGTCGGTGATTTACGGCGCTTGCGCAACCCTCGTTTTTCAAAATCCACGGACCCATTTCTGTTTTCGGTGTCGCGACGACGACAGTGTCCGCTCGCGTCGATTGGTTACTTCGATGACCGGTATCGATTCCCGATGATTTGTGTCGATGTCGGTTCAGGTTTGAAAAGTAATCAAGGGTTTGTAACGGGTGGGCGAAAAAGGTGGAACGGAATTTCAAGAGCACGTTGCGTTCAATTGGCAATGTTGTAACAGTGCTGGTCGTGGTTTGAAGATTAACTAGAGAGTGTTTAAAAAAATTGAAATCGAACTTCTGGAGGTCTTTGTGTTCAATGTGCAGTATTGTGTTGATGTTGGTTGGTGTTTGAAAAGTAATCAGGGGTTTGTAACGGGTTTGCGAAAAAGGTGGAACGGAATTTCAAGAGCACGTTGCGTTCAATTGGCAATGTTGTAACAATGCTGGTTGTGGTTTGAAGATTAACTAGAGAGTGTTTAAAAAAATTGAAATCGAACTTCTGGAGGTCTTTGTATTCAATGTGCAGTATTGTGTTGATGTTGGTTGGTGTTTGAAAAGTAATTAGAAGTTTACATTGGGTGTTTGAAAAAATTAAAATAAAATTTCAAAAACTTTTGTGTTTAATGTACAGTATTATGTTGATGTGTTGGTTGGAGTTTGAAAAGTAATTAGAAGTTTACATTGAGTGTTTGAAAACTTTTAAATCAAATTTCAAAATCTTTTGTGTTAAATGTTGATGTTGGTTGGAGTTTGAAAAGTAATTAGAAGTTTACATTGGGTGTTTGAAAAATTTTAAATCAAGTTTGAAAACCTTTTGTGTTCAATGTACAGTATTATGTTCATGTTGGTTCGAGTTTGAAAAGTAATTAGAAGTTTACATTGAGTGTTTGAAAACTTTTAAATCAAATTTCAAAATCTTTTGTATTCAATGTGCAGTATTAAGTTGACGTTGATTGGAGCTTGAAACGTAATCAGAGGTATATGGCGTGTTTGAAAAAGTTTGAATAAAATTTCAAGACCTCTTTGTGCTCACTATGCGACATTGTGTCTACGATAGTCTTGATTTAAAAAATAATTAGAGTTGCTCGTATGAAGTAACCTTAAGAGTAAGATGCATCGATTAAAATATTGTTCCGGACCTCGAGAAAATGTTTTCGCGACTGTTAAAAAATTTGTGCCTCGATAGTTTTTATCATTGAATTAACGCCGAAGAGGAAGTAAACATCACGTTCGAAAGCTATAGGATAAATAGAGACGTGCTGCCCATTGACTAATAACGACACCTCTAATTATGAAATTGATTTTGTCTCGTCGACCCAGATTTAATCAGCAATTGGAGACGCGCGAAGGGTTCGCAGGTGTTGTTTCACGCAGGTGCGAGTTTGACGCGTGGAAATTCATTTCTCGTTGTACAGTTCGTTCTCGAAGTTGTTGAAAGTACTCGTAGCGGTTACTTAAACAGACATTCAGGTTACCACGAGGCGAGTCCCGGAGGATGATTAACGTCCAAAGTGATTCCAAGACCTTAAACGAATCCCAATCTCCTGCATCCTCTGCTTCTTCGACTAATTCTCGTCTGCCTGTTTCTATTTCCTTCTGCACCCAACCGAACCAGTTCTTTCCATCCACTTGCGCATCCCTCTTAATTTCCTGCTCCCGACGACCACCCCCCTACCATCCTTATTTTTATTATTCTTTCTTTACGTTGCAAAAAATTCCAATTTTTCCACGTATTTCCACCTTCTCCTCCAATTAGTTTAAACGCTTCCTCCTACCACTACCGAGACTTCCACCGATCACATATCTCGCTCGGGCTCGACACTTCCTTATGAGAAATTGACCATTTCTTGAGTCGTAGAACTGCTTCGAGCGTTCCGGTAGCCGCCATTACCGTGGAAAATTTTCCCGCAAATTTATGAAAATTATAAACACTATTTACAATACACTTAAACCCGTGTTTTCTCATTCTCCCGCATTTATCCCGCACTTTCCACACAAAATCGAACTGGATCTCATCATTCCGTAACTATTACCTCATTGCCCAAGTATCTCATTTTAATATATACACGTATAAATATTTACAACTTCCTATTACGAACATTAATCGTAAAATATTTACCAATATCTATCTATTCTTCTTTACGTAACATCCAACTGTACACTTATCCAACATATAATTCTCATTAAAGTATTCAAAACTAAAATACCGCATAAATATAGTATTCCCTCCTTTATGAAACTTTCCATTATGAAAAATATTCCAAAACATTGCACAAAATATTCCATTTTCGTAGAAACTTTCCCCCGACTTCTCGTTTGCTCCGAAACGATTCAGAACTCTCTCGAACGAGAATTCCTATTAACAGCTGGTCGTCTACTTTCGGGTCACCCTGTAGCTGCTACCAGCAATACCGATAAACGACCGCAAACATTCCAGTCCCTTATCATTTGCACAACTGCGTTATCGATCTCCGCCAATATCCATTAGCATTGTACGTTGATCCGCTCGGCGCGGGCCCTTGGTACCCTTTTGGATCACCGCAGCCATCGATCGAGCTTCTGGATCATTCGAAACTCACCCAGGCGAAAAGCCCTTCGCGCGCTTATTTTCCGCGCGATGCCGCGGGTGAATTGCTTTTTCGTATATGGCATATTGTTTAGCATACAATAATAGCGTTGCACTTCCTCCTACCGTGTTGTTCGGGCCGGTTGCGTCCGCGGGGCCCCAACGATGGCCTCCCATCTGAGGCCAGGTGCGGCCGATCGGTCTGTGATAACGTCGCGGTGCCGATATTAATCGATATTCTAATCGGCGAATCGATGCCGCGGGCGTCCTCGAACGTAATATCCGCTCATAACGGGCCACTTGTGCTCCTTCGCCGACGATAACCATCGACGAACGGGGTGGAGAGGGGGATGAGGGGTGGGGAGGGGAGGGGGGTTCACGACACGTCGGCTACAGGGGCCCCGGGAGTAGCATCCATGTCCGGACGCGCGACGACCGTTCGCTTCCGCGGTGTTTGTTTCCTCTGGGAATTGATTTCAACAGATGTTTATCGGAAGAAATATTATACCGTGTAACGTCCCGAACGAGCGCGGTTTATTTACTTAAACCCGGTGCGACCGTTCTCGATGGGTCGTTCTCGACCCATGGTGCGAACGAGGTCACGGTGGCTCACGTGAATCGAAGCGAAACGAACACGAAGAATGATGGAATTGCATCGATGACCTCGTCTTCGTGAAAAATACATCCGAGTATGGATTTTACTATAGACGATTACTAAAGCTTCAGGTCTTTCTAAATGAACGGTACTAAAGCTCCGGGTCTTTCTATGTGAACTGTACGAAAGCTTCAAGGCTTTCTATATGAACGGCACTAAAGCTCCGGGTCATTCTATGTGAACTGTACTAAAGCTCCGGGTCTTTCTATATGAACGGTACTAAAGCTCCAGGTATTTCTATATGAACGATACTAAAGCCCCGGGTCTTTCTATGTGGGCGGTACTAAAGCTCCGGGTCTTTCTGTGTAAACGGTACTAAAGCTCCGGGTCCTTCTATATGAACGATTCTAAAGCTCCAGGTATTCCTATATGAACGGTACTAAAGCTTCAGGTCTTTCTACATAAACGGTACTAAAGCTCCGAGTCTTTCTGTGTAAACGGTACTAAAGCTCGGGGTCTTTCTGTATAAACGGTACTAAAGCTCCGGGTATTTCTATGTAAACGGTACTAAAGCTCCGGGTATTTCTATGTAAACGGTACTAAAGCTCCAGTTCATTCTCTATAAATATTACTAAAGCTTCAGATTCTTTTGTATAAACGTTTCCAAAGCTTAGTTCCTTCTATACAACTTTTCAAAGCTTTAGATCCTCCTCTATATCGTTATTAAAGCGTTAGGACCTTCTGTATAAAAATATGTAAAGCTTCAGATCCTCCTTTACAAATGCTTCCAAAGCTTCAGATTCTTCCCTAAGAAAGTTTCTAAAGCTTTCTGTCCTCTATAAATCTTTCTAAAGTTTCAAGTCCTTCGTTACCAAAGCTCCAAATCCTCTTCTATAATCGTCACCGAAGCTTTAGGACCTTCTCCATAAAAACTATCTAAAGTTTCAGATCCTCCTCTACAAATGTTTCCAAAGCTTCAGGTCCTTCCCTACGAAAGTTTCTAAACCTTCACGTTCCTTCCTTTACATTTATCATTGAAAATTCAAAATAAATACTAGATTTAAATTCGAAACATTGAAACACACAATCTAAACTACGTTATCTTTAGATTGTGTTCTATCTTTACGTTAATTCTCAACCCACAATCAACGTTGTAATTACCCTGAAAATTTTTGGCGGGAATGACTCCCCTTTTCCAAGATACTCGACGATACCTCTCGAGTCTCTTATGTTTCGAATCTCCCCGCGATGGAATTCGTTCCGTCGAAGGTCGACGCAAATGCACGGCAAGGCTGCAACGAACCTCCACGCTCGAGAGGAACGCTCCGGCGTTGGACGCGTTATTCGAATTTTATCGATGCTTCTTGCCGGGGTTCGCGGAATCCGCGGTTTAATGGCTGGAAATCATTTACGCCCTTCCGCTTCTTTCGTCACACCCGCGGGAGACGATCATGAATTATTCAGACTTTCGCTCCCGTTCCTGCGAATCCGCATTATTTCCCCGTAAAAAGGCGCTTCGCTCTCGCGGATTCATGGGGGCATTTTTACTCTTACCGGCTGGTTGAACCGCGGCTGGCAGGTGCGTTCTGAATTCCCTCTTTGGAATTCCGTGGTCTCCCTATATGGAAGTTCAAAACGTAGACGTAGATACATATCGGTATAATATTATCCTATACGGGGTGTCCCGCTCGAAAGGACTCGTCTAATTATATCCTCGTACACAACGATACAGGATGTTCTACGCGACCTGAACAATTTAATTAACCACCCCCCCCCCCCCCGTATGTAAATTAAAGTGTACACGGAGTTTGAAATTAGTCTTTAATCATGGGTTAGTTTTACAATGGATCTCTACTCGAGTATTTTTTTTTAACGTATTTGTAAAATATTAGAAATTATTTGGCACTGGTGCAGCCTGATGGATCATATGTAGATTTGTATATATACAGGGATTATCTATTTGGTTATGAGTTTTGTATTATATTATAGTGGGAGAACCGCATTGATGACGAACGTTTTATTTAAATTTCATTTCGTTACCCAATCACTTGATCTTTTCTGTGTAAACAATACTTACATAGCAGATCTTCCAGACGTGTCCTCGTCCACTATAGTTTTCCGTAGGATTAACGATTGAAAGTATTATCGGTGTGTTTCGAAAAACGATACGTCGTTAAACGTTTAACTTGAGAAGAACGCAAGATTGCATAATCCCTGTTTACGACACGAAATTACGAGGTTTCACGGTGTGGTTAACACCGACGTCCTCGCAGCGACCTTCCTCCCTTCAGAAATAGTTCGCGGGAGAACAATTGGTACGCGAATTTCAGCGGCGTTTAAACGCGGCAACCTCTGAAGGATGAACAACGTCTATCTCGATTCAACGATCGCCTCAGGTTGGACCGGATGTTAGGGACCCCAAGGTCTCGGTGCTAACTGTGACCGTGACGACTGTTTCAAGTGCCAATGCCAATTATCACTGTTCCGCGAAGCTTCGAGCAACAACTCCAACTGTAGATCTTTCTTTCGACACCTTCCACTCGATGATTTCGCGACCTCGTACCAGTGAGACAATTTCGTAGACACGGTTGACAGTTCGAGGAATTTTTTTTCGCTAAGAGCTCGTCGAGCAAGTGTCAAAAGTGTACGTATTCTGAGTCACCGTTTTCCCAAGGATAAGAAGAAAAGGACAAATCGAGAATGGGAGGTTAGGTTAAAAGGGAATTAAAATTCTAGTTCGAAAAAAAATTGACGAGACGAATGTTATTGGATCGAAGAAGTTTTCTTCGTTAAAAGCTCGTCGAGCAAGTAACAAAAGTATACGTATTCTGAGTCACCATTTTCCCAAGGATAAGAAGAAAAGGAGAAATCGAGAATGAGAGGTTAGGTTGAAAGGGAATTAAAATTCTAGTTCGAAAAAAATTGACGAGACGAATATTATTGGATCGAAGAAATTTTCTTCGTTAAGAGCTCGTCAAGACCGTTATTGTACATTGAGTCGTTATTTTCTCAATAAGTTGAAGCAGAATTCAAAGTAATGACGAAAAGTATGAATCCATCTCTCCAAAAAATAAATAAATAAATAAAACAAAATACAAAAACCAACTTATTCAGAGGAGCAAAGTATTCGATAAAAGTCACATCATCTAATAAAGTACTCTTTGGACCTAAAACTGTGACAAGCTGACGTGTCACGAGGTATTCATCAACTGTCCGTCTCGCTCTCGTTTTAGAAAGTAGTGGGGACAACTTAGCGACAACCTGACAGCAATTGCGACCACTTGACAGTCCGTTGTGGAAAAAAGTTTCTTCCTCTGGAAGAAAAGAATAAAAGAAACGAAAACTTCTCGTTGTAAGTGGAATCTCGATCCGCGACGAGTGAATCGTTTCAATTGGACGCAACAGCGAACCAATGAACGGTTGTTTAGACGTGGTTCGTGGAAACGCTCCACCCCGCGTGAAACGGAAGAGTGAGAGTGCCGTCGGCGTCGGTACGCGTCGAATTTCGCTCTCGCGGGCGTCGATCGGCGGCAACGGGCCCAAGAAGAATTTCACCGGGCGACGGTGCCGTTAGTTTTGCGGAATGCGTAGCCGCCAGTTGCGGAGACTCTTCCACGTATCGCTGGAATACCTCCGGGGAACGCGAGGCGGACTCGTGTCGCCGGCGCAATCCGGTAGCAGCCCTTCGGAATTTCGACAGCTTCCGTCTGGCTTCTCTCGGGAATCGATGCACACCTTCCACGATGGTCTAACGTCTGTGTTCGTTGCCGATACCGGGTGACTCAAATACTATATACCATCGCGCAATATACCGTATCGTGGTAATAACAATAATCTTCCCCGGCAACCAGAATTACGTACCCAACGTGAACTCATCGGAGTGGATAAAGTACGATCGCGTTGAAGTGTGGAGATCCATGTACAGGGTGTTTAAAAAGAATCGGTTACAAGTTTCGAAAGTTCATAGGGAAAAGATCTTTAGATGTAACTGGAGTTCTGTACGATTGGAATTGAAAGATTTGAATCGAGTACGATGGGGTAGAAGTGTGGAGATCTATGTACAGGGTGTTTAAAAAGAATCGGTTACAAGTTTCGAAAGTTCATAGGGAAAAGATCTTTAGGTGTAACTGGAGCTCTGTATGATTGGAATTGAAAGATTTGAATCGAGTACGATGGGGTAGAAGTGTGGAGATCTATGTACAGGGTGTTTAAAAAGAATCGGTTACAAAATTTTGAAAGTTCATAGCGAAATGATCTTCAGTGTGACCGAATTTGAACTCAACGCGAATCGAACGATTAAATGAAATGTGAAGTGCGAATATATGGAGACGAATGTACAGGGTGTTTCAGAAAATAGGTTGCACACTTTTGGGGGGTGTCAAAGGTTTTCTTGGTACCAGAATTGTACACACTACTAAGAAATCAGACTATTACATCATAATAGAATCTCAGTAAACGTGACCCCCGTAATTGCACGTGTACCTCTTGCGCTGCACTATGTTGATGAAAGGAGACGATGACCGATAACGTGTGAAATTAATAGCAAAAGTAACCGTAAGTAGTGAAGGTACACCGTGGCGTTGGAGCTTCTTTCTGGATGACCTCGTTAATTGCACGAATTTCGATAATTGCAACCACTGCGTTTGTCGAGGTTCTATGTTAATGAAAGGAGACGATGACCGATAACGTGTGAAATTAATAACAAAAGTAACCATAAGTAGCGAAGGTACACCGTGACATTAGAGCTTCTTTCTAGATCACCTCGTTAATTGCACGAATTTCGATAATTGCAGCCACTGCGTTTGTCGAGGTTCTATCGTGGGATCCCCACCGCGTCTCGAAGCATTGTGAATATCCCGATTCTGCGGCGAACGAAGAGCGGGGAGCTGTACGGAGAAACGGAAAAGCGTGTGAACGTTGAAATATCAGCGATTGTGTAAAGTGGCAAACATCGATAACGTTAATGACGGGCAGTTAGACGCGCTCGGCGCTTATCTCTGGTCACCGAGCGCAAGAAAAAGCCAGCCAAGATCGATGCATCGATGCGCGCAGCCACGACCGGGGAACATATAAAATGCACGGGTTATTGTCGCCGGGACCCTTACCGACAGCTGCTCGTTAGTTGTTGCCAGCCACGGAGGTGAACCAGTCGAACCTACTCCTATACTGGGTGGTTCCCTTCGAAGCGATTTTCACGATTTCCACGCGATCGTACGATCGATGGTCATCGTCCATTTTGTGACTCCCGTAAACTTCGACTCACCCACCTTGGAATTATTGTAAAAATTTTTCTATCGGTCACTGTACATTTCCTCGTAGTTCGCAAAACTAATTTTAGGTTAGAATTTTTACCCTTGAAAATGTGAAACCTCTAGAAATTCAAATTGGAAATTAATTTGTAAATTGATATCGTTAGAGTTAATTATATTGGATATGGGTGGAAAACACGATGCAATCTTTGAATGGTTAATTCGATGGGTAAAAGTGGAAAGTATAGAACGAAATGTTCTCGTTCGAGTTTCTACCTTCGATAAAATCTCTCTTGAAAATTCACGGGATACACGATCGAGTACGACTCGATTAACGTACTTCGTTCATTACTCATTACTTCTAAATGTGTTTGTAAACATCGAAGGCGGTACGATACTGTCTGTTTTCCATCGATCTTACGATCTTGTAACTAGTTAGAACCAGTTAAAACAGATAAACCTTAGTACCGTCAATGTTTACAAGCACCGACGCAAGTAGAAATGTTGAGTAATGAACAGACACGTTAGCCAAGTCGTGCTAAACTGCGCGCGTAACGAATAAATTATCAAAACCGATTTCCTCGAAAACAAGGCCTCAGGTAGAAAAACATTATATTCCACATTTTAGATTTGGTTCTTCAGGTAGAATCTCCCAGTTACTCGTATCACCGGTCCTGAAACATCCTGTAGAGTGGGACATTTAAAACGTGATAGAGAAACATCGCGCATAGTTTCAAGAGGAGCAATTGTCAATAGTTTTTTTTTTATTACACTTTTCACGATAGTATACGTGCAGATATACCTACTGCTAACGAGTGTTGACATCACCACTCTATCTCACAGTCTACCACCTACCATTGCACGCATTGTTGCTACTGACCACCGACGATCACTTTTCTCGAGTCACTAGCAACGGCGCCAATGGGGGAACTAGCAGATTGTGAACAAGAGTAGAGATATACACATTTCTCAGCCTTCTTCTAGCAAACGAACATTACAGTTTCCTCACTGTGTTATCCTTCTCCATACAAAACGTTCCATCGTTGAAACCAGTGACTCGATCACAAGATACCAACGGTTAGGGAACAAGAATTTCAATTCCGTTTCAACCTAACCTCTCTTCCTCGATCTATCCATTCCTTCTTATCCTCGGGGTAATGGTAACTCAGAACATGTATACCTTGCTCGCTCGACGAGCTCTCAACGAAGAAAAATTCCTCGAACGGTCAACAACCGTGTCCACAAAATGGTGTCGCTGACACGTGATCGCGAAGTCACTCGAGAGCCGTCGAAAGAGTGACTGAAAATTCGGGGCAGTAGTCCCAGAGGGTATCGAAGAGAATTTCATCCGAAAGGAACACCCTGTGACCACGTGTACGCGTGCACCGTGGAAGCGAGCCTAACGCCACACAAGAGAAGAAAGGCAAAGTAAAGGGACAGACCACGCCTTGAGCCGCCTTGGCAGTGGAGAGTTCGCGTTTCGCCTCCGCTTCTTCGCCTCACCTCGCCTCGGGCATAACTAATATATCGACAGAGCCACTCTCCCCCCACCTTCTCCCTTTTCACCTCCTGGCGTCGCGGGGATGCGCGATTCGCGTGATCCCTTGACGTGCACTCGCCCGAGACACCGTGAGAATAGAGAAGACGCGCTCGACTTTCGCGAGCCCGTTCGAGAACCAGGGAATCGTTTCTTCTCGGTGAAACTCGTTTCTGAAATTCTGATCGTCGCGTTTAATTAACGACGAACCTGCACGATTCCACGGTCGCGGCGACTCGTACGGTTCTCGAGGATCAAGGAGAACGAGCGGCGTTTCGCCTCGTGTAGTCCCGCGATAAATGGCGGACCACGTTGTACCTACACGGTGGAAACGGGGCGCTACGATTTTCCGTTATGTTCGACACGTGTTGCCCGCCTTGTATATCATTGGATTTCTCCAGTCGGGGGGTTGAATTGATCTTGTTCGTTTGCACGTTACGCTCGAAATCGTGCCAACGAAACGGAATCGACTCGTTCCGAGACGAGTACAGTTGCCACCCTCACCGGATCATCAGGATGGGAATAACTTGTGGGAAGGTTTCGCGGATGATGTCATTGGGTTACTGGAAAATTTTCTACGTTAGTGATCAGAGGGTGGCACGGTTGGCGATGTTCCATTCGGGATTGAAACTTCGTCGGTGTTAATTGAAAAGACTCACAGGGTACCTTCACTGTGAAAGACTTCCTCGTGGGTGTTGTTTGGATTAGGTTAGGTTAGGTCGAGGGGAGTTTCGATATCTTATGGACGAGGGGATGAAGAAAACCATGTGGGATCTATGTAACTTGAACGTTGAATGAAAGTAGGAGCAAATTTCTGAAATGTTACTCGTCGAAACCTAGCAAAAAGGTCTCGATAAACATTGGATGAAAAAATTATTTTTTCTCGGATTCATGGAACACTTGTAACCGAGTTAGGTTAGGTTGGACAGAGTCTGGATAATTTTATTCGAATTTATCAAACATTTGGGTACACTCACTCGCTGTGTACTGTGCGAAGCTGAAAAGTTGACCTCTGGAATGAATTACGAATCGTATCAGATTAAACGTGTTAGTCAGCCTTCGAAGGGCTGCATCCTCGTTCCACTTAATCCAAATGTCATCTTTCTAGCTCTCAAATACACACGTGTGAATACTTTCGATTTTTATTCCTAGCCACGAGGCTCCACGATCGATTCGTGTGTATCTGAACGAGTCACCGTGCCGGACCGATGCGACTGGAAAGATTTCGCTCAACTCTTTCGAGCCTGACACCAACATACCCTAATACTCACAAATAAAACTCAAGTTTATCATCACGTACATTGTTTGCTCAATTTTAAACCGCATTGCAACGGAGCAGATTTTCAAACTTTTTTTTTGTTAAATAAAATATCACGCGACGTCCGCTTGTAACGTAACTTTGAACCTCTGTGCGCGAAATTACGAGGTTCAGAATTAACGATGTCGTACAGTGTTGTCAGTGCGGGGAGGGTTGAACTCTGTTTGAAAATTCTCGTGGATGTTCGTCCCGCGAAGAGTCCGAATAAACAGTCGACGATCGTCGAAAGACAACAAACGTAAATTTCGTGGAACGCACGCGATTTCGCGTTGTAATTAACCGCGCGTGACGCGGCCCATATCTCCGCGAGCGCGTTGCTAATGTTCCGTTCGATTTTTATGGTCACGCAATGGTTTACGAGTGGCTCTCGTGGCCGCGCGCCGCTATCGAGGCACGTTCGAGCGAATCGCGCTCGTTGGCGTAATGCACTTGGCTGAATTCGCTCTCACGCGGCGCGCTTACTCGCCTGGAAAATTATCCAGTAACCCAGTGACACTGTGAGAAGCGGCGAAACCTTTCGTCAATCGCGCCGCGTCGATACGTGACCACCTACCTCCGATCTTTTCCCGATCACCGTAGATTTCTGTCGATCTGTCGATCGATCGCGAGTCGTCGACGTCTGTCTCAATTTTCAACGATACTCTCGAGCGTAACGGGAAAGATTCAACCGTGTACCGTGGATGACGAACAAAAACAAATTCATAGCAATAATCTCGTCGCCATTGTTGAATATTTAATTCAACGATTCAAATTCGTAACGAAAAAAAGATTGTTTACCTTTTACTCGAGGAAGGTTTATTGATGGAAAAATATTGCTGGACGTTAGCAATAGCTGGGAAGATGTTCTCGTGGATCGCCATTTTGTCTTCGTTAAAAATCGTGCAAAGGGAGTACAGTGATTCGGAGCTGATCGTAGAGGTGTATCTTTAGTAGAAAATATTTTTTACAAGTGTGGATCTTTGCACGGTTGTTCGTTTATACGAAAGTGTTGGTGCGTGTTATCCACTGGGTCTGAAATGACCCGTGAAATCGCGACGGAGGATCAATTTAAATGCATGACAGTGCCGGGAGTATATTGCGATTTAAAGTTCGATTTATCGCCCGGACATCAGCAACGATAATAATAATAATAATAATAATATCGAATTTGATGCACGGCATATAGGAATGAATGTGCGAGACTTGACATTAGTTGCCGGTTTCATCACATAACCCTAATATTACGTTTCTTAATGTAACTTTAAGTGTCTTGACCCATGCGGTACCGGGACCTGGCAAAAACATTTGCAATAGTACGACAATATGGCTGCGCGATATTGCGTTGAAAATGTTTTGAAAACTTTTCAACTGCGTTACGAAGCACACACGACTTCGAAGTGTATATATTGCACACATTTTACATGTATATCGATCCGAAGAAAATGAATTCTCACTCGAGAACCGAAAAAACGAACAAACAAATGTACGATTCGGATAGTTTACAATCAATCGTGACCATTAAGTCTCTAATTCTCTTCAATTCCGCCAGATGGCGCACCGTTCACAACATGGCCGCCGTCAGTTCACCGTCAGCGTTACATAACCTCCCATCAGAGTATAAAAACCCATTACCGAACGATACTGTGACACTGCAAACCGTTGATACGATTGTTCATCGATAATGTTTCTTTCCGTCGTTACATTTGCGCTTCGAATTGGTCTCGAACACCTCACGTTCGCCCAAACAACGGTAAATTTTTTTTCGCGCGCAAAGTATCATTCCCCGCCGCGTACCGTTAATCCTCTACATTTGCATTTTTCGCTGCCAAGTTTGCGCTCGCTCTCACCAAAGTAATCGAGAAAGGACGATTACGAGTTCCCCGATTACCTAATTCGTTCGTATTCAATTCGTCCGTATTCAATTCCAACGGGAGGCGGTGTTTCTTGTTTTCATTTACAAAGATAAACGTACTCGCGCCACTTTCGTAATGAACGGTCCCCGATTGATGGGAAACTAAATCGACGGAATCTACGGGATTATGGTGTTCCCGGGATTGCTCAATAGACACAAATTAATAGGAATATCAGGCTTCCGTCGGCCGGGGCGTGTAAAAAGCGGTGTAGAGCGGGAGAGACCGGCGAGCGATTACACAGACGCTCGTCATCGAGCGGCGGCCGCGGGCTAAGATCGTTTAATCGGTCCGCCGGTAACTCTCCGCCTCGCGGTAAATAAATAACATTGTATTACACCGTCGCGGAGCGGGTTCCACATCTCACGGAAGACGAACGAACGCGCGGATCGTTTTCCCAGGCGTTGCACTCCCGTTATCGTTATCCTCTCTCACGTACGAATGCCGGATCGGTGAACGCCGATCCCCCGAGCCGCGACCGCTTCGAAATGCCGCGTTACGTCGTAACGGTGATCGATTTTCCGCCCGCGAGCGGGACACGGAGGGAAACGAACGATACCGATCTACGAGCCTCCCGTCGATCGACGACTCGCCGTGTGTGTACTAGGCGTTTCTTTTTTTTTCGCTTTTGTTTCTCTTTTCTTTTCTTTTCTTCTCTTTTTTCTTTTTTCTTTTCTTTTTCGTCGTCGAGAAAGGAGAGAAACACGGGTTACGACGATCGCAGTGAAGATCGTTAAACCTTTACCGGCGAGCACCGCTCGATCTTTCGCGGAACGATCGATTTTTCGTTGAATCTTCTACGGGCGATCGCCTAACCTCAACGTTCTCGATATCGAGGAGTAGCGGTGTAGGTGAATCTTGGGGAATTTGAGAGAAATTGGAGACATTTTTTTGGAATTCTGGATGGAGTTGAGGAATAGGTAAATTTAAGAGAGTTGAGGTGTCTGGATAAAGTTGTCTGGTAAAAAGAATTTGTGTTCGAGGATTACCTAACCTTAAAGATCTCAATATTGAAGAGTAGTGATGTAGGTGAATCTTGGGGAATTTGAGAGAAATTGGAGACATGTTTTTGGAACTCTGGATGAATTTTAAAAAATGGTAAACTTAAAATAGTTGAGCTGGATAAAGTTGTCTGATGATTAAAATGTGTTTGTGAGGTTGGTATCCGGAAAGTACCTAACCTCAAAGATCTCAATATGGAAGAGTAGTGGTATAGGTGAATCTTGGAGAATTTGAGAGACATTGGACACATTTCTTTGGAACTTTGGATAGAGTTTAAAAGAAGGTAAATTTAAGAGACTCTAGGTGTCTGAATAAAGTGGTCCGATTAAAATAAGTTTGCGAGAAGGATGAAGGTGAATTGTGACTCGTGAGGATTAATCGCACTTGATTTTCTTTTTATTTCTAGAGAACAGGGGTTACTTCATTTTTGAAATGTTGACAAATTGAAGTTGGTCTGTGAAGACAGAGGATTCTTTTCTCAATTTTTATAAATAAGTAAAATAGGGCCTAATATTGAATCTCCTAAAAATTAATCGTAATTGATTCTTCCTTACGATGATATTCAAAACTTGATAGATTTCGAACTAAAATGGTGTCGGAATAGAAACGACCAGAGAATTTAATCAGCATATCCATAGTTAACAATCGTTTCCATTTACACCTGAATAACCTGTAAACAACATAAAATTACATTACGTGTAAATTCGTTAAGAGAATCGTAAAAAATACGTGTACTCGTTTAGCTGTGAAAATGGCGGCTATCCGACGATGTTACACATACAGGGACTCTAAATCTCTTCGTGGAACGGTCGATCAGCCGTGTATACGTTCACGAGAGACCGGAAGTGACTCTTCTCATTCCCAAGGTGTTTACGATACCACGCAACCGATAAAAATCTCGTATCAGAACGGACGAGCATTTTTTTTCTTTTTCTCTCTCCATCGGGACGGACAAAGAAACGAGTATCGATAACGGTGCCGTTTCCCTCGTCTCCTCTTCGTCCTGTCCGCCCCGCTACGCGCATGCGCGTACGATTCCTCGGGTGCGCGAGTTTCCACTTTCGATTCGTTCCACTTCGGGGATCGTTTTCCAATCACAGGGAAAATCGAAGGGAATTTCAACGATTGCGTTTCATTTTTTTTTTTTTCAATTTCATTATATTCTTTTTTTTTCACTTCTCCTTTTTCCTCCCCGTTCTTCCCCTCTTGTTTCACGGAGGGGGAGGGGGGATGATACAAGTTCGAGCCGATAAACCGCGGCTAGAATTTCTGCCGCGTTGCTCGAGCGCGCGGGTAAACGCGCGTACACCGGGCTTCGTTCCTGAAACGGAAGCGAAGGGCTGCAATTATAGCGGTCGTTACTTTTCCCGCTTGTAACCAGAGTGACTATGTATCTCGCGGTCGATTAACTGTGACCTTCGCTCGCTCCGGCGAACGTAGAAACTTGGACGAATATGTATACGGTGCCGCGCTCCTTCCAGTTATACCGGGTGTCTCGCTGCGAACGGAGCCCACCTCGATGTAGATCATTGTTTTGTACGTAGACGACGCGACAGTCGGTGAAAAGAACCGTAGAAACCGCGAAGGTGTTGGCCAACGGTTTTAGACTTTTTACCGAGCGATCGGAGTTTCCTTCCGGAACTCGTTATGAAAATTTTTGCATAATTTCGATCGTTAACTCGACTATCCTGTAACACGGTTAATTCGTTCCGTGTCGAAACACAGAACTGGCACAATCGGAGGAATGCGTTGCGTGCTGTACGAGGGTTGCCCAAGTTTACCAATCCGTGTTACAGGAAGTCGGTTGCTATTTTTATATCGTGTTTTCTGAGTACCAATTTTATTATCAAAGAGTCTAGAGCTATATAATAATAATATTTCCACTAGATTAAACAGTAGGAACAAGTATCGTGTTAACTTACCTTTGTGATAACTTACATTGATACTTATTTACATTAAATTACAGAAATTAACAATCCCCGATATTTCTCCACGATAACGACCTCTTGGTACCTTCTTCAACCCTCGTCCCAGTTTATATTTTCATTTTATTTCGTTTACTGTTTTTATTAACCAAATATATAGAAACCTATACATAAGACAGATGCGCGAGAAGATAGTGACAAAGTGATTTTTCTCTTGAAAAACAGCTCGTGTGTCTAAAAATCGACAAAAAAAAACAAATACAAAATAGCTACTCGCTACTGACAGAAGCTCCCATAAACATCGATGCACTCGAACCCCCAAAGACTCATCGTACAATAATAAGAAGTGTAGGAGGACACAGAAATGGAATTCGGTGTTCCTTTCGATTCGATTCCATTGAAAAAAGAAACAACCACGTCCCAAACCTTCGTACCCTTTCTCTTTCAAAAATCTCACCAACGAGTGCAACAACATCTCAACTAAAAAAAAAAAAAAGAAAACGATTAAACTAACAACTCGCCATCGACGAGAGTCCTCGTGATCACATCGATGCACCCGTACCCCCGAGGATTCATCCTGCAATACTAAAAAGAGGGTAGGCACAGAAATGGGCAATACTCGTCGTCGTTCTCGTTCTCGTTCCCGTTCGGCTAGAAGCATACGCTCGTCGGCGGGTTCGGTAACCGATCCCCGTACTAATTGATAGTTCGTTTCTCGAATCAACGGCCCTTGCGCGCGTTTTATTTTTGCTCCGCGAGCCAAAGTGCTGCCGCGATGCCGAGTGCGCGAGGAGTTTCCGTTTGATTTGCATTGGCGGGCATGCGAGAACCGCGGGCCGCGGTATCGGACGCGTATTTGCAAATATAATTACACTTCTTCCGTGTGCGTCGGATGCGCGCCCGGTATTCTTTTTTTCATTTTTTTTTCTTGTTTTCTTTTTTCTTCCTCTTCTTCTCATTTCTATTTTTATTTCTATTCTTCCATTTTTACATTTCAACGCGCCCCCTTCGATCTCAATGCAAACCATCCGATAGCGGATGGGATTATTACGGTGATTCCTTAATCGGTGCAATTAATACTGCGCCGTTCGCGGATCGTTTAAAAATGGGGGTTCCCTGAGCTCGATTCTCGGATCGATGGGGGAGGGGGAGGGGAGCAAACGGGAGGGAGGTGGAGAAGGACTCTCTCGCGAATAGAAGGCACAAGTCCGATTGGTTAACGACAAGTTCCAATCGTTTCGCCGCGCGGGCTGCGTTTATGGTAATAAAATTACTATCGCTGTTACGAATTACGGATGTCGGATTACCGTGCGGATCTCTGATACCGGCTGAGTCACGAGGCAATGGAACGCGCGAGCGACCGCGTCGTTTGTGTTACTCGATTTTTCGCAGCTCTGAATTCGAGGTTAGGTTGCGCGATACCTAAAGGCGAACTTACCCGAACTTGTCTCGATTCGATACACGGGGTGTCGTGAAGGTTCGCCATGATGTTTCGCGACTGACCACGGGACGAAAATATTCAACGAAAGTTGAATACTGATTTAAGTCTATCAGGCTGATCGAAGCAAAATTGATTTTGGTTTTATTCGTTGGACCATCCGGAGCATAATTGGTTTCGGTTTTATTTATACGATCATTCGAAACGTAATTGGTTTTCGGTTTTATCAACTTGGAATTATTAATATCATTGGGTTGTTCGGAAAATTATTTCGTTTGCTAAAATAGAGAATGTATAATTTAGTAAAATATTTGTACACTCTGAAAGAATCATCTTTCATTTTCACCGAAAAAAAAACGAAATTACTTTCCGAACAATCCAGTATTATTTACAGACAAATGTTCCTTGACATTGGAATCGTATAATTTAAACTGTATATATAAGTTTGTAATTCATTACAATCGCGATACATTGTTACCAATGATTTTTATATACATATTTTCGTATTTTCCCGGATATTAAAGACTACGGTTGGAAGAACGAGAACTCGATTGTCAACGAATAATTTATTCCGGAAACGGTTAACCGATAACTGTAAATGACTCGTATCGCGTGTAAACGGCCATCGTTCCAGGATGCGGTACAATGTTGGTAGTCCCGATGCTCAAGGTTGCACGAGGTCGAAGACAAAAGAGCCGAGATCCCCGTTGCACGGTGGATCGACGTCAACCGTGTGCAGTGAACGAGAAAAGAGAGTAGAAAGGAACACATCTTGGCCCCGTTCCATAATTGACGCAACCCGATGCCAGGGAAACCAGGCGATCCTTCGAAATCAATTAGAGAGATGCATTGCACCAGCACCGATTACGTTTTCCTAGGCGACAATGATAAATCGTAACCGTGGCTCTATTGCGAGCAACGGGCCGATTATAAAGGTCATCGAGTGAAAGTACGCGGCCAATTAATACCGATCGATACCGCGATCGGCAACGATAATAATTAGGTACTATCGCGTGAAAATCCTTCCTCGTGAGTCGGGGCGATCGCGACTGCGCAACGGGCACGTGACCATCTTCGTTAACCAACTGGCCAGTTCTTTCACAAATGTCGAAAGGTCCCCGCTCAAGATTGCTATTATTATTGTCGGAACGAATGCAACGATGATCTTAAGGGTGCCAGATGTCTGTGTCAGTTTTATGAACTGTCTCCGTATTGGCGCCACGTGGTCAACGGTTTGGCTGGTTTCCTTTTGGTTTTTCTTTTTAGTCGAGTTCCAAGTCCAGAGTCAGAAAGACCACACGATACTGTCGTCGTTTACATCAGGACATATCACTGTACAGGCATTTCTTCGAACTTTATATTCTTATATATACAATTACTATACTACTAGATAGTAGATCCCTGCATATTATAATAAACTAGATATTATAATCTGAACTTTACAACAATTATTATTATTATTATTATTATTATTACTGTTATTGTTGCAACGCGTATCGAGAGAAAGTGTGCACAGTGTGAGATGCAGGTTGATCGTTTTAATTGTCCGTAAAGACGAGGTGCACCCGAGTGCCGCTTTTAAACCTAACCTTAAAAGATGGGAGAAAAAAGGGGTCGGCTAAGGACAGTACACTGGAGAGGTACATACCTGGCTGGATGGTTTTAAAGCAGGAGACAAGCCACTCTGCTGGAAATTCGTCTCATCGAATTACACGCCTGCTATTGTCGATTGTGTCGTGTCTGCTTATTCATAATTTTCGGCCTTCGGCTTTGAGCCTCGCTGAACAGCGTGCCTTGAGTGCATTTTTCACAAGGAATCTCCGTTTATAGATTCCACCGGGACACGGACAATCGAGCGCCGAGAGGTTCTTTATACGATTACGATCGTATTTAATACAAGATACTCGCGAGATATTGAATTACAATATTTCTATGCCGTATCGTGGAACCAGTCAGTAGCTACGGTTTCCGTGTGGCTCCATCTTTGGAAAATCTAACGACGTTAGACAATGTTCCCTTCGATTCAAAATCGACGATAAGAAATACCAGCGTTGGAAGGATTCTATCGTAAAATTTTTTTCAGTAGAATTCTTTCGTGCTTGAATTTTCTCACACTAGGATTTTCATGCGGTGCAGTTACCTTCGAAACATACTTCGATACAACGCCAATTTACACCGATCCCTTCTCCATTGAAACATTTCATTCCACGGTTCAATCTCTAAATTTGTAACGAACAAAAACTCTACCTTTATTCGTTACTCGAAACATTCGTCCCATAGAGAACAATTTTCCTTTGCTGTCCACCAACGATATCTTGAAAACTCGTCTCCATAGGTTATGTTAACCTCAAAGTCAAGTTTCTCACACCATAACCCAATGAATACAATACCATAGGGGCAGTCGTATCGATTCGAGTAACTTTAATCGTAGAGAAATGGTATAAATCGAGTATGGGTCAAGAAAGACCCGAGGCTGGAATAAAAATTAATTCCTTCTCAAGTGTCCCCATCTTCTCGATTCATTCTCGATAAAGGATTACTCCCTTTGCTATCCACCAATGATATCTTGAAAACTCGTCTCCATAGGTTATGTTAACCTCAAAATCAAGTTTCTTATACCATAACCCAATGAGTACAATACCATAGGGGCAGTCGTATCGATTCGAATAACTTTAATCGTAGAGAAATGGTATAAATCAAAGGTGGGTCAAGAAAGACCCGAGGCTGGAATAAAAATTAATTCCTTCCAAGTGTCCCCATCTTCTCGATTAATTCTCAATTCATTCTCGATTAATTCTCGATTAATTCTCGATTAATTCTCGATTAATTCTCGATTAATTCTCGATTAATTCTCGATGAAGGATCACCCCTCTCTCTCCAGTTTCTATAAAATTCCACCCGAACTTGGAAACTGTGAGGCAGCGACGCGTGGAACACGAGCGAGCGAGCGAGCGCTCCGATAGGATAATCGGAGCGAGAAAAAGGCCAGCGGTGAGGTGACTCGACACGACTGCACGCGATCTGGGTCGGCCGATTGCAACAATGCGCTTTGTGTGCAGCGCGTGCACCAAAGGGAGGAAGGCACACAGTCGACATATGCACCGGGTTACCTGGTCCGTTCGCCTACGTGCACGTGCCCGCGCGCAGTTAGCCTCTCCGGGTTCTCTCGTTCCGTGCCATTTGTTGTCGCGTTTTCCAACCATCGACGGAGGGACCCCGTGTGCTTTCGAAAGTCCCATTGGGGAACTCTTCGTGTTCCGTTCGCGCGTTTATCATTCGGACGGGTCTTTCTTGTAAAATTCCGCAACCAGCCGCTGCTTCTTCGATTCTCAATAATCGACAGGGAGATGTACAGGGTGTCCGTGAAGTGGTGGCGCGAGTAGGGTGATCCCGCGCGCTAAATCGAATCGAAAGTATTGGACACGGGTTATTTCGTACGTGTAACTTTCGTTCTTCGGGGGGAACAGTGTTTAGAAATCGATTGCTCGGACATCTCCGTTCCATGCGTACATATTTAAACAATATTTGTGTACGATGTAATCTTAAGCTATCGTAAGCTTCGATAATTGATTCGCTTCGACGATTTAAAGATATTGTAACGTCTTTCTTAATTGATAATAGACGAACTGGATTGTAGGATTGTAGGATTATAGGATCGTGATCGAAATTGAATATAAATTTTAAACGACAAACATAAACATTGATAATATTCTCACACAAGATGTGGTGTAACGCACACCTATATTTTCCATTCTTACCAGACAAACTTCCTCCAAATTCCTACAATCGCCGCTAAACCACGGTTACTCTTACTTCAAACACTGTTTCGATTCTTTCCAAATTTTACACTTATTTTTCCCCATAACCGTCTATCTACGGCTACAATTCCACTTACGATTACCTAACCCACGCACCTACAACTACTGCCAAATTTAAGTACCTTCCCCGTACAAATGCATCTAACCTCTTCGAGCTCCATTTTCTCGAAAACAAAACCTCCTGTAAAAAAACTTCGTTCCACACTCTCCATTAAATTTTCTCCTCACATTTACCCGCAACGATTTCGCGAGCATCCTGTATATACCCCATGCGCAATCCCCGTGAATCTTTCGGGCCCCCTGGGACGATCTACCGCCATTACGATCTTCGAAATTGATTATTCGAAGATGAACGTTTCGCGACGTAATCTCCGAGCGATGGCTGGCACCTGACGCCGCGAACGCCACGTAGCTAAATGCCAGTCCGTTCGCACATAAAAATTTATATTTCTCCGTATTCCGCGGGTTCAGCGCGATTCCATCCACCACCACCACCACCTCCACCTCCTCCCCCACCAGCTCCGTGTCCCCCTATCCCGTTGCAATCTTTCGTTCGAAGGTTTCATTCGGTAACGAGTACGTTGACTCCGGTCGGTGGAAACGTTACCGAAGTCGCGATTCACGGATGCACGGAACGCAACGTTCAATGGGAATCGGAAGATTTACAAGCCGGGTTTTCCCTCGGGACGTCAGCGATCGCGGCCGTCAAAGTTCCTACGGGGCTGTGTTCTTCCCACGAATTCAATTCCCCGATAAGAGTCGGCCGGGCACGGTGCTCGCGGGCGAACGCGAGCGAACGCGCATGCGCACGCGCACGCGCACGCGCGCCAGCCAGTCCAGAAGAGATTTAACTAAGATCCGCGTATTAGTATGCCCCGGCTAGTATAACATGGTAGAAAACGGTACACGGGACCGCGACAAAGGCCGCTGGAGGTAACTTATGGGTATGAACTCTGCAAAAGGACTTCCTGCATGACCTCTGATCGGGAAACAAGGCCGTGGCCGCGGTGGTTGGGTCGTTGCACGAACCGGACGGCAAGTGCGGAATATTCTACCGTGGTGGGTTCGTTACTGGTTCCTTTTCCTGAAATCGTCACGAGCCGCCTCGCGCCAGTGTCTCTCAAGCTTCGATAGTACGCTTGGACACTCGGTGAAGAAATAAATAGACCTCGGGGAGGGAAGAAATTGACTTCGGGTAAAGAACAAATTGACTTGGGGCAAGGAACAAATATACTTCGGGTAAAGAACAAATAGACTTGGGGCAAGCAACAAATAGACTTGGGGCAAGCAACAAATAGACTTGGGGGAAAAAATTATTCACCGGAGACAAATTTGAGCAGATCAAAGACAAAGATTGAGAGACAATTTTGTTACAACTGGACGATTCGAGCGTTGTGCGAAGTTAGGGGTACGCGAAGGTGCATTGTGAGAGACCAGGGACCGAGAAAGCGAAGTATTGGATAGTTTTTTTCATGAGAGTATTCGTGATGGAATTTTCTTTATTCGAGATATTCTTCGTGGAGATTTTTGCGCACGAGTCTTCGTATGAGATTTTGTTCTTTACATGCGAAATTTACGAGGAATTAGATTTTTTCAAGGTTGGGTATCTTTGTATTGGGGAATTTCTTTACCTAAGAGAATCTTCGTTCCAGAATTTTTATTACGCAAGAATGGCTTGGTGTTGGAATTTTTTTACTTAAGAGAATCTTCGTGTCAGAATTTTTATTGCGCAAGAATGGCTCGAGATTGGAATTTTTTCGTATCGATGTTTCACAGTTGGAACACTGTTTCTGATCCTAACCTCGAAAATACGCGTTCTCTAAGAAATACAGAAAACGATAACAGGAGGTAACAAGTTACATAAAGAATGTAACAATGGAAGAACAAAGAGGTCACATGATGAAAATTGTGACTAGACGAAGGCTTTGGTAACTGTGGAAGAAGTTTTTTTCACGCGTTACAGACGGAAAACAATCTTAAAATTATCGAAAGATAATTAGCGCAATACCGAGTATTTTCGTTTATTTAGAAATTTTAAACCGATTTGTTATGGGAAATTTCATTATACTGGACGGTGAGAACCGTATGTCTCAATATGTCGAAGCAACGATGGGAACACGTGGGAGCATCGCGAACGTATATTGAAATATTCATTTTCCATGGAAATCATGCGAGGTTAGGTTTAAAAGTAACCATTGTGCAACCTGTTAGATATGTATCTACGTGCACGTATCCATATGCACGATAAAGACTATAATAATAATAATAGTGGCAACGAGAGCGATCGTAAATTTCTTTTTTTAGCCACGAAAAATCTTCTCTTAGACGGTGATTTTTAGTGATTTTTCCACGCTCAGTTTTTCATCGAACATGCTCCAGTAATTTTCACGTCGAATACGGATCCACGGTTCAACGAAGAGCTTACGTTCAAGGAGGTTTTGTTAGCACGGACCCCGACATGATAAACGGCGGCAGGTATAACAATGGGTTCATTACCGAAAGTTTGGCCCAGCTTGGGCCCCCTTGGCGAATCCTGGCCCGGCGAAGGGGTCCCGGGTCACTGGCCTCTGGACACGAATGCCCAGCTCGCAGCAACAACCTTTGAGAAAAGTACACGTGTACCGGGAGCGCTCCTAAGACAGTGTTCTCGGGACACGAAGAGTGTTATAATCGATCTCCAATTAGAAATAAACGAAACCGAAGAGTCCCAAAATTTCGACCTTCGCCGAAAGTGCAACGCGCACACGAGAAACGTACAATATTAATAATAGAATCGTGCACAATACGAATCGAAGAATTATGTCAAGTACGGTGCGTGGGAATGATGATAAATACACATTATACAACCTAACCTAAAAGAAAGATGCACAAGGAAGTTCTCGAGACTGTACCGCCAAGTTCTACTTATCTTGATCGTTTCGTGGAAAATTCCATGAAATTCTAAACAATCTTCATAATAGTTAAATAGAACGATGCAACGAGAAATAAATAACAATACGTGCCCAATTGCGGTTGCATTGTACGGAACGTGAACAAAAGGATCGAGTAAAATATGACAAGCATAAAAGTACAGATAAATATATATATATACATATTTCTTATCTAATATATATTTCTTATCTAATACATATTTCTTATCTAATATATATTTCTTATATATATTATATATATATATATACATATATATATATATATATAATTTCAGGTTAGGTATACGCTGTTGGTAACCTAACCTGAAATAAGAATGTCAACACCGAGCGATCGTCGAGAATACGTCGAGAAAAATAAGTCCGAAAAATTCTAACTCGACGGTTGTTTCGCGAACGATACGAGAAAACTCATGAATCCCAAATGAGATGCCTTGACGGTGGTGTTTCGCCAACGGAATCAACGAATCCCAAACCAATGGTCTTGACAGTCGCCCGAGAAGGACTCTCCCGAGACCTACGAGCCGTTGGAATCCGTGCAAGGGTTGAATTTGCACGTCGGGCCCGGTTCTATTCCTCGCGGCGTGGAATATCATTTCAAGAACGATTCGCGGTTCAACGACCGATCGTTTGCGAAGCCCTTCAAGCCTGGCAGCCAGTCGAACGTCATATCTTAGCCACGATCGTCTCGGTGGAAACACTTCGCTTTGGGATTTGCTTCTCTCTCTCTTTCTCTCTCTCTCTCTCTCTCTCTCTTTCTCTCTGTCTCTCTCCGCGGTTGAAGCTTTCTTCCTCTCGTCCTTCTTCCAGTTCCTCGGTTCCCCCCTCGCCAATGACGCTGAAACATCCGTTGTCGTAAAGACGGGTCTTAACGCAATATTACTTGGGCAAACTGGCGTAAACTACCGTGAACTAACGCAAACGAGCGTGACGCGGTCTGAAAGCAAAGTGGCTCCCTCTGTTGCGAATTCACCGATTCCCTTTCACCGATTTTAGGCGAAAGTGTTCTCCGATTCCGCTAGAGATCCTCCCGGTTGAGAACCGTTTTTATCCACGGAGAGTCGAACGATCGACGTGGACCAAACTCGTCATCGTTTATTCGAATCGAGAAAACTCCGACACGATGAATTATCAGAAACGTTGCTACATACGTTTCGTGGAATGGTTCGAGCAGCTGCAAGTGTTGTTAGTAACCCATTTCGGTTTCTACGGTTGTCAGAGAATGCACCACAATTTCGCGAAGGATGTCCTTTATCGGCCGTTAATGTGGTCGCGTGGCCGCAAAGGCGCACGCGCGCGCTGCAATTGGCCAACGTAAAAATATGCTCTCACTATTGTCTCAGCGTTGGGATGCCCTTACGTTCCCGTATGAATATGACTATGATGATACCTGGTGCGTGTGGGACGCTTTGTTCCTCCTCGTCGGTCTGTCTCACCCCACAGTGGCGTAGGACTCGAAAGAATCGCGCGCAGAGCTTCGAGAATTTTACGTATTGTTGGTAATTTCGACAACGTAACGTGAGAATTAGAAATTTTTATTTTTCGTTTCGTAACCTATACGATTAGTATTTCATCGAAGTTATTTTTCTTGGGTAGGTACTCTAATTCTGCGTCCTCGTAAAATATCTTATTTTTTGAAAACGAACTCGTTTAAAATATCGACCAATGTTCTCCACTCGTGTTGTATATCTTACCTCGGTAGTGGGGAACTTGTTGTAAATTGTATTTACAACTTTGCGATCTATTTCAGATCGCAACATATCCACCCAGTCAATTGCAGATCGAAACTATTCGATCGCGTTAGAATATTAATCCGCAAAATTAAAAAAAAGTTTTTTGTTCACCAGCGCGGGAACATTGTAACATTTCATTCTAACTCCGCTAAAGAACTCATTAGCGAGGTTTTTATCAAGCGAATCCTACCTTAGACGCGACTCAACGTTTAAACGGTCCCATTTAAGGCGAGTTCGCATCGTACTCACCAGTGAGAAAAAGATCTCACGAACTGCCATCTATGGGTATTAGAACGTAAATTGCGCGGACAATTATTCAACATCTTGTTGTACAATCCTGATGGAGAAAGATTGATCTTTATTGTGTACAGTACTCGTATAATATTTGTCGAAAGAAACGAAGCTATCGTAAACAAAAGACATCGCGACTGTCGCGCGAAAAATTTTTCCTAACGCGTCGAGGATCTTCGCGTGCATTTCACGGTTTCGCTCTCGAGGATATTCCGTTGATCGATGACGACGCAAAAAAGTGCGACGGGTCTGGCGGCAACATTGTCTCCGAAAAAAATAAACGTATGCACGCCCATTGTGTGAATACAAGCGGCAGAACACCACCAGAAGGGTTTTTGTTCCGACGTATGGCGGAACATATGCGCCGACTTGTGACGCGTCGTTCACACAACGTCGCGTCCACCTTACCTTTGTCGTCGCAACGAAAAGGAACGCGAGGCTTCGGTAAAAATGCCAGACCCTTTTCACTCTCGACGAAAACATCCTCGTGAAAGCACGATTATCGCGCCTGTCACTTTTCATTGTCGAGAAAATATTCCTGCAGCGTTCACAATAACACGAAAATTCGCTGGCGCTACCGTCGTGCGAGGTTAAGAAGCCACGAAAGATCGGTGACAGTTCTCCTCGCAATATTATTTCAAAGTCGTGTTATTCTTCTCTCTCGTCATTCTTGTTATTGTTATTATTATTATTCGCTTTTATTTCGCGTGTCGCGAGAAAATATTCCAATCGTTTGAGCATCGACAATAACACGAAAATTCGCAAGTGTTGTTGTCGAGAAAGGTTAGCAATGACGACAATATTTTTTAGGTTATTTTAAAATCGTATTGTTCGAAAAGTCGTTTCGTTTTCCAAAATGGAGAATGTATAATTTAATAAAATGTTTATGCGCTCTAAAAAAAATCGTGTTTCATTTCCACCAAAAAAAAAAAAAATGAAATGACTTTTCGAACAACCTAATATTATTACAATGCTCTTATCGAGCATGTTATGAGAATGTGTACAATATCAAAACGATTACCTAACTACGTAAAGGTATTGAGAAGAGGTGGTTCGCAGAGGTAGCTCTATTTCCAATTTTTCTCTTTAGACGATATATTGCGCGATAGGTGCACACGTCTCGATATATTGCATCAAACCACAATATCATCCTGGAGACAGTTAATACTGTTGTCAATATTCGATCTTGCACAATAATATCGATCGTGTGTGGGTAGGTTAAAGATGCAGTCGCACCTAACCTCAAAGTAATGTACAGAACAAAGTGTCGGACGAGACAGAACCGAACGGAGAACCCAGATGAAAATAAAGTTCGTCCGTGGCTCTTTGTTTACAGAGAAATTCTTTCCTTCGTCGGCTTTGCCGCTCGTCGAGGAAAAATTATCGACAAGTGCCGATTATTAATAGCACAGTATGTGGCCGTGGTCGTCCTCGAGCGCGGATTTCGCAGAATGATCGTCGAATGAATTATTTCGTCGCAGCCCGCGTAATTGCCACGTACTGAGTAGTGATAAATAATTTGCAAATATGCCACGTGCAGCGACAACATAGTGCGCAGGGGCGGGATCGCGACGTCGATATTCGCCTTGAGATTTATCGATGCGTTCGATTGCTATTGCCAAAGTCGACCTCGAGCTCGCGTCCTTTGTCTTGTTCGATGTTTTCAACGAACGAACAAAATAACGCGTACATCGACATGCATCGTTCTATTAACTCGCCTGTCTCGTCCTATCCACGATGAAGGGAATCACACGTTTCGATCGAAACGATGGGGTTTTCTCGCGACGAGATTTATCGATTCAATTTGTCGACAGAACTCGTGGCGAACTTTCGACAGATGAATCTGTTAAAGATTATAGCAATTAAAGATCGAACACCGAGATTTGAAACGTTACTGGCCTTGGTCCTCGATTCTTTTCTTCGTTGGGATTGTACTTATAATCAGATTCGTTGTTTCGATTTATTAAATGGAATTGTTATTCCAACATTCAATCACTTCTACGGAATGAACTTGTTAAGTTATTTTGTTCGATAATCTTTAATCTTGACCGAAGAGTCAAGAATTGAACATTGAAATTGGGGAGATGTCTGTTGTTGAATTTTTAGGTTAGGTCGATAATGGTACGCGATTGTACCTTGACTTTGACGATTCTAGAAATATGTTTGATTTAATTTTTCAATTTGGGCGGAACAAATCACTGCTACTATTATTAGTATTATTGAATGAACATTTCGAAACTTTCGTCGTCGAGTTGAAATTTACAAAACACTTGTAAGTTTCGAGTGCTCGCGAGATCCTTTTCGAAAGAACAAGGAAAACGGGACAAGAACAACAAGGAATAAATTAGCAAGGTGGGGGAAAACACGTTTGAGTAACAGTGCAAAAGGCAAAAATGTAAGAAAAAAATCGAGACTGAGAAGTGGGGAAGGGGAAGGAAAGCTATTTACCGGTTCGATTGATTAAAACGTCGAGCGCGTCGGTTCTTTTTATCGGCAAATTAATTTATCCGAGTATATAAAGCGCCACTTTAAATCTTCAGGGCTTAATAATCAGTCTGGACGCTCGTAATTCTTAACTGTGAATCCATGGTTGGGAACAGGGGATGCTGAAGGTAAAGGGGAAGCTGGAACGTTGTTGAGAGGCGTGTCGTTGCTTTGATCGAGCCAGAAAGAACAGGAGAACACGATTTTAAAGCGCGTCTCTCTCCTACTCCACTGTTCCTTCGGTTGTTCTCTGCTCTGCGGTTTTCCTTGTTTTTCTCCCAATCAATTTTAGATCACACCCACTCAAGACTCTCGAAATTAAAAACAGATTAATCTTCTTTGGTAATTTCTGTGCTCGACGACAGTTTCTTCATCTATGTAGGTACGCGCCAAATATTTTGGCCGCAATTACAATTATTTTATAAATCCGTAACGTAGACACATGTGTTTATATCTCAATCATAGCCTTGGGTGGTCAAAATATTCGGCGTGTACTTTCTCGACAAAATTTACTCTATACTCTCCTTCTCTCTGGCAACAGAAGCAGCAGATTAGTTACAGGCATGGTGGGATTTATTTCTCGGTGACCTTGAGCGACTTAAACATTCGGCGTGCACTTTCTCGATAAAATTCATCTCAAACCTTCCTCCCTCTGCCTGACGACAAAAGCAGCAGGTTAGCTACAGGCGTAGTGGGATTTGTTTCGCGGTAACCTTGTGCGGCCAAAACATTCGGCGTGCACTTTCTCGATAAAATTCATCCCAAACCTTCCTCCCCCTGCCTGACGACAAAAGCAGCAGGTTAGCTATATGTGTAGCGGGATTTGTTCCTCAGTGACCCTGAGCGGCCAAAACATTCGGCGTGCACTTGCTCGATAAAATTCATCCCGAACTTTCCCACTGGTCACCGTTTCCTCGATTCCTCCCACGCTGGCTACCCTCGCCCATCTCTTCGGTATCTTCCGTGCGAATCACTTGGACATTCGAAGCATCTAAATTAAAGTCGTGCGCACACACGTATCAGCCACCAGTCCAGTTCTCTCGGCCGCTGTACGCAGTCGGCCGTTATTAGTAGCGCGTTATTACGCCGGCGGTATTACGTACCGACGGCAACCGTAAACGAAGGATTTTAATTGCCCCTCCGATAAAAACATTCCCGATGAAGACGTTCCAACTTCCGAGCGAGTCCTCTCGTCAGGTCGGACGGGAGGGACTCGAATTGCCGTAAACGGGTAGAGTCCACCGGACCATAAATCATCCCGATAACGATCCAATTCTGCCAGGAATCGTAATACTTCATTATTTATTTTATGCCACCTTTCATATATTACGCGCCCCTGTATAACAAGGAGGTGCTTTAATGTCGCGATCGGCACTGAAATTCTTGATGTTTCAATTAAATTTCAAACGGAGCGTAAAGCGCCGCTCGCCAATTCCGACGCACTTCATCCGGTAGCCAGGGTGTACCGTCTTGGGGCCGTTTACCATGGCGCCTGAAAGATTATGGATTCAAGACCACTGGCCGTGGCAGGAATTGAGTCGTTGTGAAACGAGATATTCTAATGGTTCGGTGGGGAAATGAGCAAAAACGACCGAATCGTTTACGATCGTAATCTTCAATGCGCGACATCCATCCTGAATCGAAAACGTAACGGAGACACCACCGTAGAACGCGCCGCGACGAAAGTAAGAGTCTCACGAGCGGACGAGGCCTACGATCACTTCTAGGGAATGCTTTTCGATATTTATGAATATCGAGACGACGACGACGATAGCCATATAATATAATATCCGTAGTCGATGATGTGTCGTTGCTACTGGATTTCTTTCTTTCGCTGTTCCATCATCGAGTATCCGTGGACCACGTTCTATAGAGTTAAACCTCCTATCATGGGATTTGTGAACCGATCGTTATCAAGCTGAACTTCCAGCGTGAAATAAAACACGGGGCATCTACAGGCATTAAAAGACCTGGGAGCAATGTCATTGCCTCCCTGGGATCTTTGTTAAGATTAAGATTAGAGATGTTGGTCGTATCGCTGATGTCTAGGGGCACTTAAGATCTCATGCACCCAAAGATATATTTTCCACCCTAATGTACCGAACCATTTTTTCAGCCTTAAGCCTGGAGACATCAAGTCTGGAGATCTTGTTCGTTTCGCTGATATTTAGGTTTAAGGCTTCCCACACCTAAAGGTGTACTTGATCCTGATACAACGAACCTTCTCCTCACCTCCTGCGATCCCTCAGCCTAATTCAAACTCCTGAATCTCGTATACCATTCTTCTCCAGGTGACAAGTCATCGATACGGTCCAACCAAAGTACCCAATCTATCCAAATGTCGAACATCTTCATCGTTCGCGACCCCTACGGGAATTGGCCAACGACCAATCCGCAATTCGACTATTTACAAATCTCCACGTGAACCTTGATGCATTGTTTCCCACGTGAGGAACGTAACCATCAGTATCGCGAGAATTCTGCCCGAGCGTTCTGCAACGGCAATTTGCATGACCGATGATCGAGCAGTGGTGCAGCACAGTGACTAGGTGCATCGTCATTACGCACTGGCCAGATACGATCAAACTGTCGGTAATGATAGTCGCGCGACCCGGCGCGCGTACGCGGAGCCAGGGTCGCGTTTATTAAATTACGTCAAATTATTGGTACGCTCCGAGGGCCGATTATCAAGGCTGCCCTAGGATCATGCGAACATGGTAGTTCGACCACGATGGTCCCTGTGATCGTTTTCCTTTTTCCATCGATTGCTACGGGTCTCGTGGCATTGGTAAAGACGGGAGCTTGCAAGATCCATTCGGAATAGGCCGACCTCTTCCCCTGAAATCCTGTTCATTGTTACACGGGACACATACAGGACGCTACAAACAGGTTTCACCTATTGGCCTGTGTCTCGTAAACCCAAAGGTCAAGTTCCTGATGAGAAATCGCGCGTTAAACTCCGGCAGCAAATACGACCCAAGAGTAAAGAATAAAAAAAAACAGCTTCGCAACTGCCGGGGGATTGGGGTCAAGGGTTAGGTTACCTACTCGTCTTCGGTGATTCGAATACGACGAAAGGACTAGTTATTCCGAGCCAAACCTTCTGGTAGTGGTAAATACTACAGTATCTACTCGTAGATACTATAGTTCGTAATCTCTACCTAGGCTTACGATAACCATATGTTCCGTAGTACCTGTGTATTTTTTTATACACCTCTGACAGACCAGATGCTCCAAAGAGAAAGAAAATGATCGAGTCTGGATTAAGGAGTATCTGCACCGACTAACTGAAGTCAGATCAAATATTTAATAATCGACAGTATTCTGAACACCTGTGGTGTCTATAGTTCAAGAGGTGAAACACTATGCCTATCCGTAGTCGCGATCCCCTCTTGGACAGGGTTCTTTGCCAATCCAAGGGTGATGATCTAATTGATACCCGTGGAGAGATACGACCAAGTATAGAGCCTGTTGCCTGTAACTCGACAGCCTGGAAAAGATCCCTACAGTGGGTAAAGTCTCATACCCCTATCAGTCCGTCTCCCTTAGACTTTCCCCTTCGGTTCCTCGACGTGGTATTACCTTACGCGCTAATCTAGCTCGAATCCCTATTTTGCTCGCTAATGGCCTGCTAAACAGGCTTGGATCAGCTCGTCGTGTGCCCTGTATAATCGGAGCTCGGATAATCGAGAAACCATAAAATCGAAGCCAGGTCTCGATCAGGGTCCGACTACTTTATTAGATCATCCTCGGGAGTGGACAGGTTGAGTTTTATTATTTGCGCTGTTTTTTTTTTCTTCTTTTATATATATATTATTTTAATCGAACACAACAAAACAAAGACGTCGAATTGACGCGATCGATCTCTGTTTTCAGATTCGAACCGACGAAGGGCTGAAGAAGGCAAAGAGCGGTCCGAATGGGGCGCCATGGATCTCCGATGTCTTCGACTAATCAAAAAAAAAAAAAACTCGTAGCCAGAGCTCAAGCAACGACGCAGAGACGGACCTGGGTCCGTCGACGATCCCACCATTTGTCCCTTTAATTAATTCACCGCGACAGCCATTCGAAACCGTAGCTCTCGAACTACGGACACCATTTCCGACACGGTCGCGCTTCTGCGCGAAAAATCGCGACACACGCGCCATCTAGCTAGACAGGACTGTAGTCGGAACAGGATACCGCGCGTTGTTCACGATTTGGTCCATCAGCGAACGAACGAAGTTTCGTGGCTTGGTGTTGGTAACGAACGATCTGAATGAACAGAGAAGGCGAGTTTGCGAAATGTTCGTCGCGCAGAGGATTCGATTGTCTAGAAGAAAACAAAAGGTTACGATCGTGGAAAAGAAACAAAAAAAAAAAAAAAAATAGAAAAGGAGATCCTCGTGGCTACGAAGCGAACAGTTCGCGCTCAGAGACCAAACGAAGCGACACACTCGATGCAACCTAGGTAGACACCTGACAACCCGGTGTCCATATCGGATACTACGAAGACCCAGGAAACCGGTTGCCTTTACGTTCGAAACGTAACAAATTAGTCGAAATGGGTCTTGTCGGAGTCTGGATACGTTTCGTAGCTACGGTGTCTCTTTTCGGTTCGGCGTTTAACCCACGTTCCATTCCTCGCGAGGTTAGAGTACACTCAACGATTTTAACGACTGAGAAGATTTGTAACGGCGACTGGATAACGCTGACGTAGAAAGTAAGAGGGGTTAACATCGATCGCCGAGATTGCACGCGAGCGTACGAGGAGACCTCCAGCGGATCACGAGACCGCCTCTCAGGAAGGGGAAAGCGACGCGAGAATTTTTGAACGAATCGACGACGTGGCCGTCGACTTCGAGAGCGCTTCTCGTGACGCGGAGAGATCACGGAATCGCCAGGCACGCTACTTAGCAAAGAGAGAGAGAGAGAGAGAGAGAGAGAGAGATATTCCACGCTGAAAACGCGCCGTTAGTTTAATCTACTAGGGAGCGTAAGTTAAGGATACGAATGCCATAATAATGACCAAGTTTTGTGGTTGTACTTAAGTCATACTTTTACACGTTACTGTTTACGTTTTAAGGGCTAATTAAGCACGTAAGTTGCATAATATTCCATTAACGGAGTGTCTTGTATCGAGTTAATTGTTAGGCCTCTGTTTTTATCTTTTTTATTTTGTTTCTCTCGACATTGATGGTTCCGGTACCCGGACGATTCTGCGGATAGTCGTCGACTTGCTGGAGAGAAATTCGACGAGAGGAGAGAGACTCTGTGTGCCTTACGCACTTCTCCTCGTTACGGAGAAGAATGCTACGAAGAGAACGCTGTATCTTTTTTTCTTTTTTTTTTTTGCGTAAGAATTGATTACGATCCTCGACCGGTGGAACCAATATCGAAATTGTATCCGATACTATGACTTCGTGTGCCTCCGATTGGTCACAGTGGTCCTCGATTCGTGGTTACGCGTATCATAACCTCAATCCGTCGACATCGAGCGCCAACCGCGCTGAGAGCGGTGTCGAGCGAATTTATTATTGGGAATTTTTCGATCTCATCGATTTCACGGTCTGTACGCGGGCGCCACCGCTCCACGCAACGAGCATTTCGCGTACTACCGGTCGAGGATACAGCGAGTCGGTGTTCACGGTTCGAGTAAGGAATCTCTTCGCAACGAGGACCGCAGATTTCTGTTATCAGTGCATTTACATCCGTCCCGGCGATTCCAGGAACGTCGACGAAGGCCTGTGACAACCCGAGATTGCGCGAAGGAACCGCTTAACGAACTCTTTATCGGAAGTCAGGTATCGAGACCGCCTGTCGGTTAATGGTCCTGGCCACACGACGCGCCCTGGACCTTGGTCTCACTTTTGTGATTATTATTTAAGTACATGTTAAGCGTAATGCTAGGTTAGGTTAGGCTTTTTCACAATATCTCCTTATGTTCTTATGAGAAATTTTCGTTCTCCGTCTTTTCTCGCCGGGAAGTACGCTACGAGCGACTCGAAACGAGCGAGCTATGTACGACCACGGTCCTGGCGGTATCAAAATCAATGCCTTAAGAGAGGGCGTGTAGGTTATCCGAGGAACCAAGCGAGAAAAGAGTCGTACGTTTATACATTTACAAACAAACCAAGATTTATGGGGGACGACTTCTCCCCTCCTCCTACTTCCGCTCCCCATCTCCCCCTCCCCCCTCCATTCGCCTTGGAGTACGAGGCGAGATAAGAACACGTTTAATCCGTACGACGTACTAGCTCTTACAAGTTCTGTAACATAAGTTTCTAGCCGTAACGTTAAGAAGGTGTAGATTTTTGATTCTCATGATAAACATTCTATTTTGCGTAATGAATCTGAGGAGGAAGGCACTCGGTCCCCTTTACGACGGAACTCTGTGCGCTATAATCGTTCGCGAATCGAGAACGAGTATCCCGTATGTCGACGTTCGCCGAGATTTTGCCAGGAGAACGAATTGCAGTGCTGTCAGTGTTTACTTTATCGCCTAAAAGTCCCCGATCTGTCTCACTCCTTCCCCCACCCGTACACTCTTCCATCGTGCACACGTAGCACTCGTAATATTTTTTTTTTTGTCACGATTTCTATCTTTCCGTTTCTCCTCATTACGTCTAGTTACTCACAGGGCATTGGATGCATCATTGTCGGCATCTCCGCGTTGCATTTTATCGACGCGAGATGGCGCGTCGGTTTTATATCGGTGGTTCGTGTTTTCGTGGCGAAATGCTTGATGCGTAAGGGTCGAGGATCGTTGTGCCTTCGAATGCGCACGTTAATACGTTTAACGATCGTAAGGAGGGCAGACATCCACTTTGTGATTCCGTAAGCAGTTGTTCAGTGTTTTTTTTTTTTTTTATACTTCCCTTAATGCTTATCTAGGATAGCTTGTGTACCCTACAGAGTGTTTCAATAAAATTGACAATGAAATCAATCGATCCTGTTAACAGATTTAGACGTTCCTGTGTTTCCCATCGTCTACACCTGAGGTAAGAAATATTTTCCAAACTGTGATACGAGCTGCGAATCCAATTACTTGAAAATAATATAAATGCTCCGCTAATCAAAATTACGAAAATTAAGAGATTATGTAGTTTACACTGTCTAATAGTATAATTATCGCAAGATAATTTAGCACTGTAAGGAGAATAGTTTATAAACTACCTTTCAGTTCTAAAGAACTTTAGAAAAATATCCGCATCGATACAGATTATGTTAATTAAGTATGAGTTAAACGACAGTAGGAAAAAGTAGTTCCCGCGCTTACTTTTGAATGTTCGTTTCGAGTTCGAGTATAGAATCGCGTGTTCGATATATAGAGAGATTGATCTGCCGTCTAGCGGCAGAACGATGTGCAAAACTTAAAAATGACGGTTGTGCGCGATATGAATTCCTGTCCTGTCGTATTATTCGTTCGGCGTTATTGTTTAAATTTTTAAACGAAAGGTATTGCTACTGCATGAACTAAAATTGTCATCGATTTATCGGAGTGGGGTTTTATAGAAAGTTTATTGCGCGTAATTGTTATCTAAAGGGGGGGTGTTATCAAATATTTAGCGCGTATGACGAGTCAAATTCGCGAAAATGGCACCGCGTTACGAAAGAGTGGTTTTATGTCGCGGCACATCGGAAAAGAATGATTCGCAAGAAGCTTATGTGCAAACATTGAAAACTGCAGGTTATGCCTGCGATTCTTTACCTACTTTATGCTTCAAGTTCGTGAATATATCGGAACTGCAAGCATGTCTTTCTACGCCGCACTCGTATCATGGTAGTAATACTTCTAACGCTCTAGTTCGTTACAGATGTTAATCATTTACAATCAAATACTTCCTTGATCCATTGTATATTGACATTGTGTTAACAGGACTCATCTTGACAAGTCGACGTGCAGTGGAAGCGATTATTCTTGCAGCTAAAGAAGACAGCAACATTCTACTCCCCTGGAGGAAATTGAAAGTATATTGTGTAGGGCCAGCAACCGAATCTTTTGCCAAAAGTCACTTAGGTTCTGAAAACTGCTTTGGTAGCAATACAGGTAATGCGAAAGAACTAGCAGAACAATTAATTGTCTCTGTTGAGAAACGGTCAAAGCCTTTGCTGTATCCTTGTAGTGAAATTAGTCGAGAGACAATAGAGAAAATTCTTAATGAAAATGAAATATGTGTTTACAAGATAGTTGTTTATAAAACTTTACCTAGTGAAACGTTAGAACAGGATTTGTTAAAATTCATGGATAACATCCCCAAAATATTTGTTTTCTTTAGTCCTTCTACTGTAGAACATATAGTAACTTTATTAAAAAAAAAGTCTTATAATACAAGTAAGGTAAAAGCAGTTGCCATCGGACCTGTGACTAGGCAAGCACTATTTGATATTGGGTTAGAATGTTTTGCTACTGCGAGCAAACCTGATCCAATATCTTTATTGGAAGCTATTAATGATGCTGAGAAAAACGAAGTTAATGAGAGCACTGTGTGAAGAAATTCAAGAAATCATGTGATATTGGTTTATTGTTATGTGTAAGTATATAAATCTTGTTAATCCATAAAGACTATTTAATTCAATGACATGCAAAGAAGGAATATTTACCATTGTCAATACAATGAAATGTACATTTGGATCTGTATGACAAGATTGTTTCATTGTATGGTCTTGATGGATTAAGATATTTCTTTCTTAATGTTTTACCGTGTTGTTTATACCTGTCATGTCTTTAGACTTGTATAGAAATTATACATACAATTTATTTTAGTAGCTTCTTAAAACACGGATTGTTAAACTCAAGCATTAGGTGATTATTTGCAAGTTTTATTTTTGTTACAACAATAAATATATTGTATTTTCTTAAACTTATTGATTGAAAAAATAGGATTAATGTATATTTACAATACAATACTACGTGAATATAACATAAATTATAACATTGTTTACAATGTTAAAGAATAGCTGAGATATGTTTTCTTACAACATACTGAAACACTATTCTTTAAAAATAGTACGTTTATACACTGATAATGTAGAATGGAAGAAACAAAACAGTGTGTAGAGTTGTGCGTGTCAGTCTTTGCTATTAATCTCCACAGGATTTATTACTTTTCGTAAAAGTGTGTGTAAATAATTGTTAAAGAATACTGCATCTTGAAAGCACTTATAATACTCAATATGACTATTTTTTTTTTTGTTCGATACAACCTTTTCCAATAGTATTTATAATACATTCGAAAATTTAATATCTACTTCGATTAACAACATTACTGAGAAGGCACGAAATATCTGCTCCAACAATCGTGGATTGATTAGCATAGTAAGGCTGAGGAGGGTTTCCTCCATTGTTGTATTTCATTTGGACGGCAGTTTCGTAATCAGGTGCAGGTCTATATGATGGAAGTAAGGCACGTAGGTTATTTATATCCGTAGAAGACACGGACACCACAGGGGGATATGGTGATGTTGAAAGATCATTGTAACTTGTCCACCGCGTATGACCTTCCGCGTTTCGGTTATCTAGGTTTACAGACACTGCATGATCTCCTGAATCATTTGTGTCACTGTCCTAAAATATGACGCGAAGTTTTTATATGATCGCGTCTTAGGCATAATAGATTCAACAAACGAAATTATACTTACAAAATACCCATTAGCCGATCGTTCCAGTGGACGAAATTCTTGATGCTGCATGTAAAATGTGTGCTGTGCTATGCATAAGCGCCACACATATTTTGCATTGCGCGATTCATTGAATATGAACTGCTTTGCATCTTCACTCTCAGCCTGACATTCTATTCTAAATGTCTTTTTGTGATTAATGACATTACTTATGTCTTTCCATCTAAGATACAGACAGTTTTACATTACATTTATTGATACAATATTTTTAAATATTCTATAAAATAATTACCTGCAGAATTGTGTTGTTTGTATGCTTGGATAAACTATCATAATTCCATTAATGGAAATGCCAAGTATTACTTCATTGTTGCCATTGTCCTACAAGTTAACAGATGCAAATTTTTAGCACTATTATGTTAAAAGACATGATAAGGACTTACCTTAGTGGAGAATGTTTCATTGCCATAACCCTCTAACTGCATAACAATAGAAATATATAATTCCTCCGATGCAGCTTGAGTAACACCAATCAGATTCTTATATTGGCATACAGCAGTATGCAAAAGAGAATCTAAACCCCCAGGATCTGCCTGAATAACATCCTAATGAAGAAAATGAAAATAAAATAAAAAAATGAATCAAACAACTATAAATTAAAAGTTTTTTAGTGTCTCCTTAACTACCTTAGGGAATACTGTACACTGTTGTAAGCATTCCAGTGTATGCCTTTCAACATCATAATTACCAAATTCAGCTTGCATTGAATAACTCGCTAAAAGAGTAGCTTGTCTAGAATTGCAATGGAATCTCCCTTCCATTACATCACTTTTTAACTGAAGATAGTAATGATACCTTAACATAGAGTATTTGAAAATTAATAATAATGAAATGTGAAGTACCAATATTATAGTTTAATAATGTCTACCTTGTCATTTCATCTTGAATTAGCTGCACATCTGTTACATAGTACATGACTCTCAAATAGAGACTAAAATTTTTGGCCTCCTTTTCAAGTTGTTTCTTTAGTGGTTTATCTACATCTACCCATCTTGGAGATGGAGAATCATGTCTAGAAATATAACGCAGACCAAAGAATTCTGGTTGCCCTAAGCCTAAACGTTGAGTGACATTGTCCAAGCATTCTTGACCAAGGCTGTCAATGCTCAGTGTACACTCTATGGTGGTTGTGTCCAATAACTCAACACAAATTACATACTGGTTTTTTGACACCACATTATACTGCCGACTTTTCTTCAGATGAAATTTAAACGGCATTTTAACAACACAGTTGATCGAAAATTGGTTTAAAATAACAAAATTGTTTAAGTTCACTACTTTATACTTTTGTCACTGGCACATCACATCTATACAAAGCAATTGAAAAATTTTTGATTAAGATACGTTACAAAGTATAGTAATTCAACAATAATGGAACAACAGTGAAATAATTATACACTGTTATAACAGAAGAGTGACGCAGTCAAGATCTACTGTTATAACAGCCGTTTGAAGAAAGTAAATATCGTATGGCTATGAACAGATACCAAAATATTTCGCATTCCATGGTACTTTTACTTTTAAATGAAATACATGTGCATACACGTACTGTGTACATTCCACTCTGCCGAGCATGAGAAATGTATTATTTTTCCCGATTAACGAATCGAAAGCATTTCTAACCTCGTTTCTCGCGTCATTAAAGCTAGTTACAAGTTTGTGGTACCCAGTTCTCCCAGCGAACGCTTTCAAATATTAAAATTAAAACGAAATAAAAAATAACCGTTGAAAAACTACAAAGATTAGATTAATTATTTAATATATATAAGGAGAACATATTGGTACGGTTACGAATAAAATTAAAGTCTGTTTCACTGGAACTGTAGTGTTTTTTTAAAGGCTATTTAACTAGGTGCCATACATTTCCTTTAATTGTATGACATTAACCGGTGATATTGTTTTGTGATAAAGTCAGTGTCAATTGTGTTCATGTTTCTGTATTTTGTTTATATTGTTAAGTAATTAAGAGTATCTAACTTAATTAAGTAACACTATTAGACGCGGCTATTGAAAAAATTCCCTAGATACATTTTTATAAGTCTTATCCAAATTCTTCGCATGTATTATCTACAGAGTGACTAATATGCTTATCAAAATTGATTGCATGTAATTTAACGCAAATACCGTTATCGCGCCTTATCTAAAACAAAAAAAAAAATATCACGATAAGTAAGTGACGTGTACGAAATCTAATTTGCTAAAAATTTGGTGTCTTCCCTATACGCTACTTGATAGCAAACTTTCAAGCATCTGGTCATAAATGAATAATTCACACACTTTTACGAAGAAAACATATAAGATAAATAACTGAATTCCTGGCATTTAATGTAATAAATATATTTCGTAACAATTGATAAATTATAATTTCGATACACGTATTTTGACATGTGTGTTAAACAATGTAACGCTCAACATTTTTACGTATATTTTTTATAAAACATTCTCTTATTAATTAAACGAATTTTTGCGCGTCCATTTTAAATAGAGTAAAATTGCGTAGCCGTGGAAGACTGCATTTCTATTTGGCCCATTTTGAACTGTAGTCGATGCAGCCATCGTAAAAGTGTGGCGTTCGATTCGCGGCGAGACGAAGCAAAGTGATCCGCCATTTTGTTAGGCGGGAAATCTCGGCAATTTTGTAAACGCACCTGCAGATGTCCTGGTAGCTGAGTACAGAGAAATCTCTTATTAAAATAATTTAAAAACAGTGTTGGGCGTAGTTTTATTCGGAAAATTATCTTGAATAAATATTTATTCAAAATTATTCAAATCTATATCAAACCTGAATATGATGCGAATATAAAATGGGACTCCATAGTGGTAACAATTTGCTCAACAAAATGGACCCGCATTCAAGGAGAGCTTCCAGTAGACTTAAGAAATGCAAATTCACCATTTCAGCCAGCTACGAATAGAAATTTTTTTATTTAGAATATAAATATTTTTTCATGTGGCAAAATACTCTCGGAAGACTTACGACTCTTGAATACCCAACCAGTTGCAGTATGCAAGGCGTTATTTTGCCCCAGAACTCCAGTAATATATTCATTGTGATGTTGTGACCCTCACTGTTCGATAAATTGTTCTTTGATAACTCTTCCAGATACATTGTCCATAACTGAACAGATAAACGTGATACTCTTCGTGAAAAATCTCCGTTGTAGACGTAAAATTATCCCTTTTTCTTAACCGTTTCGCTTGAAATGATATCGCAAAAGTGTGTATTCACCTGGCAGAGTATGAATGCATGGAACAACGAGGACATATGAAGAACCGATGCCTTGGATTGTTCAGGGAACCCGGAAAATATTACTTGTACGTGATCTGCTACGTGGCAGGATACATCCTGAGGTATTGGTTGTGCCATTGATATTGGCAGCCCATGACTCTGAGTGTTATTGTTACCAGCATACATTGCCGTGTGTGTAAGGGAACCCAACAGGAGCCAGGACAGTAGTCTGATATGTCCTATGCAATCGACGTACTCGCGAGCTCTAAAAAACAAACACTAATCATTCTATTACGAATAAAAATTAAATCCAAAGACGAACTTAATATACTTTTCGGACACAAGTACTAAACTTGGAGTGATGAGCATATTAAGACAGATTTTGGTAGCCAGTGAAATGAAATACTCAGTTGGATCACACTTTGCAGTGTATCGAGTGTTTCACTATATTCCCAAAAGACTAACAAGATATTACAACCGAATCAGACTTGACACAAGACTAGAATTTAATTTTATCCCCATCTGTTGCGACACGTTGAATTAAAATAAATTAAGAGTGTACACTGTTTATAGAATGTTGCAATATTGTAAGGTGTACGTAACTTAACATCTATGCTGTGTACCTAAGTTTCTAAGATCCCCAGGAGTCCGAAGTTAATGGTACACTGATGGTATTAATCTTACTTGGCTAGTTTAAAAAAGAGTATTTACCCTTGCGGTATCATAGAAGGGGCGCTGTTAAGCCACGGGAGATAACGAAGCACCGCTTTGTTCTCCGTGTTATTGCCTCTCGTAATTTCCAGCGCCACGTATTGCGCAAGACCACACTTCAATATACCACCTAACGTGTCCTCGTTCAATCCTGCTTGCATGCCTTTGCTGTAACTCTAAGCAATCGAAGTTCATACAATTTACATAGGAACTCGTTTTTTAGGGCACAGTGTACCGAGGAAAATTTGGACCATTCCTTGGGTCACGGGGAAACAGAAGTACACAGACTACCGTCATTGTTACCTTCACTTTGCTGAGGGTGTGAAAATCGGCTAAAAAGTCCAGGACGTCCGGCAGCTGGTTTCTCAAGGACTCGGAGGCATTCGTGTTGTATATCGGTGACGTGTCCGTGTGAATGTTCTCCAGTGCGATCGTGTTGGGTAACGATCCTCCGATGTCCTAAATAATCAACACTCTGGGAGTCACACCATGTTTCGAATTCATATTATGCACGCGATGTGCAGCCCACTTACCTGAAGCACGAAGTGCAATAGTAAAAGGAAGTTAGAGTCCGGTATGGTGGTCTTAAATTTGATGGCTTGAACCAGTTCAAACACTATGGTCCTACCGAAGAAGTGTTTGTCTCTGTCACGCGTAAACCCTCTGTGACAGAGGTAGCACAAGTCGGTCAGGTAACTATATTTTATTGTCGAGTTCTGAATGGCGAAGCTCAGCACTTTCGCAAACGGATCCATCATGCCCTGTAAACGTATATTTGTACTTCAGTACACTTTTATGGCGATTTGATTTTAAGCGGAAGAATCAGGATGGTCTTTAATAGTGGTCGATGAATTTTCATAATGAAACGAACCACGGTCATAAAACTGAAACTCGTCGTAGAACTACGTCGTAAATCTCTCACGAACGATGCCAGAATGGCTGCTCATAATTGAAAATAAATTGTTATTATGCTGGACCAGAGCTGCGAATAAATCTTACGCGGTTTAATGTCTCCTCGAAAGTGGCAACGATTGGCGTTATAATGATAATGATCGCGAACAACGGCAACGCGTTATTTACGATTTGACAAAGTCGATAAATAACTGACCTTCGATTGTTGAATCCCTGGAACCTTCAATAAAGAAATCATAATTCTTAACAACGGTGTGGTGTCCTCGATGGAGGTGAGCATCAGCACGAGCCTTCGAAAGAGGCCATCAAATTGGGCCAAGAGACCGTTCCAGGTTGTTGCACCTGTACCCAGACCTGCTTCCAATGGCAAACAGTCTAAGTAGCACGCTATATTGTATAGTATCACAGGAAGTCGTTCGGTTGGCAAAGATTTCTTTGCGTTTAGGGCCTGAAACGAATACAGTCGAAACTAAAGCGCATGTACTCGATACTAATCAGTTTGTATTACTTTCAGGTCTTCCCTGATGGCTTTTGGATACGGTCGCAATTGATGAAGAGTGTGTATTTCAAGCTGGTGAGTATCAGTATTCTAGTGAGTTAAGTAGTAAGACTGAAAAAAGTACGAGAAGGTAATTGGTGTCAAACCTACTGCTGAGTCCAGTGTAGTTGGTTAATTATGAAACCATCACTGATCTGAGCATGAAGCTGATTCTACTGACTCTGGAGCTAGTGGAAACCTACTGCTGGTACCGTGTCCACTGTAGCTGATCCATGAAGCATCTTTGTGTCAAGCAAATGCTTTACATTACCTCGAGTACTAGTTGCAAAGGTGCAATTGGATTGAGTTCGTTGAAATCGACTAGGGCCTGAGCAACGCTCTTGAAAAACTGCATCCTCGTGGATTCTGAAAGGCAAACAACACGGATAGATCAACGAACTGTATGGTTGTTCCAGTCCTCAGAGACAGAGTAAAGCCATAGAATATACCGTTCAAGTGCGTTTGGAACATCTGCATGAATACACCATTGGGTGCCAATTGGTGAAGAACACAACGGAGGAACTGATGTGCCACGCTAATCGCACCACCTGGCAAGTGCATGTTAGTCTCGCTTTGCCAAGGGTACATCGCGTTCAGTGCCACTCTGTGAATGATCCAAGAAATGATATTAAAAGGGAATATCTTAGAATTTTATTAAGTGCAATGTTCAACTGACTTTGTCACGACTCTCAGAATCTCTGGCAGAAGAGGCGCAGCCAAGGATGGCTCACGATGAACAAATGTACCCAGGTTGATGATGCAAAGACCAAGTTCTTCGTCAGAATATTCTTCTCTTATTGTTCCACATTCTGAACATCTGCAATATGTATAAGTTATAGTTATATGGAAAACGAACCTCTCGTGTCACAATCTCGGGACAACTACCTCTCGTAAATACAATCGTCTCCAATACGAAACAAGCTCTGCTTCAAATTGAAATCGGCATGATAGGCTTGTTGCGAGGCAGCATCGAAATTGAGCTGTAATTGGAGACCAGACCTAGAAATTGGGCGAGAATAGTAACAGATGTTGTTGGCCGGGCTTTGAAATAGCGTACCAGGATTCCGTGCGACTTGTGCCGGGTAAATCTTGCGCATTGATGACACTTTTTCGAGGTCTGTCACGCTGAATGCGAACGTGATCTTTTGCCTTTGATCTTCGATCGTGGTCGAAGGCTCGAGAGGGATAATCTGGGGGCTCCATTGTTGGAGGTGGCGATTCCAAGGCTACCTGCTTGATCAGCCTTCTTGGACTTGCTGATCTACTCGAGTGTATCTCGTTGGATGTTGGCACTAATGATGCTGACTGAAAAATCAAATAACATACTTAGACATGTGAGGTGTTTGTTGTCATCGGTTGTTGAAAGCTTTGAAACGTGTTAGCTAACACCACATTTCACTTCAGCAGTACCTGGTCCAACTCTTAAAAAACTTAAATTTATTCCTTATGAAACATACCAAGTTTTCGGATGTCGTGCTATCCTGTTTTACTGGCACTGATCCATCAGCTTTGCTTTCATTGCCATTCCCATTGCTGTATTTATTGGAATCTGAAATGTCGAATGAGATATTAGTTATACCCAGAAAGTTATAACTTTGATGACTGAATTGAAAGATTTGGTACCTTCAATTTCGTGGACACCAAGCGCTTGGCGTACATGTTCGACCAGGCTAGTGAAGTCTCTGTGCGGCCCAATTGGTAACAGTCGTTCAGGCATTGGGAATTCCAGCTGAGAGATGCTTCTGGGACTCGTAATTTCACTGGATATGCAAGTCTCGCTGTCCTGATCGAACGAGGAATCTGGTAAACATAACATTAATTCTATCAGATTAAGGTACGATTCATACCAGATCATTTACGTAATTACTGATCACTTTGAGCGTCACTCACTGACTGTCAAGACGTCCATCTTTGATAGAGGCGACTCTGGTGATCCATACGCATCTTCACAACGCAAGATACGTTGAGTGGGTCGTGGACCTACGAAATCAATGTGTTCGTATTGTCACTCACGAACTACTAAACATGTACTTGGTGAAAGAAATATGTTAAGTTACTTCGGATTAATTGTGTCAATCAACAGCTACATATGTTATTTACTATTCATTACTGGAGTTATTTGAGCTTACATCGAATTACTATATTCCTCCCACTGGATGTAACAATTGAAAACGTTTACCTGCAGGACGAGTCGTTGTACCAATTGGTAGTAAACGTTCAACAGTTGGGGTCGTTAAGAGATGAGGAGCATCGTTCCAGCCAGGATGCTGACCATTTTCTGTGCTTGTGACTTGAGACGAGATCGAACTGACTGCTGGCGAACTTGACTGGTCGCTACTTGTAACTGTGACCACCTGACCAGGTGACACCGGTGATGCTATAGTCACAGGTTGCTCTATCCGTTTCTGTCTACCTAAATGCTTGGAATTCGGCGAGTCCGAGTTACTGGAGGCTGTGGCTGTTGTCTTCTCTTTTGGTGGTTCATGTCTACAACATGGTTACGTACAACTTAATATTCCAGTCTCTCAAAAGCATCTTAACCACTTGGTTCGGTTGCAAGACATTACCTTTGAATTTGAGATGTTCCAGTGGCAATAGCAAAAGCACCAGACAGTCCAAAGGGTCTTGAAGTTGCAGCGTCTCCATTAAAGACTACTTGCACAATGACGTTTTTCTCTTGAGCCGCTTTCTCCGGCGCTGGCTTCTCCGTTATCGTTTTCTCTAGAATTCCCTTTTCTGATGCTGCTTTGTCCGGCATTGTTTCAGAGAGAACTCTAGCCACGGAACTGTACTTCTGGAAATCCGGCTGTCCACCTAGGAACGTGTTTGTCACCATCATCTTTACTCCCTCGTGTACGCTCCACTTCTTCTGAGGTCCAGCTTTCGTACTCTGCTTTGTATAGAAATTATCAGTTCGCATCGTTAGATGGCAGATTATGGTCAGAGAGTGGCATTGTAGATATCTACAAAGTCAAGCAGATACCTGATGAGAATCGTCTTCGCTCCCCAGGAACCAAGTAGGCCTTGTAATGTCCGTTTTCTTATTGGTGTTCTGAGTATTCCACTCCATTTTGGTCACGACGTCAATCGTGGTTGTGGTTCTCGGTCCATGTAAGGACACGCTTCTGGTGACAGCAGCTGGGCTTTCTTCCAATTCGCCGAGCGAGCCACCACTGCTGCCATGTAACGTGCTGTCAGATTTTGGGCTCTCGGGTATTGCGGCCAGCTCGGACTCCGTATCATCCGCATTGATCGAGTAGCTTTGCAGAGCATTCACAATAGCGGAAATTATAACAAGCAGCTACTAATATAAGCACAGGCACGTGTGATGTACTCTCTGGGTCCTGGGCTACTATTGTTATGATACTTTGGGATGCTTTAGCGTTGGTACTATCTTGTGAATGCAACATTTAAAGGGTTTATGATGGGTCTGCTAGTTCCACTATTTCACTATTTTCATATATTTTCTATCGATGTACGAAATACTAGTTTATGATAACAACTATCAACATTCTTGCTCTTTGGATCTTGGATGAGGTTGTTGTGAATGTTCAAAAAGTTCTAGGATTCCCACTGCTTTACTTTCTGTTAGATTACAGGGTTTAATAAAACTGTCAGTCTTTCTATTTCCCAGGTTTCGAACAATGTCATCAAAATCATTTCAAGAGGTCTAGGGGCTGCTAGTTTCATTTCAGTAACGTTTTCCTCATTATAGTCATATGAGATTTGGAAAAATGGGACCAATGAAAAGTCCATGATAGTGCAGATCCATAAATGTGTCGATGAAAAAACATTCCAAACTAAAGTAGCCTAGTGCTCTACCTTCTCCAGGAGAATCTAGGGGTTATCATCTAAAATGCAGTGGAATAAGGTACAGGTATAAATAAAATGACCTGGAATGCTTGTTAGTGTAACGACACGATGGTGCACTTTCTTCCCAGTGAGTCTCCATTTGACCATGCGTTGCTCCTGGACTACGCTGATGTACCGAGATTAGGGGAGTCCTTATTGGCGGACTCTCAGTGTTCATTTCTCCCATATTGCTGGCCCCTAAGTCATGGTCTACACCAAGAGAGGGTTGAGATACGTCTAAAGTTGAGAAAAATATTTTCTGAGGACATCTGTTACCGTTAAGGCAATATCTTTTATTAGAAGTGCTTCATTTAGTTGTCTAATGTTACCACGTGATCTGGAAGGTGGAGCACCCATGACCACCGTAGCCGGGATCCTCTTACACTGGTGATGCTGCATATCCAGTGTGTTCAACACAATCTTGATCAACACCTGCAGCTGATTGCACCATGGCTGTTGCCCATACTGACACTGGACAAAATTTTTCATTCATGCACACAAATCGAGAACAATGAGGATCATTTTAGAAGACATCTCACCTTGTAGAGTATGACAAGAAGGGACATCAACCATGAACGCCTGTTTTGAGGCTCAAGGTACCAGAGGCTGTAAGTTGGTGCTTGATGGTCTGAGGAAGGTATACCTTGCGGTGGACATGGACAGTGTTGCAAAATGGCCAGAACTGGAGGTGTCATGACCCATCCCATTACGTGATTCTGGTCCAGAAGTTGAGGAAGGTTCGCAATGAATACGTTGAACACGGGTGATACCCTGCAACGAATTGTGTCACCATGTTTGTTAGAATTTAGACGGCATCCGATTTAACAGATGGTTACTGATGAAGTTTTTTACCGTAAGCGCTGAGGAGATGTATGAAAAGTACGTTCAGTTTGGTTGTACCCTAACAAAAGGTACAAGTGGCGTAGCACGATCCCTTGCGTTTTCGACAGTGGTTTTTCGTCCGTTGGATAGGCCTAAGGATTTGATGTTTGCAGTTAATAACAATGATATTTTTCGATTCGAAAAATGCTCATCAATGTACCTGATCCTGTCTGGAAAGAAACTGCATCAAAAGGAATACCAGCAAATGCATCGTCTCTTTGTCAGCCTCTTCGAAATCAACGATTTTGTGGGTGCATCCTGGTAACGCGCTAGCATCGTCGACCATGTTAAGCGAATGGACGTGACCATCTGTAATAGTTAGTGATATTAAAGTGTGTTCTTGTTCCATGTGAGTTCAGTGAAAACGCGAAATTCATTCTACAAAATATCAGCGAATAAAATCTGGAAAAAATCTCAATACCATTACCATATGATAAAAAGGTAAGTATATATCAGTATATATAATAAGTTTCCTTAGCATATAATTTATCGTTCAATGTCAACGATCATGCCCAAGCAAAGCACGTATTCACTGACATCAAAGTAGTTTAAGCACAATAAATCATGTTACTTTACAACAATGATACGCGAACTTTATTACATTTACATTATAATTGGATGAAAATCAAGTGGCCGTTCAAAGTCACTTAAACTGTTATGAATCATCATCTTTGGAATAATTCCAGACTTACATCAGTTTAAAAGATAGAATTTTAGAACTGAATGGCCATTTACTGTTCACCCGATTATTATAGCGTTTATAGTATTCGCAATGCATATTAGAAACTTTATTAATTTAACTAAGAAATCTACACATACATTCTATACACTATGTGCCAACTAACGAATTCATGCTACGCACTACTCTAAAGTTTAGACTACGTAGCGGTAAATCCTACTCGAAAGAGGAGGAACAAAATGTTTCCAAAGACAATTAATTTGCTTTGTCTTTAAATCAAACTCCATCATCGACAAATAATTATAGCGCAAGACCCATGTCACGCAAAACCCAAGTCCCAAACAATTTTTCTCCCCAGAGCAATGATGATCTTCCAGGTTACCCTGTAGATACAAAGGTGGCCAAAAGCAAAAACTGTCACGAAAGGCTGATCAACGATCAGACTTACCACAGGTTCCACATCGAACACACACGTATCCTTCGACATCCTCAAAAACATGATTACGGATCGCATATACAGAGGAGACGGGGGAAACATTTACGCGTAACACATATGGAATGCCACGTCTAAGACTACGGCAGACACTCTACTCTACCTGTTATACTGTTATTAGGTGGGGTGGACCCCAGCAACTGACCCAGTCCGAATCTGGAGCTCTTGCGCTTCAGGATAGGCGCCGAGTATTGCCGGCTGTACACCTTTTCCTTTTCTGCGCGGCGCAGGGAGTGGAACAAGTCAGAGACACGTGTACGGTCAAGGTGTGAAGTAGATCAGCGGTTTCAGACGACGTACTAGCATTCATTTGACTCTATGGCTACGTGGACCAGGCCAGAAAGTGTACGGGAACCCTTAAAGGATCGGGATGCCTCGTGCCTCTGACGGCACAATTCGTAGTACCCAGGGTCTACGAATTCTGGAAATAATCTTCCAATCGCAACGACATCTATTACCCGATTCCTTTAAAGGTTAACTCGATACTAACATAGTTCTCACGACGTGGTAGATCTACGATCTAGCCTGATGTTATTTCTAGTTCTGCAAGGGATATTGGCTGGTTGAGATCTAGTTATAATCGGTTCTCCAGTTAAACGAGCAAGTTAAATTTTCCCTCAGACTGCTATGGTTCGTGTAACCGCACAATGAGCGATATTGGGATTTCTGAGCACTAGCGTGGTATAGATCACGTTATGATCTATTTTTTCACAGCACGTTTCTTTTACCTGGTTTGGTGTCCTGTCGAGGAATCATCGACGCGGGTGCAGACATAGTGCGTTTATAGGGCCACTTGGTACCGAAACTTGCACTCAGAGTCTTTATCGAGTTGGTCCCACTACCATCCGATTGTGACAAAGCTTCCTGCGCTCTGTGCAACTTTTTCATGAAGATTTCGCTATTCAAGTCTGTATTTCGAAGATCTGCGAAACAGATTAGTATGCCATAACTATCTATTGAGTGACAACTACTTAAGACTAGAGTTAATTAGACATCTTACCACGTAGATAGGGTATATCCCCGGATCTCTCCAAATTTATCTGAGCCTCAAGGAACAGAGCGTCGAAGCGATTCAAGAAAAACTCCCAGGTGAGAATATGCCTGTCGCTGAGGCTGTTGTGAAGCTGGTACAGCGATTGTAATACCATTGGTCGATCCACTATCACCAGATCGAATTGTGTCTCCAAGCAGAGGATCAATGACTGGAAAATATTTGAGCTTGACGGAGAATGTTAGTACAATATTTCAACAGATTCGTGCTAATCCTTACCCTCATAGCGGTGTCGTGAATGGTACCAAGATACAAAGTGGCCCTCTGAGCGACGTACACGTTGTTGTCGTCCATACTGGCGATCAAATAGCAGAATGCATTCGCCAATGCAGCCTGCAGGCTCATGACGTTCCGCAGTGGAGTGGAATCCATGAATCTCGCGATCAGAGTGACCCTTTCGACTGTTCGGTATGAATAAACGAAAGACTCAATCCGGACTCATGTTATAGTTCGGTGGACCAACTATAGTCGGAGTGAAATTAATTGGTCTGGGAAATTAATTAATGTTAGTTCTCCATACCTGCCACAAATCGAACACGCCAGTCCGAATTATGGAATACTTCCTGAATCAGACACCAGAAAGTGTCAGTTCCGGATGGTAACGTTATACAGTGTAGCAACAATGGCACAGTGACTTGCGCTATGTGTGAATGCTCTGCGTTGAGAAGCTCCCATAGACTGTAGACCGTAATTTGTCGAATTAATTATTGTTCGAACGGTCGATCGAAGTTTGAACATTTTTCACTCACTTCTTTATGAGTAGATTCTCCTGCCACCATATGAAAAATCCTTTGTAATCCTTCACCGCTATGTTGAACGCGTCACCGTAGAGGCACATCACGTTCAAACATTGAAGCATGTAGTAGAGAATGTCTGGTTTCTCGATCGTCATGATCTCCTGGCGCAGGAATGGAAATTGATTAATTAAATCTTCCCAGAATCGAACCTCCTTCTACACGCAACGGTCTGCGAATACTTTCATCGTGAAGATCCTGTATCCCACCTTCAGAAGTTTGTGTATGTATTGAAGTTGCTCAGGGAGGTCCTCGATGTTGAATCTGAACTTCCCCACGGAGGTGTGCCAGAAATCGTCCGTTTCGTTTTCTGGGCTGAGATTCACCGGTTGATCGTTCTCTCCAATTAGTCGCGGTTTCGCCACGCTCACGGTCGCGGTTGCTGAAACAGACATCCCGCGTAATGAGTCACGAGCTACGCTAAACTCGTTAGAGGCTGTTCTCTAATGCCCCGAAGTGGAACGAGTCCCTGTGCGGTCAGACGCGCGGTCACACGTCGATCGATGAGCCTCTTTTATTCATCGGAAGCAATTAATTCATCGAAGTAGAATAGCCTAACGTGGGGCCAGACATCGAACGTTGGGGTTCGTGACGATCAATAAGCTTCTGTTCGCGTTAATACGAACTCATGCGAGTCGGTAGAAATGCTACGAGTGGATTCAGATCGAAGGTTTGGTTTGAGAATAATGGAAGTTTATTGATATTAGTAGGAAGAATGCTTTTTGAATAAAAAATATACATTATCATTCGCAGTATCACGGAGGAGACCACGCCTGGATCAAAAATGAACTTGTTCGCACAAATATTTCGAACCAAGATTCTATTTCTTTATCGTACTATTTTTAGTACGATCAAATGCACTTTGTCTGTGCTAAGAATATAATTAAGTAATGTAAAACTCTCTCTGGGTCCGAGAAGACCCAGGTGTGGTGCAGCAAGGGTTAACAATGGTAGAAGAGAAGTACCAACGTAAGATAAGCTAAGATGAGTTTCGTGCAGTTAGAAGAGAGGAACGTTTGGACGATGTAAAGAAATTATGTGAAGAATTCAAAGTCCCAGAAATGACGAAGAAGCAGTTCAAGGTGATGCACAGAAACTAAATTCAGTTCGACCAATCCAGATCGTGCTTGTTGAGGATCGACTCGGAGAGCAGAAATATTTAATGTTAAGTGTTCTCTTACCCACGTCTGTTTCCGACAAAGTGACTGCCCTGGCGACCGCTGACATAACCTTCTCTGTGGGCATAATGGCCGCTAGGTCCAGCTGCTCCGAAACAGTCTCTACAGTGGCTGTCATGATCTGTTCGAAGAACTGATATAAACGATCAAAATAGCTACCTCCGGTCACATAGATTAGCCTACCGTGTCAGTGGTCACGCAACGCCATTTCGTAGTGGAAGAAGAGAGACAGAGATAGGCACACACAGTTTAGACGAAGAGCATGCTGCAGTTTTTGTTGCGGAAAAGTGTTTTTTTTTTCGCATGGAGATAGGAAGACAGTGTTTCTTTTTTTTCTCTTTCTGATAGGCGGTGTAACATTTTGCGTATACAGATTCGATCATGTCAAGAACGACGTTCCATGGACATACCTGCGGCATGTGGGCGAGCACGCCGCCGACTGAGTGCATGTCCGTAAGCGGCATGCTGATCACCACGTCCGATTTCGACTCGCCTTTCCTCGATGTCTCCGGACTCTTGCGACCGTGATCCTCGGCGGTTTCGTCGACGATTTTCTAAAAATCGATTCATCATTATAAATCCGCAATAACTACGTGAACATATTAACACGTGGCCAGTAAATGGAAAGTAATTACAAATTCATAATAATTTGCTTAACAAAAGTTATTGGCTCGAGTCTTATAAATCGATAGACTCTGACTTTCGCTGGGATCGATATTTTTTGTGATACTATCGTTCGAAATTGTTAGACGTTTGCGTTAAAAAATTTTTTTGAAAAAAGAAAGAGGAAAGATCGAGGAAACGAAGAGAAAAAGAGAAAGAGAAATTCGAACCAAAAGTATTGGCCACTGGGAGGTCACTAAGTGATTACCCCCACCATTGCTCCACCTCTTAATTCTTCGTACCGCCTCTCGACCTTTAGCTCCGCCTCTCGCGTTCGAGATAGACAAAGTACAAAATTTTTGAATCATTTCGAAACGGCGATAGATTTGGAAACCTTTGATGGCTTGAAAATTGAGACTGTTTTGGAATCATCGAAACTTTTGAAAACCTTGGAACGACACTACTTCGTCGCCAGTTTATCTTTCACATGGTAAACAGAAACATTATTGTCGATAATACGACTGTGACCTACTTCTACTTAGAGTAGAATACGCTCGATGGAGTTCGATTAGCAAAAGTTATTGGCTCGAGTCCTATAAATTGATGGACGATGATCACGCCTAAACTGAAACCGCCAGTGATCTGATTCGGTGATCTACTTGCTCGTACGCGGTGCGATCACAGTTATTTCAGGCTGGTGGCCTAACGAACTCACGTCAGGCGGGTAAGCTGGATTTTCCGGCGCCATGTATGTGACCAATTGCAGACAGAGTTGATGCCAGATCACTCTGGATTCGCAGTAAGTGCACTCGGCACCGTAGCTGTCCGCGTTGCACACGTGACAGCTGTTCCAGTTCGAGGCGACGATGGACTTCATCAGGTGGCACGCGTCTCTGCACACCCACGTGTTGATCCCCGTGTGCTTGTCCACGCTTTGAAGCTCCATCTTTAAACATTTCACGCGACTCGGTGTCATTCTTTAGTCACCGAGAATAGCTTTCGTTGCCCCAGTTTTGACAACTCAAAGGCAACGTATATATTTTTATTCTTCAGTTATTCAAGATAATCGAATGCAGAGGATTTCATTCAGATCTCGAGTACTAGAGCTTCCTACTATTCTTGAGTACTGAAGCATTTTATTATTGAGTACTCAAGTCTTTTATTCTTCTTGAGAACCCAAGCCTACTCTTTTCAAGTACTCAAGCTTTCCACTTTCTCTAAGTTCTGTGTTTCCTAATTCATTTCTTTAAGTTTCACTAAATTACCTGCTTCAACAGTATGTCCAACATGAGGATGCAACAAGACAGGTTTAGCTCGGCATTGGTTGTGAATTCCATGTGTCTCGCTGTTGGAACCATGTCGTCGGACAATGGTGTCGATTTCCCCGATTCGTTTTCTACGACTGAATACATCCACTTTGTTCATTTTTGTTGGGAACTTTGAAAATTATTTGCAACTGTTCACACGATTTTATGCGTACATATAGCGTTTCCATCCTCATCCTCCTTCCTCGATCCTTTGCTGGGCTTCTGCTCGGACTCGGCAGTGTTCATGGCTCCCATAACAGCTACTCCATCGCTGAACATAGAGAACAGTTGACAGAGAGGAATGCTGATCTCCAACATGGTCAGTGTTTGCAACCAGTTCAGCGCCTGCTCCTGCACCTTCGCGCAGGTGTTGACGAACCGCTTTGCTACAAAGTTGTACATCTTCTTCGCGTCGAACCCCAAAGGACTCATATCTCGGTCCAGTATTTTGCTGAAATTAATCATTTCGAAAATATTGAAATATTAACAAATTTCGAAGACGAGTTTTATTTTCATTCATTATGAAATAGGACGATGAGGAATTGTGAGTTTATTGAGTCCAGGGTCATCTTGATTCGATAATTTAAAAAAGGTGATGAATCTTTGTCATTTTTCATTCTAAACAGTTTTAGAGAATCGAGAAGAATTCGATTACCATAAAATCATTTTCAATTCGTGGAGCTCGTGTTCTGGGACATCGTTCACCATAGCTTCCATCCAGTGTGGCATCACGTAGTCCCACACATCAGGTGTGATCACCTCGTAGGGCACCAAGCAGAAAAGTCGATTCAGTCCGTCTTTAAGATGCGATGTCCTCGAAGCCAGTGTTTCCCTTAATTACAATTAAGAGTTTCCATTTGAATTTTTATTCAAAACACTGATAGAAACTTCGATCGATGTCACTACCCACGCATTGAAATCATCCGAGCGAAGTTTGCATTAATATTAACTTTCGTCGTTTCATTGTACGAAAATTACTCCCATTGATCTGAACTTTTCACTGTACAATTACTCGTTTATTTTCTAGTAAACTTGGTAGATTTTTTATATAAAATATTAGCTAAAATATTATTCGGAGCCAAAGTTAAACAGACTGAAAAGTAAAACACGTTTTAGATATTTTCTTTGAAGATAAATTTCCAATTATATTAAACGTTTATTGTACTACCGAAATGTACATATATTAAATTAAAAATCTACTAAATTTGATTAAAAAATTTTAATTCCTAAAGAAGTTATGGTTATTTATATAATGCGCTTAAAAAAAATTTGTACAACCAATTTAGATGAAGTGACTCTACTTGATCGATCATAACTTCCACAAGAAATCAAAAATTTTTAATCAAATTTTGTAAATTTTTTGTTTAATATTTGTGAATACTTTTGATAGGAAAAACATTCGATAAAATTACATATCTATCTTTGAACATAATTTCGAAAAACTATCTTAGTTTCTAGCCACGTTCTTGGAAAATAAATCGATTTCCGTTATTGAAAATTGCACTTGGATTATGGAAAAAGGATAATAATTCGTACCAGTGTCCACCAACGCGAACATAGTCCATCGGATGCGGCAAAAGACAGGAGATGAAGACGTCGTAATGTGTCTTCATCACCTCTGACAGCCAGCCGCAAACGTATTCGGTTTTCAATTTTTCCAGCGCGCTTTCCGCTTGACCTGCGAAATTACATCTGCGAATTAGACGTCGTTCTCGTGAAAATTCTCATGGGGGTTACGATCGCGAATCTATTGACGCGGGTTCGAAACATCGAGATTCAATTTCGTAAGAATTTTTTCGAACGAACCGCGCCGTTAAATGCGAGAGGAACAATTCCAAACGCAGAACAGTACAGAAGCGAATTTTCGGGACACATCAAAAACAGAGGAACGTTACAAATGTAAGAAGCTGATTAAATCTGTGTTGGCTGTGTCACGGTTTGTGGCATGCAACAAAGTTTGTTCAAATTCGCGTAACTCCGATACCGATTCGACAGATTTTCGTTCAGAGGATTGTAAGGTCGTGTTTCTTTTTTTTTATTATTTTTCTATTCCCATTACGGGATCACTACTTCGATGCATAGAAACTTCTCGGATCGTCCACGAATTTTTTCATTTTTTTTAAACGAAAAAATTGAATTTCTAAATATACCCAATCTACAAAATTAATGTTTCCATTGAATTATTTTCCGATCAAATGATTCTTCTAATTTTTCCACAAGGGTGAAATTTTTTCATGATTTTGTAAAGTTGATTTCTTCGAATTTCCTTCCACAGATTCTATGCATCGATGACTATAAAGACTCGATCAGCCGCGACGCAGACGCACTCTTGTCCCTTCTCATTCGTTCGAATACACAATACGCATATGGTTTCAGCGGTACTCGTGTGTGTGTGGCATGCACACGCAGAGGCAACAGTTTTCTCCAAAATGTGTACGCGAGAACGCACAGGCGTCAACTTAGTAGACTATCAAGAGAGTGTTACAGGTTCTACGAGAATCTACGTTTGCTCGACGAATTATTGCGTAATTGAGTCTCCAATAATCGCGTGGTAGCTAAAATATTTTATAAACATACTTGGTGATACGAAGAGTTCAAGTAGAAGCAGAAATTCGCGATAGTGAACAATTTTTAATTACTTTCACGCTACGACAACTTTGAAAAGAAGAATAGAAACGATAAAGAACGAAGAACAAAAGAGATCAAATGTTGGAAAATCCCCAGAGCTGACGCCTCTGCGAAAAGAGTTGGGTACAGCGTGCCACGAGATGGGAAGACATCGAATACACTCATTTACTGGTACGATTTACAGGGACACCAAAACGGGGTCACAAAAATTTTCAAAGACAAAAAGTCGGACAAAACACAGAAGCTATTCAGTCGAAACGCGTCGAACAGCAAAAGGGGTCACAGTTAAGCTTGGAGAAACACCGACGACACGAAAGCACGAACACGTATACATGAATGTTTACCCACGAGGCGTATAGAGAAGACTCGTTCGTTTTTTGTTTCACTTCGTCCCTTTCGGAGGCGCCATTTTGCCTTTAATCCCTGATCGATTAACAATCTGTGTTTGATATATGTAATATCTTTCCCCCGGAGGGTTTACGAGAACAACGAAATTGATTAGTGAATTATTACGTAAATATTATGGAATGTACAACAGGAGAAGGCAAAGTGACGAAAGAACGAAAACAATCAACGAACGCGTCTGCAGAGTGTCGTAAGAGTTGTTGGTCCACTCGAATGTGCCTACGATCGCGGCCAGAGACTACCTACGTCTAGTGATGGGCTCGAGATGCTTCGAATCACTTCGAGCACAAGGCCAACGCACCGAGTCTCTCCGAATAACGCTTAATCGTTATTTGTTACTTTATATTTCACTTTATTAGAAATTTTCGAGCTTCGTATTGCCTGCGTTATTCAATGAAAATGTTCTTTAATGGAAAACCGAACTTCTATCATCGAATTTATCAACGTAAGAAACTCTTGAGTCTTGGAAAAATTTTGTCCGTCGAGTCTCTTTGATTCAACGTGACCAATTCTCAAAGCGCATTTGCTGTACCGTTGCGCTCGAAAGTGTCGAAGTGAAACACAGTGTATCGGCTGCCCATCACTACCTACGTCTTCTACGTCTACGTCATAAGTGTATATATGCGAAGTGTTAAATTACCAACAGAAAAGATAAGGTGCATAAGGCTTTTTTTAGTACCATCGAAAGAGTAGGCAGTAACATGAAACCAATGAAATAGCATTGACAATAAACGCCCGAGAATTTCGACCGAGGTGTCCTGATTCGGGGTGCAAAGCCCCACCAGCAACCAGACACCGTATCTGCCGAGTAGTTGCCTCTCCTCCAGAGTCGACGGATCGTACTGGCCCCCACTACCGCTACCGGCTCCGCCTCCGCCGCTTGCTCCGCCTCCGCTGGTTCCGCCCCCTGAGAATCCTGTGCTGCCCTTATTAGTACTTATTTCCGAGATGTCTCGATTACTATCCATACTTAGCGGTTCAGCCTCCTTAAGCAGGCTGCAAGTAAAGAGGAACGCTTATGCGGACGGTGCCCAACACGATCTGGAGTCGCATCTGGCTGTGGTCGGCTCAATGATGTGCAATTTTCAGTAGGCTGGTTTTTGAAAAAGCTGATGGACTCTGATTTTCGCTGGGATCGACATTCTCTGTGGTGCTTTCGCTTGAAATTGTTAGTCGTTGCGAAGACGCGCGTCTGTTTCGGTCAAAATATTTTTGGAAAAAGTGAAAGGAACGAGAAAACGAAAGAAGGAGGGGAAACAGAAATTCGGACAAAAAGTATTGGCCGTTGAGAGTTTCCGAGCAGTTAACCCCACCATTGCTCCGCCCCTCGACTCTTAGCGCCGCCTCCTACGTTCGAGGGACGCAGTGTAGGAGTGATTCTTCAATTTTTTACTTCAAAAGCAAAAATTTAAAATGTTTTAAGATTTATTGGGTTCCTTTACTCGATTCAAGATGTTCTGACACTGTTTGAACTCTATTAATTTACAAATGAAGGTTACATATTTAACAAGATATGTAGTGGGGGATGACCTTGTGCGGCCAATACATTTGTTGTACAAAGGAATCGACATGTGCGTGATTTTGTGGTAATAAGGACAGGATCTAGTAATCAACAATTGTTCTTAACATTTGAAGCTTTCACTAACGATTTCAGGCGATTCGAGAGACAAAAGAACATCAAACGTCGAAGAATCTCAGCTTCCACGTTCAATGGTGGTTTGAATTCTTGCACGATCGAGTTTATCCCTTCTCAAGTTTTACAAATCCATGGTGATCGTTAAATTAAATAATGTTGAGTATTAATCGAACGCTTCGATCATGGAAAAATTCGTGAGAAACTACTTCCAAACTGCGACAATGTCGATCGATGATTCCGGCATGTTTCTCGAGAAGATGATGGAAGACTAATCGATCTAGTTCGACCACAACGTCTATCGAGGCAGACGCGACGTCAGATCGCGATCTTCTGGGATTTATATCGATAAATTTACAACGGTGAAGAAGATGAGATATTTGAAAGTTAACAATAGACGACCAATAACCAATCAGTATTTCGAATAACAGTAAATACAATTCATCGGGGTTTTGTGTTCTACCTGCTAGAAGGGTTCATGCCAATTACAATATAGAAACTACGTAAATGCAAATCGGGAATCATCTTGCAAGATTGTGGCCAAAGAACAAGTGATATTTTGTGACGTCGAGGAAATGAAAAGAGTAGAACATTGCCCCATTTACCAAAATTGAGCCGATTGAAATTTGAAAATTTAACGTTTACTGTTTACTCGTCGTTTCGAAAATTATATATGCGTATATGAAATGGAAAAAAATTAAATCGCCGTAAAAGTCGACGACCACTATTAGCCAATTTATCGATCGATATCGCGAGAACGATGGTAAATAATAAAAGTGGGCTTGAACGTCCCGTTAAAATAGTGTTTCTGTGCATGCAGCATACCAGTGTGTCTCAGGTAATGGGTATCTATTCAAGCCTGTACCAGTAGGTCTGTTTTTATTTGTGGAACGGTACCAGGTGCTGGTGTGTAGTATCCAGGACGTGCACGGTGTCCTCGGTAAGGCGCAATGCAACTTTTATGGTGCACTTTTCCTATGCTCTACTGTGGGCGAATGCTTCAAAGTCACGTGTCTTACGCGGCCACTTGGACAGTCAGAGAAAAACTTGTCCGCGCTAGAACGACCAGCTTCGAGCAGTCTGAGACTCCTTTGAACCGACTTTATTGTTCCACTCTCTAGAATTGCCTCCTGACTAGTTTATAGATAATTCAGACACATCTGACCAACATGTGCACGCACTAAAGATCTATAAATCTCTTTCATCGTAGAGGGAGCTAGTCACTGTACCAGCAGGACCTCTTTCTTGGTACCCGTAATCTATATTATTATATTTTTTGAAATTACCAGCCGACATACTTTGCAACAATATGGATATACATCTGTAGATCAACATGCCATGTACTTAATACTTGTAAAGGTCTTAGATGGCAGCCATTCTTTCTAATAGTCTCTGACTCGGTGTCCAGATGACTTTAAGGTTCTCCTGTAAGGTAAACTTTTGATCTCGTGTTTATATCATAAAACGATAATTTAATTAACCCAGTTGGGATTGAATGCAGATCCACAGGTTTGTCTCAGATGTGACAAGAGCGTAGCGGTTCTAGAGCTAACAGTTGATCGAGATACGCGTGCAGGGGATATTGGTTAATACCAAGAAATCTGGTGTAATGAATCAGTGGATTGCCTTCAGTTTGAAAGCCCTGCACGCGATATCTCGTCCGTTTTCGTGAGTATTCAAAAGACAAAATACAGAGCATTTGGTAACCACGTTTAGTGGAAGACGATCACACTTACTGACAGGCTACCGTGAACGTAGTTCAAGAAGTATCACGTACGGTTCCCTGGACACCCAGTAAACGTGGCTACAGCATAATGTCTTACCAAGCAGGATGGACCAGCACGAACAAACACGCAAAGCAAGAATGATCCTGCGATCATTCGTTAGTACGCGCCATCGTGTTTCTTTCGAACATATTGTAGGTTAAACATATCGCGGTTAGTGATTAGCAACCATCGTTACGATGCGACCTGTACACGTGACAAATTGGTACAGCAGTTTTGTGAACTGCTCCGTACTCTCGACTGGTTCGACGATAGACTTCTCTTTTAGAAGACAACTGTTTGATTAGCTCTCACGGGAATTCCCGAATCTTACAATGGTCGCGATCTGCGGGTTGGTAAACACGAATAGGACCAATCGAACTGCATCAACGTGCGTTGCATTCGTTCCCGTCGTCAAAAAAACAATTCTCTCGCAAAAAGTACATCGACGTCGACGAAACGACGGAGGGAAGAGACTGAACATCGATCTCGATGAATTATTCGAAGGTACTACATCGTTAGCATTGATCAGTTCGACGTAGACATCTTCCAATAAAACGTCTAAAACGTTCCAAGAGATTCGTAATCAAAAAGTGTCCTTCACCGGCAAAATCGTTTAAACAAAAGTTAAGGAGATTGACAAGGACCGTTTGACTACGGTGGTGCCTAAAAAAAAAAAAACATCTAGAAGGAGAAGTTTCAGGAACAAGAGCTGTACTCTTTAACCCTGTCATTCTAGATGCTTATACCGAAGTGTTTGAAACATTTTAAGTCAGCAAGTTTTATTATCCCTGGCTTTGACGAATATCAATGAAACAATGACAAAGGTTTCTTTCCTTGGCACCACCATAGGGTTTCCTATCTCTCTCCCCTCTGCGTGTAAGATCGTCTCGTCAAACTCGTGCAAATCAGAACAACTGAATGTCTTTTATCCAACCAGTTCCCATTCTCCGTTCCCATTTCCCTTGAACGGTAAGCCGTACACGATTTCTCAGCAGATACAACAGAGGATCACACACAACTGTCGTCGCTCACCTGACAATCGCCTGGACCATGTAGGTCTGTGTTTGAGAGTCCAGCTGAGAGACATGCGGCAGCGCCATGTGATACACGTGGTCGCCACCACGACGGTTGTTGTGTCTGATGTTGTGACACTGCTGACAATAGCGAATTGGATGGTTCCCGTTATAGCTGGCGCACTCGGTGGAGAAACAAACGCTGATCGCTGACTTGTCGGTAGCTCTGCAGTTCTATAGAGTAGTCACAGGTTACATAGGAACGGGACATGCTATGGTGAGTGCCAAATAGTTTGGCTGTGCACTAATAAGTAAGGAGTAATTCCCACTGTACCACCTGAAGCTACTCTGCCGTGTCATTAGTGGTTTCTGACCGCGAATCTATGGGCATATGCTCCGAGTCTCTTAAGTGCAGAGGTAAGGAGAATGAAGGTAGCTTGTGACGTCATTGACAGTCAGAGAAGTGACGTTGAGCAGCCAAAATGGATCGACTGCACTTCGAATTCCTTCCAACTCACCTTGTTCTCACATATCATGGACACCTGCTGCATGGGATGCAGGATATCGTGAAACAGCTGATTCGGATGCTCTCTGTGAATCTCATTCGCGCATTCGATGCAAAGATATAGCGGTGGCGGTGTCTCGGTCGCGAAAGTGATGGATATACGATGATCGTAGCAGACTTTTCCAGCTTCCGCGTTGCCAGCGTTAGGGCAAGAATCTCTTTGGCAGACGAAAGGCGCGAGGTCGTCTGAAATTCGAATCGATCTGCATAGTTCTTTATTGCATTGGATTTTGGGAATTGAGCGATCTCTGTAGAAGACTTACTCGCAAATTTCATTAGAACCGCCCTGCGGTCGAAAAGATTCGGATTGAAGGATGGCCAATAGTAGAAGAGTAATTTAGCTGCGGAGGCTCTCGCTGGCGCTGTGCCATAAGCAACTACGCAGAGGATGTCCTTTACCACGCCTGGCTTGAGGGCCATCAGACACTCCAGCAGTTGGCAATGATGTGCTGAAAAAGTGTTCGTTTGTGTGTGATATTTAGAAAAAGGACTACGAATTTTTAACGAAAAAGTTACACATTTTTCTATCGAGAGTGTGAAGATCGAATTTGATACCTGGATTGTTGGAATACTGGAAGATCATCATGATCACTGCGGCTATGGACTGGCTGGCAGCGTTTTCCATCCCATCCTCGGTTTTCCTTGCTGCGGTATAAGGAAGTATTTTTATTTAATTAAAAAGATCGCGTTAGAATTATTTCACGAACCGAGGAAACAAGATACTCACCAATGCTGAACGGCAGAATGTAGAAGCAGAGGTAGTTGACGATCTCTTGGTGAAGTTCCACCGGAAGCACCGAGATCGCACTAGCTGTCAAGTACGGCACGTTGTCGATCAGATCGTGATCGAGGAAGGGCAGCAGACACGCGAGACATTGCAGGAGTGCCCGGCCAAACGCTGGGAAATAAATAAATTATTTTATGATCGCTTGAAAAATAAAGATAGAAAACAGATAATGTTGGTCGAATAAAATTAAAAGGGTAGCTCGTCCCGAAAACGTAAAACGCAAAGTAAAAGTATCCATTCATGATCCATTCGTGGTCTAACTAGGAGACCGATGCAACTGACCGAAAGCAACGCGTTTCGGCCGAGTCAGTAGCAACTCCTGTGAATCTTTCCTTCGAGGAATATTCGTCGATAAATTTCAATAATTTCAACTATTTCTCAGCAACTTAAAACAAAAAAGAGTAAAGAAATGTTTGCAGAACAAATAAAAGTTAATAAAATAAAATCAGCGACGTGGTCAGACCTTCCAAACCGATATGAATGGAGGGGACAACATCCACCAGCTGAGTCAAGGCGTTGTACAGTTGCTTGTAATCCAAATTAGGGTAAAGTGCCATTCGTTCTGCATCGAACTTTTGCGATTTGACCATCTCGAGGGGAGCTTCGCGGACCTCTTTCAGTAGAGCTGGAAATAAAAAAATTAAATCAGTCCTCGTACGAGCAATTCGTGGATTGGAAAGTGGACGTTCTTACACAGCAATGTTTGAGAAAAGAATTTCACTGTGTTCGCCATGTCGGAGCCAGAAGGCACGGGTTGACTCCCGTGAAGAAGTCGTTGATAATAGTCGTGAAGACTGGTCAGCTTCAGAGAGTCTGAAAGAAGAACACTCGTGTGAAAGGTACTTATCGGTAAATCACTTTGCAATTGAAATAAAATAGAAACGTATCCTCTTAAATCTACATTGTACCCCTTCGAAGAACGAACATTAACAACACTCGGATATGAACAAAATCGAACATTATTTTCATCGTTGAACCAATAACATTAAGTTTCGAAACATTTCAATTCGCGTGAAACGTAAAATTTTAAATAACCGAAGAAGAACACTGTACTCACACGCAGCGAACTTGGTCCCCATTTTGTGCAATGTTTACGATACAGTGTCGATGATAAAATTAATCTCGAAGTGTCGCGCTCGTTGTCTCATAGTACTGCTCGATCTTGATCATTGAAACGATTCGCACGAATGGTAACCGATACAATTGAGTGCCACGAGAATCACTAAACATCACGAACAACCCTTCGAACTCGATGTTGTTCAACCACGTCGATTTTCGCGCGATGGGCGATCACCGTGATCGACCACACGAAACCCGAGACTGCTTCTTGACATGTTTCGTCAAGCTGGAGAATCAGCACGGGTCCATCCCAGAAGGCTTGTCGGCATAGAATGAACGCGCGCGCACAGTATCGACCTGTTTGGTATGGCGGCGCCCTCTTATCTTTCCATCCCCTTTCAGAACGAAACTGCGACCCCGGGAAAATCCAAGATTCAAAATCCCTTTCGCGCGAATTCCACGCCTTACTCGAACGAACGATCCAAACGATACTTTCCGCGCGATCATTGTTAATTAATGGTAAATTTTCTCGATAAAATTCTCCACGATACCCGCTCGAATCCTCGTTCGAGACTATGAAAGGATTCGGAGTACTTTTGATCGCGATTAAGTCGGATAAAGTTTCCGTTTACGATGGAAAATCATCTCGACACGCGTTACGCAAGAAGCTTCCTACCAATTACGTAAGCTCGATCGCACGAGGTTCGACAATTGTACGGTAATATCCGTTATCCCTGATCCAATAAACCGCAATTACGTTTTTAAGAGATTAATACGCGCCGTCGAATTTACGACGGCGTTGCATTAACGAACGAGACCCGGTTTATCAGCCGTGGAACGATTTCGGATCGGTGTTTCGGCGGTATTGATAAGATAACGTTGCAGCGCGTGGGTTTGTTCCACACGTACGTTGGATAACGTGCGAAATTTCACGTTTGCTCGACGAAGATTCGCGAATTCTTTTCATTTTTTGCCGCTGGTAACTCGCGGAGACGATTCTCGTTGCAGGAAAATTGAACACTCGTGGAAGTTCGAGGATTGAATTTTCCACCGTTCTCGAAATCGAAGAATTTATTTTACCTTCGTTATAACACACATTTCAATTCTCACTAACATTTTTAACGTTCGAGAATATTTACTTCCCCTTCATTATCGAGGTCTGAGAATTCAATTTTCTTTCGTTTCCAAAACCGAAGAATTTTTATCCATTCTTCGTTTTCGAGATCGGAGAATTTATTTCCACCGTTTTTGACATTTATTTATCTATTTATTATTCCACGTTTTTGAAACTTAAGAGTTTTAAGGCTCCTCCGCCATTTTCGCACTCCAAGAATCGACCGTTTCGCAATTACCGAAGCTTGCAATTTTTTTCGTTCGAATCGTCGCATCGTTCGATACAACGGTTGGCGTACGTCCAGCGAAAGTGGAAACAGTGTTAGAAATTTCGACCGGGCTTTCGTGTTAAAGCACTGTCCACCTCGGGAGAAGTGTGTCACGAGGGGTCGATTCTAGGTCGACCTATGACGTGCAAGAACAATCGATATTATCTAAATACGATGCACACCTGCAAACGGTGAAGTCACTTTCTGGAATACGTGCACCTTAACCGAACGCGGATGTGGCTTCGATCGCGACGAGTCATCGCATTAAAATAATCCAGAACGAAATGGAAAGCTCCCTTTAAATAAACCTCGCGTTTCCATCGCGAATCGGGTGGAAAAAAATAAGACCAACGTATCGACACAATTAAACGAATTATACACACCTTGAACAGAATCGTATCCGTGAGAGAAATTTCCCTTACTGGAAGCGACACGAATTTCCAAGGGCATTAAAATGTATCAGATATGCATTTATTTGTTTTCATAATAAAGGGGTTAACGGGGTGAAACACCCTTGCGATATCATCGACCATCGGAACAGTCTTCTTGGAATTAATCCAAAAGTATTCGCGAACGCGAGAAATATTTTAACGGAAAGTTCCTCGGTTTTTAAACCTCGAGTGAAATAATTTTGATTTCACCGATATAAAAACACACATCGTGACACGATTAAGAGAAATTCGAACAGTTTGAAATGAAATAATAATTCTGTACACATTCTCGATCGTAGTGATTGAATTAAGTATATTAAGTATACCTTGGGAAATGGAAATTTCTTGCAGAGAAATTAATTGAAATCAATTAACATTTGAATGTTTTATTCTCCGAGAGCAAGGGAGAATAGTTGATAATCGTGTACCATTCGCGATTAAAAATATTGCATTAATTGCATCCCTCGTTCGATACAAAAACCAGGATAACGAGAGAATTGTTCAGGAATCGTTGTAAAGGAAATGTTTTCAATTTTATTTTCCTTAATCATTCGAGCGATTATTTCTTCGAGTTGTTTTAACGTTACGAGTGTTCACGGTTCTCGGGCTCGCGGGCAGTGCCACGATAAAGGTTCCTGGAATGTTCCAACGGGGTTGAAACAAAGGGATCGGTACAGGGCTGCGTCTTCTCCTTCTCCCTGATAAAAGGGGCTGGAATCGCGAGGGGTGTGAAGAGTCTCCGTTCGAAGGCAGGTGACCGGATCGATTTCTCTATCTTGCGCGCGCGTGCACCGGCTCTGTGTGAACGATTGCACCAGTGACGCAGACGCGTGCCCACGCGAAATCGCGTGCGGGAGAACCGAGTCGGGAAAATTGAACGGGAAGAGTAAAATAAAATAAAAAGAAAAAGAAAGAAAGAAAGAAAGAAAGAAGGAAAAGAACGAGGGAGAGAAAAAGAGAACAGAGAGGGGAGAGTCACGTGTGGAAATGGAGGGGATAAGGATGATCCGGACGAGCAGGAAAATGGCACTCGAATATTGAAAAGGAAAAACCTACGTGGAAGAGAAACTTGAAATCTCGATACGAATGAGAAATAACAATTGTATCGTACGTCTATGGAAACTTTACACTCGACAATTTCAACGAGTTTAAATTTTTGTTCGTTGTGCGTCCTTTTGGAGTAAAGAATTTTGTCGTTGGTACAATAAAGAATAATACTTGACATTATTACTTTTAACGAATCTACGTATTGGACAAATTATTCACGAATTCGTTACACGTACCGCTGCACTAGGGAGTAATACTTCTAACACGAAAAGAAAGAGAAAGAATGCTCTGCAGAGTATTCTATCATTAAAAAAAAAACAATGTTAATTGTGTTTTCGTTAAGAGGAAAATTCTTCTCGGTATAGATTGATTTTCCACACGTCCCCGAAGACTTTACTCTCAAATATAAGTTACTGCGACTGAAAGTGACACGATGAGGTACAAAAATAGACAAAGACGATAGTAGTGCCCCAAACACGAAGAGAAAGAGAAAGAATACTCCGCAGAGTATTGTATCATTAAAAAAAAAAAACAATGTGAATTGTGTTCCCGTTAAGAGAAAAATTCTTCCCGGTGTACTAGATCGATTTCTACACCCCCGAAGACTTCACTCCCAAATGGGAGTTACTGGGAGTACGTTACTGCGACTGAAAGTGACACTGTGAGGTACAAAAATAGACAAAGACGATAGTAGTACCACAAACACGAAAAGAAAGAGAAAAAATACTCCGCAGAATATTGTATTATTACAAAAAAAAAAACAATGTTAATTGTATTCGTTAAGAGAAAAATTCTTCCCGGTATAGATCGATTTCTACACCCCCGAAGACTTCACTCCCAAATGGGAGTTACTGGGAGTACGTTACTGCGACTGAAAGTGACACTGTGAGGTACAAAAATAGACAAAGACGATGGTAGTAAAAAGGTACAGCCAACGAAGTATCGACGAATATGTAGCGACGTCGAAACGGAAGAAAGATGAGCCGGAAGAATCGGAGACAAAGGGGTCGGAAGAGAGACACAGCGGAGAGAAATTAAGAGGAAAATAATAGTAGAACGCCGAGAGGGTAGGAAAAGTGAGGGAGGCTCGAGGGATGAAAGAGGGCCGTGAGGGACGAAGACGGGGCGATGGATGTATATATACTATATACATGGTAAGCGGGGTTGCCTAGGACACCACATGGACGCCACGTTCGGTTGCGACGTCACGACGCAACGACGGGGGTAAAAGCCGCGCAACCCTCGGGCGATCGGGGCGTCTTAGAAAACAGTGCTCGCGGGGCAGGCCACGTTGAAAGTCGTGCCGTGAACCTCGCGTCGCTCGCGTCCTCGTCCGCACGCCCCTCGACCCCCGCACGTAAGGTACGGGAAGTAGAGCAACCCTTCGGAATCACAAACGTAGATCGTAGTTCGCCGGGACGAGTTTTAACCAGTGATCGGGACGACCACACGGTACACGTAAACGCTCGAAGGGTTCGAAGCTGCCGCTTCTTGAAAAGTCTAGAGCAGGTAACTTGCACGAGAGTATGGTGATTTACCGATGCGTCTCTGATCAGACCATTCGGTGAGTGGTAACATTCGATCGCGAAGTAATTTTTCAATTACTGTGGCGGAAAGAAATTATGGGAAGGTAATTAGTGAACTTCTTTGGTGGTAGGTTCTTTGGTGGTGGTAGGAGGTGGAGAGGGGAATTGTAAAGTAATTTGTAGAAATTTAATTGTTAAACTTTTTTTTTAGTAGAGGGAGTAGAGTGGAGGAGGAATTGATTTATGGATGATATTACTAAATCTTTTTTGGTAGAAGGAGAGTGGTGAGGGATATTGAAAAGTAATTTGTAGAAATGATGTTAGGACAGTTTTTTGGTAGATGGAGCTTGGAGAGGGAAATTAAAAAGTAATTTATAGAAAGGAAATTATCAATTGTTTTTTGAATAAAGATACAAAGAGGGTAGACAGAGGGAGAAATTGATTTCTGGATGATATTACTAAAGGTTTTTGGTAGAAGGAGAGTGGTGAGGGATATTGAAAAGTAATTTGTAGAAATGATGTTAGGACAATTTTTTGGTAGATGGAGCTTGGAGAGGGAAATTAAAAAGTAATTTGGAGAAAGGAAATTATTAATTCTTTTTTGAATGAAGATACAAGGAGGGTAGACAGAGGGAGAAATTGATTTCTGGATGATATTACTAAACTTTTTTGGTAGAAGGAGAGTGGTGAGGGATATTAAAAAGTAATTTGTAGAAATGATGTTAGGACAGTTTTTTGGTAGATGGAGCTTGGAGAGGGAAATTAAAAAGTAATTTGGAGAAAGGAAATTATTAATTCTTTCGAATAAAGATACAAAGAGGGCAGAGAGAGGGAGGTTAAAAATTAATTTGTAGAAAGGAAATTATTGAACATTTTCAGGAAATGTGGAAAGCAATTTGGAAAGAGGAATAAAATTGTAGAAACGAAATTACCGAATGAATGGAAATAAATTTTCTATTTTTCCGGAAGTAACCGTGGATCTGAATTTGGCACAAGAATCGAAAAGTGGGGGTAGTTGATTTCGAATTTGAACGGTTTGTTTGTTTTCCCTTCGACGTGTTTATTTTCCCCTCCCTTTGGGGTGGTTTCGTGGGATCTACTGTAAATAACAAGGAGTAGACGACGCAAGGAAGCAACTAGGCCTCGTTAACATCGCCACGAGAAAGTCAACACTATCACGAAATTGCTCGAGATGCTTTGATTCTACCCTAACTCGCCCACGATCGGAAATAAGAAGTCATTTAGGGTTTCGATTTCAACACGATTTGACGTTGGAGGGATTCGGACTTCGACATGGTATTCTCGTACCCAATATCTTTATTGTTAAATTCCACTCGCGCAACTCGGGTCGCGATACCTCGATCACATTTTTTCGTTAAACAATTATCGCTCCGCGAGAGTCCTTGATCGCGTTAATTGTCCTTTCCAAGTTCGTTTCACTAATTACCAGTGCGATATCCGACCTTTGAAACTCCCGTAACATATAAAAATAAATATTTTCTACACTTAATTAAAAATAACAATTGTACATCTAACGTTTCAAAACAATACGGAACATATCCATTTTTCAAAATTCTTCCCAACTACGAAGAATATTAACTTACACATTGAAAGTTCCTATAAACGATAACACTGATATTTCAACTGAATAGATATCAAGGATATTTTTAAATCTTCCGGTTACTATTTTCATTTCAAATAAAATTTACCTAGGTCGACTTACCCTCAAAAAGGTTGGACAATATAATTTAATTATCGAATATTTCTCAAATTATCTAGAAAAAAAAAGAAAAAAAATGTAGTGTCCATCCAACTGAAAGCAAAGATTTTGTCCGAATAATTTCTCCTAATAGTAATTTTAGTTGATCGAAAATCGTTTGAAAGGTTATTATTTTCATTTCAAATAAAATTTACCTAGGTCGACTCAGCCTCGAAAAGGTTGGACAATATAATCTGATTATGGAATATTTCCCAAATTGTTTAGAAAAAAAAAAATATATATATGGTGTCCATCCAACTGGAAGCAAAGACTTAGTCCGAATAATTTCTTTTGGTTGATCGAAAATCGTTTGAAAGGTTATTATTTTCATTTCTCACCCTCAAAAAGGTTGGACAAATAACCTAATTATCGAATATTTTCCAAATTGTCTAGAAAAAAAAAAAAAAAAAAATTTCGTGTCCATCCAACTGGAAGCAAAGACTTTGTCCGCATAATTTCTTCCGGTTGATCGAAAATCGTTCCAGAGGGGGTGTAGGGGTACCGAATGATCGTTTATGCGCGCGCGTTGGTCGTCTCCAGCGGCTGATCTCATAAATTGATTAACGCCACCCTCGTAAGGATGGCCACGGTGCTTTCCGGTGGTCGGTGAGATAATAAAAAGCAAACAGATGAATCAACCCAGCGTACAAGGCCAATAGGCGGTGGACGGTGATCCTCGGGGGCTCGAGAGGGTGGCCATCCCCCTTTTGTAGCCTTGTCAACGGGCATGACGGAGCTGCGAGGGTCCATCTGATTTGATTATGTTGGTAATACGGTCCGTATGCCACCCTAATTGCTGCGGTGTACCCCCCACGAAGCGATCTTTTCGCAACGATGACGCGGGGTTGCGCCGCGAGAGGACTCGCCCGTCACGGGGTCAAGATAACCATGTTTATTTGCAAACTCCGGTATACGAAACGTTCAACTGGCCACTTCGACTCCACGGTTTACAAATAACTCCTCGTTCAACTGTCTACTCGATAAACAGACCGTGCAACAACGAACGAAAGATTACGTATACAGTGGTACAGAGTGTTCCAAGATGGCCTAAATATTTCCATTCTTCATCGAGACACGAGAATCAGAGACGAAATAAGCTTACTCCCAATGGGGCAAATATCAAGCGCGAGTTGAAATTCTCGTCGAGGTCGTATCGATTGAAACCTCAACGTCATTTATCTGTCCTTTTATCGATATTTTATTACAGACAATATTGATCTTAATGTGGTTCAAACTGTTTGGGTAAAGATTGATACGAATTTCTGGAACTAAACGACAAAATTAACGTTAGTTAGAAAATAATGTTAGGGTAGATGATCTTAATGCGGTAGAAACTTTTTGGATAAAGAGTGACCCGAATTTCTGAAACTAAACGACAAAATTGACGTTAGTTAGAAAATAATGTTAGGGTAGATGATCTTAATGCGGTAGAAACTTTTTGGATAAAGAGTGACCCGAATTTCTGAAACTAAACGACAAAATTAACGTCAGTTATAAAATAATGTTACAGTAGATGTCTCTTCGAGTGAACAAGACACTGGTGAACAAAGTGTTCCTCAAATGATCTTTGTCTCGTAGGAGCTTGACGAAAATTTCGCGTCGATCGTGACGTGTCTTACTCGAGTAAGTTTAAACGAAACAGTCTGTAGTGTATTTTCCAAGTTCCCAAGGTCGCGAAACCTCCTCTCGAGTTTACGTACTTATAAAAAAAAAATAAAAGAAAAAAGTTTCCCCGAGTTCCCCAATCGGTAGGACGCGTGTTGATCGTACGCGACGATCGCGCGCTGCGCAGTTAATTAAATCACGTGCGAGTAAATTTTTCCGCACGTTTGGACGGATTCCGTATGCATCGGCGCGCGCAGTCCAATAGCAATCGGTATTGTCACCGCGGAACTAGAACGATTTAATTATTATGCAGCCTACTAAGAGATAAACGAAGATGATGTCAGAATTATTGTCGGCGACGTGACGTCGGGGCTATTATACGGTTAGAAGTTTCGAAGACGATCAAGAGTTACGGACGTCAGGAATCATCGTCGCGAGCATCGGGGATCGAGATAACAGTGCGAAGGCCTTTCGTGACTGCCTGGTCGTTAATATGTCTAACGTTCTAGGTCAGTAACGATCTGAAAAATTTCTTCGTCGCTCCGATTCGAAACTGGACTGGTAGCGCAAGTCTCTGAACAATGTTCGCACAGAGAGCCAGGAATAATAATTTCAAAGTACGAAATAGCCTCAATCTTATCGCAAAGACGCTTGTCCAATAGTAATAACAGTAATAAGGTACCTTTTACATCGGACAGAAGGCGAATGCGTACACAGGGTGAGAGAAACTGAATCATTTACTTATTGGGTACAAGGCTCGAGGCGGTGTTTACACGAGGTCGCGAACAATAATTGAAAAATATCGAATAGCCTCGTTCTTATCGAGACTCTGTAACACTTTTATCTCGCAAAAGTTGAACAGACCGTTTGTGCAATAATAATGTCCTTTCGTACGAAATGAAAAGTATACATGGTATAAAACACGAGACTCGAATCGAGCTATTGAAGCTCGAAAAAATTGAACTGACCGTTTGTATAATAATAATGTCCTTTCGTACGAAAAGAAAACACATGGTGTAAAATACGAGAGACTCGAATCGAGCTATTGAACTTCGTTTATTATAGTGAGAACCTCGAAGTGCATTAAAATAAATACAATACGAAAAGTTACACGTTTGAAAGGAGAAGCGAGCGAGGTACAGTTCACGAAAGAACTTTCTGAAGAATCACGCGGTTGAGAACCACTGTCCAAGGACCGCGAACTCCTAATCCTCGGGAACCGTGCTTTCCAGAGTCTTCGTGAAAGAAACGTGGACCCAAGTGCGAGAAATCCGCTCCCTCGGGCTCGAATCCCCAATTTTCGGGGCGTGAACCGCTAACCGCGTAAGCTTTTCGCCTAATCGAGCGCGAACGAGGGAATCCGCGTATCGACGAGTGCCGCGCTACTCAATCAAGCGGCGATTGATGCATAATTCATCGGTCGGGTTCGTTTGCGAATGGAAATTAGCGCGCGTTTCGTTCGCCAAGAGACAGACGCCTTTCGATACGCCAACGGGAATAGATTCCACGCTGCTGTGTTCGCGAACGCGTGTCGTGGGCCTAGGTGCGGGACCCCTTAACCCAGTGTTTTCCTAAGTAGGGGGCGCCTTGCAAACCAAGAGGGAGAGGAGAGGCGCGGTAGAACATTTTTAACGCGAACCAATGTGGGTAACTTAACGTCTGTATCGATATTTGGAGTATATATTCTTTTAATCGATTTCTAACCTCTATTCAAGTTCATAGAACAGCGCCATTTTGTTTCAATGCGCGGTAGAAAATTTTTAAAAGGAACTAATGTGGGTAATTTAATATCTGTATCGATATTCAAAACGTACATTCTTTTTATCGATTTCTAACCTCTATTCAAGTTCATAGAGCGCCGCCATTTTGATCCAATTCGCGGTAGAAAATTTTTAAAAGGAACTAATGTGGGTAACTTAACGTCTGTATCGATATTTGGAGTATATATTCTTTTAATCGATTTCTAACATCTATTCAAGTTCATAGAACGCCGCCATTTTGATCCAATTTGCGGTAGAAAATTTTTAAAAGGAACTAATGTGGGTAACTTAACATCTGTATCGATATTCAAAACGTACATTCTTTTTATCGTTTTCTAACCTCTATTCAAGTTCATGGAACGCCGCCATTTTGATCCAATTCGCGGTAGAAAATTTTTAAAAGGAACTAATGTGGGTAACTTAATATCTGTATCGATATTCGGAATATATATTCCTTCAATCGTTTTCTAACCTCTTGGATACTAATATTCAAATTATGTTCTCCAACAACTATTGAAAGTGGAAATCACCCGACACTGGGAACTAGCTCGTCGCCATTTTCTTCTAATGCACGGTAGACAATTTTTTACGTGAATAAATGTGAGTAATTGGAACATTTGTATCTATTGTCGGAATATATATTTCTTGCACGAGTGTTTTTAATGTACTAAATACTAAACGTTTCTAGAGTTACGTTTTCTGAACGTTATTGGAACGGAAATCAACGGCGCCAGGGATGAGATCACCGCCATTTTGTTTGCTCTGCGTCTAACGCGCTCGTAAAGAATTTCCTTTCAGACTTTATTATACGTTCTGTTCGTAATAAAAAATTCATGTCGATCGGGTACACGGTATTGTAACAAAAAATTCGTAAAGACACACCCTCTGTTTTGTCGTAATAAGAAGGCATGTCCCCTTAATGCTTGTAAACAGATGGATTTATTAGGGCTGTCGCTCGTAACTGCAATATAGCCCTGACGACTGTATTTTTGTGCTCAGGCTTAACTGCCGCTCGTGAAACGCGTAAGTACTTTTGAAGAGGGTGCATTCGGTTTATGTTCGGACTGGTCTTATGGTACCGTCACCTGGGTCTTCGTAAATGGTTCATCGGCGGTCTGATTCCGAGTAGCTACCAATACGGTTTCATTGTATCGAGGACTGTCCTTTGAACAAGAGTGTTCGTCACTAGTGAAACTGTAAGTGTTTGGTGATTTCGATTCTCGTGATTTCAAGATTATTTCGATCTCAATTTTCGCGATTTTAAAGTCAGGTGACTTTAATATTCACAATCTCGAAGTCAGGTGACTTCAATTCTCACAATCTCGAAGCCAGGTGACTTCGATACTCACAATCTCAAAGACAAGTGACTTCAATTCACATAATCTTGAAGTCAGGAGACTTCAATACTCCCAATCTCGAAGTCAGGTGACTTCAATTCTCCCAATCTCGAAGTCAGGTGACTTCAATTCACATAATCTCGAAGTCAGGAGACTTCAATACTCCCAATCTCGAAGTCAGGTGACTTCAATTCTCCCAGTCTCGAAGTCAGGTGACTTCAATTCTCCCAATCCCGAAGTTAGGTGACCTCAATTCTCCCAATCTCGAAGTCAGGTGACTTAAATTCTCACAATCTCGAGGTCACCGTGACTCCAATTTTCAAAGTTTCAGGATCACTCGCTCTCCAATGTTTGTAATTTCAAGGTCACCGTTACTGCAACTTCCACAAATCCCAAATTCAAAACGATTTAGTATCTCACTTTGCAACATCGTTTACACAATATTTCCCGTAACAAACGAAACCTACATTCCCTCCACTCGCTCGTGACTTTTATCAATGCCTTCGACCAAACGATTATCCTACTTTCGGCACAGTCACGTGTCGGAACAAAAATAGATTGTTGCAAACGTACGAGCACAATTGTTACATTAAACATTTACCAGGCGATAAACGGAACTTATTTTTACCATTTGTTATCTGAGATTTTTATCAAAGTATTTAAGTAAACCAATATGTTACCTTCCACGTAGTTATGCACAGAAATGGAGACAGATTGTTACAAACGTCGGGACGCAATTGTTGCGTTAAACAATCACGTTTGAACGCGATAGGTAAATGTTTTTGTTTCGTTCCCGGTTGTCACTACGGGCCGTGGTTCCCGTTGTTGTTCATCAAGACGGTAAATCGTTGGTCGCGAGGCAAGGAGTTCGCGTCAGTGACGCGTTAATAACAGTATTGGTAAGTAATAGCCCGGTTGAACTGGCTGCGGCAGCGTAGATAGCTAGTAATGCGGTAGTGGCACCGTTCCGTTGTAAAGTAGCCTTAAGGTGTGCTCACAGCGTCTGGTTACGTGAGCGTTCTCGCTCGATAGCAGGCAACAGTTTTGTCTTCGGTGCTCGCGGCGAACCGCGTATTGATTCGTCTGGAATTATGCTCGCGGTCGTTCGATATCGTAGCGCGGCGATAAAAATATGCATCCCGATGGTAATCGCGAGCACGACAACGACGGAAACGTTCGTCGTGCAATCGGATGGAGATCCGAGTGGTCGTGTCTTTCGTGCTCCAATTTTCTCGCGAAAATCGGTCGACCTGTCGCGATAATTTACCACGCCACGATAGGAAATAAAAACACGCGACGAAGTTACCAATAACGAACAAGAACACCGAGAACCACATTTTCAGATATTTGAGAAAATAATTCTCTGCACTCGAACTCTAAAGACTGCACGAAGCAGCGAGTGTATCTCTTCTGTACCTCTTCTGTACCGGTGTTGTTCTAAACTCGTATTTAGGTGCATTTGACACGTAGTTTCGAGATTGTTCGAAAATCACTAATTTTGAACTTATTCTTCGGCTCGTCGATACGAAAAATATTTCAAAGTTACTCTATTTATCGGACGATTAATAGATTAGAAAGAAAGAATATTGGTAACTTCGAAGTATGTTCAGTTATCGTAACACCAACTTCGTAGATAAAGTCCGCGTTGCACGCGTGACAAAGTACACCCGCGAGTTTCGAAGTAAGAATTTCGAAATCAAACATCGAAGTAATCGCGCTAATTCTCGTATCTCGGTGAAATAGGCCGAGAGAAACTTTCGAGTAACCGTGTTCCGCCGCGTACGCAATTTCGCGTTCACAGGTCGCTCATCTTCTCCAGCCAGCGGCCATCGCTCCACCCGCGTCGCCATCTTGCCTCTTCCGCGCGTTCGATATCGCCCGACGTTCGAAGAAAGAATCGTGCGCTCGGTTTATAAATATTCATTCTCGAAACGAAAGAGGAACAAGAAAAAAAAAGAAAAGAAAAGAAAAGAAAAAAGAAACAACTCGTTGAAAGAGCTCTTCCGCGCACCATGTGCCGGGGATCTCGGAATTAATATCGTCCGTACGAGGACTTCTAAATCGAGGTAACCTCGTTCGTCTCGAGGATCAGTTGGCCATATACGCCTAAAAGCGCGTTTCCATTTCTGGTACCCAATTCTCGTTCCGTTCGTACGAATGGTACACGAATGAACAGAGTCCCATTGAACTGAAAACACTTGGTCCAGTATTATAGATCCGTGCGGACGAAATGAGCGGCAAGACGCGAGAACTGTGAAAACATCGCGTGGATTTCGATCCTATGGGTGGAAGGGTGGGGGAGGGTACCGAATTAATTATGCACGAGCTACTTTCGCGGCTGAAACGGGCGTTTAGACGGCCGCGTTTAAAGCTCGTTCTGGTAGGCTGGTAGTGACAGTGATCCGGCGCGAGGCATAAAACAGTCCGAGTCCTTGCCGCAGCCTTGCGTTTTCTCCTTGAGGCTTGAATTCTATTTAAATACGCGGCATACTACGCGCGACGACGGTTATGGTGGGGGATACCTCCGTAGAACTCACGGTATTTCTACGTTCGTTCTGCGTTGCTCCCTGGTCGCCGCGCGGCGCTGGTCCCCGGCCGTCTCTTTCTCTCGTTTCGACGACACCGTCCCTCACCGTGGCCAACAGGAAGCCACCGAAAGGTCTTCCGTGATTATCTTCGTGACTCGACGCGATTTCACTCCTGATAACGAGTTTTATTACAAGCACCATTTCTTTCCGATTACTTTTCGCCACGCGTCCAGTCTGGCTAACCTCGTTCGGCCCTGAGGTACACTCTTTGGACGAGAGAAACAAAAAAAAAATCTTCTAGTTCAGGGGTTCGACGAATCGACCAACGAAGATCAAATTGGAACCTACGCGTGAATTTTAAACAATTGTAACGTTCGAATTGGTGTTCGAAAGAAGGTTAGGAATTTCTCGTTCTGAGAGAAATCAATACGCGGTGTAGCACACGAGTAATGTTTTGTAGTTGATAAATTACCTTTTATTCTTCGCAACGCAAGCAGGGTGTTTTACCGATTGTTTCTTTAATCGTTAGAGTTAGCGTTGTTTCTATTCGTTTGTTTGTAGGTTTTTCTGTACGCATTTCACGAAAGGTTAGGTACGGTCTCTTTCTAGACGGATGTTCCTTTATCGATGCTAATACGCCAATACGAAAGTAAGGGGAACAGGAAGTAACAAAGAGCGATTGGAATGTTGGAAAACCTAACTGTTTAACACGTGACGGTGTGATCTATAAATTGACTATTTATAAATCAGTTTTCTTACACGTTGCAATGACTCACGATCCGTTCGTTCTCTCGTTAGTAGCGCGTCTCGTATATTTTTCATAGCGTTTTCTGTAAACATTTGATAACGACGGAAGGCCGGTTAGCGTCGTTAAAAATGGGCTGCAACTTGGAAACGAGGTTAACCGGGACGTACGTTGACGCGAACTTTGTTTTTTTTTTTTTATTAATTTCGAACGCTGAATTCGTAACCGAAGTCGTATTTACGGGACACCCGGTACACGTTCTTTTCGTGGTTCGCGGACAGACGTTGACGTAACACTGATTAGGGGTTAGTGTCCTTTGTGTTCGTAAGTAGACTTCTCTTCCTAATGATAATGGTACGTTGTTGTCGCGTTGGGAAAGTATATAAACAATACGAAAGAAAATAAGTAAACCGGGAAAAAAAAACGAGAGAATGAGTATAATTGAGTCACGAGGTATGGTTATCCATTGCATGGTTGCACGAACTTTTCCAAACTTCGTTTATCTTTCATTTCCTGCGATTGTGTACTACCATGGAGTAAATAGTCTCGTCTGCACACGGACGATCATTTTCTATCGAGAGATTCTCTCACAAACGATGTTCGTGTTGCGTTTCTCATAAGAGAAAATTCGTTGTCTTTTCTTCGATCGCCATCTGTCGGCAAAATATAGAAGCAACCGGATCACTCACTCCGCACTACACGCTATAAAGCTCTACTGGGTCCCGAGCGACGTATATCACAAACAAACGAACCTTCGTTGTTCCAGCCCACCTTGGAGCATCCCTCGGGTCTTTATTGACCCGTACCAGCGATACATTAACTTTCCATGATCGAAACCATTACGACACCCGATCCCCCGTGTTTCTTTAATTCTCTCATCGTACAGACGTTCGACCCCACCTTGGAGCGTTCCTCGGGTCTTTATTGACCCATACCAACGATACATTAACTTTCCACAATCGAAACCATTACGACACCCACGATCTCCCGTGTTTCTTTAATTCTCTCATCGTACAGACGTTCGACCCCACCTCGGAGCGTTCCTCGGGTCTTTCTAGACCCGTACCAGCGACACATTAATTTCCCACAATCTTAACCATTACGATACACAAGATCTCCCGTGTTTCTTCAATTCTCTCATCGTACAGATGTTCGACCCCACCTCGGAGCGTTCCTCGGGTCTTTATTGACCCGTACCAGCGATACATTAATTTCCCACAATCAAAACCATTACGATAAACACGATCTCCAGTCTTCCTTCAATTCTTTCATCGTACAGAAATATGAAAAAAACACGAGTTTCGTTCGTTCCATTTCTTCACCCGAACACCTCAAGTGTATTCTTCGATCGTACCCCGAAGATCTCGATGAAGATTTTCACGGGTGCACAACTCCCCGATCGTGAATCTCGATGACTCGACCCAGAGATCCCTAGTGGCTGGATGTTTAACAACAATCGCGATAAGTTCACGGGTGCGCTGTCGACGCGGCAGGAAAGTTAGGGACAAAGAGACGCGCGATTCTGGCTCGCCTTGGCGCGGAGCCCGCGGAGTTCCTGTTCCCTCTTCAAGGTCCTTCGGTGCCCGGTCGCCGTCGTCGTGAGTCAAAGGAGTCAACGCGCTCCCGGCAGCTGTCCCTCGTGTTTTTCCGTCGTCGATGTTATTCTTGCGCGAAATCATTCGCCCGGGACATTGTTCGCGATGAACCGCTGCACTCTCACGGCCGCGCGGGCACTCGACGATCGGAAGATTAAGTGCTTGGCTCGTTTCACCAGGGTAATGGGGGACGAAAGGGGTTGGAGACATTTTTCCTTTCATTCTCCGTATTCCCTTGAGACTTCGAGCCAGGGAAATGAGGTTCAACGAACCCAGACTTCTCGCAGGGAGAAAGAAAGATCGGTACCAGGTCGAGGGGAATCTGGTGCCCATGAGCGAGGAGGAATGTGGACAATTTTTTCTTCAACCGTGCAGGATCTTCCTTTATTCCATGAATACCGTATCGTGAGAGATGTTACGAAAATTCTGACCTCAACGCGCGGTCATAAGTTTCGGATACCTGCGGACCGACGCGACTGGGAAACAACACGCCCTTGAATCTAATTTTTATTCGAATTTGGGTCCGGATTGGTTCATACATATGGGAGTATCCAGCTGGGAGAAATAATGGCCTAGATTTATCAAATGGGTACCTGTAACATCGATTTGGAATTGGATAATTTGTATGTACACTGTGATTCTAATTACTGGGTTAGAGTAAAATGTTCCTCAGTGAGATGATTGTAGGATAATAGGTGTCATCGTCCTGTGTAATGTTTCTTTCCAGGAATTTTTGGTGTATCTTGAAATGTAGTTTTGCGCAGTCGCTAGGATTATTTTGTACATAGAACTTGTCCAATTCGGGATCAGTGTCGTGGATGTCTATTTGAGTGCATTGGTTCAATTGCACTTGAAAGATATAGGATCTGATTTTTTATTTACAAGTCCTTCGGAGTCGTTCTACGCGTTAAGAAGATAAAGCAATATCGTAAAATGGAGAAAAAATCGTTCAGAATCGGAACGCAAAGTATAGAAGGAGAATTTACTTTGTTTCACGGGTATTAAGAAACGGTACAACGACAGAAAATTTGCTATCGAAGGTAGATCGTAAATTTAGAAAGTAGCCTTCCTTTACGATGAATCTGGCCATCGGAAACGATAATATTGTCGTAAAAGCGTGGCGAATGTCTCCCCTCTTCCTCCTCCTCCAAAAAAAAAAAAATACAGCTGTCAACAATCCGCCAGAAGGAAAGTGGACGAACAAAGTTTCGAAAACGTACTTGGAAGTGACGGAAGTAACGAATGCGACCACGTGTCCAGTTTCAGAACGGACTGCTGGAAGTCCGATCCAGGGTTAATCCGTCGAATATGGTGATTCCCGAGCGAGGTTGCCCAGGGATCGTTAATGGAAGGCCCCTCGCGATTTTAATGTCATTTTACGATCGCTTTGACCTCCGATTTCCGACTTCCCGGTACGTGATCCAGGCCCCACGTGAATCCTGTAAACATTAACCACGGCGATCACAATTCGAGGAATCTTTTGCAAAACACTGAAACCACATCTGCAATTGAGATGTTCGGCTCGTGAGTAACGAGGTTCCGTTTACGTTTCAGATCGAAACGACGAGTATTCAGCGCCATTTTTCGGAGCTTGGAGCACCATTTTTCCCAGAGCTGGAAACATGAAGCGACTACCGTTCGATGCTGAGCGACGATCGAGGTTTGCGTGCAGCAGCGGCTGAACAACAAACCTGGAAAGCAAAATTATGCCTGGAAAATGTCCGATCTCGACCTCCTGGTAGGTACTTGGCTCGTACAGTCTGGCCGAGCGAGAGCGAAGCCCCTACTGCGCGTGCGCGTACCGCAAGATCTCCCGCATCCCCTCCACTTCGCTGCGCCTCAGACGCTGTATCCATCCCGCGGTCGCTCCCCACCCATTGGGTCTCGCTGGGGCGTTACGTGGTTCATTGTCCGCCAATTGGCCGCGAGCTGTAACGCGCGCTCTGATTCGCGGAGGCATCAGTTGCCCGTCAATCGGGTTCGGTGAAAGTTGTCCCCCACCTACCCCACCAAGGGCGTTTCCCCTCAGAACTCACTCTCACTCGGTCCAAATATACCACGTGATTGCCTAATAAGGCCTCTGTGAAATCTGTCGGGTCTAGGCGTGACACGTGTTTTCATTATTATAACATAATAGTCTACAGCTGGATATCTCATCGAGTAGGCGTACACAGAAATACGCGATTGAATCACCCACGGATAGTGTCTAGATTAGTGCAAGTCAGATATCACGAGACCTCTGTTCTCCCACTGTCGTTTGTACGCGACACTAGCATGCACTCTGTCATACTGGATAAAGTTGACCTCTGGAAACAATTGCAAAATCACTCAACATTGTTCACATTCCTCTTATACAAGATACCACATTTTCCTTAATCCAGGAGTCATCTCCAATTCCCTACTGTACGTCAGGAATTTTCACGCATGAGGCCCCTTAGTAGGTTCAGGTAGAGGTTCGTTCCCCTTCCATATGTCTCTGTGACAGGATGGATGAAATTTTTACACAAATCAAATATGAACATTACGTATCGAATGGAACTTGAACAAACAAAAGTTGACCAGTTTTTACCCATCCCCGATGTATGAACATTTCGTATCGAGCTCTCATCGTGTAGCACAGAACCAACTGGACGTTGCGCTATTATGGCAACCGTACAGGATGAGGAAAAGTTCCTCAGCTCTGGAACTCCACTCAAACGTACACGACGAGTCCTACATCAAACGTTGCACGTAACAAACTTTTCTAAGCAACAATCCACACTCTTAACCCTTCCACGTCCCTTCCATACACCCAAGATCTGTAATCATAAACAGTTCCCAATCTATGCTTTCGATTTCATAACACAACGAGAGAACTAAACCCAGTAGCCATCCACTCAACCACATCGTGTCCATTGTAGTAACTTCGACGATGGAAAACCATTGTAAATTGCAAAAACGCCAAGGGTCCAAAAAAGACCCAAACACCGGGTTCAAACCGGCGGGTTAAAGTTAAAGTGTACGAGACGCGTCTACCTAAAATGGACCTACCGACGAAGTACGTTTCTCATGGTTGCCTTTTACAGATCCTCGATCAGCAGACTCGAGACCGACGTAGGCCTAACGGACGTATCAGCCGGTTCCATCGAATAATAGCGGCGAGAAGGTCTGGCGTGATTTAACGAGGAGGTATGCCAACGCGACCTCCGTGCTCGACTTCCCGGTACGTGAGTCAGGATCGCAGGAATCGGCAGCCGCGGCGAGGATGAGCGCAAAGATATCCCTGGCTGGCCGGACCGCGGCGCAGTCAGCGGTGAACCATCGTGGTAAACCATCGTCGGGGCTGTTGCTCGCCGGGACGTCTGTGAAGAGACCGTCGTCGATGAGTAAGTTCGCACGGCGGCCAGAGAAGCTTCTCGATCGTCTCCACGCACGTGGACCGTGTGTGTCATTAAGCCGCCAACGTTCCCGCCAACGTGTCAGAAATTTGGTCATCGACTCGGTCAATTCGTCGATCGTACGGTCTACGTGGCTTTCACGGGTATATTCGGAAGAGTGGAGAAGGGATCGGACAAGTGGATGACAAATAGGGTGACGTTTTTCCATTTCGAGTGATTTACGACGCGGTTTCGGGATTGTACGTCGGGACGTTTCCTCGATCGATTTAGGTGTCTCGGTGTTGGTCGATGTTGAGTAATTTGACGATCGGATCGACTTCGTTCGTCCACCTTGACTCGTGTCGTTTACTTCGTAGCGATGTCACCGTTTCGGGATCGATTCAGGTATCGGGTTCGTAAACGTGCGAAAATGACGCTCACACTTTCACCGGCTCTGCTTTCACGCGATACTATTTCAAACGATGAACAAGTCGACAGAGTGGTGGCGAATCGGACGATGATCGAGTAGTTTATAATTGAATTGGAATTCTTTGTTCACCTTGACACACATCGAGACCATTCACTTCTTAGATTAGTTCGGACGTCGTATTCTCCTGATTATCGTGGGCCTACTCTACCGCGAGGTAAACATGTTGACAAAATAGCGGAGAACGAGACGATACTTGTATCACGATTTCGATCGAATTAGAATTATTCGACGTGTGTAGACGAGAACCATTCGAGAGTTGGTTCGCGCGTCGGATTCTTTCTTCTCGGGATACCATTTCACGGTGTACTTTGAGTACACGTCGGGACACTAATGGAGCCATTAGCGGTAGCCATAAAAATAGAAACAGACCTATCGAAAGCTAGGAGCTGACTTACAGGTAGCCACACCGAAACGATACGAAACACCTCTTATCTCGATAACGAATGGAAATAGATTCCCAATGTATACGACCTTTTCAGGTCGGTGTGACCTTCCATCGACGTTGAAAATATTCCCCGGTCAGTCTGTACAATAGATCACTGTTAAAGTGTTTATCGTGGAATCGGGAACCGCGATCGTTACAATGCGTCATCGTATCTTCTAATGCGTATCTCTCGATCGAGTCACTGATATTTCAAGTAAATCGAGCATACGTATCACCGTTGGGGAAGATGACGCCAACGAGCTGGTCCAAAGTCTCGAAAACTAACGTCTCGGGTTCAAAGGGTAACAACGTAACCAGTCACAGAATCGGTGAAAAAATAGAACGCCTAGACCAACGAGAGAAGCGTGTACCGAACACTGACGTCTACGGTATCGCTGATTCGATCGCGGTTAACGCTGACAGTGAATAACAGGACGATGAATAATCGATCGCTGGTGGCCCACGTGACCGAGCATTGTGCCACGATATCCGAATAGGAATTCCAAATCGCAGAAATGTTTATGCAACCGAGCTCCGGAATAATTTCCGTGCGTCTTATTGTTCGACGACGAGCATCTGCCACGCACGTGCTACGTAGCCTCAATGTCGGATTCAACGTTGCAACGAGTCGATCTCGTCTCGAGGTCGTTCCCTCGCCCGAAAATACACGAAATACGCTTTCCGTTTCACGGTTGCGGTTCAACGGAGTCGCGCTCGATCATCGAATAAGCAATCGCTGACTTCGCTGCGGAAGTTGGCCCATTGCATTCCAAGCTCGCGACCAATTCTGCAAACGCTGTGAAACGCAGTGAAACGCAGTGAAACATATGCGTGTGCGTTTCGGGGTTCTAGAAAGAGGTCGAAAAAAAAATAATAATAATAATAAGAACGATTGCAAAACCTTCTGGAGGATTCGTCGAGAAGATTATCGAAATCGTAGCTTGGTGTTTAATGGATTTGTTAGGTTGAATGGTGCACGAGAAGAAAATATGACTGTCGATCTGTTGGTCAGTGAATTCCAGTCGAGACACCGATTTCTTGGCAAGTGGAGCAGACTCGAGAAAAAGATGATCGTGTTCGAAATCGTTTTCGGATTCTTGGACAGCTGTGCATCACGTGTGTGTCTGACAATGGTTTCATTAGTCGCAGGCTGATGTCCAAGAATCTTAAGATAATATACCAAGGAGGGAGAATTGGAAATCTGCCCTGTTTCCCAGACACGTCCCGTTTCATCCACCCGGACAAAATTGCTACAGTAAATATTTATTTATTTGCGATCAATGACAGGGTCGACTATTTGGTCTACGAGAATAGGTGGAGAATAGTAACTGGTAAACATGTATTTTCGTGATAGTAATTCTATCAGAAATTCTCGTCAATGTACAAATAATTTTCTGTTTTAAATATTGAACGATATCGAAATTTTTTTAGTTGGTAATTATAGGCAATAACAAAGCAACTTTCTTTGAATTTTCTAATCAATAGTGAAGTAATTCTTTTCTTGTAAATACTATATATAAATAACTTTCTGTTTTAAATATTGATCAATATCGAATTTTTTTTTAGTAATTTCAGGCAATAACAAAGCAACTTTCTTTGAATTTTCTAACCAATAGTGAAATAATTTTTTTCTTGTAAATACCAGTCAATAGTAAAACAATTTCTCAATTAATTTCGAAACGAAGTAACTTTTACCAAATTTTCCGACCAAATGGTTTTCTTGTAAATACATGATAGTAGTTTAACAATATCTCAATTAATTCCGAAACGGAAAAATTTTTCCAAAATTCTCCGCCAATATTGTTTTCTTCTAAATATTGGTGAACAGTGAAACAATTTCTCGATTAATTCTGAAACGAAATAACCTGTTCCAAATTTTCCGCCAAAAATTGTTCCCTTGTGAATACACGGCAATAGTGAAACAATTTCTCAATTAATTCTGAAACGAAATAACCTTTTCCAAATTTTCCGCCAAAAATTGTTCCCTTGTAAATACACGGCAATAGTGAAACAATTTCTCAATTAATTCTGCAACGAAACAACCCTTCCAAAAATGGTGGAATAATTCTTCTCGAAAATTCTCAGCGTTAAAACCGAATTCCACCGGGAGGCGTTCACTCGAACGTTCCGGTATAGGTTAGGTACGTGTTAGGTGGCGTTAGCTTCCGAGTTACGATTCGCGAGCCTTGTTTCCCACCAACCCGACCACCTGTTCGATGCCCGCCGCCGCGTCACGGTATCGCGCGAAATTTTGCAACCCGCCGGTCTAATGACACACGATGCGCCACGGCTTAATGACACACCATACACGTCACAAGATTACACGCGTCAACGGAGGATGCGTTCATTAGCCGTAGAGGTGACTGGCACCGAGGAAAGAGTCGTCAAACGAGCCGCCGTCCCAGAACTGGAAGCATCGTCCAACTCCTCCCGACCGAACACGTTGACCGAGAGAGAGAGCACCATGCCAGCCTTGGCGCGCGCCTGCACTACTGCCACTCTCCCGAGGATCAAGAGATTCAAATTCGCATCGATCGGTGAGTACGTCAACCTTCCCCCCCTCCCCGCCACCCGATGCTGTTTTTCCCTCGAGAAATCAACGCGACGCCGGTGCATTCCCGTTTGCATTGCGATAAAACTGTTTGCGCGCGGTTGTCGTATTCCGTACTGAATACCCGTTGTTCGTGCAGATACGGGACCGTGTGAAGAACACGAGACGATTCTACGGGAAAAAATACACGAATAACGTGCAGTACCGTATTCCCGTACGAGGCGTGGTTTTCGAGAAAATGGAGTACGAAAACTCGCGGGGCACCCGCGTGCCCCGTACACCTTCCAATGTGATTTCCTCCGAAACGGAACCTCGTACGATTAAAATTCACTGGACGTTTTTCATTGATTTTTACGCGTAGAATAATTTACAATCGCGTTCGACGGAGAATTTTTGCGTAGAAAACAATTGTAACGCGATCGTAAACAACGAAACATCGTATCGCGAGTTTCCTCGCGCGATGATGCAACGATACTTATTAAATCGTGGACACGATGTTTCGAGAAATCGAGCTCGTGATTCAGTTTTTCTTTTTTTTTCTTCTTTCCACGGAACGATGACGATTCAGAATTGTCGCGATTATCAGTTTATCGCTGTTCGCGCGCGTTCATCGATTTACAATACGATTCGATCGTTGTTTCGCGAGGACAAAGAGACGTATCGCGGATTGTTACTTCTAAGCGACGCTACCGGTATCTAGGTGACGAGACACCTCGTTTCCAAGAACGAGACTCCGATACTCGTCGATCGTTCTTGCACAAAGTTACCACGTTCGAGGTGTTCTTACGAAATCGTCGGGTGTTTCTCGTTTTTTTTTATTTTCGTGCGAGTAGAAGGGGGAGGGGCTTCTGGTCGCGAAAAATGGCGGGAAAATTGAAACGTTTCGATCGACATCGGGTGGACGTATTCGCGAACCGTCGATCGGACGGCGCTTGTCGTAATGAAACTCGGACGCGGCTCGAATACGTAATTACCGCGGAAATAGTATTACGAGCGGGCTGGTCAACGGCATAAATATAAATACCGCGGTCGACGGTTGGGTAAGTAAGCCGAGCCACCGGCGCACGACACGCAGAATCGGTGAGTCAAGTTGTGTGCGACGCCACTCCAGTTCGAGAACCACTTTCTATCTGCCGAGCGCTCGCGGACACGGCATTCCTCTTGTCTCTGGTATCGATGACTCGACCGTCGCTTTTCGCGGTAAAAAATAATAAAAAAGAAGAGAAAACGTAAATGAAAAAAAAAAAAAAAAAATCACACGAATCACGGGGGAATGATCAGATTACCCGAAAAATCGGTGGATTTGACACCGAGTGTTTTTTTTCTTTTTTTTTTTTTTTTCTCTTTTTTGGAGCGATCGCTGTACTACCGTGACGAATCGAGCGCTATTTTTAATCTCGAATGGCGCGGTATTTTGCAACAACTCGCAGGGGATTCGACGTTCGAGAGATTTGACATTAAACATTTACGAGAACCAATCGAGAAGTTTCGTACGTCGAAGATGGTATTGAAGGGAGCAGAAAAAATTACTCCTGATCGTTTTGGTTGACCTTTCTGACGTGTGGTTATCGAGAAAACATTACTCGACACTTGTCACGTTTTATTTAGTAATTATAGTTCCTTTAGCGCGGGATTGATTTTTTTTTCTTTTTCCATAGAATACATTGGTATTGGTTTTGTGACAGCTTACAGGGGACTTGAATAGGTTTGCTATATCTGAGAAATTTGATGTTGAGAAGACATTGAAAAGAATCGAGTAGTTTCAAAGTCGAATGTATTCCAGGGAGCAGGAAAGATTATGCTTGAATGGAATCGCAACTAGTATTGAGTCAGACGTTCACGTTCTACTTAATCGAGTATCTACGTTCATATTGTACTGCCTTCGACCCAGGAACGATTTATGTTTCTTCCCACGATACATGGTATAAGTGATACTGATATTTTAGTACAAATTCAATCACAAAATACAAATGTATTAAATACTACAGAATGGTAATTTACACACGTTTTCACCGCTGTGATTCAATTTCATTGTAGCAGCACACTGTTCGGTGAAGTAACAATTATCGTGGAATTATATAACACCGGCAGGTGTCGTTCGAATTTACTTGTAACGAAGGTTAGAATTTTTAAACGATCGATCGAATTCGTTGTAAAATATTTCAGCGATACTTCTCGGCATCTTGAAACGAAGAAAGTGTAAGCGTAGAATCAGGTTCGTGGAACCCGAGCGAAGTGCCCGGCTTGTAGTAGTTTCGAGGACGTCTTCCATTAAGAAAATTATGGCGATTCATCGTCGTGATTTCTTTTTCTTTTCTTTTCTTTTTTTTTTCTTCCATCGAGGCCCGTGGGCCGTGCGCGCCACCACGAATCTGTCTTTTATCTGTACACTTCATGACGTCAGATTGATAGCACAAAGACGTATGTTTACACGCGAGCGCGCCTGTGTACAGTGCGTTATCAATATAGCAGCAAGTGTTACGAGCTACCATAAGCCTTGAGCATCTGAGCCTGTGTAAATCGCAATCGCTTGATATACGCGACAAACAAGAAAAGAACTCGAGGCTGCGCGAAATTGAGAAAATCAAACAACTCGTCTCGCCTCGAGACCCTGATCATTGAAAACGAAGTTTTTTTGTCAAAAAAAAAAAAACAAATGGTATAGGACTTTTAGAGGAAAATTGTTCTTGTCACTTGGCCAATTGTAGCCAAATACTTTTAACGCTTCGTTGGATCTCAATATAGTTGATTAGGTTCGTTCGAAACTTTTAACGTTTCATCCACTCGAACGTGACTAATTTACAATCGAAAGCCAATTATTTAAAAGCCTTAATTTCCAAAACAGTATCTACCTTTGTCCATTCGGAATTAATCTCTAATAATCTCTAAAGAAACTCGATATAATTATTTCCCAGACAGTGACCATTTTACTCAACAATTTGTGCATCGTTCAATTTTCTCCATTTTGCTATAATTGTTTTTATCGGACCTAATCCAGGCACAACAAAGTTCGTAAACGACACCCTAAAGCTTGTGATTGTTCTTTAAATCGAGAAACTTCTAAAAAGAAACAATCACCATCTTAGAACATAACCTTTCGATCGCCTATAATTTTACACAATTTTTGCTATTTTAGCGATAATCTCTCTCTATTTTTCGTCAACGTGTAAAAAATAATCTAAATCGAAGAAATTTCGAAACGACACTACATAATTGTACAATAATTATACTTCTCGATGGATGACTATCATACAACATAACCTATCGATCGCCTATACTTTTACACAATTTTTGCTATTTTAGCGACAATTTCTCTCTACTTTTCGTCAACGTGTGAAAAATAATCTAAATCGAAGAAATTTCGAAACGACGCTACATAATTGTACAATAATTATACTTCTCGATGGATGACTATCAGACGACATAACCTTTCGACCATCTTTGGCTCTGTCCGCCATTTTTGCTATTTTAGCGATAATCTCTCTCTATTTTTCGTCAACGTGTGAAAAATAAGAATCCAAATCGAAGAAATTTCGAAACGACGCTACATAATTGTACAATAATTATCCTTCTCGATGGATGACTATCATACAACATAACCTATCGATCGCCTATACTTTTACACCATTTTTGCTATTTTAGCGACAATCTCTCTCTATTTTTCGTCAACGTGTGAAAAATAATCTAAATCGAAGAAATTTCGAAACGACGCTACATAATTGTACAATAATTATCCTTCTCGGTGTATGACTATCAGACGACATAACCTTTCGACCGTCTCTGGCTCTGTCCGCCATTTTTGCTATTTTGGCGAAGATCTCGCGCGCGTGATTGTCGGCGCGTTGGCCGGGTGCATTGGAAGTGTCAATTGAGACAGTTCTAACAGGCAACGTAAACCTTCCGCGTGCGGAGGCATCGTGCAAGTATGTTTATCGCTCGTTCGACCCGAGTGATGCTTCTGTGTATGATGTCAGACTCTATCTTTGGCGCGGAGTGGATGACCACGCGCAAGCGAGCGAGCGAGCGAGCTCCGCGCATCTGCGCACACGCGTGGAAATCTTGAGTGAAATTCGACTGGTTCGTATTGAGTTGGGCAACGCGCGGGACAGGGAAGCGGACAGGAGAAAACCGTGTTTAATGAATTATTGCGAAGTCGAGAGACGAGATCAATGATTCCACGACGAAAAATAAAATAAAAGAATTACCAAAGTAATACACAGACACGTTAAAAAAGGTATAGGTTAAACGTAAAATGTAGGATGCATTTAACACCGTACTTGAAAATAATGGTAACTTTTTTTCTTTTTTTTTTGTCGAATTTTGTACAATAGAAATTAGTTAGCTGGTGAATCCAGTTTACTGCTAATGTTTTTATCTCGCTTCCAGAAAAGAAATCGTACTAATGACTTCGTGAGATCTTTTCGTAGATATTGATCGTTCGCGAAAAAAATAGTATTAGCGAAATTGCTACAAATATTTACCAGATACCGTTGGTGAATTGTTGAGATAAAGACGTGTACGAACGTTTTGAAGATACGAATCGAAAGTCGATATATCTAGGAACCTTTTGGTACATTATGCCAAGTGGAAAACTATGGCTGAACTTTGTATCCGTTTGTAGAGTCTAGCAGTGAAATCGTGTTTCACAAGATTGTTTGTAAAAATGTTCAAACAAGAAACCCAAGTGACATTCGTTATTTTACGAGTGCACGACAATTTTCATTAAACTCCATTTTATTAATGAAAAACTATCGTAAAATCTTCAGTAAACTTCACTATTCGTAAGTTTTCTATATTACAGTTCAATTGTAGATAAACAATTTTAATGATACTTTTAAATTAAAAAAAAAAAAATGATTTTTCTCTACTTTATTTTCTCTTATTCAGATACACTAATCGATACGTATTGTTTGTTCGAATTTCTTTAAATCTATTATCTTCTTCAAACACGAAGTAACGAATGTCCACGGTACTGGTAAAAATGGTAAATGGTAAAACGACATTGTCCTCACTTGGTTCTTTGAAATTAAAAAAAAAAATGATTTTTCTCTACCTCATTTTCTCATATTCGGATATACTAGTCGCAACGTATTGTTTGAATTATTCGAATTTCTTTAAATCTGTTATCTTCTTCAAACACGAAGTAACGAATGTCCACGGTACTGGTCAAAATGGTAAATGGTAAAACGACACTGTCCCCACTTGGTTCTGCCTTTCTCGATCAGTCTGAAGTCGTATGAACATATAGTACACACGAACTCTAAATCAAACAATTTTTCCACGCTTTCGTATCGTAATTCCAGCCACGCTCCTGTACCATTTCTGTGACATTTTTTCTTGATTTCTAATCACCGCACCGATCGCATTCCCGGTACACAAATCGGCCGTCGTTCCCAGTCCGCTTCGTCATCGCGCTCTTCCGAGCCTATAATTTCATTTTTACGCTCGCGTGCCTTTTTTCTTTTTTGTTCTTCATTCGAGGGAAATAGAACGGCCATCGACGCGCGATTTTATATTCTGAATTGGTAATATCGGCCTACGATCCGAGTCGAGCATTACTGGCGGTCGTGCAACCGATAAATCGTTTGCCACGCTGCCACCGTGTTGTACATTCATATTTATTTAACGAGCGGACGAAAATAGAAATCTCTAGGTTGCGTGCATCTAGATTAGGGCCGGGACTGCTTGTCAAATTTTCTTGCGTTCGAACATTCGAGTATCGGTGCTTCGAACAGTCCGCGAATATAATTCGCACGTTATTCGAGTACTCAAGGATTCGGATATTTCGAATGTCGACGAAGTATCTGGTTACGAATTGTGTGTAAATTATTGTGTGTAAATTATTTTAAGGTACGATCGATTCGAATTTGTTTTTTTTTGCTTCACTTTATTAAATCTGCATTATAGATGAGCATTTTTTAATTTAATAAGTTCTGGTACTCGTATGTTCAAATAGTGGTATTCAAATATTCAAATATTCGATCAATGATGTTCGAAACACATACTCAGGTACTCAACTAGTTGAATGTTTGAATGATCATATATTTGAATACTTAGCTACTCGAATACTCAAATATTCGAACAATGATACTCGAATGGTTGGATACTTAAATACTTAGATATTCGAACAAGGATATTCGAATACTTGGATACTTAAGTATTTAGATATTCGAGTAACAATACTCAAATACTCAAATATTCGAACAAGGATATTCGAATACTTGGATACTTAAGTATTTAAATATTCGAACAAGGAAATTCGAATACTTAGATATTTAAATACTCAGATATTCGAACAACGATACTCAAATACTCAAATATTCGTACAAGGATATTCGAATACTTGGATACTTAAGTATTTAAATATTCGAATAAGGATATTCGAATACTTAGATATTTAAATACTTAGATATTCAAACAACAATACTCAAATACTCAAATATTCATATATTTGTGTTATTCAAATATTCGAACAAGGATATTCGAATACTTGGGTACTTAAATACTTAGATATTCAAATATTTGGGTACTTAAATACTTAGATATTCAAACAACAATACTCAAATACTAAAATATTCAAATATTTGTGTTATTCAAATATTCGAACAAGTATATTCGAATACTTGGGTACTTAAATACTTAGATATTCGAACAACTCGAGTACTCAAATACTCAAGTATTCGAACAACGATATATTCAATTAATTGAATCCTCAAATATTCAAATAATTCCAACTCCAATCCGGACAGATTGTTCATCGCATTACGATTCAAACCGCTCGATTTTCACGGATCTGGAGCGTACTGTTTCGCGTTATTTTCACGCGACTTTTTCTTTTTTCGTTCATCGTGCTCACAGTCGAGGAATTTCATCGGTACAAATACACCGATACCAGCGTATCTTATCCGTCACGGAGGATTAATCGAGAATCTATGAGTGCATCGATTAACTGATAACAGGACAAAATAAATCTCATTGATCGATTAACCACGGGCGGAGAAAACAGTCGAGATTCGGCGCGGAACAATAAGTAGACGTAACGTTTCGATCGCCGCGATTCCGTGGGAATCTATTATCGATATCGTTTCTTTCCCACTTCGTTTCAATTTTGATGTACGATAGAGGCGCAGAGCTTCGTGTCGATCGATAAAGTATAAGTAATTGACACGTCGAAGGGTCTCAATTTAAATCTACCATTTTAAACACATCGTTTTCGAGCATCGAGATCTTTTATTTCGCGAGAAATCGAAAGTTTCCAAATACGAAAACATCGAACTAAAATACAATTCCGTGATAAAACCATTAATTTTGAGAAAAAATATTTCTATTACATTCATACTTTTGCAATAGTTATTTTTATTATCTCCGTTATTTCTTTCATTGTTACTATACAGTACGATAGTAGACGTGACAGAGATAATGGAAATAATAAAATAAGTATCGCTAAACTATGGGTACAATACAAATACTTTCTCTAATCAGAATTATACTACTGTATTATAATTACTGTACGGTACGGGAATAATGGAAGAAATAATGGAGATAAGGTATATTTTGCAAACGAACTCGTCGACACGTCAAAGTAAATCTTCATTGTACACGGAAATTTCTTCTCGACTCTCCGCGTAATTAACAATAGTAGTAATTCTAATCTAGATCACGTTTTATCGTGACAATGTGAATCAAATAGAGCGATAAACACGGGAGAAAGGAGAAAAATATTTTCGTTGTCGGCTTTTTTATTTTTAGTTTGTTTACAAATTCTATACGCCGTTACGGTTCGTATTTCCTGCATGCAACGATATGGTGAAAACGGTATGGTGAAACGAAGAAACCGAAATAGACGTAGCGCGAAGCGGCTAAGGGGAATTATCGGTAAATCAGGAGTACGGTTTTCGTGTATGCTCACCTGAAAAAACAATTTACGTCTGCGCAACATTGGCTCGTGATTCGATGAAATTGGCTTTCGCGAATCGTGAGAAATTCGCTGGGAAAATGAGTCTTCCGCGATCGATAACTGGAACACCATAACGAGTGTCAAAAATTGAATCTCGACACCAGAGTCGGAGAATTTTTCACAGAAAAAAAGATGAACTTGTTCGTTTTATAAATCTCCGTTCGAAATTATTTTTAACCATGTCGATTGTAAAATTCAAAAAATTGACACTCGCTCGTGCGGAAATCTCGTAACCCTATTACTCGAGCACGTGCACCGACCGCCCATGGGCGTTCACCGCACGCAATATAGCGTCCAATTACTCCAAAATCGAAAATTAGTTTCTTATTTCCAGAAATGATAAATCGAACACGTATTATCCGCGCCAACACTGATTCGTTCGAACGAAATCCATCTAATTGGATATTCTATCGCTTGTTCAATTAATGAAATTACATTTTACATTAACCGTGGAAAAATAATCTAATCTGAGGAACGGCTCTGATCGATCGAGCGTCGCGAATAAATCGCTATAGATTGCTCGTATTTGTCATCCGTAATCCGAGAAAAATTCCCCAGCGATACAATATTTCCGTCCCAGAAGAAACGACGAAATTTTCAAATCGAAAGGATCGAACCAGTTCTCGAGTGTATTTTCGGGAGGAAAATTTTTTAGACGAGCGAATATAAATTGATCCCCACCCCTTCCCCTCAGTTACTTCACAATATTGCGTTCCACGTTGGGGAATTTGTTCGCTCGGTGCGTCGTGACGCTGGCCGCAAGAATGTAGCAAAATTAATAGACGCGGGCCGCGCGAGTTTCGTGAAAAAAGGGGCAACGTACGTAATTGCGCGAACAGTCGCGCGAGAAATTTCTAGCCGCGAAATATCGACTGGCGTTAGTCGAGCGTACGATGAATTATTCATGGTCGCGCGTTCGCGAAAATCGCGTTCGCGGTCGACGAGAAGGAAAAGAAAGAAAGAAAGAAAGAATAAAAAGAAGAGAGAAAGATGAAAGTGGTGCGCGGAGAAAAATAAAGAAGACGCTATGAACGATAATGGCGGAGTATCGGGCGCGATATCGGTCGCCGGGCAAGGACAGTCCAGGGACCAGATGCGACAAAAGTAAAACTTAATCGGAAACACCGCGTCGGTTCTCGAGAATTCGCGTAAATAAGCGTCGCGTGAACTTTCACCGAGACGTAAAACCAGACGAGACCGAAAGGCAGGTGACGCCATCGATTCGATCGATAATCTTTGCTCTTCCTATCGGCGCACCGTTTTAACGTAAATTCCGCGGCATTCGCCGAACGAGGCTTGACGAATTGTTGATGAATAACGATGATAGGAATAATAATAATTTTAATAATAATAATAATAATAACGATAATGATAATTGTAACGATTATAATACGTCTTAATCCAAGTCTTTGAACGAGAGGAATCGAAGAATCGAATGTAGTAACCTAACCTATATTGAGAATCGTTGAATACTTCTAAAATTATTTGTGTAAAAGAATAATAATAGTCTGAATTGAAAATCTTGGAATATTTCTAGAATTATTTATAGAGTATTATTATACGATGTAATGATCTGAACAATATTGAGTAAAACGTATACGTAGATGTAGTAACCTAACCTATATTGAATATCTTTGAATACTTCTAAAATTATTTGTGTAAAAGAATGATAATAATAATCTGAATTGAAAATCTTGGAATATTTCTAGAATTATTTATAGAGTATTATTATACGATGTAGTGATCTGAACAACATTCATGCTTTTAAAATTATTTATAGATAATCAACGTGACGCAACAAACGGTTCATGAATATTAATAATAATGGTAGGTTTCGATCAGAGCTGTTGTATATGTAGTGACCTAACCTAAATTGAAAGTCTTACGGCTGAAATACTTCGTACTCAGTATTAACATAAATTGAACAGATTGTACAATTTTCAAAACATTTTTTATCTGTATTATTAAATTTTACGAACCTAACCTGGATCAACGATGTTACAACTCTGAAACTTTTTTTATAGGGAAATTGATCATTACTGTACTTTATTCGGTACGAAGAGACCTAATTAAAAATACAGTAACATCACTTTTTCGTACGGTGAATCATGATTCGTCCCTCACAATGAAACTGCCACACCCTCAAAATGGAAGTAAGTATACTACGGTTCTAAAAAATATGGGGTGAACGTAGTCCTGAAATTTCTTATCGAACTTAAAGCGAGTTCAATTTGAGTAATTTCTCGAAATGGCGAGTCTTTTTTCAAGAATCGAAGACATTCAGAGTCACCGTGAAGGGTGACTCGAAGAACCGGGACAGACTACAGCTCTTTTCTAAGGGAAGATATAAAACTTGTATGCATTAATGAAGTCCGTGCTTCCCTAGTCGTGCTCTCTTACAAGACGCAACGATATAATTTTTTCTCACATTAATCGACTCTATTAAAAGCATCGGAGCAAGAGCATCCGAAAGTGAATATTTAACGAGATATTTCAGTCTACCTCCTACAATCGTACCGTATCTAAAACCAGAGACACAGCTATACACTGCTATTAACATAAACTGAAATACAACAAGAAAAGAAAGTATATGCACCGAGAATCGCAACTAACGTAGAAATTGCAAACGTACCGTGGTACAACGAAAGGAAAAATTAACACGTTAATCTCAATCGATTCGAGAATTGTAAAATTTAAATACCATTATCCGCGATTTACGATTTAACTGCACAATTTCACGCGTCTGTTTGCTCGTTAAATTTATGCAAGATTTGTATTCAATGTTAAAAGTACTAACTCACGTTGGGCTCTAATGACTTTTAAACCGATACGAAATTAAGTAACTAAAGAAAAAAAAAAAAAATTACCAATTACAAGACTGAAAATGTAGTAATAACTGTTCTCGGTTTTGCAACGGTTATTTAATTACCACTATTACTGTACAATGGAAGCAATAACAAACCGGTGACAAGCTAATTAAAAGATTACAAATATAATACAAAATATATAAATCATTGAAATGTACAAATAAATATTTTTACCGCTTCGGTTATTTCTTCGAATATCCCTGCACAGTAGGGTAATAATGGAAGAAATAACGAAGATAATAAAATAACATAGTAAGCCGGCAATATAAGCCAACGATAATGGTAATGGCGGCAATATGAAGTTCCACGGGGGCAAGGCAAAAAGGGAACCCGTTGAAGGCACGTAATGCACCGTTTGACAGAAAACGTGATTCGAAAATATTTATTGCACACGATTCGCCACTCGGAGCAGATAATTAAAATCCTCATTCGATTCCTGATCGCGTACGGGTTAATATCCTGCGAGTAATCAATGACCATTACGTACGTGGTCGGTCAACCATCGCGTTTGTTTTCGTGATATCGTTCTTATCAATGGAAAATTCGTCATCGATCCTCCACCGAAAAAGAGGAAGCCCTCACTGTCAACGAGCGAACGAGTGCGCGAGCGCGCGCGCGCGTGTCTCGGTGCGCGCTCGCGCGCGTAAGTAGCGAGAGGTGACTCATTGGCTGGCTCTCGGTCACGTGTACGTGTCTCCACGTGTACGTGATTGCATTCGTGCGTGTACATTGATGCACACACAGCCCCTCGGTTTTACAGTGCCGTACAACGTCGAGTGTTCTCGGATATTCGACGTGAATAGAAAAAGGGGGGAAAGAAAAAAGAAAAAAAAAATGAGAAAAAGAAAAAGAAATTTCCTCGTATCGTTGATAAACCGGAGTGTTCAGTCACCTGACATAACGGAGAAACGAGGCCTCGCTTATCGCACGCGCGTTGCGCATTGAGTCACGCGCGATTTTAGACCGTTGGCATCGCTTTTCGAAATGTCACGATGAAGATCAAACATTTTTTCTTTTTTTTTACGAAACACTTGTGAAATTGCCAAGTCAGAGCTATTGGAAAGTGGAGTTGGGCTGGATTGTAACCCGAGATGGTAGTTTTCAAGTTCTTTGAGAAGTTGAGAGAAGGTAGTTTTGAGGATTATAACTCGAGAAGGTAGTTCAATTATTACTCGAGAATCTGAACCAGACCTAATCCAAAGCGATTGGAAGGTGGAGTTGAGTTAAATTGTAACTCGATAAGGTGTCCGTTAAGTTAAGTTGAGTTAAATTATGATTCGGGTAAGTATATGTCGAGTTAAGTTGTGACTAGAGGAGGTATTTGTCAAGTTGAGTCAAGTTGTGACTCGATGAGGTATTTGTCAAGTTGAGTCAAGTGGTGACTCGAGGAGGTATTTGTCAAGTTGAGTCAAGTGGTGACTCGAGGAGGTATTTGTCAAGTTGTGACTCGAGGATGTATTTGTCAAGTCGAGTCAAGTTGTGACTCGAGGAGGTATTGGTCAAGTTGTGACTCGAGTATGTATTTGTCAAGTCGGGTCAAGTTGTGACTCGAGGAGGTATTGGTCGAGTTGTGACTCGAGGAGGTATTGGTCAAGTTGTGAACCGAGGATGTATTTGTCAAGTTGTGACTCGAGGATGTATTTGCCAAGCTGAGTCAAGTTGTGACTCGAGGACGTATTTGTCAAGCTGAGTCAAGTTGTGACTCGAGGATGTATTTGCCAAGCTGAGTCAAGTTGTGACTCGAGGACGTATTTGTCAAGCTGAGTCAAGTTGTGACTCGAGAATGTATTTATCAAGTTGAGTCAACTTGTGACTCGAGGATGTATTTGTCAAATTGAGTCAAGTTGTGACTCGAGGATGTATTTGTCAAATTGAGTCAAGTTGTGACTCGAGGAGGTATTCGTTAAATCAAGTCAAGTTAAATCGTGACTCGAGAAGATGTTTGTCAAGTTAAGTAAAATTATAAGTCGAGTAAATATTTATCGAGCGAAGTGAAATTATGTCCGAAGGAAATTACTGAATTAATTAATTCAGAGCGCGAAATTACAATTCCAATCGATCGAAAGTTACGATAGATGTTCTCCGCGCGTCGTGTTACGAGTTGTGAGCGATACGTTAACGGAAATAAATTTCGAAGAGGGTAAACAAAAGAGGACGATTCGAGCACTCGAGAACACGGTGGCATTGACTCGACGAAATTAGTCAACTTAACACTGGCGCTCTGCGTGTATAATTCTTTCTTTTTTATTTCAAATAGAGCACACGTAAGTTTATCGAAAGATTTGTAGAGTAGACTTGTTAAGCAGCTACTAATTCTCACTCCACGTGTGCGAGCAAAATAATGTGTCAACAGTCGAATCCTGAACGGCAGCTCGAGTTATGATCGGATTGGTGTAAGCAGCTGTCACGTGACCGGCCCAATACACCATGTGCCGAATACACCAACTGTAATCATTTCTCTCGCACCTCCGTGAAAATTGGTAGCCAAAGTTTCGTGGAACACTGTCAATATTCGCTTATATTTTTTTTCTCTTTTTTTTTTTCGGTCCTTCGTCCACACAGAGTATAAATAGACGAGTTTTCGATGTCGAAGATCAGTACGGAGATGATCGATGACGGTCGGGGTCTTCGACCTTCGATGCGCTTTTGGCGCGAAAAGCTTAGCGCGCGCTGGTGACGCGTGAAAGCAAAATAAATGTTCCACGATGATTAATTGTTCCAGTAAGGTCGATCCTTTGATACGAGACTACATTGTGCAATCCGAGGTAGATAAACTCGAGAGGAAAAATGTTTATTGTCTATTATTACGTACACAGCGTGGGCGACAAATTTCAGCTATCTCGTGTATTATTATCGTAACGTTTTTATCACAACGTTAGGAGAAAGTCGTAGTAATTTATTTTCACAAAAGAAAAAATATATTACGAACAGTGAAATAAAATATATTACGAACAGTGAAATAAAATTTGTCCAATTGGATGAAAATATGACAGGACAGATTCTTCGATGGTGATTTCGGACATCTCGTTGACATTCGATTGTCACGTTCGATTCTGTACAAATAACGACGTTCATAAACAACAATCGACGCTGCGCAACACGAGAAATTGCAGAATTGCAGGAAATATCACGCACGAAAGTTGTTGCACGCTCGAAAGAATTTTGGCAGGATTAAGAGATACGATGTTTGGTATCCCGAAATAATTTAGGCGAGAAAAATTACTGGTGATTCATCGCTTGGGACAAAAAATAAAAAACGAATCATTTTTCAAAAGCTCGGCTACCAGTGACGAGGAATGAATAGTTTACAACAATATACGACGGAACTTAAAGTTCACACGGGATGGTATTTATTACGACCTTTTGCCACATAATCGGATCATTAATTTCGCGGAAAGACATTTTCAATTGGACCAACTGAGAATAGCATTCCAAGAAAAGCGTCCGAAATTAGGCAACAGGAAAAGTGTAGGTGTTTCACCAATGCCAGACGACAACACGTATCTTCGATAACACGTTTAAAACTTATCGGAGTCGAATTGGAATGTAATCAATCATCGACTCGTATTCACCTGATCCCATCAGATTCTCGTTTAGGTTTCGAAAAAGTTCCCTTAATATCTCCATTCCCTGTTAGATTGCAGAATACATTCATCATTCCCAAGGAGAGAGACAAAGTTGTTCGAAAAAATTATACAATCTCGATAATTCGTTTCTATCTAGCTTGCAATGCAACTGTTCATTTGAGGTTATTTTACTGTTCAATAATGCCTCGAAAAGTACCCCACTTTGCCCCCCCAGAAAAGTATCTGATATACACGGTGGAATTCGAAATGATGAAAGCTTAAAAAATAGCCAAGATATTTAATTACGAGCGACATTAACAGACCCGTGAAACTTATCTGGAGTTGTTCCAAATTTTCCCAACAAGTTGAAAAATATTCCAATATTATATAATACTCAACTTTTCAATTCCGTTGATTTTGTATCTAATCGATAAATAAAAAGTTCACCCCTTCTAAATCCCCTGCACACGCGACGCAAAATTACCAAAGCTGAAAAACAGGCTACGGAAAAACCAAAGACACATTTCGACCCACGGTGGCCCAGAACAGAAACTCCGATTCCCCCCCGTTCGCCGTGGCAACACCTTCGAGCCAATTAATCCCCATTAATCTCCATAATTGTCCACCCACCGAATCAACGAAGCACTCGGGATCGAGAAATCCAACGAAGAACAATTCCTCGCGGTATCAGCGTACGTACCTGCCCCGTGCGCGCACGCGCACGTTCGCTCGTTGGTTGGTTCGCTCGCTCGTTCGCTCGTTCGCTCGCTCGCGCGAGTACCTCGCAAGTCCCTCCCGATGGCTCGCATGCACACACAGTTTCCCCTCCGGGCCGTGGCCTCGCGTCGGTAGTACTCGTGGATCGCGATCGGTCGTTCCGCGGGGACGAGTTGCCGCTCAGTCTCAGCTCGTCGGCCGCCGTGAACGGATCTATCGAGCACGCTCGGTCGATCGAGCACGGCCCAGCATCGTGTTTACTTCCGGCCCCTAACCGTGATACAGAGCGCAACCGGAAATGTTGACGAAACGAGCCAGGCACGGGGGACGTCGTACCCGCGTGCCAACGCTCTCCTGAACGCCATAACCTCAACCATTAACTTCCTCGTTCGTCGATAACCGTCCGAGGACAACGCCGGCCCTGTTTTCTTTTTCTCTTCGGGCCTTCTGTTTCACTCTTGCTTCTTTTTTTTTCTTTCTTTCTTTCTCGTTTCCCCGTTTGTGCCCTCGTCTCTTGCGCGTTTCTTCCTTCTATCGACACGTACACATATACACACACGCGCAAACACGTACACGAACACACCTTCCCTCCCTCCCCGGTGATCCTTCCGCTCGGTTCGGGGTCCCCGCGTATCTCGAGGACAGTGCACCTCGGACCGTAATTCGGACAGAGGACAAGTGGTGGTTCCATGCGGTCGCACGTGGATTATCGTCGACACTTATCCGGGATACGCAGTGTGCACGGGCTCGTGAACAGGCCTCGAACGACAACGACAACGACAACGACGACGACGACAACGACGACGGTGCGTCACCGGCACGGCTCGTGAGGCGGCTGTTGGTTTCGTCGTAAAGGCGAACCGGTTCGACCGATCGGGAAAGGTAGGTGCCTCTGACGAACTACGGCTCCGTTCGGCCCTATTTTTTTTCTCTCTCTCTCTCCTTTTCTTTTCTTTATCTTTCTTCACTTTTCTTTTCTTTTCTTCGTTTTACGCTCCCTTCTCGACGCCGACTCGCCACCGCGGCCGCGATCAATGAACGTGCTGCTGGATCGTTCTCCCCCGATTCTCGCCGAGCTTTAAAGCACCTGTCTTTACACGCGCGGAGATCACCGTGGCAATTGGTACCGCGATCTGGAGAACAGCTGAGATCGTCGACGTCTACTTGTAGACGATAGACGAGATCGTAGCCGTCACTTCGTGCCAGATTGGACGAGTTCGTTCGCGACGATGTTTGATCGGTGTTCGCGACGAAACTCTCTACGTTGGTTCGTTTTCGCGATGCGAGAGTGTCACATCGGCTTGGAAATCGATCCCGGTCCCTTTCGTCGAAGAGCGTTAACGCTACGGGAAGCCCTAGGCGATTGATTATGGGAGTCTCGACACCTACGACGTGTTCGATGACAGCTGAGAAAAATCGGGCAGTTCTACGGGGTACCGAGTCAAGGTTTAGGGTTACCGGTGGTCTTGTTCTGCGTTGAGTCACACGATTTAGCTTCTTTTCCTAGGACATTTAGATTTTCTCCGATATCAGTCTGATCGACCGATACAAAGTTGGGACACTTGCAAATCTTTGGTCAGGGTTACCAAAGCACCTGTGTCAGGTCACTCGATAGTTTTGTAGGATTTATAGTCTCTTGAATGGACTTGTCACTCGAGAATCTTCAGTTAAGGTTACCAATGTTCTTTGTCAGGTCACACCTGATAGTTTTGTAGGACTTAAAGTCTCTTGAATGGACTTGTCACTCGCGAATCTTCAGTTGAGGTTATTCAATGTTCTGTCAAGTCACACCTGACAGTTTTGTAGGTTTTAAAGTCTCTTGAATGGACTTGTCACTCGCGAATCTTCAGTTGAGGTTATTCAATGTTCTGTCAGGTCACACCCAATAGTTTTGTAGGATGTAAAGTCTCTTGAATGGACTTGTCACTCGCGAATCTTCGGTTAAGGTTATCCAATATTCTCTGACAAATCACTCGATAGTTTCGTGGGATTAAAATTTTCTGTTAGAGTTTGCGATACTTGCAAATCTTTGACAACCGTCACGAAGAATCTTGATCGAGGATCTTTTATTAATCGATGTTGCCGTGTGGTTGCGTTCGATGAATGAATTAGCTACCGGTTCGATGGAATTGTCGAGGAATCGAACCTTCTTTCGACGATTACGATCGTGAGCGATGATCCAACACCATGGCTATCATGAGGTTTCCACGCTAATCCTTTTCACCGAGCATCAACATTCGAATCCTTCTCGAAACGACAACACCGATGGGAATAACACCGATACCAGAGAATAATGTATCGTTTTACGCGAAACCGTTTTAATTGTGGATATCAGATCGAATCGACACTTATTCGATACCCATTCGAAAGCATCGATACGTATCAATTGCAAACAAAATGGTCTTGTAACGATATTATCACTGTGCCACTCGTCGGTTATTTGTACCACTACCGATGAATTTACTTTCGTTTAGAAAATTCTAGATTTCTATTTGTCGAGTGGTGTCTGGAAACTTACTAAATCGTTGTACGTTTGATACATTCGTGACAGGGACACTTAGTCGATTCAACAGTCATTGATATATCTATTAGCGTTCGAGGACTGTCAGGTTCGATAATAGTTATTTCGGTGAACATTATTTATTATTAGGTACAAGAAAAATCCGATCGATTGTTCAATCGCGAATGTTAGGCTATAGAGATCTTGCTCTTTGGAAATTGATTACGAAGAACTTGTTATTATTGAATTCTATTCATTTTCTAAATTAAAACTAAAATTCATCAATGTTGTTCCACAATTCAAATGGATATTTCAACCTTCAACTCAATGATACCTTTCATTGGACAAAAGATTGTCACGATGAATCCTTCTAACCATAATATAAACATTCCCTATTTACTCGTGACAATCTTTGTTCACACTTGAAGTACTCGTAACACAAAATAGTACCAAACACTCAAGACTTGGATACTTAACTACGACGTTAAGTCACTAGGTTAGTCTTGAGATATGCCCCTAGTTTGACAAATATTTTTTCGAGTAAATCTTCTTCAAAACTTCAATGTATCCGTAATGTCGTCAATGATCGAACAATCTATTTATCGGTATACATTTTCCGTAACTCAAGAAAATGCTCCAAAATCGATTTTTCAAAATCCTAGTTCAAACTACCCCCTTACTGTATATACAATCTCTACTTTGGCAAGAGACCCCCCAAATAAATGAATTTTTCCAAATTTGAATCCAGACAGTACCTCCCTTTATATATTTTATCTCCATTTGGATCAAATAACTCCCAAAAATCAATTTATCAAAACATTAACTTCTACTACCCCCTAACTACGTATTCTACAGCTACTACGATAAAATACTCTTCAAAAAATCGATCTTTCAAAATTTTAACTCATACTTTACCTCTACTTTCATAAAATAACCCCCAAAAACATCAATTTGCCAAAATACTAGCTCCCACTACCCCTCCACTACGTATCCTCTGAGCTATTTCGATAAAACAGTCCCCAGAAAGTTCATTTTTCAAAATTTTAACTCGCACTTCACCTCTACTTTCATAAAATAACCCCCAAAAACATCAATTTGCCAAAATGCTAGCTCCCACTACCCCTCCACTACGTATCCTCCAGGCTGTCTCGTTAAAATACTCCATGTTTCAAAATTTTAACTCAGACTAACCTCCCCCCTCTCGTCTCGGTTACGTATTCCAGAATCGGTCGTTCGAACGTTATCGACGTACATCGTATCGATGGTGATCGTGTTGGGTCTCGATCTCGCGCTTGTCGAACGAGTTAGGATGATTATTCCTCGGCATCGGGCAAGGTTAAAATCTTTAACGTTCGACGTCGACGACGCGACGACGTCGTCGACGCAAGGACGATGCCTGGCGGAACGCTTCGGGAGAGGACTGGATCTCGATGGTGGCCGCTGAACGGAGGCAGCAGGTGCTGGCGCTACACCTGTCTGCAGGCTGAAAGCCCGGGCCCAGGTTGTGCGCGCCGGTCGCCGCTCGAAGCGTCGAATTCCACGGCGTTTACTCATTCCAAACAACGAACCCGAAGACTCGTCGTGGTCGAGGAGAAACTCCGTGGCGGCGCTGCGAACACAACACACGGCCTGCTGGCCCGACTAACGGCAGAGAGAGTGAGTGTGAGAGAGAGAGAGAGAGGGAGAGAGAGAGAGAGAGAGAGAGAGAGAGAAAGAGAGTGTGTGTGTATGTGTGAGCGAGAGAGCGAGAGGCTAAGAGGTATAGAGAGAGAAAGAAATGAGTGAGCGGCACACCAGGGAGAGAGACCGGGCCAGAGCAGCCTCCTCACCTTCTAATATTAGTTGGCTGAGTCACTCCGATTCGATCCTGCGGCGTCGCTGCAACGAATAGCGTTGTTAAGTCCGTTGGCACGGCATTGACACAAAAGAGACCGCCTTGCACGCGCGGGTCACCGCCGCGGGCTGCCCTCGGGTTCTCGCGAACAATTGCGATGACGAGACGCGTTCTGTCCTCGCGATGGACATTGCCCGAACGTCCGGGATCGATCTCCTTCCCGAGATACAGAGGGGGACACTCTGGATGAGCGAAACGAGCACTCACCCGGTTAAGTGTAATTCGAGTGTCCCCTATTGGTGAAGTTTTATGTTTAGGACACTGGGGAAAAATATCTAGACGAGTGTTCTAAAGTCTGGGATCAATTTCCTTCCTAAGATATAGAGAGAGACACTTTGGATGAGCGAAACGAGCACTCACCCGGTTAAGTGTAATCCGAGTGTCCCCTATTGGTGAAGTTTTATGTTTAGGACACTGGGGAAAAATATTGGACGATGTCCTTATATCTGAGATCAATTTCCTTTTTAAGATGTAGAGAGAGACACTTTGAATGAGCAAAACGAGCACTCACCCGGTTAAGTGTAATGTAAGTGCCGCTCATCGGCGAAGTTTTATGTTCAGGACTGGGGGAAAAATATCTAGACGATGTTCTAAAGTCTGGGATCAATTTCTTTCCTAAGATAAAGAGGGAGACACTTTGGATGAGCGAAACGAGCACTCACCCGGTTAAGTGTAATGCGAGTGTCCCTCATCGGTGAAGTTTTATGTTTAGAACACTGGGGAAAAATATCTAGACGATGTTCTAAAGTCTGGGATCAATTTCTTTCCTAAGATAAAGAGGGAGACACTTTGGATGAGCGAAACGAGCACTCACCCGGTTAAGTGTAATGCGAGTGTTCCTTATTGGTGAAGTTTTATGTTTAGGAGACTGGGGAAAAATATTGGACGATGTCCTTGTATCTAAGATCAATTTCTTACTTATGATATAAAGGGAGACACTTTGAATGAGCGAAACAAGCACTCACCCGGTTAAGTGCAATGCGAGTGTCCCCTATCGGTGAAGTTTTATGTTTAGGACACTGGGGAAAAATATCTAGACGATATCCTAAAGTCTGGGATCGATCTCTTTCTCAAGATACTATGATGTACCCGGTTAAGTGAAATGCAAGTGTCCCTCACCGATGAAGTTTTATGTTTACTACCCTAGGGAAAAAATATCCAGACGATGTCCTAAAATCTGGGATCGATCTCTTTCTTCAAGTACTATAATGTACTCACCCGGTTAAGTGAAATATTCCCTAGTGGTGGAATTCTATGTTTACGACTCCAAGCAAAAAACATTGAACGCTGTTGAAACGTCGAGATTGGTTTCCTTCTCCAGAGATATATGGATCTATGGATAAACGAAACGAGTGCTCCCTCGATTGATCGAGAACCATATTTTCTATAAAATTACTAGACACTAGATATTAATTACTGGTAAAATTATTTTTCACACGGTCACATTGGATAACTAACCAATTAAACGATACCTACAATTTTTCACGAAATTCTTACACAATACTGTCCAAACGAAGCTCAGATAGATCTTGATTAAAATGATCTCTCATACTGCTGCATTAAACACGAAATGTTTCACAAACTCGATGAAAGCATCGAAGGGGTGATCAGTTTCCATCCGAGACACCCTGTATATCGACCACGCGGTTCACCGATCGGCGAACAAAAGCGTGGTCGGTTGCCCTGTCCAAGGCTTCGTAAACCAAACCTTGCGATGGGAACGGTAGCCGGAGAACACGTCAGTTTCTCGAAGGGCCGCTGAAAAATCCTCAACGCATCACGTAATTTCTAACTTGGACCACCATCGCTCTTGCACCAGGTCTTTCGTAACGTTTCGGGACCACTGGTCGTCGTCCAACTTCCAAATTAGAACCGCTCTCCCTGTCGCTCTCGTAACAATGGTATAATCGCGTTGATGAAGTTTACTACGATAAACGAAGGTGAACATTTGGCAATATTCGTGTCCGTCTAGGTGTCGAGCCACGAGATCGGTCCAATATGCAATACGTATTGCATTCGAGTCGTCCACACGTTGCACCGTCACGACGCATACGTATCTCCTACCTGAACGATCATTCTCAAACACCAACTCGACTCAAAACTCTCAAGCCTTCGCTGTTCGTTATTACCCATATCTGTGTTCCACCCTTTCGGATTAAAATAGATCAATGTCTCCGTTACCTTTCATACCGGTGCTATTTTTAACCCCACCATTTATGCGCATAAAAAGTCACGACACCGTTTCAATCTCGCAACGTACTGCACTCGGCTATAAAGAATGCCTACCGAGAGAAACCTGTCTTTTCATAAATTGCGTTCTGGTAACGTTATCGATCATTGGTTCGTGCGAAACGACCCAACCGAGGCTAGGTGAATTATTTTCCGAAAAATGTTCATCGTTGAATCTCATTCGGTGGCGGACTCCGGAGGCTACCAATCGTGCCCGTAATGATAACGTCGGTACTACGGTGCTCGCGATCATTACGTCGCGAGTTACACCTAATGCGCTGCATCGAGGGTGACTACGATACCCTGGCTTAGGCGACAACACGCTCGCGGCACAATTTCGTCCAACGAGCGCGCAACTCGTATCGTCCAGCTTGGTTCGTTCACCTCTTTTATCGGGCGTTCTGCACCTGAAACACCGGAACAGTCGAGGAAAAGTGTCCCGACGCTTGCGTTTGGTCGTTATCTCGTCGCGGTTGTGTACAGGAGATATGACGTGTAACGGTGTTGCACACGAACGATTCTAATGCAGCCGACGAACGTGCTTTCACTCTCGACCGAACCGACCGTCGATTGTTATGCAACGCGAGTCGCGGCCATTATTTTCAGGTTCGCTTATGAACGACATCCTCCAAGGTTAATAAAGTCAATCGTTCGCCTCGATGCCAGTTACTCGGGCCTGATAAAGGATTAAGTGTCGCTTAAACGGTCTCGGTGAGGCAGTTACACCGATCGGGAAACACGTGTCACGGGTGGACGTTCGTTTCGGTGTCGATCGGGACGTTTCTCGAGAATTTTTACAAAATTTTGCAACGAGAAGGGGTATCAACGCGATGGGATCGTGGGAGAAGTAGGTTGGTGGAATTGGAACACTTTTCGGTGGGGAAATTCGACGTACTGAATAATAAGGTGCTGAGAATTTTGAAAAAATTGTAGATATTAATTTTAAACAAAATTTAAATCGATAGAGTTTATTTTTTATTTAGGTTTCGCCGTAGAGTTGCATAGATGGGTGTAATTGTATAAATTATTCTGAATTCTACACCTGAATCTATTTTCGAAGCGATCAACCGCCCAGTCGTGTCGGTCCGGTGTACCTTAGGCAAGTCTAGATATAGACGAAGGGAGAAAAAACTGAGGAAACTTCAAAGTAGTTCAGTTCTTCGTGAAATCCTCCGAATTTCCATAGAGTTAAAAGTACAACCTTTGCAATGTTTATATTCGATTAAATTTTTATCAAAACAAGTAGAATTCAATTTAATCTATTTTCGAGACATTTAATCGCCCAGTCGTGTCGGTCCGGTGTACCTTGGGCGAGTCTGGTTACAGACGAAGGGAGAAAAAAACTGAGGAAACTTCAAAGTAGTTCAGTTCTTCATAAAATCCTCCGAACTTCCATAGAGTTAAAAGTACAACCTCCGCAATGTTTATCTCCGTTTAGATTTTTTATCAAAACAAGTAAAATTCAATTTAACTTGAAATTACCATAAAGTTGAAATTGCAACTTTGTTCGCGACAGTGATCATATTTCAGATTTTCTCTCGCCAAAATTTGACCATTTTGTTGAATAATTGATCCGAGAAGAGATAAAAAAATTTAATAAAATTGCCACGATCTCCCATCGGTGAGAAATCCGAGAGAGTGGAAAATTCCAAGGGAAATTCGATCGGTAAATCCTTGGTTTTTGCCCATTGGAATTGATTTGTTTTCTATAATAAACTCGGGTCTACCCTCGCGGAACTGAAGAGTGCCGATTGAATTACGCGCATTGGAGTTAGTTCGTTATCTTGGAAACCGCATTAAATCATACTCCACAGGAAACGGTCCCATGGAAATGCATTTCTCGGCGGTAAAAAGCAGCCGAGCCGACGTCGAACATAAAACGATTTCACTGACATAATAGCACGGGATCACCGCCATTACCATTCATCCGCGACACGTTTGATTCTCCACTCCGGGTCCAAGATAATGACTCCCGTAGCACCTGTGCAAGCCGTGGAATATTTTAGTCGGCGAGATCTGCGCGAAGCGACCGCAAACACAAGGAGCGTATTTCGGTGGGCTGACTCATCGCGTCCGTATTGCTATTTAAAAGCACGGAACGTCGGTAACGAGTGTATCGAGTTCAGTATTTACCTTAACATCGCGCTGATTCCTCGAACGAGCCGAGGAGGATCCGTTTCCCGCCCAAATAAAACGTTCACCGTGCACGGTACGTGTTTAAGGTGATTCGAATTGTTTTTTTTCTTTTTTTTTTTTTTTTTAATTTCGTTACGCGATTTATTATAAGCTCAACCTTTAATACGCACGCGGTTGCAACGCTTCGATATATTTATTTATCGTTTGCACGGACGTTACAAGCTTAACCTTTCGGTATTACTATATACACTTAACCTTTAAAATGCACACGGTTGCAACACTGCAACATATTCATTTGTCTTTTAGACGTTATTACGGGCAACGTGTTTCCCGCCTACTATCGCATTTCCGCAACATGTTTTCGTCAACCTCCATTTACTTCCTAGCCAATGTCTATTTATTCTAAGGATTAGAATAATTTTGTTTCAATTTTGTTCGTCTTCTTGAAGAGAAACTATTCAGGTGTCGAGCATCGGAATCTTTAATATTGACACGAATGAATTGTTAATCCGTGAAATCTGTAAAATATTCTCAAAGATGGCGACATCAATGCGAATTAGAAGCTTGTCCAGATTCTCCAGAGAACAGTGGCTGCAATTGGTAATAACTTTTACAGAAATTGGAATCTTAGGATAAAATTTGGTAGAGTTGTGGTGCTATGAACATACTTTTAAACGATCAACAAAAATTCCGTGAGATCGCGTACCCGTTGGTGGAAAAAATTTTCAAAAACTACCTAAGCCTACTTCACACTTAACGAAACCGTTCCCTGGTAGTTGTACAAAGTGGGCCAACTGTGACTGTTTTTAAAAATTTGTAACTTTCGTAGAGTTCAATTATTATCATTATTATTATTTTTTGGACAGATTATAAAGAATTTTATGAAAATTTATAATACCCGGTGCGAAACGGGGTTCATATCATTTTTGAATAATTTTTTAAAGTTACGTGCACTTCACATCGGTCCAAGTTGGTCCACTCTGTAGCTTTTAAAAGATGAACAAAAATTCCGTGAGATCGCGTACCCGTTGCTGGAAAAAATTTTCAAAAGCTACCTAAGCCTACTTCACACTTAACGAAACCGTTCGTTGGTAGTTGTACAAAGTGGGCCAACTGTGACTGTTTTTAAAAATTTGTAACTCTCGTACAGTTTAATTATTATCATTATTATTATTATTCTAACAAATTATAAAGAATTTTATGAAAATTTATAATAGCTACCCGGTGCGAGACGGGGTTCAAAATTTTGAATAATTTTTTAAAGTTACGTGCACTTCACATCGGTCCAAGTTGGCCTACTCTGTAGCTTGTCCGGTGCATCCCTCGCGTAAACTTTGCTCACGGTTTCGCTCAGAAATCGACAACAGAGTTAACGACCAGATAGCCGGTGCAGCCTGCGTGCACCGGCGTTTTATCGTAGTTCATGGAAGCCTAGCAATAAGGAAGCTCGAGATTCCATAAGCCGCGGAACGATCAAGTGACTCACCGATTAAAAGAGTCTCTGAAACGGAGTATCGGGACGGTTGAGATTCGAGTTGTCACTTCGCGACGATAGATTAAAAGGTCGCTGCACGCTATTGACGATCGCCTTCTGTCCTCGGGGTATCGTTGACCCACGCATACGCGCCGATTCGTCGCGGTTACGAGGCGATAACGCGGACGAACGCGACGCTCTCTCGGTGACTACGGTCGCGTGAATTTTCTAGAGATTCTCCGCGACGACGATGAAAAAAAAAGCTACTTAACACGATGTTCAACGCCATGGTTGTCAATGGTGAGCTCACTACGTCTCTATAAAACGTACGCGAGAAAAAAGAAGTTCACTATACCTGTAAAAACCTCTAAACAACGTCACTACCCTTGGAGATACTACGAAGTAACAATTAACGAGCACTACTTTTCACATGGAAAATTTTACTCTCAGACGTGGAAAACTCCCGTGGCGACACAGTGTCGAAAGATATAAACAAGCTATCGAAAATTACGAGCTCCTCGATACACGGATAAAGTGTGTAATATTTTCTTGAAACATCTAGAAGAGATATCAGGGACCCTAGAGGGATAGTGTTAATAATAATCGTCGATAATAATCGTAATTCCCCAGCCACAAGAATCACACTTTACGCTGAAACCACCAGAGTGGTCATTTGACCTATTTTAAATTTCTTTTTAAAGTTACTCGATTATTAACGACGCTTTCGTCTGCGATGTTCGACGACAATTATCGAAATCGAAAACTGATTATACTCGGAGATCAATTCGTCGTTTCCTCCTCTACATTTGAAGATACGTCCAGTGGAAATAGGAATTCCCAGTCGGTAGTTTTAACGTTAAGTACCGGTAACTTGTACTTCAGGATGCATTCCTCCTAGTGTCGTATTCGAGTATCTGACTATTTTTAACCGATCTACGTAGACAGACGCGCAAACATACTAATTCGTACAGTACCAAAGTACACTCGCTATTTCGTACCGGTTCCCACGAAATCCTCAACACAGTAGCTCTCCCGAGAAAACCGTCCGTTCCTGCACTTCGCGAACAAGCAATAATTTCGAGCGCTTCGAATCGGTTTCTATGTACCTACGCGGCGAATCGTACACATTAATGATAAAAAAAAGAAAAAAAAAGAAAAACAACCGTCCACCGTCGTTCGTCGTGCCTTCCCAGTAACGTCGATCCAAGTTATTAAGGTGTTCAGGTGGTCCGGATTATTTGTGTTCCTATTGGAGAATCCCGCGCGCGGCTCACCCCCCTCCCCGCGCCCGTGGCGAAGCCCCCGCGTAACAGAAGCGTTCCGCGGCGTAGTGCCCGCCCCACATCTGACGATCTTCCTTCTTTTTCAGCGTCGACGTCGAGGCCGCGTCTCGATATAACCGCGACTGACGTCAAGACAACGCATCTCCAACATCAACACCAGCAGCACCACCAGCACCATCAGCAGCACCAGCACCAGCAGCAGCAGCAGCAGCAGCAGCAGCAGCCACCGTCATCGTCGTCACCGATGTCGACTCTGGTGTGTTGCGAGCCGGTCTCGGCCGGACGTTCTCGGGACAACCTCAAACTGGTTCTGAACCGTAGTCTGAGCGAGCCAGGTCCGCCCGCTGGCGCGTCCAGCTTCCTGTCCTCGCCAACGTCCACCGTCTCGCCTTGTTCGTCCACCAGCAGCGGTGTGGACATCGTCGACGCGAGCGACAGCACCAACTGCAGCTTGACGGCCAGCGGTAGCAGTATCAGCACCGCTAGCAGCAGTAGTAGTAGCAGCAGCAGTAGCAGCAGCAGTAGCAGCGGCACGGACTGCGATCATCCTCTGTCGGACGTTCATCGTCACCACTATCATCTCCACCACCATCACTTCCATCAGCACCAGCTGTCAGCCTCGAAGCGTTGCAAGCTGGAGACCGTGAGCCTACCGGCCAGCCCCAGCTCCGAGAACAACACGCTGCAGAGGCAGCTGGTGCTGCAGAGGACCGGAACAGTGACCGCTGACGAGCTGGCCCAACGTCTACTGGGCCAGCAGCCCGACACCAGTCCCGTGCTACTCGATTGTCGACCGTTCATACTGTACAACGTGAACCATGTGAGGGGCGCCATAAACGTGAACTGCTCCGATCGGTTCAATCGACGTAGGCTACAGCTAGGCAAGGCTACCCTAGCCGATTTGGCCACCACCAGGGAGGGGAAGGAACTGTTGCGGAAAAGACACTACAGGGAGGTGGTCGTCTACGACGACTGCACCGACGACCCGGACCGGTTACCTGTCCAGCATCCATTGTTCCTCGTGTTGGTTGCCCTGCTCGACGACAACCGGGAGCCTGCTCTTCTGATCGGTGAGCGAATTATTTTTCTTCTTTTCTCGGTGGACACTTGTGGGGAAGTTTGGGAAGGTTTGGGGAGGTTTGGGGCGTGGATTAGTGTATTCAACGTAGTCTGAATAGGTCGTGCTTTTTTAATCGGTAAGCGATTTCTTATTTTTTTTTTTTGCAAGCGTTTGAGGGGAGGTTTGAAGAGGTTTGGGGTGTGAATACAGAGTGAGTGTGTTAAACATAGTCTTGCTCTTCTGGCCGGTGAACAATATCTTTTTTTTTTTTTCTTTTTTTGGTGCCCGTGTGTGGGGAAGTTTGGAGAGGTTTGGGGTATAGATACGTGAGAAAAGAGTGTATTAAACATAGTTTAAACGTTCACGTGGAACAACGGTCTCATAGTAGATCAAGTTCTTCTTGATTGGTGGGTGATTTCTTTTCTTCTTTCTTCTGGTGAATACTTATGACGATTGGGATATGGAAACACGAAGGAAGAGTGTATTAAACATATCCCAAGTAGATCACAGTTCTGGAGTCTGGTCGGTGTACGATTATTTTTGTTAAAGAGAGGAACATTCTAAGGTGTATCGTAACCCGTGGGACCTATTTCATGGGTGGATCGAGAGACACGAAAATAATGAAAAAGGTTCGTACGAACCGTGTGCGTCTCATCTGACCCTGTTCCCAAGTTGCCATTTTTGTGCCCCAGTGCAGCTGTTTACCTTTATGGGAAGTGCTGGAATGTTTACAAGAACTGTTTTTTATGATTCGGTGTGCCTGAAGTGGGTCCCATGTGTTACACCATGCAGAAGTAATTAAATTATGCAAGAACTGCGTAAATCTTGGAGGAAATTCAACTACAACGACGTTTTACAGTTCTGTGCACTTGGATGCATATCGCAGGTGATGATCCGGTTGGTGATATCAACGCTGTTTCGAATCTTTGAGAAAGGAATCGATGTTTGTGATAATTTTTCACACCAGGTGTCATTGTTTAACGCGCAACGCCATTTATGTAAGTGAAAAGTGACGACACCGTTTGCGTGTTCACTCAATTTCGATTACACGGTACGATAGTTCGAGGGAAAGTAACAAAGTGGACGATTTCGAGATCGGTCGACGAAACGGTGTTCGATCGTTCGATTGTGTCAGTGGTGTGTATCGCTTGGAAGAGTCAGGCCGACTGGAGATTTTGGTACATTTTTTTTTTCTGCCTCTCCTTCGTCGAAGTTCCATTGGATGAAAAAGTACGCGACGATACGTTATATTCGTTGTTTGTTGTTTACGTAAGATCACGTGGGAGCGCCTGACTTTCGGAAATAACGATGATGCGGCCGTCTCGAAAGTCGCGTCTGCGCCTTTTCTTTCGAGCTCTTTCCACGACGTCGAATCTCTGCTCGATCGTGAACCAAATGTAGCGGGACGGTTCTTCCAATTTGTCGTTAAAAAATCAATCGTCGCGAGACGATTCTATGAAAATTTTCCCCAGCTCGCTCCAAATACTTTTGGACAATTTGTTACAATTTTTGAAACGGTACCCCGACTGTTAAACAATACCCTGAGCGGAATATCCTCAAACACATTAAAATTTCGAATCTTTGAAGATCGGTATGCAAATATCATTCACGTACAAATGGCAACCTCGTTGAGATTACCTTAGATTATTTTCACAATTTTTTAGAGCGCTACTCTTGTCATTAAACGCTCTTCCAAACGGAACGTTTTCGTACACTGTAATATAAATTTCGAAAAATTAAAATGCAAACGCCATAACGTACCATTAACTCTCTGTGTAAATAAAAATTCACGATTCTTACGAATGATGCGCGTCAATCCTGGGAAAATTTACCATTTGTCGCCAGTTACTCGTTCTCCGAGTATTTACCCCAATTCGCTTGTCTCAAAGTACCATTTTTCCAACGAAACCAAAAATTCATAAAATCATTCCAAAGCTTGCAAATCGTCCACTGGTACCCTAGTGCCATTTTTACCATTTTTGCCATTTTCACCATTTTTGCCATTTTCCCTCCGAATATACACACACTCTTACAAACTTCCGCAAATTATACCCCAAAGTTGTGCAATCACCTCTCTACGATAATTCATCCCAAAACGAAAGACACCAACGGTAGTTCTTTATAGAAGTACCATTTTTTCCATCGGTCTACGCGCGCAGAGTGAACCTCCAATTCGTGAAACGAGCGCAGGAAAGTTGCATTTTTCCTCCCGTTGGGCCGCACGCGTTCACATCGCTCCGTTGAATCGCGTGTACGGTAAGCTGAACGGGAAACTGAATGGAAAATGTCGCGGAAACGTGGGTGGGTGGGAAGATTGCGTATCGGTGCACGGTGGCTCGCTCGCTCGCTCGCTCTCCTCTCTATCGGGACTCGAGTAACAGTACTCTCGGTACGTACTCCACTAAACGCGTTTTCTCGCCTCGTTCGTACGAAACGCGCGCGTACGTGCTCGTTTTACGGAATGCGGCTTCTCGTCTGCTGCGACGTCCGCGCGCCAAACTGGACGACCACGATCCATTGACGAGACGTCGAACGAGTTCTTCGCTTTTCCGTGACGATTTGCGCGCGGCTGCTGGCGCCGTTCCTATCGTTCGGTCTCGTTCCACGCGATCATCGTTGATACCCGATCGTCGATACCGATGACGATCACGTGTTCCCTTATCTCTTTGATTCTTTCTCTCTCTCTCACTCTGGATTCACCTCCACGATCACATTGAAACACTCCGATACGTATTATCGTAAACGTCGGATCATTGAACACTTTGAACGTTAATGGTAGTAGAGTTCGGTGCATCTGAACTTTCGTTTACGGGCACGTGCACGAAAATTCGAAATGACCCGGGGAATAATTTATTACGGAACAATGATCGATATTCCGCGAAACGTGATTAACGAATATAATTAATATTGGACAGAAGTGAACTTTATTCGTAAAAGTGTGCTCGAGTAGTGTTACGTTCGAAATTGGACAAAATAACCGATGGTCGTATTTTTCGAAGTCTCGTGAAAAAAAAAAAGAGAAAAGAATCTCGACTTCGTTTTATAGATGGAACACTGCCGAATGTTCTTCTAGAGCGTTCGAAATCCGTTTTATCATCGAACAAACAGACGAGCTCTATTTTTACCGAATCAGTATAAATAGCCCGCTTGAAATACGAATGACAACATAACTCTTCATTATCTAAAGGAAAACTACGACATTCTGCGCGCGGAGAGTTGTATCGCGGATCGATGGGGAAAAAAAAAGAATTGAATTAAATTGAAAAATTGGAATCAGATTGAATTATCGTCGTTGAGCTCGTTTCCAGCGAGATATTTGCAATTTGTCGATTGTTCGAGATCGATAAATTTCTTTTTTCTTTTGTAATACGATCTGTAATTTTTCACAGTGTGTGTGCGTACGTACGCGATAGATACAACAACGTCGTTGTTCGCATCGCGAGGATCTAAACGTACCGATAGCGAACGAACGATGCACAGAGTCGTTGTAACAGCGACGCAGAAGCGCGCTGATAACGTCCGTGGAAAGTAGTAAACAGGATTCAGCTAAATGACTCTAGTGAATTAGAGGCGGAGGCTTGTGTAAGAGACGCGCGTCAGCGGCCCCGCGTGCTGAATGAAACGTTGAAAATGTAACGCGACGCTTGCAGCTTGCGTGCGCGAAAAATTTTCCACGAACGACTCGCACGCGCTGAAAGAGTTTTCTACGGTGACGCTTGGATAATGGAATGTTTTCGGTCGAGGGGAAAACCACAAAATTGTTTTCAGGGCAACAAAGGCGCGAGTGGAATTAAAAATCGAGACGACGAGAAGGAAAAAAAAGATAAAAATTACACGAAGACCGAGAGATCACTTTTGACGTTGAAACGAGTGGTAAATAATTTTTCTCGCGGTGGTACAATTTTTTTTTTACTCGATGTAATTGTTATTTTGTAATTGAGAATGGTCCACCGTGATAACATTCTTGATAAGCGATTCGAAACTTGAGCTGCAATTTAATAATACTAGGTCGTTCGATGAGAGTAATTTTTATTGGAGATTCTTCAAATTTGAATACGTTGCTGAAAAATTAAAATTTATATCAACAGCTCTGTCTAACGGTACGAATGAATAATTGAAATCTCGATATGGAAAATTGAAAGTAAATTTCTGGTTAAATTTTCCAAAATTTAATTACCAACGCTTCTTAACGCTTCCGAAGGAGTCTCACTGTTGTAGTCTTCGCTATAAGCTCCTCGATTCTCGCTATAAAAGAAAATCAAAAGTCAAAAGTAATTCATTAATTAAAAAAGAAAAACTATCCACTCGTTGACACCACAAAATTCCAAGATCGATACCACTTCCCAACGCACTTCCAGAGAACTCAAAACAACAATAATTTACACCACAAATCCTTCAATTCCAAACACAAGGAATCATAAATAATTTTTCCAATTAACAAAACTTCGTCCAAAACTGATCTAATGGTTTCATTCCTCAAAAAATTCGAAAAGTAGAATTTCCTAACATAATTTTCGATAAAAAGAAATTTACCAAGACTTTCTCGCCCTCCCTCGATTCTCGATACAATCGACATAAAGAGGAATTTCACCAGCTGACACCAAACACAAGGAATCAAAAATAATTTTTCCAATTAGCAAACTTCGTTCAAAACTGATCAATAATTTCCTCACAAAAAATTTCGAAAAGTAGAATTTCCTAAGATAATTTTCGATAAAAAGAAATTTAGCAAGACTTTCTCGCCCTCCCTCGATTCTCGATACAATCGACATAGAGAGAAATTTCACCAGCTGACACCAAACGAGGAACAACGTGAAAGGCAACACCTATTGCAACCAAATTTTGCAACTTCATCGAAAAGATACTGGACAGGGGAGAGGGGTCACAACGAAGACGGTGGAAGACTTCCTCTTACTGTTCCGTGGGACAGAACATAATCGCGGAGCAAGAGAGAGAGAGAGAGAGAGAGAGATACACAAAGAGAGAGAGATACACAAAGAGAGAGAGAAACACACACAAAGAGAGAGAGAGAACGTTAGAGTGGCGCGAACTGCGACGCTCGCGAATGGTATCGCGAGGTTCGGCGTTTGGCAAACGGAATCAGGGACGAGAGCAGCCCGGTGGCATAGTGTAGTGCGCAAATTCTGGCCGACTATTCGCGGCGTCATCTCCGACATGAGTCATTCCTATGAATAGATCCCCACCTTTTGCCTGCGCGGCGTGCGGTGCGCGCGTATATCGTCGGTGACTTCGGCCCCTTCGTCGCCTTTTCTCTCTCCCTCTTTCCCTCTCTGTACGCCGTTTCCCACCTATCGTCCCGGCTGACGTTCACCGCGAGTAGACGTACCGCGATACGGTGCGCGGAAAATCGGCTTTTCTTCCGGTGACCGCTCGGGTTTTCGACCTTCCTCAACGATATTCGGGAATCGGGACTATCCGTTTCGTGTCACCTGTACGTTTAAAGCGCGAGGCAGGCCACTGTAGGATCGAACGGACACGAGCCAATTGCTTTGTGTTTCTTTTGTGTTGAATCGAAGAGATATTGGATTGTTCGGAAAGTTGTATTGTTTTTTTTTTTGTTTTTCTTTGGTGAAAATGAAACACATTTTTTTAGAGTGTATAAACATTTTAGAGTAAATTATATAGTCTCTGTTTTGGAAAATTACTTTCCGAGCAAACCAATTGTACTAGCTTGTTCTAGCTTGTTATTTCTCGAACGATGAAATTTATCGAATAGTATAGTACTAGGTTGCTTAATAAGTTTTGTCTTTCGAGAAAACTTCTTGGACTGTACTACATTGTACAGTACTGGTTCGTTAAGTTTTATCGAACGACAACACTTACTGAACAACCTAGGGTATGTAGGAAAATTGTAACCTAATCTATAACACACTGGTAAATGAAAATATTTGATTTGACACTTGTACTCGATTGGTTAAAAATACTTGGTTCTTCGTCGGTTGGAAAATTCAGAAAATCTAATTTCTTTTATTACCTAATAATCTTTTAGAAAAAATGATTACACTTCGTTCTGCAATTCTAAACAAAATTTCCCTCCATCTGCTCCAAATAGAACACATACTCGATTAATTAAGAAAACTTGATTCTTCCTTAGAAAATTTAGAAAATCTACTCTCTTTTATTACCTGATAATCTTTTACAAAAAATGATTACACTTCGTTCCTCAACTCTAAACAACATTTCCCTCCACCTGCTCCAAATAGAACACATACTCGATTAATTAAGAAAACTTGATTCTTCCTTAGAAAATTTAAAAAATATACTCTTTTTTATTACCTGATAATCTTTTACAAAAAATGATTACACTTCGTTTTGCAATTCTAAACAAAATTTCCCTCCACCAGCTCCAAACAAAACGCATACTCGATTAATTAAGAAAACTCGATTCTTCTTAAAATCTGCTCTCCTTTGTCACCTAAAAATCTATTACAAGAAAGATTCCACTTTGTTCGTCACCTCGAGATAAAATTTCCCTCTACCCGCTACGAACAAAACACTGCCATCCAATGGGTAAACCCGATTACGTCGCCCCTTTGGAAAATTCCGAAAGTCTACTCCACGGAAGAAGACTAAAAACCAAAAAAAAAAAAAAAAAAAAAAAAAAAACAGAAGAAAAATATATAGAAATCGGCGAGTGAAAGAGAATTCCCAGACAACCGGAAAGAGAGCGTGCCGGCGCCAAGGAACGATCATCGCGCCGCGATTCTTTGGACACTTCGGAATCCGTTGGGTTTCAGCCAAAGAGGAGCGACGACCGTTGCCGATTATCGGTCCTCCCACTATCTCGCTCGACCTCGTCCTTTCTACGATTCGATCGCGAGCACACTGTACCCGCGAAACGATACACCGATACCCGTTCGTTCGTTCGTACGTACATTCGTTCGTCGTCAACAACTGACCGTACGATCGCCCGCGGATATCGATTATTATTTATCGATCGTAGCTACCGAACGTTTCGGACCGATGTCGAAAACAGCATCGCGATAACCGATCGCGCGCAAGGTGGACATTGACGAATGTCATCAGATAGCCAGCGGCCATTAATTAATCGATATCCGTTGGTAATCGGAGCGGCGACGGTATCGTTGGAACGCGAGCCGTTATCTTGTAAATCGGTTTTACCTGCCCAGAGTATCGTTTTCGTTCGACTTTCGGTTTATTTCGCTCGATTGGTGATCGTCATCGATTCCCAGCAATTCCTCGTGCCTTGACACTCTTGCAACGAGCATCGTCCAATCGACAGTGCGCGATTTGAACGAAACTTGGCACACGGACGGAGCATTGACAAATATTGGACACGTGTAAACGATTTTCCATTGTATAAATAACCACGAAAAATTAACAACCTCCGATGTCACGGCGCAAGGTGGTACAAGAGTGTGAATATTAACGTCGAGTACCGATTGGTGGTTGTTTGTTGAATTATGTTCGATCGTGGACTAATGGAACGATTCGACTGGTTAGGTTGGGTTAGGTCCAACCAGGAAACCTTGTAACTCTCCTCGTTACGATAAGTGATCTTTGGGCCACTCGTTTAAAGTTCTGGTGGGTTACGGTGGCGCCATCTAGTTGGTGTAGCCTTTAAAAGGAAAATTCTTTTTCGTGTTTTCTTTTTCCTATCTTTGTTTATTTCTGAAGTATTCAAATCTCGTTTAAAGCCGAATGTAAATTTGGTGAGAAATATAAGAGTTTAATCATTTTTTTTCAATGTTCTATCTGTATGTCAAATTTCGTCAAAATTGGAGATCGTCAATTGTATTTCACTAATTAAGTGTATCAAGTTTCTTTCACCGATTAAGTATGTATTTGGAACAGGACAGGTGCACCAGGTGCTATTTAGTTTACTCAGGGAACACTCGGTTGAGAATCACTGTGGACGAAATGCAACCAGAGAGAATACCCTAGATAAAAATTTTAATAGATAAACGAAAAATAAAGGATTTTTTATTCGTCGAATGAACGAAACACGAAATTACGGTTCACGTTGAACGAACGAAAATTTAAATGTTTGGTCGAATAAAAGACACTTGTTTTTATTTATTGTATTATTCTAGCAAAATTTTACCAATCACTAAGCACATCACGCGAATTTCTTAGGTATACTACCGTCTACAGATGGTTCGATAGCAGTTCAGTGACGATTGCGAATCAATTACGAAATTACTCGAAATTGATACTCGACACGTACGAAGCTTATATCTCGATCTGACATTTGCGCGTAAAGTGCTCCATGAGTAAATTAAAAATAAAAAAAGGTTCCTAACGCTGACGATAGAAGTGTTACGTAACTGTTCTTTCATATTTAAATGTAGTTACTATTATCGAGAATTTACCTTGAACTTCGAGAAACGTGACACGTTTTTATAGATTAGTTCTTTCACCTGCGATTCGATTCGATCCACGTAGATAGAGAGCGAAGATTAAATTTGTTTTTTTTTCTACGAAAAATTTTTCTTAAATTTATTCGCACTGAAATTCTCCAAAATTTTACTAGAATAATTGATATTTCCAAAATCTATCTCAACTCTGAAAATATTTTGGAAAATTCGATAGAATCCACTGAAAATCTCGAGAGAGATTTCTAAAATAATTACACTCTTCGTTAATCTCCGTTCACAATTTCGACACTTTTCCTAGAACTGTTTATCTAACGAGAGAGAATAACCATATTGCGAGAGCAGGTCTCGTCTAACACAATCCTTGGATCTGACGTCAATAGATCATCGGTTCGCGTCGTTATCGACCAATTACGAAATAATAAAATTATACGGCTCCGTTCGAGTCAAGAATAACACCGATACCTTTTTCATCGGTTGTATCCGATCGATACGATCGGTGCGTTAACAGTCCCGTGAAAAAGCGGGAACACGCTCGCGGCTAAGAAAAAAAAAAAAAAAAAACACCTCGCCCGGTCTAATATCCACGTGTGTCGTCCGCTCTGTATCTCGTAGCACGCATTGTCCTGTACTTCCGTCGTTTAACATTTCGTTTGTTTGAACGTCGTTGTCAAAGATTTAACAAAGTAGAATTTTGTCAGTGGTTTGGCACCGGACCGTGCACAACCGACGCACGGAATAAATTACCGTACAATTCCCCGCGACAGAATTACATCAATAAATATAGTCGGGTTATTTCGCAGGTTTTTATTAAAACGCGCCACGTAACACGGACATCGGAGCACCAAGGTAGGACGTAGGACGCGGTTCCAAAATTAGTATCGTCCTAACCGAGAATAGAGGACGAGAGGAGGTGCAGGGAGAGAAGGGGCAGGCATCTCGAAATTTTTACTTCGTGTCACTGTGCCGCTCGCTTTGTAGTTCGCTCGTCATCTGAAAATACCAGTACCACGTGGTGCCGCTACTGCTGCCCGCTGCGGTCGTTTTTCGCGTCAGAGGCGGAAACTCCAATAGGGAATAATTCTCGTCCCGCGTCAGACCGAGACCCGTTTAAATTTATCTCCGATTTGCGTCACGGTGTTCGGTTTATTGCCAGTAAAAGCGTAAAAGCTTCCAGTTCGCCAGTCCTGGCGATTGTTGTTGCAAGATCGCCGTTCCCGCGGCTTTTTCGAGTCGCTCGCCACCGGTTCCCCTGTCCGGGGATTCAAAAGTTCCGCTCGGGTCGGCGAGCGTGCGCGCGCGCACGTCTGGTCCGATTATAAATACATCTACGTCGAATCTTCTCTCGAGGCCGAGTCGAGCAGGTTATCGACTGTCCACAGCCGAAGGATACGACTTTTTCGTACGATGACGGCCGCGTGCGCAGGGCGGCCGTTTAAATTAACGATGAACTAAGCGACGACGTTCCGCGACGGCGCAGAAACGTCGCAAAAGTACAACAAACAGCGAGCGACACCAGCCGCGCGATTCTTCCGCGTTCCCGACCGCAACGGGCCCGTACATTGAGCCCGGGTTCGTTACGAAAGCGTCCATCTTTCTCGACGAATGGGACCGTTCGCTGACGCGCCGCGGGGCGAGCCGAGCGTGGCAACAGCGCGCGATCGACCGGCAACTGTGGGAATCTTTTTTCATAATCTTCGTTATTTTCATCCGAGAGCAGCGTCATTCGATCGGCGACGTCGCGCCCTTTAAAACGAGTCCAAACACGACCACATTCGGACGACTTTTAATCGCGGATTTGCGAATCATTTTCAAAAATCGATCGATTAGGCGCGCGTAAAAGTCGTCCGAATGTGGTCGTGTTTGTACTCATTCTCATCGGGAGAATCTCGCGAGTTCGATTATCACACTTTCGCGGAGCTACGATTACGTATATCTGCGTAGGAGAATTTTCTTTTTTTTTCAAATTCTACTCGACGAAATTCAATCCTACCTCGTATATCTTATCGGGCTCGCGCGGTATCTTTACGAGGTTGGTATCAAGTTTGATAAGCCCTCGGTTCGCACCCGTATGCCAAATTGCTGCGAAACAGAAGCAAGAGGGAGGGAGGGGAGGGGAGAGGGAGAAGCGAAGACGTACGTAGTCTCGCGAGACGCAGAAAGAATCGAACGTCTGTCGCAAACCGCTCCCCTCCCACTTCTCGCGGTCATTGAGCAATCCTCGAGGAGGCTCCTGAAAAAGCGCGCTGTCGTCGAGCGCGAGTGACAGCGACGCATTCTTCGCGACGACGGGAGGGCAAAGCTTGGCTAAATTCACCGATGAACTAAGCGCCACCCGGCTCGCGCAACGATATCGCTCTACCGCAGATAAGGACGCAGCGATTCGAATCGCGTCCGCGGCGGTGCACGCGCGGCTGCATGTGCGTCGTCTTCGTTGCTCGGGAATTATGCAAGCGGCGCTCGGGTGTACATGCGACGTCGCGAATGCGATTAGGCCGGCTGTTATGATACCGATTGCTGTCGCGGCGATCCGGTGAACCGGGACAGTCATGCGCCCGCATCTGGAGTCTTCCAGGGACTTCTGGCTACTTCCAGGGACTTCTGGCTACATCCAGGGACTTCTGGGAATTTCTATCGGCACTCTGTCCCGCTCGAGTCGGCATCGAATACGTTCGGCGTTGTCCACTGATTATTATTATCAACCGACCGTGATGTCACCCGTCGATTTACAATATTTACATTTATCGTAGCGTCTCGCATAATGATCGGGATGCTCAGTTATTAATATTCCAACTCGGACTCTAAACGAGACGCATCACACGTCGGTTCACTGCGTTCACATTTATCGTAATGCCCCGCGTAACGATCGAACACGATTTTCAATATGCGAAGCACGGCTAGAGAATTTTACTAAGTTGCTCGGAAAGTGATTTCGTTTTCCAAAATGGGGAATATGTAATTTGATCAAATGTTTGTACGCTGTAAAAAATCGTGTTTCATTTTTACCAAAAAATAAAAAAACGAAATGACTTTCCGAGCAACTTAATAATATATATGTATTTAGTCAATAAACTCCCCAAGAATGGAACAAGTAGAAAATATATTCTTTAAGAAATATAGTAAAGTAAAATATATATACTTGGACAATGCTTCTACGAAAAATATAACAAGTATATGTATAAAGAAGTATATATTCGGTCAATCATCTCCCTGAAGAATATAAAAAATAAAATATATATTTACCAAGTGATCTATGATAAGAGTGACAGAAGTCGAAAGGTAAAAGTTAGTTTCAGAGATCGTTCAAAAATTAACAACCCTTCGAGGGTTTTAACAAAAATTAAGAAAATCGAGTTCTTCTTCAGCTTCTTGTTTCGCGTTTCGATTATTCGAAAATGGTCAGGAAAATACTATTGGGTTGTTCGGAAAGTCATTTCATTTTTTTTTCGGTGAAAATGAAACACGATTTTTTTAGTGTATACAAACACTTCATTGAATCATACATTCCCAATTTTGGAAAATGACTTTCTGAACAACCCAATAGTACTAGCTTGTTCGATAAGTTTTGTCGTTCGATAAACCTTTTTTTTTCCTTTTTTTTTAACCCCAGTACAGGGTTATTAGCAGCATGCACATTGGTGTGAACATACAAAACTATACATAAATAGATGCTTATAACTAGTGACTGTACAGAATGCTTATAACTAAATACTTATAACTAGTGGCGGTATATAATACTTATAACTAGATACTTATAACTTGTAGGTGGTATATAGTGTTTATAACCAGTCTCTGTATTATATAAATTCATAATTTTTGGATCAGTACCAAGCAGTCCTCACAGGCAGTCAAAGATTTAGTCTACGATCTTCAAGAAATTTGTGAATGCACACTAAGGGAGCAATGTGCGGTTTCAATCAAGCTTATTAAACAGTATAATGTTAGGTTGCCTAATAAGTTTTCTCGAACGACAAAACTTATTGGACTGTATCACATTGAACAATACCGGTTCCTTAAATTTCATCAAACGACAAACAACTAAACATAAACATATACACCCAAAAAACAAACTATTCCGCGTTTAATGTACGTTTCGGTATCGTTGGTCGTTACTCCGGTCGCTACGGTTTCACTTGTTCGTGTCCAAGGCGAGCTCGTAACCCGAGTTAACTCGGGCGCGGCTGCTAAGTGGCGAACAAAGTCGAAAAGTAACAAAGAACGTGGCGTAGGTTCGCTGGTGATTGCGTGCGCGTGGAATATTTATTTTCACGTTGGTACGCGATGGTTCTTAACCCTTTCGAGTTGCCTTTGCCGTACACGTACGGTACTAGACTTTGGTTGGTCACATGCGGACAAACTCCGCTATTCTCGATCTATTTCGACCAGCTCGAGCGTCGCGCTTCCCGCCACGCCGGTGGCTACACATTAAGGTCAAAGTGGTAGCCAAGTCTCGTAATCCACGCCTGAGTCACCTCTAAATATCCGAAAGGGAGCGAGACCAAGAGTCTCTGAAGGGGGTCCAAGGGGACTTGATGTCTGTCGTTCGTTCGTTCGTTCGTTCGTTCGCTCGCTCGCGTTATGCAACCGTGATTTTGACATACGGCCGTTCGTGCGCTTTAGTCGGCGTAAACACGGCCGCGGGGTTAATATACACGGTGAGTCATGCTTTCGTCGGAGGAAAGCGCGATTGGACCGACGGGACGTTGCACAGCCCGCTTTCGTTTGCCAGAAATGACGAGCAACTTTTCCTTACGGCTTCACGGCTACTCTCCATCTCGCCACGATTCTTGGCCTTTTGTTCGACCGGATCCTTTCGCACAGCCGATTACGTAGCTTCGTTTCTGGACCTCACAGAGGGAAAACGCTCAAACTGATCCCAACGCGAATCAAAGAGTGTACACGGTGCACGATTTAACGGTGTTGATTGGCTACTTGTACGAACCTTTGCGTTCGTTCTCTTTCTGTTTAGAAATGTTTGGCTACTGCTTTTGTATTGATGTGCAGGTTATGGTCGTAGTCGAGAAACAAGGTAGATAGAAATTTCATATTTCTAGTTAAAATGACATACTTCGAAATTTCATAGTTCTTTATGAAATTTCTACCTAACTTATTTCTTAACTACGACCATAACCTACAAATCTCCAATACAGATGCGGTAGCCAAATATTTCTAGACAGAAAGAGTACTGGTAAATTGGTGCAAGGAATGTAATTAATTTTAAATAATTACAATTTTTAGAAACTGTACTCTGATGAGGTGTTGAGAAAAATAATTCTCCTTTTTGTTTTTAAATTGTGATCATTGTTTTATGTATCGTTGTACTGATATTTAGATCGAAGTATTGTTTCCGAAGTGGACAGGTTTACAGGGTACTGTACAAACTATAATGCATTGTTATTGGTTACTTCGATTAGATAGCAATTGCTCCTCTGTGAAGAACTTTGGTAACGTCGTTCTGTAACGTCCTCAATTTAGGTTAGGTTAATAAAATGCAGTGACAATTTTCTTCTCCACGGAGAGTTTCAGAGCCCATTAGAGTTTAACATCGTCGATTCAAGTTAGATGAATAAAATACGTTAAAAATTGCCTCGCTGTAACGAGTCTCGTGGTCGTTATACCCTAACACCGTCAATTTAGGTTAGATTTCTAACAGCGCGTAACCGTACCCCGTCCTTGCACCATAAGTACATACTTACATATTTATCTCTGCATCTACATATCATATTTTATTCAGTCGCAGGAAGATGGATCTTGTTGTAGCATTCGACCTTCCCCTGCACCATTGTTTCCTACCTTCAACGAAAAATCACGTGACTCATCCTGTATATTTTACATGTAGTTTGCCTATTTTAGAAACGGGATCCTTTGTACCGACCGAGTTACGATAACCATGCTCCACAGAGATTCTTACGAATTCCAGACTGCATCCCAATCCTTTCGATTTATTTTCACAGTCCGTACCACCTATTAAACTTAAAAGTAAACAATACTCCAAGTATTTACTATATCGAATCAGTATCAATTATAGTATCGAAAACAAAATAGTTCTCATATTTTCGTGAACAATTTCGACACGAAATACCTAAATTTTCTTTCCAAGATCACTTAGAACTAAACAATACTCCAAGTATTTACTATATTTGGGACTAGTTTCGTTACTCTGTAAATCACCCATATTGAAAACAAAATAGTTCTCATATTTTCCTGAACAATTTCAACACGAAATACCTAAATTTTCTTTCCAAAATCACTCGAGGCATAATTTCACACTTTTAACACTCCAGTGTACACGATGGAATATTTTTCACCTCACCGTGGAGGTTAAAGACTTTAAACACAAGTTACACGATGCGACGGTTAGTAAATTCCTAACCAAGTATTCACTTAACGATGTGATTATTAGATTCGTAACTAAACGTTCGATTAACCTGTTCCTTTCAATCTCGCTCGTTTTGCACGTTCAATCCCCCCTTCCCTTACGAAAAGTGAAAATAAATCTCGAGTCAAGGGGTTACGAAAACGTAAGTGTGGTTCGAAGCCAGTGGGGGCGCTGCGTACGCCATCTCGTGTAAATATCGTAACCGTGGAACATCGTTCGCTTTCATTCAGACTTCGTAATCGTGTTCATTGTTGCGAGTCCGCGCTATCTGCCGCTTCGTCATTTTATCGTGACTTCCGCTACGTTAACGTTGAATTACGTCCTCGCAGAGCCACCCACGGAAGAGGTCGCGCGACCAAACCACGAGGAGGCACCGAACCACTCGACGATTCTCGATCGCGCACACCCTCGGTTCAGGGATTATCGCCTGTGAACTATTTGATAAACGAGCAACGTTATCGCGATGACCACGAGCTTGAACGAGCAGCGATTCTTTCGGGACGAAATTGGTCGACACGAGGCGCTATCTATCGAGCATTCGATCGAAATCGAACTATTGTAGAAAAATGTAGAACACTGGGGGAGAAAGTGTTTCTCGCGATTCCCTCGCGAGGGATGAAATTATTTCAACGATCGATTATCGTTTGCAATCTTTATAAAAATAAGAGGAAAATTCAATTTGTTTACGAGGTAATAATCTGTCGTGAGATTGAATTTATCTGTTCACGATGACAATTTCGATACATTAGTTTCTTTCTGATCTTTCGCGATTTGCGAACAATACATCGAATATCACGTGGTTAAATTTCAAGAAAATTTTCAGTTAGATAAAATTACACAGAGCCGGTGAACTTTGAAATATTCTCTTGCAAACACAGTTTGCGTCGTTTGGAGTAACGTCTCTCTATAAATTTTTATAATTGTATTGATTCAATATCGGTTCACGACCGAACGATAGTTTACGAGATATTTTCCAGGAGTTTGTGTAATTACACGTTCGTTTAATTCGCGTTTCCGTGAATTTCGTTTCTTCGAAAGTATCGAAACGTTAGAAACTCCGTCGACGATAAACGCTGTCACGTGTATCAATCATGTGTATTAATAGTACGAATAATGATCGTGAACGCTTCTTGCGTAAATTTCTCAGGTTCGGTTGTATTATTCAAAAGTAGCGAGATTTTAGTTTCAATTTTATAGAATCGATCGTCTCGGCTTCCCGAAGCGTCGATCGATCGTATCGATCGATTCAATCAAAGATAGATCGATTTCTGATCGAAAGATTGAAGTGCAAGTTCGGTGCATTCGAGTTTTTAATCCGAGACGAGTTCGAAGTGTACGTTACACAATTTTTTGCGTCATTTTTTTACTCAGAATCTGAAACCGGGGGAAAAATTAATTCGTATCGAAAGTATCTTTCGATTGTCACCACCGGGATTAATTTTAGAATTTTATTGAAACACGCGACAAAGAAAACAAATGTTAAATTCGAGACAGAAAAAGAGGGAGGGGGATATGGATATCGTTATCCGAATCACGATTGGCAACGTGTACTTGTATCTACAATACGATCTGTCGAACGACCGTGGCCGGAGAAATTTGTTTACCCAGGAATTTCGACTTGTTAATCAACTCGATTACCGTAATCGCGGTTTAAATATAACTTGGAGCGAAGACACGCGCTCGACAGTTTCTTTATTTTCTCCTCTCGAGCATGAGATAAAAAGTAGCTACCAGGCGGAAAAATACACTCGCGGGCGAACGTTGAGAAACTTTACAAATTTTACACGAGCTTACGGTTTTCTTCGAGCAATAATATCAATAAATGTATATATACGAGTCTCACGAAAAGTGCACGTTACATCGTTGGGGAGAATGCATCGATAACGTGGAAATTTTGTTACTCTGATATTCCTTGGAACTTATTTCGAGTGTACGTTAATTATTAATTCAATATTAAGAATTATTAATAAAGTTACAATCAACAAATTATTTTTACAAATTATTAACTTTGCGAGATTACTTTTCGATCGTCCAAGAAAGAAATTTTCTTTAAATTCGTACTTGTACAAGTGAATGCATTTCCATGAAATTTAATATTTAGATTTTATATTCTCGTCTCAAGATTTCATTCAATTTTAACGAAAATTGTTATCCTTTGACGAGAACCATCGTCAGAGTTTTTCTACTCTTTTCTGGTATATATTTGTTGTTTGTAAAAATATTGAGAAATGTTCTCCATGAATCTGAAAACAGAATGAAACTGTACGTGAAAAAGTTGATCGAAACTCGAGCGAATAGTTTTCTGTGTCTTCTGTAATAACATGAAAATGAAGTGAAAAATTCATTGCATAATTGATGCGAAAGTGACGCATTCGCGTAAGTTAATTCGGTGTTATCGTGATTTCGTGCGACGTTGTAAATAATTCATCGAACGCTGACCAATCTGCCTATGCACGCGTGAATGGATTTCAACGACACTTAACACGTACACCGTACGTTTTCGTCTCGAGGAACCGTACAATATTTATAAAAATCGATCGAAAAACAACACCAATCGTCCCTTACAATTATCCCCGCTCTTGACTCGTACTAACAATTCGAGAACGCGTACAAAAAATCCCATAAATTTCTAACCTTTCATAATCGAACTTCGCCTTAAAAAAAAAAAAAGAAATTCAAATCCCCGATAAAACGAAACTCGACGAAAGAACCGTATTCGTTGCATATAATTTTATCACACACGTGTGACGCATTCGTCTCTAATAATTTCGTGTTATCGCGATCCGTGAATAATTCATCGAACGTTAATGAATACGGTGCGTTGAAAAAAAAAGAAAAAAAAAAGAAGGAGATTACACGTTGCAGATAAAATCGATGCACCTTGTTTGCAAATTATTGGCCGTGTCTTTCCCGAATCGTGGTAAACAAATACGAGGAGCACACCCGTGCTCGTGATCGTGATATCGCGAACCGTGCAGCGAACGATTCGCGCCGGACGAGGAAAATAATTTTATCGACGGTCCCCGCGCGCACAGAAGGCGCGCATGAATCACGCTCGATCAATCCAATAGACTCCGCGCTTAGATGCACAACTTGCATACATGCATACGTGCATGCATGCATGCATACGCTCGCGAGTGTTTTATTTGCCGGACCGTTCGTCCTTCTGTCGCGATAAGAGGAAGGACGATGCGTACATCACGCCACGGAGCCCGTAAATATGCATCGTTCCTTGACGATAATAATTTATGGAAATTGCATTAGCGAAATATTAGCCGATTCGCGGCGCTCGCCTCGCGGTGCTCGCTTGTCGATTCCACGAACATCGGGACGAGTTTGTTTCTGTAATACGTACGGTAATTGCCACGAGGAACCTCGTTAACGAACATCGGGTAAACGACGAGAATTCTTCTTTATTTTTTTTTTTATTTTTTTCCTCGAACGCGATCAATTTGGTGGAAAATTACGGAAAAATTCCCGGAACAATAAACACCGGGCATTATTTCGCGTCGATATTAAGATCGTTAGCGGTGACAAGCGAATTAATAGTTGTCTTTTAATACGAGCTGATAGACACGTTGGTAATGGATGGTTTACTGGTAATTGAAGTTAACAATCGAGGGGACTCCCCGGTTCGTGTATTTTGATTCGAATTGGTCTTCTTTTCGTACGTAAATTGCAATCTTTGCGCACACTTGTAATTTTCATTTCTAATCGTTTGCGATTTTCGTAACACGGCTACTTATGCGAGTTAGTGAACACGTATCATTTGAATTTTCATTCCTTCCGGAACTTTGTGTTGTTTCGGATATTTATGAGGAAACGACACAATTATGAGGTGAGGAGGAGGTTAGTTATTTTTGTGTTACTTTAAATATATTTATATTTGTTTTTCTTTCTTCTTTTTATTATTATTATACTGTGTATATTTTTGCACGTATCGCTATTTTAAAGGAGACTCAAAGTAAGAAACTTTATATTCCCGATGTGACCAACTATATTAATATTGATCTCTGGGCGAGGGAACTTGTTACAATTATTCCGTATTATTTTTTATACGAGTCGTCACGCATAAATTCACGTTGAAGGTAGTTCGCAGTCGACACGAAATATATATCGTACCAAGTGTTGTTTTTTTTTTTTTTTTAGATACGAATGTAAATACATTTGGTCCTTAAAAGCGATTCATCATCTTTCGATAACAATTTAAATGGCATTCTTTTATGCAAACACTTCGTAATAAAAATAAGCATCGTCCAAGATACTGGTGAACTCGGCGTGGTTCATCCTCATTAATCTTCGACGGAATAAATTTTATATCGCGATTATAAATTTCACAGCCTCCGAACAACGCTACCGGGTGGCCAAGGGTGCTTAAACCTGTTCCCTGAAGATTTCATTAAGCAAATATCACCCCACAAAAATTAATTACAGCGAGCGCAATTTGCGTACGAGACGGAAAATGTCTAATAACCATTTATGAATATTTCTTTGTCGAATTTATCGTAGTTAATGTATTATTGTAATTAATAAACCTGCATTAATTTTGTTACGTCACTTTTTACGACGTTACGATTGCAAATTCGAGCGAACACGTGACAGTAAAGCCGCTCTCCCACTTACGAAACTTGAAGAATTCGACACGAAAGTCGAAAAAGAATTTTCCACTATTATTTAACTTTGTTTCGCGATATCGAGAATTCAACGAAGGCAAGAAATTTAAAAAAAATTTTTTTTGCAAGAATTGCGGTGTTATTTGTGCCATTTATTCACGTTTTCTTTGCATTCTTTTTAGACTTACTTTAACCACATGGTTTCTTTTTTTTTTTTGCGGTGTTTAGATCCATGGTGTCTTCACAACATATTATTTCTCTACAATTTATTTCTCTTGGCCTGCTTACCGTACGATAAAGTCAAGAACATGGTTTCCACTTGGGGTATGTTTTTACTTAACGAATGTACAATCGAACGACAGAATGATTTCAGGTTAAACTCGTGGTTACCATGTTTGATACGTTGCTTTAATGATCTCGTCTTACAGTTAAATTAAAAAATATTGATGACATTTGACTCAGCGTAGGCTTTGAGTCAAATATTTGAAAAAATATTTTGAAGTTAAATTTGTAGAGTAAACTCATGACCAAAATGATGTTAAAAACGTTAAAGACACATCGAAATAAATGGTTCAAAGATTTCGAGTGATCGAAGGGAATGTGAATTGCACGGTGAAATTACAAAATATCGATCACACCTAATCACGTCACATGGACAAAAAGATACGATTTGAAAGAAAAACGAGCAAACTTTCCACATTCCAAAAACATTAAAACACTTAAGTGACCCAGAATCACATGAAAATGCACGGTTCGAAGACTTGGAGTGTACGATCGAACGAATTGTACGGTGAAATTAAAAAAAAAATATATCGACAACACCTGACCCGAACGTGGACAAAAAGATACGATTGGAAAGAAAAACGAGCAAACTTTCCACGATCGAAAAATATTGCAACACTTGTCTGACCCAGACTCACATAGAAATGCACATTTCGAAGACTTGGAAGTGTACGATCGAACGAATTGCACGGTGAAATTAAAAAAAAAAATATCGACGACACCTGACCCGAGGTAACGTCACGTGGACAATAAGTACGGTTCGGTGGTAAACGATAAAATGTTCCACGTGATCGGTGCCGACCACGTGTTACGTACGAATCGTCGCGCGATAATTTTTTTTTTCGCTCCGCCGTCTCAGGTGGGAGAACGGGTTAACGCGTTCCCTGCCATTAATCTCCGTCATCTTCGATCGGCGTGCATCACCGATCGCGCTCGAACGCAGCAGGAAACTCGTCGTGTTGCGCCACCGCGATCGCGAAGATACGAAATCAGCGCGCAGGAGGCGGTCCGCCGTGTTCGAAAAGAAATGGAAAACGAGCGTAATGAATACCTCGTGTGTCGATTCAAGCACCGGCCATTGTGACCGGACACACGATCTAGCTAATTCTCACGATCTCGTTCCCTGCCGGTCGACGAGAACAAAGAATATAACGCGCCGGTTTTGCACGTGTTGACCGGGCGCGTAACACACCGAACACCACGCCACGGTAATTCATGCAAATTGCGTTTACGTCCAGCTAGCTGGCCTGACCGACGGTTCACCGAAACCTTTCATTCAACGAACGCCATTCAGTCGTTTGGCACCGGCGAGCCGCACTGATTCCGTGGAAAATCGCCTCGATGCGTGTCCCCTTTGGCCGACGTTCATTTTTCGAGCCGCCAGGCTTACAACTACCCGACCAAATTGGAGACGTTGAACCCACGGTAAGATTAATTTCCCTCGATAATCTCGTGCGAGAAATTGATCTTGAAAGCGGGTTGGGCGTAGCGCCGTGCGGGACCGCTGCGCGCTCCGTAAGATACTCGTGCTTCGCGAACGCCCATAGGCGTTCACCGCACGTCGTCGGTGTCGAGAAATTGGTCGTTGTTTGCAGATTTAAAAAATGGAATTTTTGATGGATAGTAATGTTCACTTTTAGTGGAGAGTTTTACGTTGTTGGGTTATCTCGAGGGTGAAGTCGTTCCGGAGTTAAATATACGTACCTATGCGAATTGTAGGTAAATTGTGTAAGATTGCTGTACTTCTATGACGCCTAAAGGCGTTTACCGCACGCCACCTGTGTAGAGGAATTGATCATTGTTTATAGATTTAAAAAATAGAATCTTTGATAGACCTAACCCAGACCTAATTCAGAATTAACGCAGACCTATTGATAGATAATAATGTTCATTTCGACAGTTTCCTATCTTTAGTTTAAAGTCAAAGTCACTTGATCGCTGAACGTACACAACTGTGCGGGACGCCAGTGAACCACGCAAGATCGCCGTGCGTTTCGAACGCCTACGGGCGTTACCCGCACGGAACTAATCAAAGAAAATAAACTACACCCTTCGATCGTAAAAAAAAAAAATCACGCCCAGATTTTCAAATTTTCCGATCGTACCAAACCCATAAAAAACGTATGTACTCTGCTCGTACCAAACCCATAAAAAAAAAGAAATACTTCGAGAAGCAATTTCGAAATAATCCAGCGACGAATTTAATACAGACGTTCGAAAGTTTCGACGTGAATCGTCCCGGGAACATCGCGCCACCGTCCCCCGAAAAATATGAAATTCTTTGTCGACACCCGCCCCCGTCGTATCCGTCACCGCTCCCAAACATCAACGAAAGAATCAAATATTAAACATCGCGCGGCGATCGAGCGCACAAAGGACCCGGGGACGCGACCGAATCGTCGATGGCGGGTTGAATCATCACGGATGAAAAAAAAAAGAAAAAAAGAGAGAGAGAGAGAGAGAGAGAGAGAAAGAAGAAGGAACGTACAAGGGGTGGGCGCCTCTTATTACCTAGATCAGGGCCCGTGGGATTGCACCCCTCGCGTAATCGTGGACAGGCTGCGGGCCAAATTGAAAATCGGAAAAGCGTGGAAGCGTGAAGGCTGCGCGCCGCGTTGGCCCGCGCGACGAGTGAGCCTTAATGAATTAGTCATCGCTTTTTGAGGACGGTACCCGTAGTAACCGGCGGGGACGTTTCGGTGACGGTGACGGTGATGGTGATGGTGGTGGTGATGGTGGAGGGGGGACGAACAGAATGGCTATATTTTGCTTTTGTGCGCTTTTCTCGATCCCTCGCAGCATCCTGAGAGGCCGTGTCCGGACCCGGGGGGTGAGTCGCCCTCGAGCTCGTGATCGAGGGAGAGACAGGGCCAGCCGCGTCATAGAACGCATCTGGATCAGCTGTCGATGACGATTATTATATATGAGTCACCCGCTAGAAGCTCGGTTTAAAGTGTATCAATGACTAACGTGTGTCCAGTGCACACGTTGCCCCGTACGTCGTCCACCCCATAGCGGAACAACCGTTCCCTTTGATTCTCGTGGCACCTTCTCTCGCTTCCTCGTCAGCCCCCCCACTCTCTCTCCTCCTCGTGTGTACCCCACTCGTTTCACCCCCTCCCCCCAAACGTAGAACTGTCCCTAATTCGTGGGCTTATTCACCGAATGCGTATGACGTGTACGCTTTGTTTCTCCTCTTTTAACCACCGCCACCCCTTTCGACGTAGCTCCCTCCCCCCCTAGGAATCTCGGATAGGAAACCGGCGGGATGGGATTTCGGATTCGATTGAGTCACTTTTTTGCAGTTGCATCGCCAGGGGGCTACATCTGCATTCGTTGGGCTACATCTTTGATCATTTGTGGTGTGTACACTGCGCTCCAAAAGTATACCGACCCTCTCTGATGCTCGAACGGTGTACGACGTCTAATGGTGGGAAATCTTTGCACGGTGGTATTTTCGATCGATGTCTTATGTCGAGAAACTGGTTAAGAATTGTTGTATTTTTGTTATTCTTTAAAAATGACTTCTTGGATCGATTCTGTCGTCGAGAATGTAAGAGAGAAAGAAAGAATTATGTAGAAAGATTTTTTATCGAAAGATCGGTTCTTATATTGGGGGTTAGTATATTTTTAGAACATAGTGGAATATTACACTGTGGAATAATTTACACCAATTTTATAACTATTCCCTCGTGGTATCAGATTCTCTTCTAATGTTTCTGCATTAAAAAATGTCTCGAGTGTGGACTGTGGAATAATTTATACCAATTGGAGAAATTTACACCAATTTTATAAATATTCCCTCGAGGTATCAGATTCTCTTCTAATGTTTCTGTATTGAAAAATGTCTCGAGTAGAACAAAATGTGTTTCTTCCAAACAATGATTTAGGGAATCTCCATCCACGATTAAACGCCCTAACACGCCTCGAAAAATAATTGCGTCCCCTAAGGGTTAACTCAGTCTCCACAGACGTACTCCATTCCCAAACAGAGTCCACCCCTGCCACTTCTTCATACTCCGAGTCAAGCACACGCCGCATCGTCAAACACCAGATAGCCGAAAACTTTTTGTTACGTCTCATTGTGCGCAATGGCGGGCATTTAGTACCCTCGAGGGATTTTCCGCCTCGTTCGATGAGTCTGTCTCTCTCTTTCGCCCTACGATCGCGGTCATTGTCCAAGAATAGTCGGACCACGTTCCTCGACCGTTTCGAGTTAGCGTGACTAGCGCGATATAGCGTGAGTTAGCGTGACCTATTTCAAATTGACACGGTCCACTGTGAGTTAACGCGACCGACTTCTAATCGACACATTCCAATGTAAATTAAGGCGATACGGCGCGGGTTAGCGTGATCTAGCGTGAGTTAGCGTGACCTACTTCAAATTAACACGGTCCACTGTGAGTTAACGCCACCGACTTCTAATCGACGCATTCCAATGTAAATTAGGGCGATACGGTACGGGTTAGCGTGATCTAGCGTGAGTTAGCGTGACCTACTTCAAGTTAACGAGTTTCACTATGAGTTATCGTGATCTAGAACAGGTTAGTGTGATTTGGCGCGAGTTGGTGTGGTCTACTCCCGATGGAGGTGTTCCATTGTGAGTTAGTATGATCTAGCGTCAATTAGCGTGACCTACTCCAAAGTAACACGGTCCACTATGATTTAACACGACCGACTCTGAATTCCACAGTGAATTAAGATAATCTAGCGTGGGTTAGCGTGATCTACTCCCGATTAAAGCGTTCCATTGTTAGTTAGCGTGATCTAGCGTGAATTAGCGTGACCTACTCCAAAGTAATATGGTCCGCTATGAGTGAACACGACCGACTTCGAATTCCACAGTGAATTAAGATAATGTAGCGTGGGTTAGCGTGATCTATTCTCAATTAAGGCGTTCCATTGTGAGTTAGCGTGATCTAGCGTGAATTGGCGTGACCCACTCCAAAGTAACACAGTCCACTGTGAGTTAACACGACCGACTCCGAATTCCACAGTGAATTAAGATAATGTAGCGTGTGTTAGCGTGATCTAGCGTGAGTTAGCGCGATCCAAGCGTCAGTTTGGCGCGCACCCGACCACCGTGAACCGTAAGACGAATGTCTCGATGTTCACGCGCGGACCGAGTCAGGAGCTGGCACATACGGGGTCGGTGGATGATGCATGGTCCTCGCTGATATCTCCCTCCCTCCGGTTTCATCTTCTTCGTCGTCTCGTCGACCGTAGTCTGCACGGTTGGGTAATCTCGAAGAATCTTCGTGCACATCCTCGCGAGGACGTTTGAATCCGGTTCTTTTTTTTTCTCTCATGATGGACTCTCGCCGAGTCTGCGACTGGTGGTTCTTAATCTCCGGAGTTCCCGAGCGGAGTCGAGAGGATTCAAGCTGAAAGGTGGATACTAGTCCAACGAGGTTGGATCCTCCTTCGGAGCGTGCAGAATTGGAAGGAACTATGGACAAGGTTAGGTAGCCCCTTCTCGGAATCCTCGTGCCTTTCGGGATCTCGTCAGACTTTTTCCTCGTGGTCGTTGACGCGTCCTTCGTTTTCGTAGAAACCTGTCAGCGACGAGCATAAAACTCTCGGAAGCAATTACGTTGCATTATCCACGGATCGGGGTTTTCGGTTATCGTTGAGTCGGTTTCGTTGTTCTCTCGCGGTTCCGTGAAACCGTTGGGTGGGACACGGATGACGCACAACCCTATCGTTTGTTCGTCCATTCATCCTTCACGGAATTTGTTATCTCGATCTGCTGATAAACAACCGGCGTCGGTGATCCCGCGACCCACGAGCAAAATATTGTTCCGTGGAATAAAGACGACTCGATCATCGTCGATGAGACGGGGGGGGGGGGAGGAAGGGAAAAGAAATCGTCGTTCAATCGTTGGACTTTAAGCGGAATCGGTTGTTAATCGTGGCGTAATGAAGAATTTCCAGGAGCTGTTCGCTGTATCGCCTCCAGCGGGTGTACGGTTACCGACGAGACCATTAGCGGGCCCCAGAATGGGACTTCTCATCGTTCTTCTTGTCAAAATCATTCTTTCGCAGTCAGCTTGTAATGTACCAACCCTTCTACGTAAATATTATCGTTCCGGCTCGATCTCTCCTTGCGTCACCCAACCTGATTCATACTGCATCACGTGACTCCTTGATCCCTACGCTGCTAAATACAGTCGAGCCGTAAAAATAGCAACGCGTAAAATGGTCGATCATCGAATAACAGAACAATCGTTCTCCCGTTGTTAAGCTTTATTGAAAGAAATCAAGAGAATCTATGGTTCGTACGATCTTTGCAACGACAACGGTTTAAGCGATCGCTTGAGAGGCCACGCGTGGGTCAAAACGGACCCGTAACATAACCTTGCCCGCACAAATATTTCGAAGATCATTTCATCTTTTCTTTTCGCAATTTCTAAGAAAACTTGTACCGACTGTGTGATTCAGTAATGTAAAAGCCTCTCTGGGTCTAGAAAGACCCAATTGGGTACAACGAAGGTTAAAGTTCGTTCGTTTAAAACGACGTTCGTTTATTACGTTTCTATGAAAAGAGCGGGTTGTTCAAATACTTAAGGATCTTATCTTTGCGACAACTTTGTACATTGCATAACCAATCACGTGTTAGAGTATTCAGATATGTATAGATACAATGATAAATCTTCTTCGTAGTCGGATGCAACTCGGATCTGTCCCGAAACATTTAAAATCCGAACCGATCGTAAGAAAAACGTGGAAATTGTTCACGAGATTCCGCTTCTTCGTTATTGCAACGAGCATCCTAAGCGTGTTTTCAGTTCACTTTTATCGCACGAAATTATTCCATCGTAAACATTGTATTATCGCTCGTGCGCCGAATCTCTCGTTAGTGTATTTCGCTACCACGTCTGTGCGTTATTCATCTGCGTTGCGAAACGAAGAATTCTCAAAGATCCTCGTACAGTATTTTTTCAGGATAAATGCATTGCAATCGGACGTATAACCTGCTGCGTCCTGGACGTCTTACCTGAATCTCTCCCCGAGTTACCAGTAGAGGGTATTTGTTGCTACGTACTCGTCCAGGATATACTGCCTATCTTTTCTTTACGGTTGTTGGTCGTTCAAGACTTTATCGACCCACGAAATCTTCAACATCCTCCGTATAGCCGGGTTTCGAAAGCCTCGGGTTTATTCATCGTCGCAGATTTCAGCGTGCATCCTCCTGCATCATCCGGCAACGGTTCTCATCCTTGATCCTGGTTCACGTTTCGATTTCAGATGCATCGCACTTAAATGTATACTTATCATCATATATTAAATGATTTTTCAAAGATTCGTGACTCGACACGAGTCCTCGTCTCTTCCAAACAAATCGATACTACACGATTCGATTCCAATTCTCGTTTCGATTTCGTAAGTCTTGCGCATTTACACTCGAAATCGGTGAATCGACCTTCAGAATTTTTTCAGAGCTACTTAACACGAATTTTCTATTTTTTGTTTTTTTTTTTCCTTTTTGTTGGATAACACGTTTAAAAAAAAATCTGCGAAATACTTTTTGAAATTAGTCAAACAATGCCCAGGAAATTTTCCAGAAGACCCATGACTCAACATTCTTCGTTTCGGTTTCAAAAACTTTCCGAAACGTTGCTCGAGATTACTTGAACAACCACACGAACTGTTTTAGAAGACTCGTGACTCGCCACGATTCCACCTTTCGATGTCGAAAGCTACGCGAAATATTGCTCGAAATCGCACGAATAACGTAACCGTTTACAAGACTGCTCGCTTAACACGATTCCACCCTTCGATGTCGAAAGCTTCGAGAAATATTGCTCAAAATCGCTCGAACAGTGCAATTTTTTTACAAAACTGGTCGCTCAACACGATTCCACGTTTCGGTATCAAACATTTTACTAAACACCTTTTAAAATCGCCCATACGAGAATATTGTAAAATTCTTCCAAAATGTTTCTTCACAATTTTCACCACGATTTTCTCACACGTTCCTTCACCTCCTGGAAGACACTTTCAAATTATGCACTGTCAAATTATCCCAAACACTCGATCGCAATTTTTCTATTTACAATTTTCACTCGTTTACATCGTAAACAATACACCCATAGAAATAACGTTTACCAGACTTCCCAAAAATAAATTTAATCGATATTGAAAAAAAAAATAAAAAAAAAAAATACTTGGAATGTAGTACAGAGCAGAGGGTTGTTTCATTTCTCTACGACTTGACACGAGCCACTCGTTTTCTCGAAACGTACGAATACTTCGGATATTGTTCGGGTCGTACGAGTCGTACGAGTCGTACCAGTTGAATTCTCTGGATGTTCGAGGTTCCATCGTCCCGTGGGAAGAATCAACGACGAGAGTATCGGAGGCCTACGTGTGACGCATCATTCGGTAATTCGTGGCGTGTCGAGATGCGAACGCGTGGCGCCGTCGAATTGTTTTCTGGCTGCCGGCTCGTAGATTCGGTACTCACGACTCGAAGGGAACGAGGATGACGCGCGCGTTTCGTCGCGAGTATGCGACGTGGATCGAGTTCTCCAATTCGACGCCTGTTTCGATTCATTTGAAGTCCATTCCCGGTAACGAGGTCGCTCCCAAAGACCTTTCTCAACGCGTTGTTTACTTTTCGACGCTTCCCGATTGCCACGCGGTTCCCGATCGTTTCAATCTCGTCGAGTTTTAACAACAAATATCTCACGCAATAGTATGTTTTTTTTTTTTCACAATTTTCACCATGATTTTCTCACACGTTCCTTCACCTCCTGGGAGACACTTGACGACATTCGTCCACGTTTAGCTGTCGAATTATCCGAAATACTCGATCGCAATTTTTGTATTTAGAATTTTCACTCGGCTACATCGTAAACAATACACGCATGGAAATAGCGTTTACTTCCCAAAAATAAATTTAATCTAAATTGAAAAAAAAAGAAACAGAAAAACTTGTCGCGAAGTGTAATACAGAGGGTTATTCCATTTTTCTTTTCATCGTTGTTTCAACAACATGAAACCTTCGACACGAACGTGAAAATATTTCCAACGAAACGTAAAAATATTTCACACAAAACGAATTCTGCACGTTATCGATCAACATTGGTCCACGAAACGACAGACATCATTCTCCAAAATTTGAATAATTCGCCCGGGAAAAAATTTAAACACAATCACGATATAACTTCTCCCCCTCGTTGACCAAATTTAACACACCTTGGAACCTCCGTCCAATAGGTGTCCTGTGTTATCAACTGACGCATTTTCGAAGCGTCTGAGTCAACCGTGTCCATGATAAGCAACAGGGTTCTTAGTCATTTGGTTGACTTTATTATTTTTTTTTTTTTTCTTCTTTTCGACTCGAACGTTCATTCCTTATCATTTACTCTTCGCAATGTCCGGTCGAAGTATGACTTCCCACCCCTTCCACCCCTCCCCTCTTTCGTAAACATTCAAGTCGATTCTCGGTTCGACACAATTATTCGCGAGATTAGCAATCAGCTTTGTTACCGGTTCGATATTCCGCGCGATTATTTCCCGCTCGTTCTCGTTTCCCTGGCCGCGGTTGGATAGCTGGAAAAATATTACGGAGCGTGACGCATCGTTCGATTATTCGCGCGCGATGGGATACGCAGTTACTCGCCCGAATATCTGCGATTGGCGTTTTTCCCGAACGAACGGTGATTCTGCGCGATCGGTGCCAGCGCGGGTGTTCTTGACAACGGGCTCGTGATATAACGAACGACACCACCGAAGATGAAAAATCCGATCCGTGGAAAAATTCACCGATTCTACGGTTCGAGTTACACCGCTCCGCTCTTGAATACCAGCGCCGCGCGACTTTCATTCATCTCCCATCCGGTGTCACGGATTCTACTTTTTCCAGCTACGCTTTTTTCCACGTCCTTTCACTCCCCACGCGGTATTTAAACTATTCGCTGTTGCGCTTCCGCGTCACTAACGCAACGATCTTCTGCGCAGTCGATCCCGCGCAGATTTCTTATTAACGGTGGAATTATTCTTTTTTTTTTGGATTGGAATATTTAATGTATGGGGAATATATTAAAGAAGGTCTCGAGGACAACGCTGAAGGGTTTTGTTAATTTTTTTCGAGTGTAATTTATTCTTATATGATTGTTTTACGATTTTTCATTCGGATGGAAAATCGAATGCAGAGTATCATGGAAATGAGAAGAAACTTCCATCTCGTGTAGGATAATTCAAATGTGATTAAATGGAATTCTTTTCATGTACTGTACGAGGATCGAAAGATTACTCCTGGTATAGTATGAGTAAGCAGGGACAGTGAGGAAAATTTCTTTATTCCTATAGTGTCTTATAGTTATTCTACAGTACCTTCCAGAACTTTCGAACTGGTCGTAAAAAAATTTCGAAAATTCTTTATCGAGTTTTGCTTCAAAATCGTCCATAGATTCCCTCCTCTGTGCACTATACCTATCTTCAAACCTCGCGTGGTTCAGATCGCTTGGAAAAAAAGTGCAATACATTAAATATAATAAACTACACAAAGATGCTTTCACTTACGCGCTAAAAAATTTTTATTCTAATACAAATTATTATTAACGGCGGAATTATTCTTTTCTTTTTTTTTTGTATTGGAATATTTAATATATTGGGTATACTTCGGTCTCGAGGACAACGCTGAAGGGTATCGTTAATTTTCTTCGAGTGTAATTTATTTTTTTACGATTGTTTCACGATTTTTCATTCGGATGGAAAATCGAATGCAGAGTATCATAGAAATGAGAAGAAACTTCCATCTCGTGTTGGATAATTCTCGTGATTATATGGAATTCTTTGATGTACTGTACGAGGATCGAAAGATGACTCCTGGTATAGTATGAGTAAACTTGGGCAGCGAGGAAAATTCCTTTATTCCTATAGTGTCTTATAGTTATTCTACAATACTTTCCAGAACTTTCGAACTGGTCGTAAAGAAATTTCGAAAATTCTTTATCGAGTTTTTTTGTGCACCTATCTTCAAACCTCGTGTGGTTCAGATCGCTTAAAAAAAGGGTACAGTACATTAAATATAATAAACTACACAAAGATGTAGTACACTTTCACTTACACGCTAAAGAATCTTTATTCTAATACAAATTATTATTAACAGCGGATTTATTTATTTATTTTCTTTCTCTCGTTACATTCGGAATATTCCATTAGACTTCTTCAACTAAGATGTTCGTCAATTCTCTTCGAGCCTGGTGTAATTTATTCAAACACGATTGTTCTTCGAGGAATTCAGATTGTGTAACGTTCGTTAAAAAGTACACGCTCCTGTGAACGTGTCCTCTGCACGCGTAACTCGGAAGGTTTTCTCGATAGACTCGATAGACTCTCGTAGACTATTTTTTTTTCGCAATGCCCGAGGCGCGCGAAATTCGGCCGAATATATCGGGTGCACCCCGAGCAGATGAGTCACACGAAGCTGTTAGCCGCGTCTCGTAACGTTTCCTCCGTTTCGCGGCGCGAAACGCGCGGAACAATGCGACGCCGCGGCCAGCGGACGATGGCCCCGTGGAATCGCGTTTTCTAATCCGCGCGCTCTGTTCTCGTGTCGTGCCGGGGCCCGTCAAACCGTCGAATCACGGAGGTGCCTCGACGCTTACTTTCTCTCTGACTCACCCGGAGCACGAGGCTCGTCGCGGCTCGATCCACTTGTTCCAGACGGGCCTGGAACGATCGATTCGATTTCTGGATCGGGACCGCCGGAACCGCTTCAACCGGATACCTTCGAGTATGCGAAATCTATCGGGGATTGAATAGAATCTTTCGATCGGAGTGTTGAGGAAATACTTGACCCTTGAACTAGTAAGTGTTTTTTTGTTTCGAAAGTTTGCAAGTAAAATTTGAGAAAAATTATTTTACTCGTAACGATAAGTGTACGTTATGATAATTAGACTATTCGAACTTTCCAAAGTAGAGTATGCGAAATGTTGGGAACCGAATAGGATTTTTTGACAGGAATGTTGGAAATCCTTAATTCTTACATACGTTGGTGTTTTTTTTTTTTTTTTTTCGAAAATTTGCAGGTAAAATTGAGAAAAATTAGTTTACTCTTAATAATAAGTGTATGTTATAATAATTATACCCTCGAATCAGATTACTCGAAATATTGAGAACTGAATAGGATTTTTTGACAGGAATGTTGGAAATCCTTAACCCTTAGATACGTGGGTGTATTTTTTTTTCGAAAGTTTGCAAGGAAAATTGAGAAAAATTATTTTACTCGTAACGATAAGTGTATGTTATAATAATTAGACTATTCGAACTTTCCAAAGCAGAGTACGCGAAATGTTGGGAATCGAATAGGATTTTTTGACAGGAATGTTGGAAATCCTTAACTCTTACGTAGGTGTTTTTTCGAAAATTTGCAAGTAAAATTGAGAAAAATTATTTTACTCTTAATAATAAGTGTATGTTATAATAATTATATCCTCGAATCAGAGTACTCGAAATATTGAGAACCGAATAGGATCTTTTGACCAGAGTATTGGAGATCCTTAACCCTTGAATGCATAGATTTTTTTTTAAAGTTTGCAAGTAAAATTGAGAAAGATTATTTTACTCGTAATAATTATTCACTGCTGCTGACGATATAGACGGCTTCTGAAAAAGATTAAATATACATTTTACACCTGCGTGAAAATTTACTCGAGTAAAATAGACAAGAAGTTTTTATCGACGTGAAATAGGAACCTTCGAGACAAAATAATTTTGCTGCTCAACGAGTTTCACTATTTCCTTCGTGAGATGTACAGCTCTCTGTAAGTGCTGCGGTTTGCTCCGTGTATTTTTAATGCAATGCTCAAAATGGTTACTCGTTAGATTTTTCCCTCAATCTTCGAACGATTATTACCTCGATCGAAAAGAAAATTCTATCCAAGGTAATTTACAATGCACCTGAAAGGACCCTGGAATCAACACGGCGACCCTAATCGTTCATTAATTTGCTTGAATTCCTACGTACAGAGAGATTCAATCACAGTGTTCAAAAACTCACAAACGCAATTAATTCAAAAAAGAATCGAGCGAAAGAGTTACGTTGTTTGGAAAATTTTTAAGTAAAACGAATCCTTCGAATTAATACCAGGAAACCGTGTCAGCAAGCGTGTCCGAGCTTTCCATCTCCGCAGACTCTTCAGGAATTGCAGAAACGCGTCAATGTATGCAACGCAATTAGAAATCAACCGGAAGCGTTGATTACTATGGAATAACGCAATAACTTAGGCTGTATCTCAGAAACGAACGTTCTACGGGATCCATTAAGACTTTTTCTCAATCGTACAGTGTCGAAACACTTGTAAACTTTCGGGTACATCTACTGACTCAACCTGTACAATACTGTTCGTTGCCATACTGGAATCTCACAATTCTCGAATTCGCCACAAAACGATTTCTGATCATTTCTCTTCTCCTACTATACTTCGTTTCGTTCTCTCTTGTTTCTCTCTAAATTCTTCGCTCAACTCTTGCACCCTTTCTTTTTCTCTTTCAATTCGTAAAGTTGATCATCACAATTCACAGTATTGCACAATTGCAAATTTATCACTGCGATTCGCAACGTATAATTGCAGTAAGTAAATTGTACGAGTGACGGTTTGGAGGGAGAAGTAATCCATCATTCTCGCTCCGTTCTATCGGTGCAACTATGCAGTTACTCGGTTGTCAGAAGTAGATTCACAGGAGTCTACCTTCGTTTATTTAATTTTTTTCCTCCCTGAGGGGTAATTGTACGTTTCTCGATCGGAGTGTCGAAACGTTATGTGAGCTCATCGCGACAGGTTTCACCGAATCTTCGAACGTCTTCTGTAACACGTTATATATATTGAGATCTTAGCAAATCGTATGGTTGCTAACACGAGGCCATGAAAGCGAAAGCCATACGAGTCAACGAAACGTGATCAACTCGAGTTTAATATATTTTCAATATACTTTTATTCCAACGAAAAATACGTTACTAGACGAAATTAAATCTTCGTGCAAATATCTCTTTTAACAATTCTCTTCATTACGATTCCCGACGTACAATTACAAACAGTTACAGCACAGTAAATAAAATTTGACTACCATCGTGTTGAAAGCTCCACAAGAGCACACACACACGTTCCTTTTACCGTTTCGAGTAACACGAATGTTACAATTGATCGACCCGAAGGCTCAAGTTGTTCAATCGTGGCATTATTCGAAGCAAAGCCTTGCAAGGTTGCCTAACACCTTCGTGGAATATACCTCTCGCGCCTAATAGCATTTCTGTCGTCCATTCTGTCTTCGATTCACGCTCGCGAAGCTAAACTCGTGTCTAAATCCGGTATCGTGTCTCTCCAAGTACCGTACGTATAATCTGTTCGTGTATCGATTAATATATTTCACGAAAACCGTGCAATTTACGCACACGGTTCACCCTCTCGTATTAATAAATTGTGTAACGGGCACGCGCACCTTGTATCTTTCCGATACAATTATTTACGTGTTCCAACCAGAGATGTCGCGATCGTGTGCAGTGCAATTAAACGATGGATAAGTTAGGGTCCCTGCAGTGGCGGTGATTAGTGGATCGATGTTATAGTCGGCCAGTTACGGATGGAAAGTAATTTTTCGTCGCGACGACAGCGATCGGATCCGTCGCGATTTCTGTCGCATCGATCTCGCGCTGGGACACCGGCGAGCCACCGTTGCGCGTTTTTAATCGATGTCGGGTGAAAGTAACGGAATTAGAGCAGAACGGAAATGTTTCTGTCGAGCGGCGGAGAAGCGGAGCCCATTCCGGTGCAACGCGTTCGATCGGGCTGTTCCGCCCGAGAAATTGCAAAAGACCGACGAGGTATCGCCAAAGTATTCCCGAGGGCTCGAGGGGGAGTGGGTGGGGGACGGGGGAGGGGAGTTCGACTTTCCAAACGGCCATCGATAAACGAAGTCCTCCAGAAACATCGTGAATACTCGCTCGGGCGACGTAACCGACGGTATCGTACCGTACGTAGTATTTATCGGTCGCGACCCAACCAGTGAATGGAACTTTGTTTTTACAAACGGGAGTCACTCGCGAACTTTGCGCGTGTCTGTGTTACGCGAAAGAAATAACGTGAAAGTATTCCCAACTTGAAGAGATTGTGGCGAGTTAGGTGATAGGGTAAAGGAATTCTAGTGTCTGGAAGTTGAAGAGTTGAAAGGTTGGGGTATGAGGAATTTCTAGGGTGGAAAGATTCTATAGGTAGAAAATTTTATGGCCAAAAGATTCCAGAGGTAGAAAATTCTAACGCAGAAAGATTTCTAGAGGTGGAACATTCTAGTGCAGAAAGATTTCTAGAGATGGAAAATTCTTGTGCAGAAAGATTCTAGAGGTGGAAAATTCTAGAGCGAAAATATTCTATATTTGGAAAATTTTGGCGCGAAAAGATTCTAGAGGTGGAAAATTCTATGAGGAAAAGATTCTTGAGGTAGAGAATTCTAACGCAGAAAGATTTCTAGAGGTGGAAAATTCTAGCATACAAAGATTCTAGAGGTGAAAAATTCTGGCGCAGAAATATTTCTAGAGGTGGAAAATTCTAGTGCAGAAAGATTTCTACAGATGGAAAATTCTTGTGCGGAAAGATTCTAGAGGTGGAAAATTGTATGGCTAAAAGATTCTAGAGGTAGAAAATTCTAACGCAGAAAGATTTCTAGAGGTGGAACATTCTAGTACAGAAAGATTTCTAGAGATGGAAAATTTTAGTGTAGAAAGATTTCTAGAGATGGAAAATTCTTGTGCAAAAAGATTCTAGAGGTGGAAAATTGTAGCGTGAAAAGATTCCAGAGGTGAAAAAATTATAGTGTTGAAAAAATTATAGTGTTGAAAAAATTCTAAAGGTGGAACATTCTAGCGTGGAAAAATTCTAGCGTGGAAAAATTCTAGCGTTGAAAAATTGTGTCGTGAAAATATTCCAGCGTAAAGGATTCTATCGTTAGGAACTTCTAACGTTAAAAACTTGTATCAAAATTAAAAATTCGAGGGTAAAAATATCCTAAAGATGAAAAATTCTAGCGTTAAAAACTCGCGGCACAAAAAAAATTCCAGCGTAAAAGAATTGTACAATCACGTAAAGTCTTTATTCCCTAGATTCTTACATCTCAACGAGGCGCGATAACTTGAACATTCTAAAAATTAAACTAAATTACTTGGCGATTGAGTGGAAAGAATTACTACCCTTACCAACGCGAGTCAGATATTTGCACCCCGCATCGTATCCGTATATACCCAATACGAATCGCCAACCAATCGCAACCACCGAAACACAGTGGATAAAATCACGAATCCTGTCCCAAACTCGTGCAAATTCGCAACCGTTTAACGAGCGAGATCCCATTCAATCCCGAAACCCGAGAAATCCGCGCACGGATCGAGGTATCGGCGGACGTAATACACCGGTGAGGCTTGACGGCGCGTGCGCGGCATCCAGGGTCCCCCCCGGCCGGCTCGCCCCCCCTCGCGCGCGGAAGCTGCCACCTTCGGTGCTAATTCTGGCGAACCGGTGACCGGCGGCGTCGAAGCACGAATATCTAAACCGGCCCGCGAATAACGAGGGGCACATTTTTCACAAGGTGTCCAAGCGTGGACGTTCGTGCCAGATTCGTCAGCGAGGCCCGATTTAGCCGGCTTGGCGGGCATTAATGAGCAGTGAGGTCATCGTCTCGACGCTGCCAAATAAAACGTAGAAGAGAGAACGTCGTTCCCCGACACCGGGCGGCCCGACGGCTCGACCTTCCCTCGAATGTCGTTTCCGTGGATTAAACGAGCCCCGGGACAGCGCGGTCCATCGGGTATACACCTACTCTGTTCGATGATCGAGAGACAGGGACGGAGAGGGGGAACGGTGGAGGGTGTAGGAGGTGGTAGTGGTGGCGGTGGTGGTGGGGGAAAAAAGAAGCGCGCGCACGGTGAACGCTGCACACGCGTCCTCATCGTTCGTCCTTCGTCTCCCATTCGGCCACTTTGAGAACGGGGAGTGAATCATCCGGGGCCGGGATGAAGCGGATGAAAGGAGCCGTCGCTCGAAACGCCCGTCAGCTGGTGCACGGGGTCGACGAACGCCGTTTTATTTCGCGACGCTGCCCCGGAGACTCGAGACGTTCCCGGACACCTTTGTCTCGAGATTTGTCGCGGTATTTTCGGGAAACTCGCTTTCCACGCGGGGTGAGGGAAAACCTTCAGGGACGGTTCAGAGACGGAAGGGTTCGGTGATGGTTTTTTCAGGTGGTTTCGAGCCGGATTTTCAGCGACGATCGGCTTCGACTCTTCGAGACACGGTTAACAAGTTGAACGACGTGCCGGTTATCGATGACTGACACTATACTTTTTGCTCTCGGACCGCGTCAGTCATCGACCAGTGACGGTACACTTTTCGTTCGAGTCGTGTCTTTTTATAGTATTTAATGGATTTTCGTAACAGGTTGTTATAGCCACTCGTTCGACCAAATATATCAACTGTTGCTTCTCCTGCATTGTTATACAGTAGAATTTCTGGTTTCGAGTCGAATATTGCGGGCTGAATGAAACGTTAAGAAATGTAGCAACTTTTTAATACCCTGATTCGCATTGTGGGATATTTTTTAACACATCATGAAAAATTTAAATAACTCCATAGTGTTATCAGTTCAAGACTGTTAATATTCTCGTAATTAAATATCTAATTGATATATTTTTTAGTTTCAGTATATTTTTATTAAATCTTTACTCGAAGGTACAGTGTGACTCGAGAACCCTGTTTATCTTCATTAACGAAAGTTGTAAAATTCGAAGGAATACGTAATATGGTAAGAATGGTTTTCTTTTTCGTAGATGGAGACGTAGAGAAGGTCTGAAAGTGAATAGGTTTTTTTTTATTAGATCGAGCAACTTTTTACGATCGATTTCGATAGAATAGAGAGTTTTGAGTGTAAGATGTCAGAATAGATGTTTTATGAAAATAGGGCGTAAAAGAATTGGTTATTCCATTCGTAAAAAGAAACTCGACCTCTAGATCTCCTTAACGCCACCACTTGTAAAAAAAGAAATTATTCTTATCGTATTATGTGTTTCCTCGAACCTTAAAACTTTTGTAAGTAACACTTTCGCGTGTTGTTTGAAGTAACGAAACTAGTTAGGTTGACAGAGTACGCGAGTACTTATTTATATTTTTAGTTCGAAATAATTGTCGAAAGTAGACAGTTTGTATTTTCTAATCTATCGCGGCACTTAAGATAATGTAAGTCTTATGTTGCACGCGAACAACATCGAGCTGGAAAACAAAATGTTTTTTTAATTCCTCGAACTGGAGCATAGAAAGGAGGTTTTGTTTAAACTCCATCCGTACGCAATCTTAAACTCGAATTTCTATTCTTTAATCGTTCACTTTCTACACTTTTTCTTTTTCCATCTTTTCCGATTGCATATCTCTTTCCTCGTTTCTTTCATTCGTCGTGGAACGATATTTCACGGAAGGAACTCGAATTTGTTAATATTTCAATTCGCACGAACGTGCAACGATTCAACAAGTATGTACACATTTGAAATGTATAAAATTCACAGTCTACTTGCGAGGAAAAGTGGATTGAAATAATGTGCAAATTATCCGGAAAACGATGCATCTGGATCACCATTATCTAGCAACTACCTATACGTTTCTAAAAGGCGGTGTTCAATATTGACGTCTAGCTAGAGGGATATCGAGAGTTCGTAAACATTGAACTATGAGTCAACTAGCGGCTCGTGTATAACTCGAGCGCGATTGTTATGCGAGTGAAGTAGGAGTTGTCTTTGTCATCGCGGTGTTTACGATTTTGGAAAGATGATATCATTGCTGAAACAATTTTTCTCACCGCGAACGTGGTCCTTTTAGCAACAGAAAGCATCGGGCGTTCTCTGTGTCAATAAATGAGTACAGTAGACGTGAGTCATCGTCCACTCGTTCTTTCTTCGTGAAGTCATTCGGCTTGCAAACAATTTCTCCCGATCGTGAACCGTGAACAATGAGCGTCGCGATTACTTCGGACGTCGATAGACAATGCTTCGGTGTCTGAAAGCTTTCAACGAACAACGCTTGTAATCGCGTTAGAAATACCAAACGCGTTTCGATAGAAATGCAAATGTCAAGGGTAGAATACGTATTGTTAAACGCCACGAAGATGATAAAAGTTAGAAACAAATATAAACAACGATCTATTGTTATAATTGTAGAAGAATACGCGCGATGAAACTGGCCGAGAGAGGTTATGTTTTCGTTCGTGGTAAGCGCAATAGGAATTTTTACGCGAAGTGCAAAATCGGTATTGCGAATATAAGAATTATAAGAAAGGTGTTGCGATTCATCGTTTAAAAATAGAATTAAAATCCTGGGAAATTGTTAAGATGGGAATAATCGGTGTAAATATTACGTAAACGCGTGTATGGGAAATACTTGAGAAATTCATACATTATCGAAGAGGTTGCAGTAGCACAGTGGGTAGTGGGCTTGACCGCGACCGAAAAGGACCCGGGTTCGATCCCGAAATGTTCAAAATGGTTTTTCACTCATTTTTTCCGTGAATTCTACATAGAGATATACAAATAGAGACGCGGTTGTTTTAGATGCAATTTAAAAAGATTTATAGATTCGATATTTTATCCAAAATGGAGTTTTCTTTCCTACTGGTGCTAAGTAAATAGAGGGGAACCTCTTGTATACATATAAGGTTTATATATCGTGTGAAAAAAAAAACAAACCGATCTTTGTCGTGTTTTAATAATAATATCCTGTTATATATAGAGGTTACATAACGTGGTTCCAAAATTCTAATACGGTGTTCCATAAAAAACGATCTTATAAAAAATATATAAGAGAAATATATACATAGTTAGATTATAAAGAGGATGTCTTTCGAGAAAAAACAACATACTCTGCAGATAAAATCCGTCGATTCCTCCCCTCCCCCCATAATACGATGCAATAAGAGAGAGAGAGAGAGATGTTGTGTTCCGTCCAAAGTTATAAAAAATAATGTATAAGAGAAATATACAGAGCAATTTATAGATGCTTTCGTGGAAAAACAACAACAACCAGTATGATCTAGAAAAAGTCCGTCATCTCCCTCCCCCCCCCCCCATATACGGATATACAATAAAGAAGAGATGTGATGTTGTTCCGTCACAAAGTAATAAATAGAGAAAAGAGAAGAAAACAACAACACCTTCCACTAAAAACACACAACAATTGTTGTTGAAATCCATCCAAACAAATCCTACGAAGGACAAACAAACGCCTCCGAGAAAAATTCGCGATTGAATCGCAAGCCCTTTCAAGGAAGCAAGCCGAGTTTCCGATTGTGTTCAGGTGTACGAGGTGACGACAGGTAGCGGCGAGTACGTTTGGGAAGAACCGGATTGATCGAAAGACTGGGGGAGGCGCGGGGAGGAAGGGCTCTCGGGGGAAGGGGAGGGGAGGAGGGGAGATATATACAACAACCGTCGTTGTTCGACAATGAACGGAGAGCCCGAGATGCCGTTGGAATGCCGTTCATTGGCACGAGAAACGAACGAAGAGGGTAGAGGAGGGAAAGGGCGGTCACAATGCGGGTTGCTTTCCTCGCGTGGCCTTCACACCTTCACCTCGTCTCACCTCTCGCTCGGCCACGCCAGTACACGGCGCCCGATTTCCACATCGCAAACGCATTAGAAGCTTGTCTAGCCAGCAGGACTTTCTTAGCAAACCTCCAGGATTGAGAAAATCGAGGTACGTCGATTTTCATCCTTATTATCTCCAAGCGTTTTGACGTTAACCGTTGGTTTTTCTTCGATTTCAGAAAAACCCTGCCTCTTTCGATTGCAATCTATAAATTTCGTTAAAAATGATGGAAAAATTACAAAAATACATCTCGTTGATGTAAATGTTCGATAAAATACGACACATACGATACCGAAAGCATATACCGTACCCCAGTGTTAACGATCGAGTAAACGAAGTTGAGTGGTGAGATTAGAGTCAATTAAAAACGCGAGGAATTAGTTTCTCGGTGATGTACAATTCTATCAAAGGTTGGCGTTATAAATAGAAAAATTAGTCGCGGAAAAGTATCCACGATTATAATATTAGCATATCTGTGCCGCGCGTCAATTACCTCAGTGTCTAAAATTAGACAATTTCAGACCGAGATGAGAAAGACGGTTCTGTGCTCGCGATCCGTTGTGTAACAGAAGCCTCGTTTAGATTTTCACATCGCCAGGCGTAACGAGCCCGACCCCTGCGACCGTGGGCAGAGATTTTACGACGGAATCATCGAGATTCCCGGCGATCGTTGCCTCTCGTTCGAGCAATCAGGCCTCACGACGCCTGGAGGTTACTTAACCGTCAGCCGTAAATTACTTCTTCGGTTCTCACTTTGGATATCTTTTTTACGCTTCGCTCCCAACACCCCGCGTTCTACTCTTTAACGACTGCATTATTCCGTTCGCTGTTAAATACACGTGATCGTCGTCCACGCGCACTCCGATCGTACGCTTCGCTTCTCTAGGCTATTTAGATCCACTCTGGGTTAGTCAGGTCCCCTCCAGGTTGGTCAGGTCTTCTCCAGATTAGCTCTGCTCCAAAAATTTGAAGTCTCACTTCTCGAAGAAAAATTAATCTCTTCGAAAATCTAAATATACCAGTAAATTTGATATCGTTATTGCCATAACCTGACTCACTTTGTTAACGACGTTGTTAATAAGAGCATTCATTTAAACAATCGGTACTTTCGAAGATGTGCAAGTGCACCTTTTTTGTCCTATTTTGAATTAAAAATTACAAGTTTGATTCATTCAAACAATTTCTAAATGTTACAATTGTGCACCGTATGTATACCCATTTGTATAGTTTTCCACTTAACTATACATATTTTACAGTAGTAAACACAACGTACGTTAAATTTTACCTCTACAGTCGCTTTTATTAATAAATAGGAAAACTGTTAATCTAATTAAATATTAGTACATACCGGCTGTATTAACATACGTGCATCGTGTTTACCCCGACTCGTGTCGTTTACTCTGGAAATAATATCATGACTAAACCAACTCACGAATAACAATATTATTCCGAATACTCAAGTCAAATGAGACACCATGTGTGAACAATTTTACGAACAATTGTATACCATTCTTAACTTCTTCCTTTTCGCGTTTATTCGTTCTTACAAGTAATTGTTACACGTAAATAAATTGTGAAATTCAACGGTTAGACTTTACCTCGTCTTCGATCCGATCGTTTTATCCTCAGGATAAAAGAAAAAAAACCAATGTTCATTCTTAATCCGGTTTCTTCGAGGAATCGCGAACGGAGACTCGTTTAGAAATCGTCAATACTGCGCAGAGATTTTACGATCGGAAATCGAGTCTCTGTCGGGACTAGGCTACGATCGAAACACCCTCTCGGGTTGTCTTTAATTTCCCGTGGAAACTCCGATCCGTAGACATTGTATAAATTAAACGCGAGTAAACGACCCTCATAAAAGCGTTGCGAATCCCTGGAATTTTTTTCCTCTCGAAAAATGGCGCCTGTCGCGGCCACGTTGCATAAACAAACGGTTTACGATCGATCACGGTGTATATCCCGTTTCCGCGAGTTTTCCGAGCGAAGCGACAATTTCGTCGCGCGATCGGCGGAGCGCAATCGAGCGCAGTCGAGCGTGGAGACATCGAAATTGTAAATTGTTGCAAAAAATTGCTCTCTCCCTATCGAATCCAAAATTAGAATCTTTTTTTAATTGAAAACACGGTTCGAAAATTTTAACAGGAGGTACCTAGACAAAGTTAGGTTAGAAACAGCAGTTTGGATCTACTTCGCCTCTTTTGCACAACTTGCATATTTTATTTCATTTAATATCATTGCACGTAATTAAAGTTACAATATTTTATATTGGATATACTTGAATATATACACTTACATATAGTCAGAATTAAAATTTGCAATTTTTTCTTAGACATACATACTTGCATATAATCAAAATTACAATTTACAATTCTTGATTACTTGATTATTTTACATTAACGGATGGAAATTGTAAAATTTGGAAAAATGGTAGTAATTTTAAAATTTAACATTTACGTTCGCAATGGAAACATGTTTTTACATAAATTTAATGTCTGTGTTACTACGTTTAATGTTAAGATTCGAAGGATTTGAATGGTACATTCGTAGAAATGGATTTGGAAGTTAGAAAAATGTTTTCATTCGGAATTTTAACGAGAGGCATTCAAAGCACTCGTAACCCTTATTTCTGTACGATGGGGCGTCAGATCCGTGTAATTGGCGCCATAATAGGGTTAGTCGAACGTAGGCCGTGATTTTACGAGGGAATTGAGCCGATCCCGAGACTTTCGCGTTTGCATCACGCGCAGGGTAGCTGGGCGACAATGGTTGCATTACCAAGGACAGGTGAAAGGAATAGATAAACGTGCAACTTTGATCTTTGCAGAATCGCGGAACTCGGTGTAAGAAGCGCAGAATCTTTCATTTTTTTTTTTTTGCCACTACTTAGAATTTTTTTCATTCTTTATATTCCATTGTGGAACTCGGTCTGAGAAACACAAAATTTTTCAATCTTTTTCTCTTTACTTTGTAAATTCATCGTTGACACTTCCTTGTCGCAATCTAGAGGAGAAAAATCTTTGTAATTTTTATACTTATGTAGATTTGTGGAGCACAGAATATTATTATAGAATCTTTCCACTTCGTTCATAACTCGATCTAAAATACGAGGATCTTTTCTTTTTCTCTCCTCTTTCGTGAGTTCATCCTTATCGTCATCCTGTTACAATCTAAGGGTGAAAAAATTTTCTATTCTTCATACTTCGTTCGTCACGAAGTAACATCCATCTGTGGAGCACAGAATTTTCAGAATTTTATTTTCCGATCTTTGCATAGCTTCTTACAAGAAACTTCTTCGACTTTCCTCTCCCCTTTCGTGAATTCGTCCTTATCGTTCTCTTGTTGCATTCTCGCTGGTGAAAAATTTTTCTCCACTTTATGTTTCGTTATCACGGCCCGTGGAACGTGGAATCGCAATAAATACACCGGATGCGTCGATCGCGAAATTGAACGCCAGTTTCGATTTCACGGCCGACAAATAAGTCAGCCGAGCGAGCGGCGCGCCGCGGCCACCTTAAATTTCATCGACCAACGCTAGCACGTTCGCTCGCTCGTACGCTCGCTCGTAGTTTCCTCGCGGAGTGCAATCGCGTAGATCGTACTTAGTCACGCCGCTTTACGATGCATTGTGCGAAACTGCGCCAAACGATAAACCGTTTAACGCGTAAATAAACGCGGGACGTTCTGACGGCTGTCCGGGGCGAGCCTTTAAGTTAATTACGATAACGTGCGCGCGCGCACACGCACGGGATTTATACCGCGTGGCTAATACACGCGTGGAAAACATCGTGGAGATCTAACAAGATGGGTACCACGCTTCTAAATTACCACGAACATTTTTACGAACCGTTTACATACATTTCACGAATATTCTTTACCTTCGAACTCGATGAAAATGGAGCCAATATTATTATTAAATCTGTAGATCCACAGAGAATCGTGTCACGCGTGAATCTTGAGTTTTTCAGGAGACAATTTTTCCATGTTTGTATTTTCTTTTCTTTTTTTTGTATTTGGATGTAGTTGTGACGTTAAAATTAAATTCAGCGAAAAATTCCTATTTTACGTTAGAAATTATCCATCGTTAAACGTTGCTAGCCGTAGAGTACTCATCGTCGGTGAATTGTTCGTGAGTCATCGGTGTATTGCTTACAAGTCGTCGTCTGTGAATTATCGACGGGCCATCGTCGAGTTGGGCGTCGATTCCCGATGAATTAATTGCTAGTCGTCTGAAAATTACCCCTAAGTTACCTATAAATAACCAACGGGTTCAATGCGCTCGCGGATGATCGGTAAATTACTCACGGGTCGTCTCGTGGTCGCTCGTGAGTCACCTATAAATAACGAACGGTCATCTTGTAGATTGTTCTCAAATTAAGTCACCTGCGGGACACGTGCGGGTCATCCGTGAGTCATCTGCGAATCGTTATTCACGGGCCATCGATGAATTGTCCCCGAATAAGGTCCGAAGATCGGAACAGAATCCGTGAATTCCGCAACTCGCGTACGTAAGTCACGTGTGGGTCAATTATGACCCACGCCAGCGTCACCGCGCGCGCGACACCGAAGGTCCGAAGGTCGGAACAGGATCCGTGAATTCTGCAAATTGCGTACGTAAGTCACGCGTGGGTCACTTTTGACCCACGCCAACGTTACCGCGCGCGACTCCGAAGGTCCGAAGGTCGGAACAGAATCCGTGAATTCTGAAAATTGCGTACGTAAATTACGCGTGGGTCACTTCTGACCCACGCCAACGTCACTCCGCGCGACACCGAACGCGTGTTTGTCGTCGTTCGAAGTCTTCAACACTCGTGCGCAGGAGAGAGCACGTACGCGGAAACGAAAAACTCGTCTCGAAATGTAACCGTAACACTTAACCTCTTAATTATGTTAATGCCCGTCGCGGAACGGACGTTAATGCGTATACCTTTCAACGTGGTTCCGTGTCCAGCCGATGTCAGAATCCCGTGCACCGTACGAACGAATCGCGTATTCGTGTATCGGTCCCACCGCGAGCCTCGTTCGTAACGCGGCGTTTCCATGTGAAACGTATGGCCGCGTCGAACGCATTAACTTCCTCGTATTCCACTTGGCCGTATCGATTGTTCTCTACATGCGGGTACACGGTCGAGCCGATCCGTAAACAAGCTACCGCAGGTACCAATCAGCGGCGCGGGTGTGAGTGCACATAAATCGTACTCCGGAGAGAAAGGGGGCCCGGGGAGGGGCCGGGGTGGAGGGGATGGGGTGAGGACTTCCATGAAGTCCTTGTCACGAGGGAACGCTTGTAGCTCCTTCGTTTTTCTCTAGGGAATTTGAGACCGTAATTGGGACCGTCTTCGAACGATAAGCGAGGGAGCAGCTACTCCGGCAGCGGTGACGGTATTAATAAGAATTTGAACGCCAGATAAAGTTTTACAGGCTGGTTTTAAGGGCCATCGGAAAGGGATAGCCGGGAGATTCTTGGAATTACAGCAGATAGTGGAATTCCACGAACGTAGGGTGTACAACGCCATCGAGTCCGGGGAAGGATGGTGGTTGTTTGTAAATTTATAGTGGAAGGTTTCGAAACTTGCACTTCTCCTTTGAAGAGGTATCTTTAAAATTCCTAATCGTCTTAATTGAAGATATCCATCGTATTTTTAGTTCGATCAGAGTCTTCTGTTCTTTAATATAACACTCAATTGGAGTCTAGGAAAAGATGGTGCTTGTTTGTAAATTTGTAGTAGAAGGTTTCGAAACTTGCACTTCTCCCTTGAAAAGGAATCTTTAAAATTTCTAATCGCCTCGATTGGGGATATCCATCGTGTTGTTAGTTCGATCAGAGTCTCTTGTCGTTGAATATAATACTCTATTCACATACAAACAAGACAGTTCATTTGTAAATTTAGTAGAAGGTTTCGAAACTTGCACTTTTCCTTTAAAAAGGTATCTCTAAAATTCCCGATCGTCTTAATTGAAGACCTCCATCGTGTTTTCAGTTCGATCAGAGTCTTCTGAGAATAACACGAGAGTTCAGAAAAATGATCGTTGTTTTTAAACGCACAGTAGAAAATTTCTAAACAACTTGCACTTTACTCTATTCGAAATGCTAGCATCTGGAGCACCTAATCGTCTCGGTTGACGAAACGAGTTTTTAATTCGATTATGATCTCCCTCTAGAACGATCATGCGAGCAAAATATTTTGTCTCGTGTTCCACTTGATCACTGTCTCTCGTACGATGCGATTATCGAATCAGAGCTGCACACTTCGCAGAAAAAGCATGACTCACTGTTCACATTCCCCCGAAAGCTAATTGAAAGTGCAAGCAACGCAATGAGATTCAGCGAAAGCGATTGTTCGAATCAACGCGATTTTTCTTCGGTAAAAACATCGAACTCTTGTTGACGCAGTTGCTGTAACCAGGAGCGAATCAAGAACCGTGTAGATCCCTGGTGGTTATATATTCCGAAAGTATTTCTAACAATAATATCAAATTTTAATAATATAAATAATAATTAAGATACCAAAATGTATTCAATGTAGATGTATAGCGATAGACACAACAATAATTCAGGTACTAAGTTAAATTCAAAGTTTCTTTCAAAAGCTCGAAATAAAATTGATACTAACTATTTTACTCATTGTCGAGAAGTAGACACTGCCTTAAGAAATAAATTAAAATCAGTTCTTTTCGAAAATTGCAAATAAAAAAAAATAACAATTTCACTCATTGTCGAGAAGTAAACACTACCTTTAGAAATAAATTAAAATCAGTTCCTTTCGAAAATTGCAAATCAAAAACAAAAAAGATAATTTCACTCATTGTTGAGAAGTAGACACTACCTTTAGAAATAAATTGAAATCAGTTCCTTTCGAAAATTGCAAATAAAAAAAAAAATAATAATTTCATTCATTGTCGAGAAGTAGATACTGCTTTTAGAAATTAATTCGCTTCGAAAATCGCGAATAAAATTGACAACTATTATTTCGCTCATTTTTTGCGCAGTAACGGGAGAAATAAATTAAAATTGAAGAAAGTCCAGGTGTACGAAAAATAAGTATGTCGCAGTTCCGCAACAATATACGCGTAAAAGTTGAAACGTCCCTGAGCGAGACCAATAGGGAGGCCCCGATCCTAAAATGACTAGAGTTGTTTTCCTTTCTGCCCCCGCGAGGCGACACGATTTCGTCGCTCGATTCACCATTTGCATAATCGCGCTATCGTCGATGAGGACACGAGCCGGGCAGACGCAGCTGATAAAACGCGCAGTACAAATTTTACACGGTGAGTCACTCATTGGATTTCCACGCGAAACATCCGTGTTTCCTTCGATCGCTGGCATTTACCAACTCGCTGAAACAAAAGCCACGAACGACTCCCTCTCGGTGTGCACACGTCCGACATCGGCACCGAATCAATTATGCAACCGAGATTCAGCGCAGAGTCGCATTAGTGACTCAAATACCACCCGTAAATAGTGTCGTAATTGACAGCCGCGCGTGGCGAGGAAACGTATTTCACCGAGGAGGCGGCGTGCAACATTTGCCTTCAATGTCGGCTGGAAATAATGCACAAGACCCTGTCGATGCAAATTCCAGGTGACTCCCCCCACCCCCCGTCTCCTTCCTTGTGCGCTTTATTTCCTATAAATATTTGTCGAATTACTCATCCGCGAGCGCAAGTGCCTCCGCGACTCGAGGAGGTAGGGGACACGCGAGGAAATAAAGATGGGAGGGAATATGATGACAAGTGGCTCTTACAGACCTAACTTTTGCCGAAAATCGCGGAGAGGTGTATCGAAAAGGTTATTGAGAAGATAAAGTGAGTTTGGAAGTTGAAAGTATTTCTTACACTTAACTTTTGCTGAGAATAAGACAGGTAGGTTAAGGAGAGAGGTATGTGAAAAAGTAATTGAGAAAATAAAGTTTGGAAGTTGAAAGTATCTTGTGTGATCTAACTTTTGCTGAGAATAATGCGACCAAGTCGAGGAAAAAGGTGTATGAAAAGGTAATTGAGAAAATAAAGTATGTTTGGAAGTTGGAAGTATTTCGTACACTTAACTTTTGCTGAGAATAAGGTGGCTAGGTTAAGGAGAGAGATATGTGAAAAAGTAATTGAGAAAATAAAGTTTGGTAATTGAAAGTATCTTGTGGACCTAACTTTTGCTGAGAATAATGCGACCAAGTCGAGGAGAGAGATGTACGAAAAGGCAATTGAGAAAATAAATTAAGTTTTGAATGTTGGATGCACCTAAAGATAAACCAGAGAACAGAAAATAACCTAAATCTGAAAATAGTTGGTATCTCTAATTTTTGCTGAAAATAACGCAGCCAAGTCGCCGAGAGAAACAAACGAAAATGTAACCGAGAAAATAACATAAATCTGAAAGTAGGAAGTCTCTCGCAGACCTAACTTTCGCTGAAAATAAACTTGGCCAAGTCGAGGAGGGGGGAGGGAAAGGTAACCGAGGGAATAACGTAAATCTGAAAATAGGGAGCCTCTCGTAGACCTAATTTTTGCCGAGAATAACGCAGCCAAGTCGAGGAGAGAGAAGAACGAAAAGGTAACCGAGAGAATAACGCGAATCTGAAAATAGAAATACACAAGAATAAACTAAAAGACGTCTCGAACTTGTTCGCAACAATCTACTGACTCCCCCAACCTCCCCAATGTTCCATTTTTGTCAATTTTACACGATGATTCATTTATTATGTCGCCTGACTACCTACGTGAATAGTAAACGATCAAACGGTCGTGTAAACAACGATCAACGAGGGATACAGAAATATTGGAACGAATGCAACAACGATCTTAAGGGTGCCAGATGTCGATGTCAGTTTTAAGAACTGTCTCCGTTTTGGTTTTCTTTTTAATCCAGTTCCAAATCCAGAGTCAGAAAGACCACACGACACTGTCGTCGTTCACATCAAGACATATATCACTGTATACGCATTTCTTCGAACTTTATATTCGTATATATACAATAACTATACTACTAGATACACGAGATCCCTGCATATTATAATAAACTAGATATTACAATCTGAATTTTCCAACAAGAAATAATACGAAAGACAACCATTCTTCGTTCATAACCGTCGCGATAAGCAACCACGAACTCCCTAGGTGGTTTTTGGAACGCGTCCAATCGAACACGGTTTCCTGTTCACGCGAACATACTTCACTTTCTACGTGCAAACGACCCCTGAAGGACAAAGACACGAGCGAAAAAGCCGCGCGCGCTGTCGTTGTATCGCGAGCTGCGCGCCAAGTTGCGACAACCTGACAGAGAGTTACGCGGATCGTTGTCGTCTCCCGGAGGTCCCGGTTTTGCATACACCAGAGGGGTGGGGGGGACGAGACGTGAGAAACAGTGACGTCGACGGATGCAATTAACGCGAAGGAGTCTCGAGAAACGGTGAGGACAAGTTCGTGACAACCTGACAGGGAGAACCGTGATATATGACACAGTTCGGTCCCAGACGGTAAAGATAAACGTCGCCAGTTCCCTTCCCCCACCCCTCCAACTTCCAGCATTCGAACGTCACGACGTGTGTACTTTGTTTATTTATTTTCATTTAGCGTCTTTATTGCACAGATAAGTGGCGAGGATTAACTTCGCGACAGTCCGACAGAGGACAGAGTAACGCGTGTGACATAATTCAACCGCAGACAATGAAAATAAATATCGTCCCCTCTCTGTCGTCTATTCAAACGTCACGATGCGCTCGTTTTGTTTATACGTTACACATTTAATGAATAAAAGAAGCGAAACGCGAATACGCAATAGTAACAACAACGTAATACACGATAGAATTAAAAGTTACAAACTTCTGGACAACCTGCTCCGCTAACAAATGTAAAATGAAACCTGGCCTGCTAACAAATGCAAAATGAAACCTGGCTTGCTAACAAATGCAAAATAAGACCTGCTGGGGGTTGGTTAACCTTTAAATAATACACACTTATTTCCCGTCTGTATTAACATTATTACACACTGCCCACTCGTTCGTTTCCAAGTCACGATATTCTCGTTTTCAATTTATTTCCCAATCGTACCCACTTATTACAATTAAAAGTAACTTTTTCTCCAATTCGTTTCCCAACTCGAACAACTGTATACTTAAGGGTCAAAGAAACGAAGATTGTCGATCGTCGAGTAACGTAATAACGCCTCGATATTTCCGTTGCTAATGACCAAGGATGTCAATTTACATTAAAAAAAAAAAAAAAAGAAAAAAAATAATTCTCGACGTGTTCCGAGAAACACCGAGTTCCACGTTACTCTCGGCGTGGAGGTTTCCTAGGCACCGATCGCGATCAACTTGGAAGAATTCTCAGGTACGAGAGCGGGCAGCCCGTGCAAATGAAATCAGGGTCGCGGGGTTATTAGCGCGAAATGAATCAGAGTCGTGCGTGCACGCGGAAAGAATGCGGGAACGACGCCGCGCGGCGCGGACTAAAGCGACGTGCCGCACGTCCTTCGAGACCGTAGTCGTTTCCTACTACGATCCCGGCTGACTCAGACCGCCGGTATGATTCCCCGGGTTATTCGTGGCACGAGCACAGACAGCATGGACCGCTCGAATAAATCACGAAATCCGAGCGGACCGTCTCCTACCCCCACTCCTTACACGTATCGGTTCACCAGCTTCTGTACCTTATCATCGGTGAGTCTGGTCGCCACTTATGGAATCTTTCGAAAGAAACTTTTAAACGGACTCGTTCGATAATAACAAAGATAAAAAGCCACTATTAACTAATGGACGATAAGCGAGTGCACTCGTTACACAACCGAGTTACGTTGAACGCGTTTTGAATTTACGCGCCAATAGCCAATTTACGCGGCAACAGGTGGCTATCGGTGCTTGCGTTCTCTCAGGTTATATTTTATATTTTCTTTTCTCGAATTCATTTAATTCATTAATAAGGCGGGCGGGAAGTCTTCTTACTGTAACTTTACAGGGAGTAAAATGTAAGATCACGGTACGGTTCGACGATCGTTCGAATTTGAGGTTAGGTGTTCACCGAGTCGCGAAAATATTTGAGAATGAAACGAGGTTGGAAATGGAGTAAATTTTGATACGATTTTCCACGGTTTGATATTTTGGGAGTGAACATTGAATTTCACTTTTTTATATCGATAATTAACAATCTTCTGAAAGTGGTACGCGATGCAAAATTCCGTGGATTTAGGGCGGGAAGATTTTGAGATTTAAATTTCACGTAATCGACGACGAGAGGTGTTTGGTTTACTATGGTCGCTTTCGTGTTCGGTTTCACGTAATACGTAAACATTACTGACGAACTTATCTTTCTTTGATAATAAATCGTTCGACGCACTATAACCCCACCATCGTGAAACGTAGGAACGCTCCCGATGAATAACAACGAGCGGAATCGTTGCGTTATCGATCGCGTCGAAGCGCGTTATCGGGTCTTACGTGTACCCGCGTTCTCGGAAATTTAGCAAGATTTCCCCGGGAGAAAAGAACGCGCGTTATCAGCCAGCGTTATCGTTTCTCTCTCTTTTTTTTTCTTTTTTTTTTTTTTTTTTTTATCGAAACGGCTTGTCGACGTGTTCGACCTATTCTTATCGGGTTGCGCGTCCGTTCTTTTTCCTTCTCAATCGGGGTGACTAAACAGTCGCGTATCGAGCATGGCACCTGAATGATAAGTGTCGCGATAAATAGTCCGATAAGTCGAGCGGTCACCTAACCGGTGAATAGCCAAAAACCGTGTCCACCGGGGGAATACTAATTTTTATGCTCACACACCTGCCCGACCTATCTCCAAAAGCGTCCCCTAAATTTTCTGCTCGTCCCTCTGCCGACGACAGCCAACACCGGCATTCACGAACGGTTGCAAATCGTGCAACAGATTTGCAGTTTCTACACACCTGGTCGGGTAATATTATAAAATAACCCGAGGTGAAAATTATACGCACATCTCGGACAGTGTGACACCGTTTGATACGTAATTCGCGAGGATACACCCTGTATTTATCGACGTTTGTGCGTCTATCGATTTTAATTCTGTGCAGGGGTTCGAACATCGAACCACGCGTCGCATGCGGAAGTCTCGTTGTTCTATACATTAAGCACGGTCGTTCCACGCCTATGGGCGTTCCACGCACCGAGTCTACCGAAAGGGTTGAAAAGGGCTATATTACGCAAATTTGTACAATACGTAATAACGATTTTTGTTTCGTACGATACACGATAATAAAAATACATTTTTATTTCATACAATATACAATAATAATAATACGTCTTTAGAATGAAAAAGTTAGTCAATGTATTGTACAATTACATACGAGTATATAAACCTAACCTCGAATATTTCTGTATCACCCATTTCTGCAATTTATTTTCACAAGAAGCGATTTGAAATCTTTCGAACACCTTTGCTCTACAAGATTTCGATCCATCGACCTTCAAGAATCGTATCAGCTTTCAACTAAATATATTTCTCCATAGAAACAATTACATTGGTATGAATTCAAGTGTCTCCATTGATACTGTTACAATGTCATAATCCTTCGTGATTTTTAAAAAAAAGTCGAACGCCCCTCGACGTGAAATTACTGAGCTAAAAAATTGCCTTTCTAAAAGGCTTTCCCGAAAAAGAAGCTTACGAAGAGGCGAGGGGTGGGGGACGGTGGATTATCGGTGAGAAAATTGGCAGACTGACTCACTACCGATGCTCGCTGCCAGCTCATACGGTTCCATTCTCTTCTCCCTCGTTATCCCTCGTCATTTTCACCCCTCCCGCAGTTCTTTATCCGGGCATCATCGCGTCGCGATGGCCGCCATTGTGCAATCGGTCTGAAACGAATTAAACGTCGTATCCTGCGCGTCTAGCTACGCTGAAATAAACGAAGAAGCGTCGGGAAAATGGCCTAAAGTGAAGGGTAGAAACGATGGTAGACGAAAAGTTTCATCGTCCTCTCTCGTCCAAACGTTAACCCTCGCAATATCGGGCGATTTGAGCGACCACGTCCGGGTCCAAACTGACCCATAATTTCATCTTGCTCCTGCAAACATTTCGACAAAAGGTTCGATCGTTTTATCGTGTCTTTCTTCGTTTCTAAGCAAAGCTGTACTAACGGTATGAATAAGTGTCACTGGGTCTAGAAAGACCCGGACGTGGTTCAAAAAGACTCTCGAATATAAAATTATATTACTTTATCGTATCGTTCCGAATTTCTAGGGCAAGTTATACTGATCAAAGAAAGTTTTACCGACGGTATGAATTAGTAAAAGTATATCTGGGTCCAAAAAGACCCAGACGTGATTCAAAAAGTCTCTCGAATATAAAATTATATTACTTTGTCGTATCGTCCTTAATTTTTGGGGTAAGCTATGCTCGCGAATGAAAGTTGTACCGACGGTATGAATTAGCAAAAGTATCTCTGGGTCCAAGAAGACCCAGACGTGGTTTAAAAAGACCCTCGAATATAAAATTGTATTGCTTTGTCGTATCGTTCTCAATTTCTAGGGGAATCTATACTGATCAAAGAAAGTTGTACAGACGGTATAAATTAGCAAAAGTATATCTGGGTCCAAAAAGACCCAGACGTGATTCAAAAATACTCCCGAATATAAAATTATATCACTTCGTCGTGCCGTTTTCGATTTCTAGGGAAAGCTACACCAATCAACGAAAGTTCTACCGACGGTATTAATTAGCAAAAGTCTCTGTGGGTCCAAAAAGACCCAGACGTGGTTCAAAAAGACTCCCGAATATAAAATTATATCACTTCATGATATAATTCGATTTCTAGGGAAAGCTACACCAACCAACGAAAGTTCTACCGACGGTATGAATTAGCAAAAGTCTCTGTGGGTCCAAAAAGACCCAGACGTGGTTCAAAAAGACTCCCGAATATAAAATTATATCACTTCATGATATAATTCGATTTCTAGGGAAAGCTACACCAACCAACGAAAGTTCTACCGACGGTATGAATTAGCAAAAGTCTCTGTGGGTCCAAAAAGACCCAGACGTGGTTCAAAAAGACTCCCGAATATAAAATTATATCACTTCATGATATAATTCGATTTCTAGGGAAAGCTACACCAACCAACGAAAGTTGTACCGACGGTATGAATTAGTAACCGTGTCCTACCGGGTCAAAGAAGACCCGAGCGTGGCACAAAGATCTCGAAATTCCCTCCGGGGAAGCCGAAATTGCGAACGTTCCCGCGAAAGGATTGGCCGCGAGTATCCCGTACGCGAGACACGACGATCCGTCACGTTTCGACGCGCCTTCACGAGTAATTGTCCACGATGATCGATGGCCCGGGATGACGTCGATCGGTGCCCCGTTTCCTCCAGGGGGTATTTTTTAATTTGTCCAGCGGTACGAGCGATCGTCTGGGTCGTTACACGAGGGATAGCACGGTTCGTACTCCGTACAGAGGAATCGTTGTTCGAAGAGGAACAACGTTGCTGCGCGATCGCGTGAGTCACAGTGGCGTCGACACATCGTTTCTCGTACTTTCGAGGCGATTCGCGATCTTGATACACGTAGCCTCTTCCGTCAAGTTTTCTCGACGAAAGTCACCGGCTTGCGAAACCAACGCAATCGGTGTTTGTTTCTTCAATTGCGTGTACCGATTCGAGCCCAGTTCTGCGACTGCTGACGTGAATCAGAGGGAAAGGAATTTCTCGCCTCGTGATATTTAATTTCCTAGGAAGTCTCACGGACGCGTAACACGTGCTTGTATTTCGCAAGGAAAATTCGTAAGAGTACCTCGACTCCCCTAACTCTGTGCCCCGAGTATACGAAAACTCGAAAGGATCGCTTTCTACCGGGTTCGAAATTCAAAGGGAGGAGTACTCGGAGAATCGTGGTGAATGTAATGAAGGGCCACTTTTCTACCTGGAGGATACGAACAATCCCCTTTATCTGCTCCAAGAAAAGATCATTTCGTACACCTCGAGATCTCGAACCATCTTCTATTCCAAGAGATTGGAACACGTCTCTTCCTCGTACGACAATAACCTCGAACAGAACTGCTTCCTTTTAACCGAAGAAACTCGAGAGATGTCTTTCTCCTGCCTTCTATTGCAGAAGATTCAACAACCCTCTTCCTGGTAGATTCAAGCAGACCACTTCCTTCTATCCGAAGGGATTCGAGTATACCTACTTCTATAGACAGAACCTCTGTAGAGCTTAATTCGAGCGATTCATATCTACATACCTCTTCCATCTACTTCGAGAGGTTCGTGTACGCTTGTTACTAGTCAAGAGATTCGAACATGTATCTTCCTTCTACCAGGATAGATTCAAGCTCGAGAAACTTGAACGTATCTACTCCCACAGGTAGAACCTCGGATAGATTCCAGAAGACCTCCTCTAGAGAGATCCGAACATACATCTTCTAACCTCGAGGAATCAAATCAAATCATTATCGACGTCCTACGAAACTTGTAACGACTGCTGTAGGCGTTAACCAACGTAATATATACGAGTCTCGCGAAAGAAGTATTCGTCAGCCAGAATCCTAATCTGATGAAACAAGAATTCGTCGATTCAGCTTCATCCAGTTTTCCTGTGTAGGTGACTGGTAAAATTTTAATCTAAATCGATTGTAGCGTCTATTTTTTATTTATTTAACAAATCACTTGATATTGCGTAATCGATATTAACTGAATTTCGTGCTACAGACACATTTGATCCCATCTTCTGAGTGTAATCTAGCAAAACTGTAACCTCAGTTCTCCCTAGATCGACTATAATTTCTATTTTTTTATAATATACATAATAAACAACCAAGAATAGTCCTTTGGCATTTATTTAACCGACCACTCGGTATTAACAAAATTTCGTACTCCAGATACACTAAATCCCACCTTCGAAGAGTGATCTAGCAAAACTTTAACCTCGACTCTTCCTGGATTAATTATACAGTCTAATTTGTATAATACGCATCGTAGGCAACCAAGGATAGTTCTTCATTGTTCGTTTAACGCACCACTCGATATTACGTAATCGATGTTAACAGAATTTCGTTCTCTGAACGCAATTAACCCCATCTTCGAAGTGTAATGTAGTAAAACTTTAACCTTGACTCTCCCTGGATCAACTATACAATTTAATTTGTATAATACGCATTGTAGGCAACTAACAAATAGTCCTTTATTATTTATTTAACCGACCACTCGATATTAACAAAATTTCGTACTCCAGACACTTAATCCCACCTTCTAAGTGTAATCTAGTAAAACTTTAACCTCGACTCTTCCTGGATCTATACACTCCAATTTGTACATAATACACATCGTAGGCAACCAAGGATAATTCTTCATTATTTATTTAACCGACCACTCGATACCAAGTAATCGACGTCAACAGAATAATCGCGCTCCGAAACGCAATTAATCCGATCTCCCCGTGTGTAATCCATCGCCTCTCGAGGACCCACGATCCAGCTCCAGTTCCACGGATGATCCTCCAGCCGTCAGGCTGTCGTTGGCTCAACCCGCCCGCATTTCCAATAGACGCATTCTACCGGCCGACCAAACGGGAGAACAGAATATTACGTATGCCCGGCGCGTGTTTCTCGTTAAGTGATTCATTCATGCCGGAATCCTTCGTGACGCGTTCCACGCGTGTGTCCGGGACGCGGCTACACGAATTCCCGTCAGCCGGAGGACGCATCATCGTCCGAGTGGCGTGGCAGGTGGCCTCTATCGTCTTCCTCGTCGGTGTGTTGCCTCTCTCCTGCGCCGCGTTTCCCTCCAGGAAGCGACGGCGCATTAACCGAGGGGGGGATTACGTGTATACCCGGTCGCTTCTGTTTTCCTGCTTTGTAAACATCGCTTAAACGGTCACTGGGGTGAGGATGCGTTGAACGCGTGTCGGCATCCTCGCGAGCTGGGGATCATCGTTGTACGGCATACAACCCCTTCGATGGTGTATCACGGGGCCCCGATACGAGGGAATTGATCGGGAAATATTTCGAACGCGCACGGTGTTCAACTACACCTGTGACCTAGAGGGACGAGGGTCCTTTCGAGATTACGAGGTGACAACTTGGGGGACCGGTTGGTAATTTGCTTCGAGTATCGAGGAATTCGAACGATTCGTTTGATGGATTAGAAAGTGGAGGGATACGAAGGAACGCGAGAGGTCTTGGAATGAATATTTTTGGAATAATTGTGATCCAGTCCGAATCACAAACGGTATTTTGAGAAGGGATCTACGAGTATCCGGTCGTGGATACTTGGGGATGATTGGACTCTTGTGTTGGACAGTTGTGAAGAGATGGTTCTTCCAGGCTTTGTGATTTTAGGTTTGGGTTGCTTTGAGTTGGAGTTGTTGTTCAGAAGGCTTGGAACGACTGTTCAAGAGAACATCCGAAGTCACAAGGAGTCCAAGGATCCACGAATATTAGAACGTGAATGTTCAGTGATCCTTGGACTCTTTGTGATGTTAGATTTGTGTTGTTTTGGGCAGAGAAGAGTTAAGAGTTCTCGAAACGACTATTCTGCTCGAAACAACACCGATCCAAAGTCACAAAGAGTCCGAGGATCACTGAACATTTATGTTCTAATGTTTGGAGATCCTTGGACTCTTTGTGATTTTAGATTTGTGTTGTTTTGGGCAGATAAGAGTGAAGTGGTCTCAAAACGACTATTCTACTCAAAACACCACCGATTTAAAGTCACAAAGAGTCCAAGGATCACTGAACATTCATGTCTTAATGTTCAGGGATCCTTGGACCCCTTGTGATGTTTAGATTTGTGCTGTTTTGAGCAGAAAAAAGTTAAGAGATCTCGAAATGATTATTCTGCTCAAAACAACACCGATCCAAAGTCACAAAGAGTCCAAGGAGCACTAAACATTCATGTTCTAATATTCGTGGATCCTTGGACTCCTTGTGATGTTAGATTTGTGCAGCTTTAGACAGAGTAGTGTTAAGAAATCTCGAAACGATTATTCTGCTCAAAACAACACCGATCCAAAGTCACAAAGAGTCCAAGGAGCACTGAACATCCATGTTCTAATATTCGTGGATCCTTGGACTCCTTGTGATGTTAGATTTGTGCAGCTTTAGACAGAGTAGTGTTAAGAAGTCTCGAAACGATTATTCTGCTCAAAACAACATCGATACAAAGTCACAAAGAGTCCAAGGATCACTGAACATAATACGTTCTAATGTTTGGAGATCCTTGGACTCCTTGTGATGTTAGATTTGTGCAGTTTTGGACAGAGTAGTGTTAAGAAGTCTCGATATGATTATTCTGCTCAAAATTTGGGGATCCTTGGACTCTTTGTGATTTTAGATTTGTGCTCTTTTGGGCAGAGTAGTTGTTAGGGGGTCTCTCGAGATCGAAATGAATCCTCGAATCCGAATCACAAAGGGTCCAAATATCCCCACACATTCGAGCATGAAAGTTTAGGGATCCTTATATCCTTTGTGATTTCTCGGACAAGATAAGCAGACAATATACACATATTTGTACGAGAGATTTACGATCATTCCAACAGAATTTTCATTTTTCTAACAATTTGAATCCTTGTGACTTAAACGTTATATTTCCAAATAGGAATGTGGACTTAAACGTTATATTTCTAAATAGCAATGTGGACTTAAACATTATATTTCCAAATAGCAATGTGGACTTAAACGTTATATTTCCAAATAGCAATAGATTTATGCGTCGAGTTATTCGACAACAATCAAGGTTAAAATTCGTCGCGATAATTAGAACAAGTACAGATGCACCCGTGACAATAAAACGTCTCGCGACTTATCTGTGCTTTTCCGACTAATTTGAGCAGTCATGTTTATCGGAAGATAACACCTATAAACAAGAAAGAAAAGAAAAAGAAAAAAAGAAAAATGAAAGAAAGAGATCATCATCGTTGGCTCGTTACGGGTATTAAAGTGAAATGGAGCAACCTGTGCGACTTCGCGAAAGATCGATGAGTCACTGTATTTAAGCACACGGTCGTTTCCCATTTTCCCCGCGATCGAGTGACTCATCGAATGTTGAACAAAGATTAATCAGAGATTAATGTCAGATCCGTATTATCGGAGGTGTCCGCGTATTAGCAATTTTTATCGCTGAAATAATGGGTCGACGCTATTATTGCGAACCGTGACAGAAAAAAAAAAAAAAAAATGAAAAAGAAGCCACGAAAAAGCCACGGCGTGACTAACCGAGAGATAAACGCGAAAATATCGCGGCGCTTAGAAAATTACCCGTCGATGGCGTTTGCTTTCGTTAAAAAGTTGCACGACTCGTCCACCGTATCTCGTCGATCGATTCATAATAAAATCGTGGAGAAATAAAAAAATATAAAATAAAATAAACAACGTATATCGAACCCGTACTAAACCAATGGTATTTATCGTACGTTAAGTAGTTTATTAATGGGCGGCTGGTGAACGAAGTGAGCACCATTGACCGAGGGGAAACATAAAATACGATCAGAAACAACGGTTTGACAGGAAACGGTTTCCCGCGCTGCCAACAACCAGTCCCGAGTTATTGTCACGTTGGCCGTAAACCCTCGTAACCGGACAGATTTACATAGTAGAGGCGTGTAAACTACAAATATGTTAACCGGCCGTGGAAAAGCACCGGTGCGAATTTGCATTCTGGCACGCGCTTTTACTACCCCATCGGTCGGGAATCTTTGCGCTTTAACTTTAACGACTGAACCCAATCTCGGCGCGAAAACGAGCGTTTCGAGGGTTTCCGCGAATACTTGTGTAAAGTGGAGTCACGACCGCTTTTGGAACGAATATATTTACAATCACGTCCAACAGGTGGTTCTATCGATTAATTCGTAGGAATATCGAAAGTTCACGGCTACGCGGATCGGTTAAAAATAATTGCTTCGATAATATTAAACCGAGTCGAGCAACTGTGCACGAATAAAATGAACCGAACCCAATTGTTTCTATAAGGAGTTTATGGAAGTTGAGAAAATTTGTTTTGGGGAATATAGTTTCCATTGGGGAACTGTGAACTTGAAATTATTTTACACTGTGGGTAATTATTGTTATTTGATTATAAATAGATTTTAACTTCAGGAGTTTGTTAAATAGAGAAATGTTTGGAATATTTAGAAACGTTTGAAAATAAAGTAGGAATATTTTTCAATTAATTTTCCTCTGTTGGGGAATATTTTAAAAGAAAATGGGAATATTTAAAAATTGATTTTCTCCTACTTGTATTAAACAAAGATGGCAATATTTCTAAGCTACTTTTGCTCTATTGGGGAATATTTTCAGGTGGTAATAGTTTGAAATAAAATGGGAATATTTAAAAATTGATTTTGTCCTACTTGTATTAAAGAAAGAAAGATAGTAATATTTTTAAATTAATTTGTTTCTATTGGTTAATATTTTGAAATAAAATGGGAATATTTAAAAATTGATTTTTTCCTACTTGAATTAAAAAAAGATAGTAATATTTTTAAATTAATTTGCTCCTACTTCTTGTACCTTTTCTATGAACACCACTGTTTTGTGGCTACACTAATATAACAATACACTATTTTACAAGATATACAATATCAGTAATATTATCAGACCTGTATCACCGCGACGTAGAATATACCATCGTAACGACACAATGAAGAAAAATAAAGGAATATAGTAATAATTACCTTAATGGGTTTCGCGTATCACGTACAAGTGTTGAAAAACTTTCGGTTTCGAAGCTTGCCAGATTTCCGCGAAAATCAGCAAAATGTACGATCGTCGTTTCTATAAACTGGTTCGAGCGGCGAGGCTGTTCGCAGACTTGCGTTAATCTCGCATAAATTTCAGCCTGAATCATGCGCGTCGTCCGTCAAAGGAGCCCCGCTCGAAAGCTAGTAAACAAAAGCGCGCGTGGATCGCGCGCGAGCACGCGGTTGTTGGTAGTAATTCAGGGTCGCGTAGAGCTCTGACAGTGACTCATACCTAACCGCATTGAGCATCGATATCAACTTTTACGTCTCGATGTCCCCCCGGCGTTTCTACGCCGCGAACGAAACGCGTTTCCGGCAGCTACCAAACAATATTCGATAAATACAACGAATAAATTAACAACGCGTCAAAAGTCGCGCCAGTTCTCTATACTTAACACTGGAATTACCGACAGTGAACGTATTACCATTTGTATCGGACCATATACGTATCTCCGAAGTTAGACGGGGGAAGGGCAAATTAATTTACAAGTACCATTAGTTGTCTACTTTAACGATTGTCCATGAATATTTTAGAGAAAGACACTGCTAATGATTGAGTAATTTTAAACAGAAGTTTGAAACGAGTCAGAATTGAACTTAATGTAATTCTCTGTTTAAGGTTATTTTGAACAGAATTGAACTCATTTTGGTGGTTCTGGTGTTGAGTATGTATATGATATTTGTTCGAAGTGTAGGTTCGAAGGTTGAAATATTCGATAGTTTGTCGATGTACTTGGTATTTTATACCGAACGAGAGTGATGTTATTTCAAAGTTTACAAGTATTAGAATTCGTGTCTTGTAAGTGCTTTGGAGAATTATAACTTCGGAGCACCGGTCCTCAGGGACCACCATTACGTTTCACGCGTTAAAGCCAAGGAGAAAACACCTGTGAGCGTGAAATTTCATTTGTTAATTTAAAGTTTTACGAATTTTTGCAACATTGAAAAAAGGGTTCGAGTATTTTCTCCTCTTGGATAATAAATACATTTAAGAGGGTGAGACGTAAAAGTGTAAGGTGTTTTTTTTGTAATTAGTTACAGAATTAGGTATCATTTACTAGATGGAAAATTTTATTCTCTATTATATTCTTTCAATTTTTCTACTCCTCCTGTTTTATCAGAACGAAAGATATCACGTTAGATTGGAGATTGCAGCATTTTTAATATTAATTAGAAAATTTATACGCTCGGTAATTATTCCCCGCTCTCGTTTCCACTTACCCTACAGTTAATTGAATTATTATGGTTGATAAAAAAAGTGTTCACTGACCGTGGAAAAGTGCAAATACCAAATATATTCAAAAACAATAAATTATATCCTACAATAGTTTCAATTACAGAAGAATCGTATATATGTGTATTACCCAGACGGGTCAAAAGAGACCCGAGGGACTAACTTTAACCTTCTGTTAACACTAGAACTACCAATGGCGAACGTATTACCATTTGCATCGGACCACATACGTATCTTCGAAGTTGGATGAGAAAAAGGGTAAATTAATTTGCAAGTAGAGGTAGTTGTCCATTTTTATAATTTTCCACGAATATTGTAGTCAAAGACAATTTTTATAATTGTCCACGAATATTGGTAGGCAAAGACAATTTTTATTATTGTCCACGAATATTGGTAGGCAAAGACAATTTTCATAATTGTCCACGAATATTGTAAACAAAGACAATTTTTATAATTGTCCACGAATAATGGTAGGCAAAGACAATTTTTATAATTGTCCACGAATATTGGTAGGCAAAGACAATTTTTATAATGCTTTACAAATATTGGTAGGCAAAGACAATTTTCATAATGCTTCATGAATATTGTAAGCAAAGACAATTTTTATAATTGTCCACGAATAATGGTAGGCAAAGACAATTTTTATAATTGTCCACGAATATTGGTAGGCAAAGACAATATTTATAATTGTCCACAAATATCGATAGGCAAAGACACTATAATTCTCCACGAATATCGATAGGCAAAGACACCGTTGATAATTGAGCGATTTAAAAAAGGAAAGATTCCTTTGGTGGTTCCAGTGTTAATTTCGCGAGATTCCCATCGGTGTTTACAAAAGAAGCATCATCCCTGTGTGTTAACCGGATCACGGTATCATCGTATGAACTTTATTCCCGAGAACTTTATTCCGACATCGAGCGCCAGTGTGAATCATGGCGGTTCGCGTAACGAGAGACTCGGAGCAAAGTCGTATCTCGCGGTCTGTTTACAATTTGATTCACGTCGATTTCGCGGCGAACTCTCGGTCTCGTCGCTCCGGACGGACGGACGAGCGAGCGAACCAACGGACGAGCGAGCGAACCAACGAGCGAGCGAGCGAGCGAACCAGCGATCGCTTATTCGCGTCTCGATTCACGATTCGCTCTCGTTCGCCGTGCTCGGTGCTGGAATGCGCGCAATAAAGCGTGATTAATCCGTCATTAAGGATTCACGGTGCGCCGCTACTGTGTTTTCGTTCCATTCTGCGTGCTCGTTGCTAGGATTCTTTGAATAGATTGAAACCGTCTGTGCACAGCACGGTCATAATACCGGCGCTGAATGTAATGAGGTAATCAATATTTTGAAAGCTGCCGGTGTTACCTGTCATCCTCTGTCATTAAACACACGGCATTGATTCTCGTATCTGATATTTGGTTCATTCACGAGATAATCATTCCCAGTGGTACGCAAGTCTGGAAATACGTACAACTTTTACCAAAGCGTTTCGAACGTTACCTACAAATCGATAAACACGTTACGGTACTGAAAAATAAAACGAAATTGTGGCTTCGTACTTCTTACGTGGAATTCAATTCTCATCGAGAACATTTTTCACAATTTTTCATAAGCGTGCGTATGTATATTTGAGAAATTCATGATCGCAAGGGGTAACTGTGATTACTCGTGGATCGATGTTGCTGTAAATTGAATCTGGTACGGAGATGAGAACGTGGAACTTAAATATAAACTTTCGTACGCGGAACGTTCGAATAAATACTTTTTTCTTTTAACTATCAAAGTACGTTTGGAGTATCTTAAACTATATTTCTCGAAATCTTGCTCGATTTCGATGCTTTTCGTTCTTTAAGAGCCGGGAGGTATAAATCTTTAAAAGACTACGTCTTGACACTAGTGGAACTACCAAAGGAGTTTAGTTCGATCTATTTCTTTTATTTGAGATCACTCGATCAATAACGATGCTTGCAAATATTCATTAATAATTATTGATACAGAGAACCAATTATATTCGTAAATTAATGTTCTTCTTCCTCCTTCTTCGTTCCAAAGATACAAAATAGTGTTCAATAAATTTAAACGTTCAATAAGAAATGTAGCTATTAGATTCTTCGTTTTACTTTTCCAAAGATGGTACTACTGTTTGACAAACATATGTAAACTTTCACCTACTACTTCGTGTATTCACATTTCTTCAAATTTGAAGTGTATTTCCTCTCAATGGAAAAAAACGAGAAATTGAACCACCTAGTGCACGGTCAAGCCCACCGATGATTCCAGCATTAATAAAAAAAAATGTTCCACTCTCGAGAATGATTATTCAACCTCTGCTTCTAAACGTTCCAAACGGTCTCTATAATCCTCGTCAAGGTCGTCCCTAATCGATGTCCCAGAAATCGCGAGAGGTGTACCGCGCGAAGTCCCCGCCCTGTTGATCTAGAGCGCTTCTTAAGAGGATGATCTCGCCGTCTCAAGTGACTAAGCTCGACTTTGAGCTCTGTTAGCTGACTAATCCGACGAATTAACCAAAACGTCCATGACGTAGCGGTGCAAACATTGAACAAACGTTGTTTCACGCGTTCCGCAGAATTTTTGATACCCTTGTTGGACAATGACATCACGTCTGGGAATAATCACGCGAACGATCACCTGCGCCCGGCCGCCCGATGACTCCTTTTTCCCTCGGCTGGAGATCGCTCCGATGACAATATCGCACCGCATTCAAGGGACCTTGAAAGATCTCGGAACACCCGGGAGGCGAGCGAGGCTCGAATGCGGTCGCAATAACCGTTTCTCTCTAAACATTACTCATTGGCCTTGAAGGGATTTCCATCCCGCGAGCCGAATTGAATCACTCGGTGATGTTCCTCGATCGATGATACGACGAACGAGCCCACCATCGGATGTGTTTATCCGATCTCGATCGCGATCCAGCGGTGTCCTACTCGGAGAGAACCGGAGAGTCTCGGAGACTTTAACGTCGCCATGAACGACGTTTATGGTGATCGTGGAGCGGATCGGAGAATTTTATTCGCGGGAAACGAGAGTCCCTTTTCTTTTTTTTTATTATTCAATCGTTTCTGAGTTTTCTCCGACACTGGAGACAAAGACGAGAAACGTGGAAGACATCTTGGAACTTCTGGAGAGTTCTCGAAAGTGTCTTTGATAGTTTGAAATGGTACAGGGTGTACAAATTGAGTGATATATTTTTGATGGGTCGATTTTGAGTTCCTTTAGTTTTAGGGATGCAAGTGTAAGAATGATTCACTTGGTTGGACGTGTTTTTGGTAATTTGAAAAGGTAGAGGTGTTAAGTAGAAAAACATGGAAGACATCTTGGAACTTCTGGAGAGTTCTCGAAAGTGTCTTTGATAGTTTGAAATGATACAGGGTGTACAAATTGAGTAATTTATTTTTTATGGGTCCATTTTGAGTTTCTTTGATTTTAAGGATACAAGTGTAACACTTGATTGGACGTGTTCTTGGTAATTTGAAACGGTAGAGGTGTTAAGTAGAGAAACATGGAAGACATCTCGGAACTTCTGGAAAGTTCTCGAAAGTGTCTTTGATAGTTTGAAATGGTACAGGGTGTACAAATCGAGTAATTTATTTTTGATGGGTCCATTTTGAGTTTCTTCGGTTTTAAGGATGCAAGTGTAGCACTTTGTTCATAGAAGTGCAACGCTTCTAGAGGTTTCGATCCGAAGACTCCCAAGTGAACATTTAGCGAACTGAAATAGCTGATCTACACGAAATGGAAATCCTGTTTTTCTTTTCATAAGTCCCTCATTCAGCATTCTGCAATTTTAAGAATGACATTTCACTTCGAGAACAATGCTTCTCGAATCATCCAGAGACTTTAGCAATCTTAGACGGTGAATCAGTAGGAATCTTATTTTGTACAATTAGTTTGTTTTTGAGTCTCTTCTGGCTCCAAGGGCAAAAGTATATAACTCGATAACCACACGAGAGTCTTCTGTATCGAAAGTTTGTCATTCGCACAAACGAATGACAAACTGACGATTAGTAACCAAACTCAGAAGATCTTATCGCGCGCGTTAACAGATTTGCGTTAATTCGAAATTTCTTTTTGAATTTCGGTGGTTTTGTTTAAACAAAATTGGGTTCGACGACCTGCCACGATGAATCGATATGATTGCGTCGTTTGGTTTACATGTTACCACTTTCTCCACCGCCGATTTAAGATGACGAATCTGCCGATTCTGACGAAGGAAATCTTGCACTCGGTACCAGGAAATCGTTACGTCATTGAGCAAGGCATCAACATTCGATTAAGAACGTTTTTCCTCTTAAGGCGACCGCAAACGATCCAACATCTGTTAAAACGTGATCACGTTTGTCATAATTCGCAGTTCGGAAATTTCCAAAATCTTTGTGACGCGTCAGAGCATCCCGCGCAACCTGGAAATTCCTATGATCATCTCGTACCCAGGTCTGATCGCACCAGGAAGAAGGAAGCCACGCGAGAGATGCAGACACGAGGTTAACCACTTAGCAGCCGCGCCCGAGTTAACTCGGGATACACGCTATCCCTAATAAACGAGATAAAGTATATGCTACTTCCGTGTCGTCGCCGTGCTCGGTGACTACAATGATAAACGGTAGCTGAAAAGAAGAATGAAAAAAAAAATAGAGAACGTTAATGTACGTCCCCAATCGCCTTCGAATTATTCGAAAAAACGAAACAAGAAAGTGTTTCACGAACCGAATGCTGAAATGAAACTCCGCGGGGAAGTGGTTAACCTTTTCGTTTGGGGCAAGACGCATGCTTAATCGTACGTGAAATATAAGTACGCGAAGAGAGAAAAAAAAAAATAAATAAATAAATACACTTTTCTTTCGCGGATCGTACGTATTTATTAAAAAGGAAAAATAATTTTTCTCATCCGACAATTTTAGTTCTAAGCGTGCATTAAATATTCCGAAGGAGGTGTTTATTTATTTATATTTTTTCACGGTCAATTTTACCGATAATTTCGATCGAGAACGAACCAAGTGGGAGACAAAGTGCGCGAAACGCGAGCCTTTTAAATCCACGAGTCCGCGAGTGTTTATTCAGCGGGAGAAAGGGATCACTATCGCGGGAACGGTACACGGAAGATCGTAGCTCAATGGCGCGTTCGCAACGAAGATTTCTCCAGGTTTTCTCTCCTCCTGAGCCAAACGATCGCGTCGTGGAAACCTCTGCGCCGTGCAACAGTTTCGCGGGTTGCAGCCGCCGCGACAGCGCGATAAGTCGTAAAATTAGACGCAAGTTTGTGGGCAAATTGCGTAACGGTCTTCGGCAGGTTCTCTGCACTACGAATGCAGATGCGTGAATCATTGCGTTCGAGAGACGCATAATGCCTCGATTTATTTTCGTGCCCGACAAAAGTCGACCTTTGATCTTCTCGTTCACTTCAGGGGGGGGCTTTCAGCGAGCGTAAGAGACCTTTTTTCCACGAGAGTCTCTCGAACGTTCTCGTCCCCGTGTAACCGGAAATGAATTAAACAGACGAATCGACGAACAGAACCGATCGATAACGTATTCGAATTTCATCGAACGTGAATTGACCTGTACTCCAGGTCGGATAAATTCGAAGAAGTCGATTCGAGAAAAAATCCCCCCTCCCTGGATGAGAAAAAACTCTGCGTCGAACTTTGTGTTACAGATCGCATTGAATTTTTCGTTCGAAAGTTTTCTAGGTTTGGTCGATCGCGACGAAAGTGTCCCCTAGACCGACCGTGGGTCATCGCTGACCCACGCGGCTCGGTGACACGGAAGGGAATCGGAGATCCTCGTTAACTCGATACGGCGCGAATCTTTCGAATTGTACGGTTCGGTTCGCGCGAAAATATCGATCTATCGATGCCTTCGACGTTTAAGCAGCGTTACGTTATGTATTTACGAGCAAGTCGCGCGACAAGGTCGTCATAGGACGCCGCGGAGCATTGCGTGCCGCTAGGAACGAAATGCACGAAGCCCCGCGAAAACTAGGAAGGAACGGGGATACGTGGGTGCGAGCGGGACGGCGTATCGTGAACAGCGCTGGAACGAGAGAGACAGGAGATAAGCGTGGTACACGGACAGCGCGTGTCTCGACTACGTTCGTGCGCCTTCGTCCCGCCGCGCGAATCGCGTACGTCACGGCGGGGCCGACCAATCGGCGTCGAGCCGGATGACTCATCCAGTCGAGCCTCATGTAAACTCTCTCGTGCCGCTTAGCCAGCAGTCTCCCGCCAACGAGCAAAAGGGCGAGCGCCGCTTTTGCCACGTATCTCTTTCCCTAAACAGTTCTCGTTTTGCCGTGAACGCGTAAACATCGTCTCTCGCGATAGATTGTCGGTTTTGCTGTCGTTACCACGGCCGTAACGCCGGACAATCGTTAACCAACCGAGAATCGTATAGATCGTACGAACGACGAATCGGACGGACTACTCCGGTGTAACGCTACGACGTGATCTTCGTTTGCGTAACCGCGTACACGAAGCAAGTGATCGTTTATGTGATAGCGAGTGACCGTGGACAGGGATTCGTTTTCTACCACGGTGACCGTGCGTGTCAAATGGTGAGGTGAGGAGCCGACGGAAATCGTGGAGCAAATCTCGCGAAGACCGAACATGAGAATGAAGAAGGAAGCACCGTGCCTCGTGCTGAGGCTCGTCCCTCTGGAGAACCTCGAGCCGTGGGGTAAGAGAGCCCTAGTTTTCCGTCTCTTCGCGTCCGTTCGTTGTCGTCGTTGTGAGTCATTCGACGCGTGTCCCCGTGTATGTGGCGTTCTCCGTGCTCTTTGGTCCCGAGGACCCGGGAGACGCTCGTTATCCGCGTTGCTGGACCGAGATACCGATTTCCGTTTTTTCTTTCTTCTTTTTCTCTCTTTCTCTCTCCAACGTCAACCCAAATCGCGCGGCACGATTTTTTCGACACCGTTGTTTCTTCCCTCGAGGTCTCTGTTCCTCGAACGTTCCCCTTACCCGTGTCCGTGATCGGAGTACCCGCCGAATGGGACATCGAACAACGCGAGAGATCTCCATAGGTATCTCCCGGGACTGTTTCCCGTTAACGTGTTTCGGATATTTCTGCGTCGCGTTCGTGGATAAAAAAATGATCAACACGAGCCTCGTATCTCGTAGAGAGACGATCCATCGAGAGACGTCCAATGTGACATCGTAACGTTTACTTCGTCCCCGTTGATCGTTGCCAGTGGGGATCCCCCGAACGCGCGAGACGTTTCCACGAAAACGAGCTTAACGAATACGCGAGCGCGTCTACGGCGCGCTCGCGCGGCATTTTGTTTATCTTCATCTTTATTTACATCTCCGTGTTGGCCGGACGCCACCGCGTCGGCGAGGCGCGGTTAATCACACCTCGTGCGGCTGGTTACCTGTTCCATTTGGCCGCCTAATTTCCGACGTCAGCCGGCAAACTATTATGGTCAAAGGTATTTCTGAAACGTCTGGACGCGGCGACGGGAGAATACGAAGTCGGACGAGGCACGCGGGTAAATACAATCTCCGCGCGCGCGCGCCCGATGACTCAGGCATCGGTATCTCGGATTTTAGGCGTAACGCGTGCTCGATGACTCGTTTCAGTGTTAATCTCCGGAACGATGGAATTTACGGATTCCTTATCCCCCGGGTGGCGGTTGCGCTTAAACGCTCCTATGCGTCGTTAATCGGGCTCTCGTTTGCGCATTAAATCACAACTCGCGAGATAAACGCGCGGGTTCGCCGCAAGCGCGAAGAATTCTTTCGATGCGCCTCGTAGCTCGATTAATGGTTCTCCTGTGCGGTAACGAGATAGAACACTTCTGGTGGACGCGATCGTCGCGCGGCCGGAATTTTACCAACGCTGTTTGCTGAAGCGTTTTCGACGCTTCGAGAAACATAACCTAACAAAAAAAAAATGATTCCACGATCACGGGGAAATTTTACGGTATTCGTTTTCGACAATTTCGAGTAACATAACCTAACAAACAAAAAAATGATTCCACGATCCCGGGGGAATTTTGTTTCGAGTAACATAACCTAACAAAAAAAAATGATTCCACGATCCCGGGGGAATTTTATTTCGAGTAACATAACCACCAAAAAAAATGATTCCACGATCCCCAGGGGAATTTTACCAACGGTGTTCGTTTTCAACAGATTCGAGTCACATAACCTAACACACAAAAAAAAAGAAAATGATTCCGGGGTAATTTCACGTACGTCGTCGTAACAAACAGTGTCGTTGTTGTTGGTATCTCTTTTCGATAAGCGCTATCGCACGTCTTACCCTTCAAGGATCTCGTCGCGCTCGAATTTATGTAATAAAATTGTGACATCGATTTATCGCCGATTAAGAACCCGACGTGGCCGTTGGACGCGACGATCGGTGCCCGGCAAAATGTAGATGGCGGTCGGCGGTTGTGCACGGTCGCCGTAAAGTGGAATGTGGGTCGCTTCATTTGGGTCATTATAACAATCATGTTATTCGAGGTTCGTTGCTCTGGTTTTGCAGGTGCGACGAAAACGTCCTCCTTCGTTAACGTATCAATTTATCGCGACTGTCGTTATCGAACGAGACGAATGTGTCCACTCGCGATTTCATCGTCGTTGTCGTTCGCAACGTTGGACACGAGGTTACCTTACGGTCGCTATCGCCGACTGAAATTCTTTTCGTATCGCGTGTGGTGTTTGTTTCTCAAAAGACACACCGTATCGTCGTCCGTCGTCCACGGTATCGCGAAACTGTCGTCGCGGTGCACGTTTCCCACTCGAAACGTACGACGAACGTTTCGTCGAGTTTCCAAAACGAGTTCCCGAACTAAAACGAGAATCACGCGTCACTGCGTACTTAAGATCGCTTGCAAGGCAACAGCCGCGTTGGAAATCAGGCCAATGCCCTGCGAAGGAACACGCGTAGCCCCTTTTTTTTAAATAATTGCGACCCATTAAGCCTAATTACGGTTCGCCGCTCGACAGAAATACGCATCGGGTATCGCGATGGTTAAACATGAACTTGTGACGTCACTGTGTATCAAATGCCATGGCGGTGCGTATTTCGCTATGGCGTGATCGCGCTACATTGGAACGCCCACAACAATGTTGCGATTTCCTTCGGAACCAGTCACCGGCGTAGGATGTCGTCCCTATCGATAGACGGCGCGCTTGTGCCACTTTGTTAGGGACATCTAGATCGTAATGCTAACTGGCCAATCTACGTTTACGAACCTGTCCAGCAGCCAACCGAAAACCGTTATATTAAAATGTCGGTGAGGTTTTTTTCGGAAGAAAGAGATATTACCAGAAAAGAAGGTTGGTGATATTTTGTGAGATAGGAATCGATTTTTCCAATGTTTGTCGAACTTTATCGTTAGGCGGTTACAACATCGAATCAAGGACCATCTGTACGGACATGAGGTTATGAGAACCCGCCATCGATACGTTCTCACTCGTTCGACGTGTTCAGCGAGAAATTTACGATTTCCGGCAAAACCTCGGGAGTAGGTCACGGAATTGCATTACATTTACTTACACGACACCGTCGATAACAGTTAATCATCCGTCCGTACCTTCGATGCTCGCTCGGCCACTTTAACCTAAAATCGAGCAGTCTGGCCATTCGTCGTGAAAGACGTTACACTTACGAACGACCTAACCTCTCGACACTTTACGATTAAAAGTGACAGGGTCGGCGAAGATTTTATTTCTTTTCGAAATTGACGCCAATTGCAAAGATATACCTCGTGCTGCGTCCATTTTCGCCGACTCGTGGCTCGTTATCTCTCGTTCTGTAATTTTCGCACGTACGAAGGAAAAGAAGTTGCCAAACCGTGCCCGTGTGGTCGCCAGTGTGTTACCACCAATGAGTTTGGACTATTGGGTTGTTAGTAAAGTCATTTCGTTTTTTTTTTTGGTGAAAATGAAACACGATTTTTTCAGAGTGTATTTTATTAAATTGTATATTCTTCATTTTGGAAAACGAAATGAACATTCCAATCGGGTTGTTCGGAAAGTCGTTTCGTTTTCCAAAATGGAGTGTATATAATTTAAATAAAATGTTTACACGCTCTGAAAAAATCGTGTTTCATTTTCACTAAAAAAGAAAAAAAAAACGATTTTCCTAACAACTTAATAAAATTGCGTTTCGTAATCGACGAATCGCGTCGTTGTGTCGAACGAGGGGCGGGTGTCTCGTCGTTCGTTACATTAAATAGAAGTAATGCGGCAGATCGAATCGAATCCGGAAGGAGGAGGGCCTGCCCTCTCCCCTGACAGAAAGGAAGTTTCGTTGCGGCGACTGCGGAATAATCATCGGCCGCGGCAGCAGCCACGGGGTTGGCGGCCGTGCGGTGCGACGGCAGGGGGCGAAAAGAGTGACTCATCGTTGAGCCAGGCCAGACCTCACGAGCTGCAGGTCAGGAGAGGAAGACACTTTTAGCCCACATTTCTTCCTTGCCTCCCCCCTGCACCCGCGCTCCCGGCGTTCCTTTATTTTTACCCCGACCGTTTATTCGCGGGTTCCTCGTTTCCTCTTTCGTTGCGCTTTTCCTCGTGTCTTTTCCCGTTTCGTCGACCACGTCTCGCGTTATTCATCCAGTTCACGGAGCAATCGTTCACCGATTGTTTTGGATCATTCGAACGCGGCGATCCCCGCTTTTGAGTCAACAACTTTTTCATTCGAGTCGAATAACGGAACCCGGATCATTCCCACCAGTGTTTGCGTTTCTTCGACACGGATGAAATTCGATGATAAAAATTACAAATTTTTCTGTCTTCGCGAGGGTGTTGTCGGATCGATCGACGAGGGAAAATAATTGGAATAAGGGCACGTTCGGTTTTATTTTCACTGGAAAAATCTCCATTGTTCGTTTTCAAGGAACATGGGTCTACCTACCCCGCTTTCGTGAAATTAACCGTCTTGATTTTATTACCCAAAAGAGGTAATTTCTTTCATGTATCCGTCCAGGGAAATTAGATCAAAAGAATTCTAATTTCTCGCGACGCTCGAAAAAATCTACTCACCCCGCTTTCACGGAAATGACTCTCGATTTTTGCTACTTGAAAGCGGGAATTCCATACCTACGCAGGTACACGAAAATTATATACAAGAGATTCTAATTTCTCGCGACGCTAGACTCGGAAGAAACCTACCTACCCCGCTTTCACGGAAACGACTGTCTCGGTTTTTGCTACTTGAAAGCGGGAATTCCATACCTACACAAGTATACGGAAATTATACCCAAGAGATTCTAATTTCTTGCAACGCTAGACTCGGAAGAAATCTACCTACCCCGCTTTCACGAAAGCGACTGTCTCGACTTTTGCTACTTGAAAGCGAGAATTCCATACCTACGCGTCCGTGGAAATTATACACAAAAAATTCTAATTTCTCGCGACGCTAGAGTCTGAAGAAATCTACCTACCCCGCTTTCACGAAAGTGACTGTCTCGACTTTTACTACTTGAAAGCGAGAATACCATACCTACGCAAGTCCGTGGTAATTGTACAAAAAAAATTCTAATTTCTCGCGACGCTACACTCGGCGAACTTTCGCCGTTTCTCCACGTTGGACACTCGCCGGCGTGTCTTAAGGCTGGCGGAAGACTTTCAAGGAACAAGATTCTCCAAAGTAGCTTCGCTAAGGCTTCGAAAACCGCGCCGAGAGTGCAGCATTTTAGATTCCCTGGATGCTTAAGGGTGTGATAAACGTGTATTGAATATCTTTCGGGGCGATAGGGTTTAAAGTTTCTCTCATTTCCATTGCCGACGGCGAACAGAGCTACGGGTTTAAGCATAGCACGCGGAAGTATAGCGAACCTGCTGCTACGCGATAGGTTAGGTTTATTAGCCGGTCGTTTCTCGAGAAATCGCTGTGTACACAATTCCAGGCTACGATTCCGTTCGCCGAGGAGTAGGAGTGGAAGTGTGAGGGGGGTTAGCAGTGAATCGTTGCATTGTATTCGTCGAGGGAACACGGAAAGAGAACGGAATTTCTCTATCCGTCTCCGTTTCCCGCCCGTCGGCTTTGCTCGCGGTGGATATCTGCGGTCGTCTTTGAAATCTCGCAAAATGGACTAAACAGAAAGTGATCCGGTGTCCCTGTCGTCGAGTATTCCCGATGTGTCTCGAGCCGGAGCCAAACAATGGGATTACGGGTGGAATACCGTTAACAGGTCCGCCGCCATGTCGGTCATCGGTTACCGACCAGTCGAATCTCTTTCTGCTGGGTCGGTCACTGCTAACCGACGCGGATAACCACGGCTGAGGAACGGCTGCCACGCGCCCGCGACCGACCGTCTGCATTTCTAAGACTACGCGTACACTGTAATTGGATCGAACCCACCCGTACCGTACATACATATTTCTCGCGTGTCTCGTTATTCACCGTGTTTCGATCTCGGTTACCGTTAACGACGCCATCGTTAACGCGGGCCCCGCGCGATAGACCCACGAACGGCACCCAAAGACGAGAGTTAGGTTAGCAATCAACGCGGCCGAGTAAACAGCAGCACCTGCGCGGTCAGGGTATCGGTGCTTAAACAGTAATTCGATACTTCACGCGACCAGTTCCCATGACCAAAGCGGTTCGAGCTGGCCTCGTTAGTCGCCCAACGAACGGCTCCAGCTCCCGAAACCCCCCGAAACGTTTCTCTCGTTCTAACGGACACGCTCGTCTGTTTGTTTTCCAGGTGGACACAAAGAGTTCCACAGGCGGCACAGGGAGCTCTGCGAGGACACGCTTCTCCCGACGGGTGGAGCTGGCCCGTCGACGGTCGGCGGTTGCCCGAGCCCGGGACCGGGTTGTCCGGTGTTGAGCCTCTCCGGGCCACCGACTCCCCAACCTGCGGACATCGACAGTCACCCCGCGTCCCGGGTTTTACCTTTTCTGTACCTCGGCAACGGCAAAGACGCGGCTGATCTGCAGCTCCTTCGCGCGCTAGGCGCCACCAGGGTCCTTAACGTTACTTCACAGCTACCCGGTTATCACGAGGAGAGGGGTATTACCTATAGGCAGATCCCTGCCTCGGATTCCGGGCACCAGAACCTCAAACAGTACTTCGAAGAGGCCTTCGACTTTATCGGTGAGTGGTTTCCCGCCGTGGTGTCCTCGCGATACGTTCACTGCCCCATCGACAACCTTTCCCATCGGGCGATACCCATTTGCAAGCCCCTGATCCATACGGGAATCAGTGTACCCACGATTCTAGGAGTCTTGTTGCATCCCGGAATGTGTACAGATATTTCTGTGGGAACAGTGAACGTGTCACCCTTGCCAAGGCGGAGGACGTGATCCCCAGGCGAACCTGACAAAGAGAATTAGTTATATAGAGCAACGTGGTTAATCGAAACCTCTTTTCTTACCAACGCATTGATCGTTCGAGTCCACTTGTCCTAGTTCGGTCGGGAGGGACGCCTTCCAAACGATTTGAGTACCACTGCTCTATCGTTACCGATCGAGACACTAAGAAAAAGATTCCCTGCGACGTTCGTTGAGGAGATTTTAGCATATTTCTTACGCAGGGACATCTACTGGGTCTGCGAATACCGAGATTCAAGGTTCACGGGTTTCTCCGGGTGCTACCCAAGTGCAGACCCAATTCTGGACAGAGTGGTCGGTGTTCGTCGTTGAGACTAGTTTACAAATGGCGAAACGCGTTACCGTTAGTCACCCGGGTAGTTGATGAATCGCGCATCGAGAAGAAGCGTATGTACAGTCCGGCGAGAGGAAACGCGAGACGCGTTTATAATGCACGGTGACATTGAACGAACGAGCGTGGTCGATCCATTGACGCTTGCAAACCTGTTGCGCGTGATTCGACGAAAATAGCGTGGATATATAGCCGTCGGGGTAAATTGGTCTAATTGCATTGACGGTGCGAAGCATCAGGAGGTTACGGAGGACATTCGCGGAGGCTGCGTTTAATTCACCGTGAGAGAGATCGGGGAGGGCGAGCTACACTCACAAAGAAACACGCTTGAGGCCTGTGTCGATGAGTAATTCAATTCTTTCGGCTGACTGGGTGTGTCCTCGGGCAATGATCGTCATTGCCAGTACGCGTCTACTGGTGCGAGAAGCAGCTCTCCCGGTGTTCAGGGTTCGTAGTTCGAAGGTAGAGGAGGAACCGTCCGAAATATATCGAGTGGCCGCGTCGTCTTTCCGCGCCGAACGAGACGCGGTAGCTTCCTAACGGCCCGAATTTAAAGAACCCCACCTCCCCCTTTATTTCCCCTCATGAGAACCAAGGACTCGGTCCTTTGTGGTGCGAGACGGTTGAAAACTTTCCATCCAGTCCGACTGGCTTCTGAATAAAAAAAAAGTTCCCATGCGATGATTTAATTGTTATCGAAACGCTGGCAGGAGGCATCACTGGGCCGCGTCGGTAACTTTCGATCAATCCCAACGGGAGATTAGAAACTGGCGCAGTTGTGGGTAGCGTTGAAATCGAATACCGTGTAATATCGCGACAGCGGTGAGATAGGATAGGAGTTTCGACTTCGATACCTCCCATTTTGTGAAAACGGGTGGCCATATACGGCCAAAGTCACTCTGAGGATCTTTGTGGGTAGTCTTCCCGTAACCCTGCAAAATTTCGTTTAAGTAAGTGCAGGACAGTTCGTGTCCTTATGAGAATATCATGGGATATCGCGACAGTGGTAAGGTAGAATAGGAGTTTCGATTTCGATACCTCCCATTTTGTGAAAACGGGTGGCCATATACGGCCAAAGTCAGTCTGAGGATCTTTGTGGGTAGTCTTCCCGTAACCCTACAAAATTTCGTTATAGTAAGTGCGGGACAGTTCGTGTCCTTCTTATGAGAATATCATGGGATATCGCGACAGTGGTAAGGTAGAATAGGAGTTTCGACTTTGATCCCCCATCTTGTGGAAACGGGTGGCCATATACGGTCAAAGTCACCCTGAGGATCTTTGTGGGTAGTCTTCTCGTAACCCTACAAAATTTCGTTATAGTAAGTGCGGGACAGTTCGTATCCCTTTCTGAGAATCCTACGTAGACCCCTACCCTGGAACCGCCATCCCGCCGCATTTGCGAAAGAGGTACCAGAAGCTCCCGAAACAGCTGAACGCAAGGACCTTGAGGGGTGAAGTCAGCGTTGCTTTGTTTGGCCACAAGAGGCGTCTTAACGGTCAACGCACCAAGGTGCCCTTCGTTTCACGCAACAGTCCCTACGGTGTCGGGACGGTTGGCCAGGTACAGCATTCCACCAGTTGCACATTCGGTAGGGCTCTCCCCGGCGCGCGTAGCCGTGCACGCACGGGCACACATGTAAACGAGGCTCGTCTCGCGTTACGCACACGGCCGCGTGGGTACAGAATGCGGTGCAATAAACACACGACTGACACGGACGAAGAGAGCCAGACCCAGGCACTGGGGCACCCGTGAAGAAGGGGATTCACGGGTGTGCATTCGCTCGTTGGTGGTTCGCTTGCTCGCTCGCTCGCTCGCGCGCGTGACTCATGGTTTCATGAATGGAAGCCTTTCGTCTTCTAGTCCTCGCGCGGTGAATGGTCCACCGGAAACGGCTGGTTACACCCTGTTTCCGTTGCACCAAACTGCGTCGCGCAACACCACCACCGACGAGGGGAAAAAAAAAAGAAACAGGCGAACGCGTTGCATCGACGAGCGGACAACCAAGAATCATCTGCGCAGCAGCAACCGGCCGGATCGCCTGTTCTTCGAATCCTCCTGGCCTACTGCCTTGCTCGAGGAGCTTTCGCGGTAACAGGGAAACACGATGCTTTGCAATTATACCGTGTCCGGGGAGTATTCGAAGAAAAAAAAAATTAAAAAAAAATAAAAACACTCGTACGGCAGTTGGTAAACGAGGAGGTAATCGAAGTGTATATCGAGGCGTGGGTTATTTCTTTCCGCGCTAGCTGGGCGTTCTTGTGTATGCACGCATGTATTGTTCAACGTATGCTCCTGTTCATGGTATCTTGTTAGCAGAAGGCCCGTAGTCGCGAGAAACGTTCACGAGCCTTGGCGTGTCCTTCGAACCCTATTGACCTACTGCCTCGGTCGAGGAGCTTTCGCGGTAACAGGGGAACATAACGCGTCGCGATTACACGCGTTGGGGAGTGTTCAGAAAACCAGGAGGTATCACGAAGCGTTTGTCTACTTTTTCGTCCGCGCTCGTTCAGCGTTCTTATACGCTGCGATTTGTTCCCGTACATATGCTCCTGTTCGCGGTAACTCGTTACGAGAAACGTTTACGTACAAGCCGGGGTTAAATGCTCGGAGAGTCGACCAACACCGCTCATGATAAATATCGGTTCAATTTCGCGAACGTTTGATGGCGTGCAATTGCGCAGCGAGTCGTCCGCCAGTGATGCCCTCCCATGTTCCGAGAACGTGAATCCACCGTTTTAATTTTAACTTTTCAACGAACACCCGGGGGCCCCCGGGAGGTGGGGAGAAAACAAACACTGTTGAGGCAACAAGTATGTCCGATTTCCCGGAACTCGATATCATTTTAGGGATCGCGACAGGTGTCGCAGCTTTTCGTCATTGTGTACACATGTGCCTTCTGTTACCAAAATATATATATATATATCTCTGCCCGCCCCGTTCCGTGCTTCTCTCTCTCTCTTTCTCGGTCTTTCCCCCTCTAAATTTTTTTCATATCCAACTCTTCCTTGACGTCGTTTCAGTCGACGTCTCTCTGGATTTCTCGTGTTTTCCTCCCTCGTTTCATCTATAATGATCTCTGGTACCCCCACCGTCTCGGTGTTCCTCTCACCGTTTCATCCTCCCCTTTGGGTGTCTCTCTCCCCAATTTTTCCCGTCTCTGTCTGCCCATTCGTCAGCCGTGACTCATAGCAGATGCCGGTTCGCGAAGTCTACACGAGTAATTCTCGCACGCAGGACGCGCCGCCGGTGCGTTACGGGTGTTAGCAGCGACGTATTCGTTTAGGGGACCGATTCACCACCCCGTGTATCGGCTCAGCTAACGCTTACCTAAACTACTTCGATTACGCGACCCCCGATGCACGAGCAGATAAGATTCGTCGCGCTTCTTATCTCCGTTCAACGATTTATTACCGATTAATCGACACGTCCGGGACGGGATATTTTTCAATGTCAAAGTTTCCACCCTTCGGGTATTTGGAACAGATTTTTCATTCAGGCTACTTCTTCCGTTGAAACTCGTAATGACGATACAACTCGGTAACAATACTTAACCTTCAATTTCCATTGGAACAACTTTACCCCAAGGACCGAGTGTCTTTGTTAAATATAGATATTCGGGGATATACAGTACTTCCCGCTTTCAAGCAACAATTCCCTCATCGGATTCGAGTAACGAAATCACCCTCCCCATTGTTTATATTGGGTTTCGCGTCCCTCGAGAATTCTCGTTCGTCGACTTACGCGTATATTAAGTTGTTCGGAAAGCGATTTCGTTATCCAAAATGGGGAATATATAATTTAATAAAACGTTTATATACTCTAAAAATAATCGTGTTTTTCACTAAAAAAAAACAAAGTGACTTCCCGAACAACCTAATATTTCAGTGATGCGAGATTGATCGCTGTTGGCTCGGTTTGGAGATAATTACCACCCCGCTTTCAAGCAAACAGACGACACAGATAACATCACTTAAAAGCGGGATTCACTGTACGCACAGTTTCTACGTTCATTGATTTCTGTTTGCCCATGAGTTTTGATTTCATCTCGAAGGGACGTGAATGTTTCTCTCAACTTTTGTTAAAAAAAAAAAAAAAAAAAAAAAAAAAAAAAAAAAAAAATTGCTATCGATTAGAATCGGAAGACTTTTGAAGACCGGTAGCCACCGACGAAGATTCGAGACCTCGGTCCCCTCGTGCTACTGTTATTCTTTCGAAACCCAACCTCTCAGGAATTCTTCCGCAAAAAACGGCATTCGCCGAGTCTTTTTTTCGCGCGGACGCGCGTCGTCGCCGCCACCGCCGCCACCGCCGCCGCGAGGCCCCGCGTGTGTGTGCACGTGCACTTGCAGCGGCTCTCATGCTCTCCTCGGCACGTAGTAGGACGTTACATAGGATACGGGCGCGCGTCGCCGTGACTCATTGGCGATACGATAGCGTCCCCCATGTTACGTAACCGAATCGCCTGTTTGGGTTACCACGACTGGTTTGTTTGACCGTTTATAACGCGATCTCGCGTCATCCGAGCGGGTTGCACGGCCAGCCGTAGCGTTGTGTGTTCGTTCGTTCGTTCCCGTAAATCGCCTCCTAGAAATTCCGGATGACGTAGACCCGAGACACGCGTCGATGACCCTCATCCCTGAGCCCGTTTCACTCTAACCTACGCCGCTTGAGTTTCTTCGACCGGAACGGATTCCACCTAGCTCGATCCCGACTTCGTGGGCATCCTTAAAAATTGAAGTGTCGACTGCACTTTGTAAATCGATTGGATGGAAAAAAAATTATCTCTTACGCTCTAGAATATCGAAGGAACGTGTTAATAACTTCCGAGACGGTGGAATCCTTGAAAATGAAGTTGAGAATTGTTAGTAACGCGTTGCAAATTGCACCAAGTATGGATGAAGATATGTCTACCTTCTCTATTGGTATTTTGGAGTGTATGGGAAAAATACTCTTTCGCTCTAAAATATCGAAGGAAGATATCAATAACTTCAATAAATATTGATAAAGATAAGTATGCCTTCTCTATTGATAGTTTGGGATGGATAAAAATGAACTTTTGCTCTAAAATAATATAGCGGAAGGTGTTACTTGTCCTTGACTTTGTGGAGTTTTCAAAAAATTATATTCGAAGATTGTCGACCGTGGTTGGTTAATTAATCACGGTAAATATGCTCTTTGATATTTTTATAACGGATAAAGAACGGCCTGTGTTAGCAGGTGATTCTCTAGTTTGGAATAAACAGTCTGTGAGAGTCTCCCAGGGAAAGAGTGTACTTAGGTTCGAGGGAAAGATTAAATTCCGTTCTACGGAGTAACAGTAATCGTCGAGCATGGGCTTACTTGGAGCGGAAAATGCTGGCCGTTCAAGGTCGTTTATCTGTCTGTAAATTACGATCCCCACCGTTAGACCGGTTGGCTCGTTCGTTCCTCGCTTTACAAAAACCTCTCCGAGCACTGCCTTGCGCAACACCTCTATCGCGACCAACATTTTGCAATCGAGTAATTATTATGGTTTAATAGAAAAGATACGCGTACCCTATGTTTCGAAGTTGGTAAGTTCACGATGTATCGAACCATATATCGGTACGTACGCGTTACGTATACAAAGTGTATAGCGGTGTAAGCAAACGTAATGGTGGGGATAGCGGCGCAGCGACCTTGACCAACCAATATTTTCCGCTTCGTGTACCCCGTTACTCTCGTTAAAAGTCTCGTGTTTCTTTCCCCGGAATAATAATGAAATCATTACGCAAAACTGTAATCTCAAACAAGCTTGAATTTTAATAATGTTTCTCAACCGGTTCTCGAGAAACGAAACAAATTTTACATCTCAGATATTCTAAAACTTACGGTCACGCGAGAAAGGAACTTATTTTTGTTCTTTTTTTACTTTTGAAACTTTTACGATAACGTAGATCACTATCAGGACTTAAGCAATAGTTTATTCGCGAAGATATCTAATATTGGTGCAAAAGAATATTTGTGAAAAATATTTCTAAATATTATAAAGAATTACATATAATAAAAAGTAAATTGGTGAATATAAAATTCAAGTTTGCCTGCGAAGACATTGTACAATATTTGTTCCGTCGAATCACAATTAACAAAGAAAATCTTAGAGAAAAGAAATTATTTTTATTTCTTACTTTTGAAACTTTTGCGATAACATAGATCACTTCCAGGACTTAAGGAATAGTTTATTCGCGAAGATATCCAATATTGGTGCCAAGAAATATTTGTAAACAATATTTCTAAATATCGTAAAGGATATTACATGTAATAGAACGTAAATCGGTGAAAATAAAATTCAAGTTTGCCTGCGAAGACTTTGTACAATATTTGTTCCCAATCGTCAAATTACAATTAAGAAAGAAAATCTTAGAGAAAATCTTCCGGGACGCGAGCAATAGTTTATTCGTAGATAACTATTATAAAGGATTACATATAATGAAAAGTAAATCGGTGAAAATAAAATTCAAGTTTGCCTACGAAAATTTTGTACAATATTCGTTCCGAATCGTCGAATTACAATTAACGAGGAAAATCTTTTCGTTTTACAGAGGAAGCCCGAAAAGCCGGAAGCAGCGTGTTGGTGCACTGTCAGGCGGGTGTGTCACGTAGTGCGACGATCGCGATCGCGTACATAATGCGGCACAAAGGTCTCTCCATGGTGGAAGCGTACAAGTTGGTGAAGAACGCGCGGCCGATCATCAGCCCGAATCTGAACTTCATGGGCCAGCTGTTGGAGCTCGAACAGGGCCTGAGGGCGTCCGGCGGCGTCGCCTCGGCGCCCGAGGAGCCGAAGAGCTGTCATCAGTGTCGCTGGTCGCATCAGCAGAACAGCGAGGAGGTCACGTCCGGGTGCAGCGTGTGAGGACACCGTCTCGACACGCTGGGCCCGGTCAGTCGTCACATACCTCCTCCTTTTCCCCCACCCCGGGCGCCCATCAGAGGAGCCAGAAACGATTGCGCGACCGACGTCACGGCGCGAGCGTCGAAAACTACTACTCTACACATATCCTGCAGAAAGAAGAAGTTATCCGCGCGGTTCGAAGTCGACACATTTGTGTGTTTCACCTCGCGGATGAAGAACTCGGATTACCTTGCTACACGTGCCTTGGCGGATCGCCCCCAGATGCGGGAAAGGCTGATTTCACAGAGACAGTTTATTTCTTATTCACCGGATAATTTATTTGAGTGGAAGGAAAGATGAGCGTGCGAGAGAGAGAGAGAGAGAAAGAACGAAAGATAGAAAGAAAGAGAGAGAGAGCGAAGAGTCTCGTTGACCGGTGGAACAGCTCAACGAGAATGGTGGGGTAAAATGGCGCAGGACGTCCATCTTTCGGTGGATCGTCGAACCTACCTAACTCGCGCCCCCACACGTTGCTCCCGAGCCGGCACGCGCGCATGCGCCACGTTGCGAATTATTTATTTCGTCGGAGAGAGAGAGACTTGGTGCAATCGTCATCAAATGGTGTACTTACGCGACAGTGTTCCGCGAGATCTTGGTACGAACGTCTAAGACGCGCATGTTTAAAAAAAAAAAAAAAAAACCCTCCCCTCGACCCAACAAAAAAGGAAAAAATTTTCGAGTTCTTCACGTCCGGTTAGCGGAGTTCGATTTTACGTTCGTTTGGTTTCTATCGGAAAGATTCCGAGTGTGAACTCTTGGAAGGATGATTTTATTTGTTATCAAATACGGACGCGACACACTCCCCCACCCCTCAATTCTACACGTTTCTTTTAATTTTACGCGTACTACTATTTCTTTTAATCGTCCTCGATCGAAAGCGAATCGAAATTTATTTACGATTCAGTGGCATCTTAGAGGTACCATCGTCAGGAACACTGCTTGAGAAGCTATTGCAGATGTTCAGGTGAAACGACGAGTCTCCACAGGAGTAACTGCACCCCGGGTATAGCGAGTTTGTCATCGGGAGGGACGCATGTGCGTGGAACGAAAACGGTTGAATGTATGATGTCAATTGAGATCAATAATACCTATGTTTGCGTTTTTTGCCTTTGCCTATTTGTATCTGTATTCGTATATTACATTACTTGATAGCGAAGTGGTTTATATTTGATAAATAATATATCGTTAACCGGAATCTAACTTAACCACGAGCGCTCCGTAGCATTTAAGGATCTGGTTGAGATCCAACCATCGTGATCTAGTCGTTTGTTGGGATGTAATTGTTTACTGTAAGGTGCGAAAGAGAGAGTAAATGCCCCGCCCCGTTCACAACCCCCTGCCAATTAATTTAGACTATACAAACAAAATGTCGTCGACAACTCGAGGGACAACGGAATACGATTTTAAACGAACCTACACACACGATGCCAAAACAGGGATTATTATTTTTTTTTTCTTTTCTTTTCTTTTCTTTTACTTTCGATGATTCGACGAGTTTTTCTTTTTCTTTTTTGTTCCGGCGGTAAAGTTCGACGCAACGACCAAAATTGTTATTCACCGTCGATCTTGTAACGTGTGCATAAAATTAATTAGATCGTTACGACCACGGTGTACGTAGATCGAAGTCGAGAACAATTCCACGTGAGAAATCGAGGCGCTCCGCGCTGTTGCTTGTCAGGTGTTCGATCACGTGCTGCGCGAGGCGGATGCGCACACGGTATTGTAACCTCGCCGTTATCGCGCCCGTCTCGCGTTTTATTCACCGTTATGAGCTTTCGGCGGTTGCGTGGCGTTCAATTGCGATTCTGCGTTAGAAATTCAAACGATGATAAAATTAAAATCTAATAACCTCGCCACGAATTGTTCGAGACTTATATACAGACCGAAACGAATCATGCCACGTGAAGGGAGATTTCTCGACGAAGAACTTGATGGAAGTATTCATCGAAGATGAAACGAGAGGGACTTGTTTCCTCGCGTGGCACGATTCACTCGCTGCGTTCAGTTCGAGTGCGTTACAGTGCGATTTCCGATCGTCTTTGAAAACACTTACTGTATCTAGTTTTGTAATCGCTTTTATTTCGATCGACGAGTCATCCCCGTTAATACGCGCAGAACGATGACCACGCAACGTAAGAGTCGATCGTGGCACGCGCGACAAGAAGCAGAAAAACGAAAAAACCAACTTCGATCGTTGAAAAATAATAAAAAAAAAAAAAAAAAAGAGAGAAGAAGATATATACCTCGAGCAACGGCCTACGATACAGGGGGACGTTGATTTAAAGAAAAAATGTAACACGTGCGAATACTGTTACGACACCGACAATCGCCGCTGTTAATCAAACCGAGCAGCTGTTCAAAAAAAAAAAAAAAAAAGAAAAAAACAAGTCGCTTTTAACCGATATGCCTTTCTACGTTAGAGACTCAACTGTTGACAATAAAAGCTCGACAAGCGAGAAAGGAGAGAGCTGTTGTGCGTGAAGATGAAAAAACGAGTAATAATAGCATACGAGACACAGAGCAAGTTCCTTCAAATTCTCTACTTCTCTCGAGAAACGGAAAAAAAAAAAGAAAAGAAAACGGTACATATCAAAGAGACGTCGCCTTTATTTTCCCTCTTTTATGGATCACGGAGTGTCACGTTCGCCGACAGTGTTGCAGCGAGAGCAGAGTATCCTCCTGCTTGTGGGCGTGTCGTGATGCTTCTGTGGACGTTTGTAAAAAGTGTAGCGAATAGCGTTGTAAATATATATTATGTCGCAGAGCAAAGACACACCGGCGATCGTGAAGAAGGAGAGAGACGGATTGGTGTAGCACTATATGAAAACAAAGAGAGAGAGAGAGAGAGAACCAGAGAGCCACACGAGCGTGTAGTACCTGTTGCGTCGTCGTGAGAATGTATATGATGTGTATGTAGCGTTTACTGGATTGTGGAAGAACTTTAACAATAAAATTGTACGTGTCGTCTGCGATAAATAGTCGTTGCAATAGCGATAACTGGCTGTTCGGCGTGACTTCGCGACCAGGACTGGTGAAGCGATGCTTCGAAACGAGTAAATGGTAAAGGAGTTGCACGTCGTTGCACCGTGAGAGTTGCCCGAGAAGATTAACAGTCAAGAGAGAGTCAACTGGAAGCCCAAGGTCACCGTGTGGCTACCCCCACTCGTGTCGCTTGGCTGCCACGCCTCTCTCTTCGCTCCGCCTACTTTGTTCCGCATACGCACGCTCTCCGTCCCCGGACGGACACAGATGAATTTCGAACATTGTAAAATCATCGTGAATCCTACTGGCGCAACCTCGTGACGATGATATACAATTTCGCGTGGCTGTATCTCGTCCAGTTCTGGTCTGCCTGCATCGACCCTGGATCACCGCGATTACGATTTGTCGTAGATTAACGTATCCCCATTATTCCTGGTGTCTTTCTGCGACGATGTATGCACATGTTAAGGTTAGTGTGCACTATACCGGTCGTCGTCGAAACAGCGCCGTACGTACGATCCAGTGGCGCGTGGCACGCTATTTAGTTTTTGAGATGGATCAACGAGCACATCGAGCCGACCAACTCGTGGAAACACTCCCCGTACGATCGGATCCTATCGATTTTCATTTTAAATGTACAGTTTAAATGTAACGTAACGTAACGTAACGTAACGCATACCCGCGAGGACAAGTATTGTATCATATCAAAATTTATTTAGTTATTTTATGAATAAAAATGTAAATCGCACGCTTTTTGCGGTCGATTCCTTGCGTTTCAGGAACGATGGCTTTCCCGTTTATGTGTCTTCTTCTCTTTTTTTGTTTTTTTTTTCCTCTCGTTGGGCGTTGCATAAATTTTAATGCGTGCAGGGGAAGAAGAAAGAAAGAATAAAAGGAAGAAAGTTACGTTTCGTGTGACAGGCAGATCTTGTAATAGAAAAGATACGATTATTGAGAAAATGTTTATTTAGACAGAAAATATCGAATTTCGAATATAATAAAGTTTCCAAATTCTCATGATGGAATCGGGTGGATCTTCTTAGACCGAGCAGTCTCTTCTATCGGCACGCTTTATTCATTTTTATTTTTTTTTTTTTCTCTTTTTTCCGAGGACAGAAACCGATATCCAAAATCAAATTCGTCGAAGCAACGACACGCGGAACGTGCGCACGGTTGAATAATAAACGGACACGGGTTCTTTTCTTTTTTTCTTTTTTGCATATTCTTGTTTTACAACGTAATTCATTATTCCGGACTTATTACTTGAGGAATAAAAATATGATTGTGCATACGATTAAGTACGTAAATACAAATTCGATCTGTTGCTTTCTCTCGATTCTGTTCGCTCACATGCACAATGCACACTCGCACACCTCGGTCTCCTGCTTTCTAAATGTATACGTATATACGATTCGCTGTAAGTAAATATTAAGTTGCAACGGTATATAACTAGTAGTAGATAGGGGTCAATGCTGAGATTCCTGCTTTCTCTTCGTAACGCACCCCTCCTCCCCCGCCTACATCGTTACATTTCGCTCTGTTCACGACTCGAAACGCGAAAGATGTCCGTTCCATTTGTTTTTTTTTCTTTTTCTTTTTTTGTCTCTCGACTCGATTAAATGCATCGCGATCGGCTTGGAATTGCTTGATTTCGCGTTTTCGCGTTACGTAGTTTGCTTAACCTTACGCCAATGCAACGTATTCCGGCGAAGTGAAAAACTCCGCGGGTAAAAAAAACTTACGCAGAACAACTACAGTCGAGCATTACCGATAGACCCGTTATTAGAGTATAAAACAGTCGCTGCCCGATTCGCATCGAGCGGCGGGCCATGACATTTAAGGTTAACAATCGCGTCAAGCATAAGATTCATCGATGTTTTCGCATCTCGTTCGCTAGTCTAACCAACAATGACATAAACTGGAGCACCTCGTCTACCGTTCACGTTGTTACATCGCAGAAAACATTTGCCTCGAGTTTATCGCTCGAGATTAGATACCAACAGTACAAAGACGCAAAAGAATACATTTCTCTCGCTGCTACGTAATAAAATTCATACAACTAAAGCTCTATAGGTGAAGCGGATAAATTATGGTAATATATAAGTACCTTTACGCTCGAGATCTATTGCTTGTTACAAAAACATGATACAGAGGAATCGAGAGCGGACTGTAGTATTTACTGTGTTTAACTTACCCTGATTCTCTTGCAGCGTGACTTATTATTAATTAATTAATCAGTTTTTTTCTCCTGGGTGTATGCGTGTGTTTCGTTTGTCTATTTGAAAATCGCTTCTATTTCTCTCTCGGCTATTATTAACAAGTAAATTCACGATTAATATAAACTATTGGTATATGTAGCTTCTTAACCCGCTAATCCAATGATTTTCTAAAATCGGTCGTAGGATTGACACGTAGCGTCGGGGCTGTGTCCATGCGAGAAGAAAAGCTAATTACTGGTCAGAGCTGCCATTGCGTGAATCAAGGCGGCATTCTCCTCCTGATACCGTTCACGTTCTAAGGCCATTTCGTGCTGCTGTTGCAGCAGATGTGCCTCGAGCGCCATGATCTTGTGATCCCGATCCTCGAGGAGCGACAATAGCCTCCTGTTCTCTTCTTGCGCCCGCTCGATCAGCTAAAATTTTAACAGAAAGGGATTACACTCGCGGACAGGTACTTAAAATCGTCTTATTTTTCTCATTGATTAAACATTCTATTGGGAAAATACTTCGTGCGGATTGTCTCCCGTAGGCGTAGGCAGTCTTGGCCTGCTACCAGTATTCACAGACGTCTGTGGCTCGTGATTACCGTGATCTGACTGATTGACGCTGTCAGACTGATTCAGGGAATCGAACTCCTCGTCATCTGCTTCCAAATCGGAATGGCTAAAATGAAATTGGTATTTTTTTCGTATATTAGTGAATGCGCGTGTCGTCCCATTTATACGAACTATCTATGATATCATATTAGGCACGACCCTTAATGTAAACGATCCTAATGTTTTGATGATGTCTACGATCATTTATTCGTTCGTTGAATCAACTGTTTAGTATTTTAACGCAACACGAGGCACAATAACATCGCTATGATCGAACAAGAAACACAATATTCTCATGAATTTTAGATCGTCGTGTATAAAAAGTATAACAAAGGACTTACGTACTTGTTACAATACGCAGGCTCGTATTTAAAAGAATTCTACTAGCTATACCGTACTTCGTACAGGTCGTGCCTAATTGTACTTTGTCACGTACAGTAGCACTTACCAACTGTGCCTATTTATACATGACCTGTAGGAAGTACGGTAATGCCTAAAAAGCAGTAGCAGTTAAATTACAAGTAACTACTAAATTTCACTAAAGCTATGTATATAATTATGTATATTAACACACACACACATACACACGCACACGCGCGCGCGTACGCACGCACGCAGACACGTATATACATAGTTTACACACACATTTAAGTTTACTACCATAGTCGATATTTTAGTGTTTTATACCTTTTGTTTCGCCTTTGTGTAAACATTTTTGCTGTCCGTTCCTGAAACAGGCGTAGTTCGACATACATATATAATTTCTGTTACATATCGTTCAATTTTCGACCACGTCGACGGTAATAACGGATATGACGATAAATCACAAGAACTTACTTCTAGGAGTTCATGATCAAGGAACTCATTGTGATGTGTGTTGTGTTTAGTTTCAAGACAAGTGCCACTAAGCTCTTCCTCATCTTCTCCTGCACTACCTCCTGTACTCTGCAGAATTAAGTAGCTAACGAAATTACATTGCGGAGTAACAACGGGTTTGCACACAAAACTTTTTTTTACCAATATCCGTAACACTCGTGTCCGAACGCGGTTATCGCGGTTAACGATCGTGAAAAGCGTTTCTAAGTGCAACTCTACTTTGTTATACATTCCATGTGTGTTGCGATTCTAACTCGAGTTTTTTTTTAAATAGATCGAAAGCACCAAATACGTTTGACATAAATTCCGTCACTGAAATGCTCATTTCAGGTCGATCGAAATAATTACTTAAATTAGTATCATAATGAATATAAAAAGAAAAAAAATCTCTAAATTTGTCATGCAGAATACAAAAATGACTAAAATTTTCATATCAAACGAGCATTAATAAAAAAAGGATCCTTTCTTTAGAATCTGAGAAAGTGCTGCGAAGAGTTGTTAAGATATTGGAACCTTAAGGTGACTGCAAACAGTGACAAACCTCCGTTGATGGCAAATGTACCACTCCTGTACTTCGTCTCTTTTCCCTAAGCTTTCGTCTATCGCGTTGCTGCTTCCCCTTGTTTATATGCGTTGGCCTGTGCAAACAGGATACGACACTAGAGACACTAGAACCAGATCCAGAAAATGTTAGCAATGTATGCAAACTCTAAACTGGTTCTATTTAATAGTAGGAGATACTTGAATTTAATCTAATGTCATTTTTGGGTATTCCCTAAGCAAGTGACAACAAGTGAGTTACTTACCGGCCAGTCACCCGTTTGTCCTGTTTTCTCATTATCGGTTTGTTTTGTTGGTTCTCATGCTCCGGGGCATTGTTCGAACTTGTGTCACATATTCCTTGAGATTCTTCTACATTCGGTGCACTCTCTGTAAGTAGAACCATTTGCATTCCAAGTATTGCATAATACAAATTAACAAAATAATGAACAAAATAGCACTGAATTACTTGGAAAACCTATGGAAGAGATGTCTCCTGCTCTGGGTGGACCAATGCGAGCTCGAGTGGTTCTAATCCTGGACCTCCTGGATGTCAGTTCAAAATCATTGTCAACATCCTCTTGGCTGACGGAGCTAGACGCCATACTGGTTATGTCGCTGTGGAACAAAACATGCACAATAGGTCTTGCCTGGTACTAACCGAAATTTGTACAAATTTGGTGCAAAAAAAAGTAAAAATGGGCTCTTACAAAAAATACCTAGACATCTGAACAAAGGGGTAGGTGATGACGTGCGATACCTGTAGTGGACCAGCACAAAACTTGGAGGCCAAAAAGCAAGTGCTTGATTTAGGTTTGTTTAAAGGAAAGTCACAAAGCATAAACCGCTTTTAGCTACGAGCAAGTGCGTGCGCAACAGATGATAACACAATTTCGAGAGAAAAGAGGTAGCAGCAATTCCTAGGCTCTTAGTCACCTGTCGAGGTGAGCGGTCTTCACCCAGTTCCACTGCCAATACCGTGACTCACTACCAACCTATGTACGACTGACAGCTGTCAACCATTGAAACATCCATAAACACGTATGGTCCGCAACGATTACTTGGTTTAGAGATAGATAGGCATATCGATCGTCCATGCACCTTGGCTAAAGCGCAATACACAATGCGTCGTTTCCTTAGCACAGCGTCAGTACTCGTTATGACGTGTGAACGAAAGTAACTAGAATACGCGAAGTTACTATCACGACGATGTCATTCGAAAACCGGCTTATAAGAAGAATGTAGAAAGAAACGAACGTAATATTTGTATATATGGTGTAAAAACTATATTTTATACACTGAATGTCCCCTGCTATGTTAAATGGTAAAAGAATCCAATACTATTTTGTTGGTTATGTATACTTCAAATACTCCCGTCCATATTGAACCCAACGAGCCGACGCACTTCAATTTCCAATTGGTAGAATACTTTCTTTCTGTTCCTTTAATCACTTCCAATTCATAATTAATTAATTAATGAGAATAAATACGAAATTAAAACTACATTCGGAACTTTTACGAATATCACAGAATATTAAACTTGCGGAATTTCTTGTAAATGACATCACAATTTCAGGAATCCGCGAAATTGTGCCATCTTCTCAGCTACCATTCGCCCCGGATACAAAGTTTTGATGTCGACGAGATGATTCCTACAAGAGAAGCAAACTCTTGTTTCAATGGTACTTGAACCACGAACGAGCTTAAGACGCGAAATTAAATAACATTAATTTTGTTTAATTTGAAGTAACTTTATTTTTATTTAATCAAGTTATGTTACAAATAAAGAGTTGTCCAAGAGGGATAAACATAATCATTAGAATGAATAGTTGTAACAGTATTAAGTAGTAGCAGTGTTAGCAGTAACAAGACTAGTTGTATTTGTAGCACTAACTGTAGTGATAGTAGAGTTAGTATCAGTAGTATCAGTAATAATAGTAATGAAGCAATGGTAACAGTGGTAGCAGTAATGATAGTAATGCATTATCGAGCCAATTACTGAGTCGAAAGAATTTTGTGATTACTAGGGTAGAGAAGTATCTGTATTCTATGAATATGTGCAATCCTATCTCGGCCACTACGATGCAGTTCAGTGCTGTATTTGTATGCATCTGGATTCTTACTAATTTTTATTTGTTTCAGGAAGATATCCTTTATTTTAAAAAATATTATTTGTTAAATTTTATTCTTATTCTCTTATAAAATTGTAAAAAGAAGTAAAATTTCAATAGGAGATACGCCTGACACTCGGCAACTTACGAACCATCAGAGTACTGCCATGCTGCCACTAAACCACGTTGCGTCGCCTAGAGCTGTTCCTGCGATCTAATTCTGATTACTTCTGAAATCATTTATTTTTCCAATATTTTATTTTAATTCCAAACGTCTAGAATACTATAAATTTCGGTCTAAACTGTGAATGTTGGAAGCGAAACGGAGACGATAATAATTTAGATTCCAAAATCGTGTAACAGAATATAGCATTAGTTAACAGGTTTATTCTGCACCTCGTTTGTGAGAAACGTAAGTTTGAAATCTGCTCGAAATCGATTCCAGAACTGATGTCGTCATCTAGCGACGAAGGACTAGAACTATTTCTCCACAAACTTGGACATTTTACCACCGAGGGCACCACTGTCTACCAGAGAATAGCTCGAAAGCAGTTCAGTTCGTTCACCATTAAATGGCTACACTCTTTCACTACCAGTTTCGTTTTCTAAATAAATGATACATCCAGACGTTGCACTCTTGTGCATTAAATATCCACCATCGCGTTTTGAAAATAAATTCCGATACATGTAACCAATATTTTCTATAATTTATTTAAATGACATATACACAAATGTATCGTGGACCGACGATGGAAAATCATGGTTGTTTAAGGCTACTATTCTACCATAAGGGCTACCTCCTTCTTAAGGGCTATGCCCGTCACATGTATTGTCTACATTGTCGATCTGTCCTTCTTCAGCTTCGTATCTTCCTCGTAATGAATGTATTTCGTTGCACCAAACAAATCAGTTAACGATATATATATATATAAAAATAGAAAGAAACAAAGCAAGCATGTAATAATTAAAAAGACACATCGAAAACAAGTCTGGTCGTATAGGTGTATGTCGTTTATTTATTTAATCGATCTGATCGCAGTATAGTTTTTCATTCATTATACTTCGTCTTCCATAAGTTAATTACAAGTATTTCATCATCGTACTATAATCTAAAAGGGTATAGGGTAAAGTTTTATAGGTATTTCACAGTATTGACTCTATTACATACGCTAATCAGATGGCTAATGTGTTCGTATCTACAAATATATCTTGTATTTGTATTCTATATACATATACATATATACACATATATATAGAATTTGTATATGTGCATATCTATATATACATATATTCGTTTCGTAACACATCCCCCACCCCACCCTATGCCCCCATCCGCCGATCTGTCTCCTCTCACATCCTTTCCATTCGTTACTCTACATATGTATGTTACTGTAACTTCCGGTTCCTTATGGGAATATTGATAAATCGTCGTTTATTTTTTTTTTTTTTTTTTTTTTACCGTACGCACTTTTTTTTTCGTGATTTTATGTTTTTTTTGTTTTTTGTTTTGTGGTTTGTCGCTTTTAGTAACTCGAACTCTAAAAGGTGTCTCGAGGAGAGAAAAAAACTAAGTGGTGTCGTTGCCACGAGCGAGGGAAAATCTCGGTTCGGTGGGCCAGACTCGGGTCAACGAGATAAGTTTTTTAAAAGTATGTATGTATATAGTATCCGCTTGATTTGACACATATGATTGAGGTCTCGAGCAAGTCTCTTCTGCTGCTTAGCTCGCATCTCACAGCCTAGAGGTGATTTAAACCAGACGCGAGGCCCGTTCTCAACGGGACGCACCGCAAACGACACACGATAAGTCCCCGACAATCGTCAAGCTCGCAGGTGTATACATATTTTTATATTTGTATATATATATATATAATATATATTTACCTTTTTTATTTTTTCTTTTTCATTTTTTACACTTACGTAACGCGTGTTTATATGTGTTTGTTTGTGTCCATATGGTCAATTGTGCATTTTCAAGTAAATACGACATAGTAAAATATTAAAGCGGCAGCAGAATACACTGCAATACTGTTTGATCTATGAAAAAGATGTTCCTTCTCATTCTCCTCCCCCCCCCCCCCCCCCTCATTTTTCCACGATCGCTGCCATTTTGTGTACTATTCTCCGTTTTTTTCATTTTTCTTTTTCTTCTCTTCGTCTCTCAAGGGTCGTCCTCTCCTATTCCTTTCACCTCGGTTCCATTAAGTCTATCTATTTATGTACAACACGTTCAGCGTTTTTTTTTTTTCTTTTTTTCTTTTTTCTTCTTATATCTCCGGAACAGTTTCCCTCTCGTTTCGCTTCGTCCGTTTCTCTCGTTGCTACCATTCGGATTTCTGTCGTCACCCCGCTCGCGAATAAACTTTTCTCATAGTCAACATGTCTCGTATAAACTATGCAGTGCCGATGCCTATCGGATAGGCAACTACACATAAAATATATGGTAATCGACAAGTGAGTAACGTATTAAAATTAGAAAGTACATGTCGCAACATCGTGGACGATAGACAGAGACTGAGTACCGTGAACCTACGCGTCGGATCGTGCCAGCTTCGGATTCGCCGGTTCCTATCCCCACCCTTCCTCCCACCACACCTCCTCCTCGATGCAACGCCCAAGACGGTTCGTTTCAATTTGTTGTTGTATTGCTTTGCGTGGGTAATTTCTTCACGTTGCTTCGAGCTGATCACGGAGTTCTTTCCCCCGTGTTATCGGTTGCTCCGATTAGGTGCAAGAGGTTACAACCGTACCGAATGCTCGAAGTGCATTGTGCACGTGCATCGTGTGCATGATCGAATGCTCTTACTTTCGACTAAGGTGGTAGCGATGAGGTAGATAAAGAGACGTTACAACCGACACATTTATGCTCGTACCTGTGACAATTATGAACAATCCTCCTGTTCCCTCGTAAGTTCTACACGTTCGTTCGACAAATGCTCCGAATTCGGTTCAATATCGGGCAATTCGATCGTTCGGGCTCTACTGGTTGCAGGCATGGTAATCTCGTGGAGATCTCACTCGAGCGGTGTTGTCGATTCTCGCGCGATACGCAACGTTGCCACACTTGTCCCTACGACAACGTTGCGGTTGTCCTGTTGCTCGACTACCCTCGTTCAGAGCACGGGGTACTTTCGTGCGAATGATTCTCGTGTTCACCGGACCACGTAATAGGGTATTCAACAAATAGGTTCAGGATTTCCGGACTGCGTAGCATACTCACGAAAATAAACGAAAAATATACGGGCAATGGAGTATACCGCGTATCGAGTCTACGGTTTCCGATAATTGTATTACTTTCCTCGATTGCTCGCCGTTATTAAAAGATCGTCGTTGTTTGATTGTACGACAACACGAGAGAGTACAAATGGAGATAAGACGACAAGGGAGTAGACCTGACCGTAACGTAACTATGGCGACCAGTCACTCCCGCGTTAATTGTAACCTTTAACCTATAAAATCCCATGGTACTTGATCGGGATAATTTCCTAACTTACGTTAGTCGGACATTTTCGGTTTATTTTTGTGCGTACTTCTAATATCCCGAACCTCTCTCCCCCTTCAAACATCTTCAAACATCTTCGAACATCTTCAAACGTCTTCAAACATCTTCGAACGTGCCCGAGGGCATCTCGTTTCGCGAAGAAAAGAATCCCATAACCGTTCACACCGGCTCTTCCTAGCCAGCCGACAAATGACCACGAAGGTTCCTCGAATTCTCGACTCTCCCCTGTTCGGATGAACTCGGTTTCCGGAACTGTGACCCGTTCACGGACATCGATTAAGTAGACACAGTTTTATCGACGGGTACAATAGGTCACCCGCGGTGCTACGTGATTCCTTTTTTTTTTTTTTTCTTAAAAAGATCTCTGTTACGTCGATTCTCGACTTCCCTCTTCTCGTACATAAACTATTCGTCATATATACTTACACACATATGTGCTATACATATACTATATACATATACATATACATATACATATACATATACATATACATATACATATACATATACATATACATATACATATACATATACATATACATATACATATACATATACATATACATATACATATACATATACATATACATATACATATACATATACATATACATATACATATACATATACATATACATATACATATACATATACATATACATATACATATACATATACATATACATATACATATACATATACATATACATATACATATACATATACATATACATATACATATACATATACATATACATATACATATACATATACATATACATATACATATACATATACATATACATATACATATACATATACATATACATATACATATACATATACATATACATATACATATACATATATATACATATACATATATATATATATATATATATATATATATATATATATATATATATATATATATATATATATATACACACACACACATATGTACGAAGCGTCTTCGTTTATTTTTATAAATATATGTATACGTATATACGTATTAGATAGTGCCTATCTAAATGAAGCACGACCGAATAGTTTCGGACCGTGCACGAAACGTGACATGCACACGACACTTAAACGCGACACCGATCGCGGCGCTACGCTATCCTTCGATGAGAGTCGGTTACGGGGAATGGCGCGTTCGTTTTCTTCTCGTCTATCTTCTTTTTTTCTTCGTTTTCTTTTGTTTCGTTTTTTAACCTTTTTTCCTGTTTTCTTTTTTTTTTGGCATTCACTGTTCCTTCTGTAATTCTATGCAGGCGAGACACCGTGGCCCTCCCCCTCGGACCGTCACGGTCCTCGCCGAAGGACTGTGTACACATGTATGTATGCATGTATGTATGTGTGTGTTTCTGTGTGGATGTGTGCCATTTGAGACGTATTGGAGCGGTGAATCGGACCGGTAGGCCTTGGACAGTATAAACGCGAATCTAGACAAAGACTTCGACGCGCAAGAGGTCGAGAAGTACAATGGAAAAACGAACTTCAGTCCTGAAGGAGATGCGTGAATACCCGCCGGGTTACTTCCTTTTGTTGGTCGCGGCGCTGGTTCGAGAGAACGCTGCTGCTTGAACCTTTACGAGAACGCATGGTGCTTGAGATTTGATCAACGAAGTATAAAACGGTGAGTGGTGTCCCGGGTTCAGAGTCCGTGCGTACCGATCTCAGTACCCAACGCTACTGTTCCGACATCCGATGTCACGTTAATCCAATAACGACGACGAGAGTGTTAACAATTTTAAAGGTACCACAGCGACGTCTTCTCCGATATATTAAGAATTTGAACTCGTTTCTCTAAACTGCTGCTGCTATTGTTACTCGTTGATGGTTGTATCGGTAAAATGACATGTGTTAGTAACTTGAAGAATTAATAGCCAATTCCTTGGTTAATCTTTCATGTATTGGCAATCCTTAAGAACGTGTGCAACGTATCCTTTAGCACAGAGTTCTTTTTTTCGAGAGCTTGAACTCTATAATAGTCTAACCGCTGTAAATCTTGAGGCAGATCAATTTCAAGTTGAATTTCACGTTGATACACTTTCCTCGCTCGGTTTGTTTCTATTGTTGTCAGTACCACGATGCAAACAGATCAATCTCAAGTGGTTCTCGTTAATGTGCATCCTTAATAGCGCCCCGAGGGTTCGAACTCCTTTTACGATTAGTTCCGCTACGGTCAATGTCTGATTAATCCTAATTAACAATTTCAAGACTGGCAGTAATATACTTTTCTTAATACATTGACAGTTTGAACTATCTCTATGGTAACGGCAACGCGAGTGCCGCGTTTCAACTTTCAGAATTTTCTAGCACGTTTAAAGATCTTCACCTCGTACTGTCCCCCCCACCACGGTTCACCCTCGAACTTGTCGGTTCTGTGAATTAAGGGGGTGGGGGGAGACTCGTCTCACGGACACACACGATAAAAGTTCAACGGTCGTGATGAAGCTGTTCACGCTGCAGCGTTCAGCCGACCTTACGCCGCGCGTTTCTCGGCGTACTTCAACGCGCTATCCTAGGCTACCCTATGTTCACCTATAAGCAGTAGAATTATACATACCTATTTATACTCTCTATAACGACAAATGCGTGTAGAAAAATGAGCCTCTCGCGTCTTTGGTTAAACGCGAAGCATTTAGAAAGTATTCTGGCAGTGGTTTCGTAGATGCTTCGATCTTAGCCTCGGACCAAAAATTTTGATTTTAGTTTCAATGGTGGGAGTTAATTAGAATTGGAGCGAGTTTACTCGGGACGTGTCGGTTCTTCCTCGTCGGTCCTCTCATATTCTTCGACCCTCGGCCATATGTCGACGAGCAACCAACGTCCGCTCGCGCGGTTCCTCGATTACCTGGTACGATAATAAGGTCGTGATACGCTCTGTGTGCTAACCCTTGTCCTGTTAATCGTTTCTCGTCTTACCGCGCAGAGTTTTCCTTTGTGTTACGAATAAAACCACGTTGTCTATCTTTGTTTGTTTGGTTTTTCTGTTTTTGTTTTTGTTTTGTTTTGTTTTGTTTTTTTTTGTCTTTTTCTTCTTTTTTTGTTCGAAAGGGACGAGTGTAAATAAGATAGATCCTACGTATCCTAGCTTACATGTGAAATTTCATTTTAAAGGAAACTTATCCTTTGGCATGTGTGTCACTTTTGGCCTTCTCGAGGTTCGGCTATTTTTGAACGTAGCCTACGAGCCTCCTCGATCCGGTCGAGTTTTGAGTCCGCGAAAACGTTATCGTCGATTCGGCATCCGTACGTACTCTTCTTCGGTAACCGTGTGTTCACAACGCGAAACGCAAGTGACTGCTCAGACAATGGCACAAGAGCAACGTGTTCCTTAGGGTGAAGTCGTTTAGGTCTTTAAGAAGTAAACTAGATTTCTGCTTTTGCGAGGCGGTTACTTCGATTCCTCCGGGTCTAGTTCACGAGTAGATGGTGATCACCTCCCGTCCGCCACCGCGCACCATCAGCACCCTCTCCAGACCCTCGGTGAGAACCTCTAGGAATTCCATGTCTGAGGTGTCCTGGTCAAGGAAATTACAAAGAAATTGTAACGAACGATGACAAGTTAACGATCTTTCAGATGGTAAACGATGAAACAAGTAGTATTGTGGTTCAACTGTCAGCTAAGAAACTCTTTGAGCTGATTTTATCCACAAAGGCAGCGTCATGGTGATCGAGATTGAGACGAAAGTAGGGTCTCGTATTAAAAGGATACAGTTTGATTCACGTTCCATTTTAGTGTCACGTGGTGGTCCAGGAAGATTGAGGATGACTAACTGAGCGTCATGGCTCTTGTTGACGATCACTTCGTTCAGCTTCACGGAAGTGTGCATACGCCTCACGTCGCCCTCGTCACTGCAAACATCGTAGAAGCTTTAGATTCACCTACTCTCGCTAACTTCACTCAACTACTCTCGCTAACTTCACTCACTACTCTCGCTAACTCGACTCAGTTACTCTCGCTAACTTCACTCAGCTATTCTCGCTAATTCGATTCAGCTACTCTCGCTAATTTCACTCAGCTACTCTCGCTAACTTCGCTCAACTACTCCTGCCAACTTCACTCAGCTACTCTCGCTAATTTCACTCAGCTACTCTCGTTAACTCGACTCAGTTACTCTCGCTAATTTCATTCAACTACTCTTACTAATTCGATTCAGCTACTCTCGCTAATTTCACTCAACTACTCTCGTTAACTTCACTCAACTACTCTCGCTAACTTCACTCGACTACTCTCGATAACTCGACTCAGTTACTCTCGCTAACTTCACTCAACTACTCTCGTCAACTTCACTCAACTACTCTCGCTAACTTCATTCAACTACTCTTTCTAACCCGACTCAGTTACTCTCGCTAACTTCACTCAGCTATTCTCGCTAATTTCACTTAGCTACTCTCGCCAACTTCACTCAACTACTCTCGCCAACTCGACTCAGTTACTCTCGCTAACTTCGCTCAACTACTCTCGCCAACTCGCAGGTTGCAAGAGCCACCGACCGAGCGGTCCCCATCACTTACGGTGTGATCGTGGGCTGCTTCGAATCCGTGCTCTCAGTTTTCTTCTTCTCGTTTTCCTTCTCCTCTTTCTCGGTGTTCTCCTTGTTGTCCTGTTTCGGCGAGCCACCGATCAATTTCGTTTCCTCGTCACCCTCCTTCGCCTCCTCCACGCCGTCGTTGGACTCCCCCGTGTCCGATTCCTTGGCCGTCTCGGTGTCCTGCACGAGCTTCTCCTGCGCCTCGTCTACGATGTTCGAGTTCTGGCTACCGGGTTCCTGGAATCTCACCTTGGTCGCGATCTTCACGTCGACGTTGTGGTGATGGTCCACGATCGTCTGCACCTGTGTTCACGATAAACGGGGGGGTCAACGAATCGCGGGCCGGACCACCGTGTCCCGAACAGCAGGAGACAGTCAAGTGTGTCGAAAGACGACTAACTCTAGCGTCAAAGCACAGTATGATTTGGCTAAATAAATGACCACTAATGTAAGCATTCGGAATGAGAACGTGCCAATCAAGCTGAAACTGGAGCCTTGTCAGGTGTTTCAGAAACAAAATCATGATCAAAAAAGCAAACTGGTGGAGGGCCTTCGGTCATGGGGCGTAACGGTGCAGTCTATTAGCGTGACACGTAGCGTTTGTTACTGGCGTGGAATCGCTAGTGTCCAGGAGTGACGATTCCCACGTCACCTCCATGAGTTTGTTTTCTCTGAACGGGTTATTCGGGGTGACAGGTGGTGAGTTTGTCAGATGGTTGACAAACGAAATGCTTTGTTATGAAACATCGGGGACTGGGTGGGGAAGGTAGACGGGAATCCTGGGAACGTGGCGTGTCGGTGACACTGACGAGGGAAGAGAGAGAGAGAGAGATAAAGAGAGAAAGAGAGAGAGAGAGACGGAGGAACTCCAGGAATTGTCTGACAAACCAGAGGTAAATTTTCTTCGGCGGGTACCTCGTTGAAGTCCACCAATGTCGGCACCTTATCCGTGACGAGCACGCAACAAACAGACACATACCCATCAGTATCGCCGTAGCAGTTCTTAGTTTATATATATATGTATGTATATATATGCATGTATTACGTATTCACAAAGACGTATCGTGTTCGTTGTTTGCGCGGTTTCGTTACTTACCACTCCGAGGGACTCCTTCTTGTTCAGTCGCAGCTCCCTCAGCATCTGGTTCCTTTGCTCCATCATCAGGGTCCTCTCGTAGGTGTAGGCGGATATATCGGAATCCATCTACGAATACCAATCGTTGAAAGCAATTAGCGAATCTCTGTATAGGTGTCTTTACACTCAAACTGACGAACGATGGACTACAGGAATAATTTTCCATCGATCGTTCAATCTGTCGTGTACATTCGAACAAGTCTGTTCGCTGAGAAACTGTGTACGTTAGTCAATCGATATCTCACCATTTCCACGATTTCCACTTCAGCTTCGATCCTAAGATCGTACAGGAACTTCTTCAGTTCTTTCTTCATCTGGATAGAGTTGTCTTCCATCTGGGCAACGGTGAAAATCCTCATCTTGCAGTTCTTCCAGGTGCGGTGTTGCTTGAGCAAGAAGGGCAGCAACATCAGAAGACCACCGTCGTGAACGATCCACCAGACATCGATGTAACCGACCACCTTCTCGGTCGAGTCGGGGAAGAAGTTGATCCCTTTGGGCACCAACAGAGCCATTCTAGCCGCAGCAACGGCTCTGACTGTCTGCAGAAAGACCCTCCAGGTTCTTTCGTCCTCGGATTGTCGCCAGCCGTAAGGCCAACCAAGGATCACGGTGTTGGGTTTCATTCCGCCGAGTCCGGTGGTCTGTATCAACGAGCTCAAACCGTCGACGATGTTTCTCGCTACCAGAACATCGACGAATCCCTTCACCTTCTCCTCGATTATCGTCTTACGGAGACTCTGCTTCGCAGCTAATGCTTCACCGGAGTTCTGGATGTAGTCTCCGCCGATGCAGCTGACGCAAACGGTGAGACCCTTGCCTGCCTTCAGTTGGCTGGCAAACGCGAACAGCTTGCGATACTTGGGGACCAGGTCGTCGGTAAGCTTGGCCAGGATGAGGATCTGCGGTCTCCAGTTCTTCGTGTGAGGGGGTCCTTCCTCCAGACGCAACAGGGAGTAACGAGCGGCTGACAGAGCCAGACCACGGATACCGTCTCCCCATTCCTTCTCGGCGCCACGGTATTCGATGTACTTGTAGATGCAGCCGGCCATTACCATTGCCAACAGTGCGTAGTACCAGCTGGTCATGAACATGATGGCGATGCAGAGCGACAAACCGAGGAAGGACAGACTCCAGTGGTAGTATTTGAATCTCGGTCGCCAGTTGGGTGTACGCAGGAGGGTTTGCAGAGCGCAGGCCAGGTTGACGAATCCGTAACACATCAGGAAGAACATGGACAACAGGGGTGCCAGGTAGTCAACGTTGCCAAGAAGGATGCCGCATTGGCAGATGATCACCGTCAGCACCAGAGCTCTGGTGGGCTCGCCACGACTCGAGCTGGTAGCGAACGGTGTCAGGAAGGGTATGATGCCGTCTTTGGCTATAGCTTGTAGGAGTCGCGGGGCGCCTGTCAGCGATTGAAGACCCGCGCCAAGGGTGGACAGGAACGAGCCGATCAGGATCACCCATTCGTGTGGCCAGGCTAAGTTCGCCACTACCAGTTTACCACCGATACTTTGACCGAACTTGTCCCGCAGCAAGAGATTGTCCACCGTGCCGGCCAATAACAACACGCAGGAGAGGTACACAACCGAGGTGGTGAGGATCGCGCATATCGTACCAATTGGGATTGATTTCTGGGCGTCTGCCAGGTCACCTGATCTGTTAGACCCAGCCATGATACCTGCGGGCAGCGTACCAGATGTATGAGAATCTCAGTTATATTGGTTTCCAATGGGTATTCAGTTTTAGGTCGATCACTCGTAGGTTACCTACCAATCGGGTTACTAGGATGAGAGTAGAAGGTAATTTTAGGATGGAGGCAAGGGCATTGGTGTGTTTTCACAAAGTTGTACCAGCAGATCTTTGCTTTCACAGTTCTAGAATCTTTATTCTGTTGAAAGACTTTCGAAAATGCCTAACAATGGCTCACCTGTGACAGAAGGGAAGAATATACCGATGAGAATTGTAAAGGTGGTTGTAAGATCGACTGGAATCTGGTTGAAAGTGGATTCTGACATGACGTCAATGTCCTTTGGATCGTTCCCGTAAGCAATCAGTTGACCTTCCTCTTGGAAACTGCCCCAAATGTTTTCTAAAGGTAAAGTGTTACTTGTGGTCAGCGAAACCGGACATTTTCATCGTACTCGCGATCAGAATGGTCACGGTTGTTGCGACTTACCCAAGAACACACCGCTGGACAGCCCACGAATCCCATTGGTGATCGTCAAGTTGTTCTCCTCGTAATACGGGTCACACTTGCCTGGCACGGTGTTGTTCCCACAGTAGATTTGATGCAGGACTCCGCTGACGTTCTTGTTGCACTTGGTCAACACGTCGATGTCCTTCAACAATCTCCTACCAAGAACGCACATCCTGAAAAAAACGAGGAACCTCTGTCAAGTCTTGAAACACAACGATGTTGCCTCGTTCCGAGGAGTAATGTCCAAGTCAGCGCGAGACTGTACAATAGCAGCTACGAACTTGAGCGATTCGTTGCCGTGGAAGTTTTCGAACAGACCCACGTAGACCGACAGGATCGAACAGATGACGCAGGCCAGAGCAACCGTGGCGAACTTGTTGACGAATTTCACACCGATGAACACAATGGTACCCATCACCATCAGCAGACCCGTGCCGTACACACGAAAGTTGTTGTACATGATACTCGGATCCTTCGTGAAGTCTCCGAATATACTCAACGAGGGTGCCATGTAAGTCTAAACAAAGAGGACGATGTTTAAAGTCTGGTCACCGTTGCGATGAATCATTTCCAATACCGCATTGCACTTCTAGGAGGATGAGACATTCTTAAGCTGGAGGACAGACTGCTGGATTTCTAGTTCACCAATGGGTTCAGGTACTGTTCTAGGTGTACACTCACCAGGACAATCTCAACGGCACCAATGATGTACATGGCAGCAGCCAAAGTAGTACCGGTGTAGAAGAGCATCCCCACAGCACCACCGAATTCTGGGCCCAAACTTCTCGATATCATGAAGTAGGACCCACCAGCAGGCACCACGCCGTTGGTCGCGATGGCGCTCATGCTGATAGCGGTCAGCATTGTCTGCGTGCAAACCAAGCTTGTTAAGAGGACAGAAATCGCAATGGCAATACTGTTGAATACTCGACTATTCCTCTAGGATCAATCCTAAGCCATGTCAGAAGAGTCTACAGTCTACTCTTTTGAAGAGTCTGTAGAGTCTACAATCTACTCTTTTGAAGAGTCTGTAGAGTCTACAGTCTACTCTTTCGAAGAGTCTGTAGAGTCTACAGTCTACTCTATTGAAGAGTCTGCAAAGTCTACAATCTACTCTTTTGAAGAGTCTATAGAGTCTACAGTCTACTCTCTTGAAGAGTTTGCAAAGTCTACAGTCTACTCTTTTGAAGAATCCGTAGAGTCTACAGTCTACTCTTTGGAAGAATCTGTAGAGTCTACAGTCTACTCTTTCGAAGAATCTGTAGAGTCTACAGGTGAACAAACGTTGCACTGTAACGTTCGAATCTACCTATCACCAATGGCTTCCAAGACAGTCGATATTCTTTGATAAACCGATCCTCGAAGACGTTCTAGAACTCGAGGGTAGCGATACTCACCACGCAACAGCAACAGAGCACGATGAAGAAACCCTGTATAGCGCCAGCCGTTCCAACGACCCATGTCAAACGAATGAAGAGTATCACACCGAAAATGTTCTGAATGCAGGGTAGGTAGACACCGATCAGCGTACCCATCCGTGCACCACCCTGCACCGGTGGTGGTTTGCTGTCCGGATCGGTCGCAGCCGGGATCGTGTTGCTATAATTCGACAGGCTGTTGAGCAGGGTCGAGATCCGGGGCCGATCTTCCATTTCTTCCTGAAAGTAATTAAGGCAACTTATCATCGTGTCGTGTTGGCGAACGTTCACCACCGTTCTCACAGTTCGGTGAGCTTACACGGTCAACACCGCGACGCGATGAAACTCCGAAACTGGGTCAGTTGGGATATCACTACGTTAGCACGGAGTTTAACACCGTGGTGTCAAAGGCCTATCTAAGTAAATTCGAACACCGTGGGGGACGTTTCGGTGTTCCCAACCATGATACGTGACACCTCTTATCCCTTTTGGGGCGACCGATAACCAACCTTTCCCGTCATCTTTTCAAACATTCGCCCCTTCTTTGGTCACGGCTAAAGGGACGTTCGTTTACCACTCGGTTCCCGAACGTTAATAATAGGACACCATTCTTAAACAACCTCGTCACCCTCTAGGTTATCAAAGGCCTCGATTACAGTTTCCTAAGGGAAGCAACGAAGTCTGTGCAGATTCGAGGATCACGTAGACACCTCTATTCACCGTTTCCATAAACATAGACTTCGCTTGTGCGTTTCTACGTCATATGGGTCAGGGACTTACCGATCCACGAACCTACAGTAACCAACTTTGCCTTTTGTCGATTTTACGATGGTGAAACGCAAAGAAACCAAGTTCCATCGAACTTTTCGTGGCGGTTTCGACGATTTAAATTCGAGTTCCCTCGCGAACTTTCGTCTTTCGTCGTTTTTGATAATAGTTTCGTGCGCGTAACTCGCGCGGTTGGAGCGACTCGCGTTTGCGTCGAGTTACGCGCACCGCATAGTTCCCCAGGGTATCGGAGCAAAGTGGACATGACTCGAGCTCACTCGAGGGAGCACTTACAGCTCGTTTGGTTACTTTCAAAGGTTGCATTAACCTTGCACCGCCTCGAGGAACGAGGTTGGGTTACTCGCGATACATCACTGCGGAATTTCTTCTTCGTCGCGAACAACCGAGCCTCTTTTCGTTGTTCAGTAGCTGATAGTTATCGAGACACTTCACTGAATGTTGGATCGATGTTTCACCGTGTTTGTTTTAAACGTACAAATCAAACGAACGATTCAGGGTTCGAGGATTAACGATTAAATTACCCACGGTGATTTATATATTGGGTTTTCTTCGGAAAGTCATTTCGTTTTCCAAAATGGAGAATATTGAATTTAATGAAATGTTATACGCTCTAAAAAATCGTGTTTCATTTTCATCAAAAAAGAAAACGAAATTTCCGAATAACTCAATAATATAATATATATATATGTATTTAGTCAATAAACTCCCCAAGAATAGAACAAGTAGAAAATATATTCTTTAAGAAATATAGTGAAGTAAAATATATAAACTTGGACAATGTTTCTCCAAAAAAAAAAAACGAAACGACTTTCCGAACAACCCAATATATCGACAGTGTTTCTCCCTAGTTGAATAATAAATAATTATTATTCGTGACGTTGATCCAACTGGACAATAACTGGACACTCTAACTGGAGGATTCGACACTCGTTCACGTTACAATCTACAACTCGATCAATATTTATATTTCCCAATACTTACTCCGAATGACAATTTTCGCTCGTCGATAATTCATTCATTTCGGCTACTACGCTCGAGAAAGAACACTTTATCCGATTCAACAAAACGTAGAACCATTATCGCACACCTCGATATTATTTAATACTATTTCACCTTCTCACCAACGTAATTTCCACATCCATTCTTAATTTCGACTGTTCCTTCCTCCACTCGTATTCTTCACTTTTCTTCGTTACATCTTTCCAAAAGTTAGATTAATAACAGAACACATCCCCCGTTCACACCCTACATTTAACATTACCCTCTTCGTTCGATATTCCATTACAGTGCAATCCCACGATAAAGAATTCTCCTTATCACTCTACGTACGTTTTGCTCGTTCGAACGCAAAAATATTGTTCTCGTCCGCGAACAATCCGACGTGATAATTCTTTTCCCGGATAACTCAATTCGTTACTGGAATCTTTCATCTGGACGAGAACACTGTCCGACCGTGCACGGAATCTTCCACTCGGGTGTCGTAAAGCGTAACAGTTCCAGACGCGATACGCACGCTTTTCCACGGTGCGCCGCTCGAGAGGATTAATCGGTGAGCACGTTTGCTTAATTAATTAACGAGTCGCCGGTCTCGTCTTACGATCCTCGTAGTTTCACGGTTGAGAAAAGAGGAAAATCGTCGTGCACCATTAACGAGAACGTAACCGGTCCCGGATAATTGCGCGAGTCTCGCGTGACAATTAAACGGAACGCGATCTCGAGAACGAGTTTCGCGACGAGCGCGAGACAATACGGTCGATAGTTGCATACGGGTGCATAGGTGCATAAACGGAACCGTTGGGTACGGTAACAGTGAATTACGTATACCGGGTGAATAATTCCACGAATAAACTAGCTCTCCGCGCGGGAATCTTTTCATTAAACGAAAACGCGGGCGCCAATTTGAAAGGAACGTTTCATTGAAATTCTTTCACGATTTTTCCTTGATTACCGGCCGATTCGCAATCAGGGCCAGAACGGAGAATTGGCTACGAAACGGTACTCTCTTTGTTAACGAAACGATACAACTTGGTATTGGTTCCACAGCTTGAATTTTACAATCGACTACGGAAGGAGAAGATATTACCAAACATTGACAAAAACTATTCGATCAAACGGGTCGACGTGACTACGGGTAAAGTTATTTGCATATGTATCAGGGGTGGAGAACAACAGTAGCGTGTATACACGATGGGAATGGAATGGAAGAGTTTTAACTTCCAGGGAATATTTTTCTTGGTTTTTTTTTTTTTTTATCGGGTTGTTCGGAAAGTCTGTTCGTTTTTTCGGTTCATTTCCATTTTGGAAAACGAAATAACTATCCAAATAATTTAATATATTTTTTGAGAGGTTGAGAAACTTTGGATGTGTCAGGAATCGTTCCTGGGAATCCGGAACCTCGGTTACCCCAGTCACATCGGTTTGTAGATAAAATTCACTCCAACGAACATCTCTCGGACATTTTACAGACTATTTTATTAAATTATTTATTCTCCAGTTTGGAAAACGAAATGACTATCCAAACAAGTCAATATATTTTTTGAGAGGTTGAGAAACTTTGGATGTGGATCGTTCCTGGGAATCCGGAACCTCAGTTACCCCAGTCATATCGGTTTGTAGATAAAATTCACTCCAACGAACATCTCTCGGACATTTTACAGACTATTTTATTAAATTATTTATTCTCCAGTTTGGAAAACGAAATGACTATTCAAATAATTCAATATATTTCTTGAGAGGTTAAGAAACTTTGGATGTGTCAGGAATCGTTCCTGGGAATCCGGAACCTCGGTTACCCCAGTCACATCGGTTTGTAGATAAAATTCACCCTAATGAACATCTCTTGGACATTTTACAGACTATTTTATTAAATTATTTATTCTCCATTTTGGAAAACGAAATGACTATTCAAACAATTCAATATATTTCTTGAGAGGTTAAGAAACTTTGGATGTGTCAGGAATCGTTCCTGGAATTTCGGAACCTCGGTTACCCCAGTCACATCGGTTTGTAGATAAAATTCACCCCAAGGAACATCTCTCGGATATTTTACAGACCATTTTATTAAATTCAATATTCTCCATTTCGGAAAACGAAATGAATATCCAAACAATCCAATATATTTCTTGAGAGGTTAAGAAACTTTGGATGTGTCAGGAATCGTTCCTGGGAATCCGGAACCTCGGTTACCCCAGTCACATCGGTTTGTAGATAAAATTCATCCCAACGAACATTTCGCGGACATTTTACAGACCATTTTATTCAATTATATATTCTCCATTTTGGAAAACGAAATCACTTTACGAACAACTCAATAGTTTTCTTTTCGTTGAAATTGAGGTTGTGTAAGTGATACAGTTCGAGGGATAATAGGGTTCGGTGGGTCCAGAGTTCTGGAAGATAATAATTATCGATCACTTTTGGTACGGTGTACATTTTGCGTGGGTTATTAAAAATGTCACTGGTTTTGTATTATCCTCTGATCGATTTTAAGGTCGTCGTTATTTTTAGAAACACGGGAGAAGATACTTTCGTTAGTGGTGTCGTGGCTAGCGAAAGTAACGAATGAAAAAATGTAAATTCAATCGTCTGTGAAATGTGATCTTCGAACGACCTTTCCACTCCTCTAGAATTATAATTCCGGAGTAACATTTTATCGTGAATTTTTTTTTCGTAGTTAAAATATTGTATTACATCGTCGTAAAAATATATTGTCTTGTTTTATTTAGGTCACAGGAACTCTTGCGATACCGTATTATTCCATAATATATTGTACATAGCGAAATGTTTCTCTTTCGAACATTTTCTCTCATCACTCCTATCGTCGAGTGGTTCTAATGTAATTCACTTAGCACATGATAGTGGTTTCCTTTTTTTATTTACAGTCGATTCAATTTCTTGCAATTGTCTACTTTCTGCCAGATGATTTGTTAGAATATTTTTCACCAGGTGGTTCATTAAAATATCTTTCACCTTACGGTTTGTTAGAATATTTTTTATCATATAGATTGTTAGAATATTTTTCACCAGGTGCTTTAGTAGAATATGTTTCACTATATAACTTAGTAGAATATTTTTCACTTTATGGTTTCTTAGAATATTTTTCACTATATAACTTAGTAGAATATTTTTTAGCAGGTGGTTTATTAGAATATTTTTCACAGTATGGTTTGTTAAAATATTTTTCACCAGGTGGTTTAGTAGAATATTTTTTACTATATAACTTAGTAGAATATTTTTTAGCCGATGGTTTATTAAAATATTTTTCTCCTTATGGTTTGTTAGAATATTTTTCACTATATAACTTAGTAGAATATTTTTTAGCAGATGGTTTATTAGAATATTTTTCACCTTATGGTTTCTTAGAATATTTTTCACTATATAACTTAGTAGAATATTTTTTAGCAGACGGTTTATTACAATAATTTTTCGCCAGGTGATTTATTAGAATATTTTTCACCGTACGGTTTGCTAGAATATTTATTTCCTATCCTATGGACGAGCATCTTCGGTGCTTTTTCGTCCCTTTTCCACGGACAAAGGGTCCGGAGAGATAGAGACAGAGATACACGCGAGAAATCAGCGCCGATAAGGCTGTCCTACTCGGAGATCATTTCGACAGACGGTAAGAAGAGAAACGGATAATTGGATATCCAGGAATCGAGGTCGATGCCGAACCGCGTTTCAGCTATGAGGCCCCCGACTGAAAGAGTACGTTAATTAACCAGCTATAAGGGCACGCTCGAGTCATGGCTTGCTTGCGTCAATCTGGACCACCCTTTTTTCTTCCATTTTCATGCAGCCGCTCTGCAGAGGCTGGTATGCAATCGTTACGTAAAGCCACGTTTCCACACTCGTGAAAAAAGGTTGCAGACTGACTTAGCCGAAAATGGAATAACGAACAGGAGGTACGACTGAAATTTTCATCGTGCAAAATTTCATCTGTCTATCAAATTTCACACTTTGATATTCACGAGATATTTGTACTTTTTTTTTTATCATTACACCAATTGTAATCTTTGCAATTGGAATAATTGTGCTGAAATGTTCGTACTAGATACTTTTGTTATTACAGCGATTAAAATCTTCACAAAGAGATCACTTTATCGAAATATTCATAAATTTAGAATTTTTACGAAGAGTAAAATATTACATATAGTTTGTTGCTATAGGAATTGGAATCTCCACAAAGAAACTATTTTTCTGAAAATTAAGGAACTATTTTGCTGAAATAATCGTACATATTTTTGTTATTACAGCGATTAAAATCTTCACAAAGAGATTACTTTATCCAAATATTCATAAATTTAGAATTTTTACGAAGAGTAAAATATTATACATAATTTGTTGCTATAGAAATTGGAATCTCCACAAAGAAACTATTTTTCTGAAAATATAAGGAACTACTTTACTGATATATTTCCAAACCATTTCGTCTTTATAATAATTACAATTTCTATAAAGACACTGTATTGTTAAAAAGATTCTTAAACGAAATCACTCCTGTCTTCGCCATTACGATACCTATACGAACGTATAGAACAAAAATTAAATTAAATGTTACGCGTTCGAAGAACGTAATTAAAATGTAATTAAATCGTACGACGAGGCTTTAACGAAGCTTTAAAGCTATAAATCTACTTTGCTGTGAGATCGACGAGTCTCTAACGTCGAACAACAATACCGTGCAGAAAAAGGCGGTCAAGAGACACCGTTCCGCCATCTTGATCAGTTAATCGTATCAATTAGCCAGGAAATTAATCCGGTCGGAGGTGGAGGGGAACTTTCGTCGAAATTCAAAGGTGCTTTTGACAGAAACTTAAATCGAATTCCACGGCTTCTTATCAGCTGCTTTGCCCGATAAACCTATCTGCTCAGTCAAGACTGATAAACGTGTCGAAGCTGAAAGCGGAACTGTTTTTCCTCGGGCAATGCGTTCTCGCTAAAATTCGATGAAGGATTCAAAAGATTAAAAAAGAACGCCAGGTTCAATTCGTCCGGAGATAAAATTGGCACGAGAGAGATCGTTCTCCACCGAATCACGTTTCGAAAATTTGTTCGCGAGCGTAGTTCCTTGGTTCCATTTTTGGAATTTTCTATTATTCCCTTGGCTGTCGAGAAAATGTCACAGGAGACGATCAAGTGGAGAAAATAGTTCGATGAAATAAAACCATCGTAGTAGCAACGTACGTATCGATTTACTGAACAATATTAAAAAACATCAATGAGTTATAATACTTTCCAGAAAATGGGATACACTTTATGGAAGAATTTTATTTATTTTTTCTCACTGGAGAGAATAGAGGAAGAAATATTGACTCAATTCGTTTCGCGTGAAAACGAATTCCGTTTAACAGTTATCGAAACTAGTTTTCTCAATATTTCCACAAATAAGGAATAGTGATTGAGAAACGACGAAAAGATACAAGAAGAGTGGTTTCAGTGGATAGAAATATTTTTGTTAGATATTTAGATAAAAATATCAAATTTCAAAACGAACCTACACACGTGTATCAAAATTCTGGTTTTTGTTTTTTTAAATAGTTGTGTGTACAGAGTGTTTCGAAACGTGTTTTCATTTCTCAAGGAGAATTGTCTCGATGCTTTACCCTCCTCGTGGTAGCAAGAATAAAAATAAATTCGGAAGCCCGAATTACTTGGCTAAGGAGTCGTGGGAACAGTGATTTAATAAGAGGAGCTCAAAGACACTCGGAGGAAACTGTCCCCGCCGGAAGACGAACAAAAGAAAAACTGTCGACGAAGGACGACGACTTTTCGAACAATAAAAGAAACGCACAACCCTAGAAGAATCCGTTCGCGCTCGCTTGTTCGTTGAACGACAATTAAGCGAATTGCACACTCGAGAGTATTCAACCCTATCTCCCCTTCCCTCTCTCTCTTTCTTTCTCTCTCTTTCTCTCTCTCTTACTCTCTTTTACTCTCTCTCTTACTTTCGCGTTTTAATGAAGGACCCTTCTTTCAAGAAAGGGAGCCTGAGTCTACGTCGTCCCAGTTTTCTTATCCGTTGAACTTTCGTGGCGAACCGCTTGTTATTCGCTGTGTACAGGGTGGTCAAAATGTACGGTACACGTAAGTGAAAGAAAAATCGATTCTGAAAAGAATCACGAGCCTGATTGACGCAATTCGAGTCGACGAAACGACCAAGTGAGAACTATTCGTGTACCATGTGTTCGTGTTTCGATTAATCTTGGATCGATTTTTTTCTCTCCCGATTATAGAACACACGGTATACTCTACGGTTTTGAGTGTTCGAGGAAAGTGGAGTTTTCATCGAGAAAAGTCTTCCGTCACCTATTTCGCAGAAAGAGAGAGAAAGAGAGAAAGAGAGAGAGAGAGAGATGCACGGTTACAATAGTATTGATGGGAGAAAGAAAAATCAGTCACAATAGTATTGACGGAAGAAAGAAAAATCGATCCCGGAGTGAATTGCGAGTGGAATTGGGTCAGAGGTTTTTGTCAGCCTTCGCGAAGCTCGCGACTAAGCGAAAATTATTCGACACTGTCCACACTCTCCTTCATTCCGGATTGATCTTTCTTTCTCCCAGCTATACATCTCACGGGATACTTTATATTGTTAAATGTTCGTTAAAAGCAAACTTTCCATCGTGAGACATCTTTTGTCGTCTGTTTCGTGGTAGAAGAAACACACAGTGTCGTTCGACGTGGGTCTACGAAAGTATAGGCCGAAGAAAGAAAAATCTGTCACGATGTATTGACTGAAGAACGAAAGATCGGTCCTGGAAGTATTTGAATTCGATCGATTCAGTTAATCTTCGTGAAGTTGTACGAACTTGAAGATCATTCGTACAAAAATCTTGTTACATCGATCTACAGCGAGTATAATTTAAATAATGAGCTTAATTATACATTCGATCTTCTCGACTCCAGTTTTGGTTTTCTTTGACGAAAGAAAATTTATAAAAGACAAATATTAATTTTTCAAATATGGGTGCACGTTGGAAATGGTTACAATTTTAAATATTTCGATCCCAGTTTCGGTTTTCTTCCGCGTAACGAAATTTATAAAGCACAAATATAAACTTTTCAAATTAAGTTTGCATCGACAATATTTATGATTTTAAATAGTTGTAATCATTCTCGTCAATGAACTCATTCTGTTTCACTTGTCCAAGTGACATTTTTCTCGGGGTTGAGCACACAATTCTGAATCTTGTACTCTGAGTGTAATAAATTATTGCTATTGTTACTTACACTGTAAAGGAAGAGATTGGTCTCGTACCCCGTTTTCTTCTCGGAATTCCCCCCCACCATGGGATCGCCATCACCGCCTGCGCCGCTTCCATCGCCTGAAACAATAAAAAAATGAATTTTCATGTGATTCGTATAGAAAATTTTCTTTAATAACGTTCACGTGAAAAAATTTTCATGTAATTCACATAAAAAATTTTGTCTGATAACTTTCAATTTTCATGTGATTCATACGAAAAATTTTATTCAATAACGTTCACATGAAAAAATTTTCATGTAATTCATACGGAAAATTTTGTCTGACAACTTTCAATATTTATGTAATTTATACGGAAAATTTTATTCAATAACGTTCACGTGAAACAATTTTCATATAATTCACACAGAAAATTTTGTCTAATAACTTTCAATCTTTATGTAATTCATACGGAAAATTTTATTCAATAACGTTCATATGAAAAAAATTTCATGTAATTCGTACAGAAAATTTTATTAGATAACTTTATTGGATAACTACTAATTTTTATGTAATTTATACGGAAAATTTTATTGAATAACGTTCACATGAACAAATTTTCATGTAATTCGTACAGAAAATTTTGTCAGATAACTTTCAATCTTTATATAATTTATACGGAAAATTTGATTCAATAACGTTCACGTGAAGGGTTCACGTAGCGAATTGAAGCGCAAACGTGTTACATCGGCGAGTCGATCGAGTGTTTTCAAGTTTGTTTCTATTGATTTTAATATCTGCCTAATAGAGCGACGAAGTTTTAATAGAAACACGGTGACGAAAATGGGAACGCTTTAGTTGGAAAGTTTTAATAGACGTCGAGAACGAGGCACCCCGATAGACTACAGTTTGTTGGTAAGTCGAGATCGGTTTTTCCACCGGGCTTGTTTTTTTTTCTCTCTCTTTGTTCGAATGGACGTGAGTTCGAATTGGATTTGGGTACAAATTCGAGCGATTTCTCTTCGTTGCTCGACTGTTTTTAATCAGCCTTTCGCGACGTCGATGGTGCACTGAACGGTACATACTGCAACATTTATCTTTTCAATTATCTTATAAACGTTATTATTTTACCAATCATCAAATTCAACTCTAAATCAATTTTTGAAGTTTTATTTTTCATATTATTTTACGAACGTTACGATTTAGTAACTCGTTATTGGCACGAAGAAGGAATACAAATCAAAAAGTATTTCGTTGTATGTATTACAACGACAGAATACTTAGACAGGTGTAATGGAATGTATCGATAATTTATTATTTATTACAAGTATATTATTTAGTATTTGTTCGTTCCTGTAACAGAAAATTCATCGACCCTGAAGAAAGTCTTTTAAAGAGGGTGTGACTGTTGCTAGTAGTTCGAGACAATCGTTCAGCCAACGACCTGCATCCTGACAATTCACTGTATAGAATCTCTAATTCCATTAAAAATTGCAGTCGGGGAAACATCTCTTGAGTTGGTTCCAAATCGACAAATTTCAGTTCGTTACTTCGGTACTATGGTTCACTTGCTAGTAGTTCGGGTCAAACTTTCAGTCGACGTTCCACAGCTCTCTACAATTGTCAACCACGAAGAAATTTTTAAAAGATTTATCGGTATCGAGCAAAGCATTCCAGATCAACGATTCTCGATCGATTAATCTCGTATTGGTAACTCTAACTTGTCGTTAGCTCAAAACCAATTTATTAACTACAACACATCAATAAATAACGCATTACCAATTCTCACTGAAAGTTATCAAACAATATTTCATCGAACTTCATATTCAGCTTCTCACACTTCATTATTATCCTATCCTGTCAACAATATTATCATCTTGCATATTTATTTCCATTTTCTATTTTTCATTCCTTTTCTCTTCCATTTTTCTTTCTCCTAATTCCTTCATCGTACTCGTGTCACATTTTTATCAATATTATATCGAGTCGTTCGGAAAATTATTTCGTTTTCCAAAAATGGAGAATATATAATCTAATAAAATGTTTATACACTCTGAAAAAATCGTGTTTCATTTTCATAAAAAAAAAAATGAAAAACGAAATGACTTTTCAAACAACCCGATAGTTTTACTTTTTTTTTTTTACAATTCAATAATAAAATAATTCAATAAATAATTCAATCTCGGTACGATAAAGACGTGTCATTGCTATTGTTTCCCCGAATTTTTGGACAAAAATTGAAAACGAACGAAAAATTCCAATTAAAGACTGTTTAAGAAATCCGTGTACATGTTTGCAGAGCGCGAATTGATACATCGATCGATCGACACAGTCGGCTGCGGCATAGCCAAGGAGAGTCCGCAGAGGCGTCCCGACGTGCCTCGATGTCGAATCGACGCCCGCCACTTCCGCGGCCACGTATTCCAGCCCGCAATAACGAGCTACGTGTAAGCACGTTTCAATCCGTCCGCTCGTCGTGAATTCCGCGAGCGTTCCTGTCCGACATTTCGGTGGACGTTTTCTTTTCGACCTCGTTGCCGCCTCGACGCTTCGCAAAACTTGCCAGAATGGCGCGTCACGTTCACGTGAAACAATTTTCGTGTAATTCATACGGAAAATTTTGTTTAATAGCTTTCACATGAACGTAAATAAGAACAGACGGGAAGGTTTCACTTATAACGTGTACTCTTTCGACCGGTTACAATTATCGTTTATACGTTAAAGATCGTAACAGACGTGGATTAATCTTGAATTTAGAGTAAACGAAAATAAGTTTAATAACTTTCACGTGAACATAAATAAGAACAGACGGAAAGATTTCACTTATAACGTGTACACTTTCAACCGGTTACAATTATTGTATATATGTTAAAGATCGTAACAGACGTGGATTAAACTTGAATTTAGAGTAAATGAAAATAAGTTTAATAACTTTCACGTGAACGTAAATAAGAACAGAGGGGAACGTTTCACTTATAACGTGTACACTTTCGACCGGTTACAATTATTGTATATATGTTAAAGATCGTAACAGACGTGGATTAAACCTGAATTTAGAGTAAACGAATACACAAGTATGTAAATAAAATGCAATACTTGGAATACTAAAATGCAATGCGTAAAATAAATGTGAAAAAATAGGTTAGGATGTTATTATACCGTAAGTGGTATAAAAATTCTTCCGAATGTATTCATGGAAGAAAAGAAAAAAAGTAAATTTGTAAATTTTGTCTACGCGATGTTATGAGCTTCGAGTCAATATTGTCATGCAAGGTTAAATAAATAAAATTGATTTTTATTCGCAAATTATTCATTTAGGGACATCGGATGATATTTTTCGATAATAATAAAAACGCGATCAGGGTGTATCTAAATGTATATCTTCGTGAAAAAAGAATCGTTCCAATTACTTTCTTTCCTTACAGATCGTCAAAGTGAACTCGTCAAAGGAAAAACTGTACTTCTTTCTGGATGGAGTGTGGGGTGTGGATCCTCGAGTATCTCCTACTAGGGAATTTTCTTTCGTAGCTACGGTGAAAGAATCAAGATCGACGGATAAATAATAGCCGAGCCAGAAACGGTCCAATGACAGTGGACGTCTGTTGTCAAAGGATCGTAAATGTTTCCTCGAAAACGCTCCTCCCCTGGAACAGCAAACTCTCCTTTGATCGTAGCACGGGACACGAGTAAGAGCAACAAACTTCCGTCGGAACTGTGTCACTTCGGTAAGCGAAAGAAGTCGTCAAAGGGGACTCGTCCGTGCTAGGGAATTTCGGTCCGTTCGCGCGTGGCGACCCGGAAACCCTATCGATCTTTCACGCGCCGGTTGCGAATCGAAACTTTCTTTCGCGCGGAAGAAACCTGTACCGAGGAGAAGCGGACCGTGTATCCCCGATCCCCGGGTTTCTTTCTCTCCATTGCGTTCCCAGAGGGGGGAGGAAGGAAACTTGTGAGAAAACTGGCGAAGTTCCGACTACGGTAAGTGACTAACGGAACCGTTGAGAGTGCTAGGGGAAAAGTTTCGACGAACGAAAACGTTTTCCCCACGGTCGATCCTCGGCTAGTTACATTTCGCGTTTCTCAGGTGGCGACCGTGGAGAAAGTTCCCCCGGAGGGATCTCCCCCCTCCACCACCACCACCATCGTCCGATTGGTATGATAATGAGATTCTTAAGAAGATCTCGAGCTTAAAAAGTGTACAGCAATTAAGGGAAGTTCGATATTCGAAACAAGCGGCCCCGAAGTAACAACCGTGGGGCTGCGTCGAGCAATTGAAAAAAGTAGGCCAGTCAATATTAACTCGCTGATTTGTTTCTTTGTCCCTTTGTAAGCTGGCTTCGTTGTTCGTTACGATATCTATCAGCGACAATAGATTCGAGATCACCGACGGGATTCATTTAACTGCGCGTACGAATGGACTCGTGCCAGGGAATTCCACGAATACCCTAGGGTCTGGTGACATTTCGTTAGCGGGGGAATTTTACGTGGCGCGTGCTCACGGTACGTCTTGCTACCAACGTTTGGAACTCGCTTTTCTGCGACGAACTAGATAGAATTTTTGATAAACTGTACTTTTTTTATTTCAATTTTTGTTGGTCAAGGTTCACCATCGATCGGATGATAATTCGCTCGCGCTGTATAAGAGGAAGACACGGGTTGAATACTTTAGTAGAGAATCGAGAATTGGATTACTCAGCGATTCAATCTTGAACGAGAACCTCGTACTACTTCATTCGTCGAAGAATAGGATGTTAGGTATACCCGCGGTGATCTCAAAGTTCTTTTTCGCTTTTCGAAGAATCTTTTGCCTTTAAATTTTTGACAATAGATGCTTTCGAAATGGATCACTTCGTTTGATAAATGTTTGTAGGTTATGTTTGCAAGCATGTGTGTAATACATGTGTTTACAAATGTTTGTAGGTTATATTTACAAGCATGTGTGCAACACATGTGTTTACAAATGTTTATAATACATGTTTGCAAGCATGTGTTTACAAATTTTGATAATACATGTTTGCAATCATGTGTGTAACACATGTGTTTACAAATGTTTACAACACATGTTTACAAGCACGTGTGTAATACATAACCTCACTTGTTTCAAGTTCCAGATGACGGCTAACCGCACCTATTATACCTCTTGATAAATTACACAGGCTATTATTTCTTGACGAAACATAACCTTATTCGTTACAATCTCCAGATAACGTGAAGAAGTTGAAGCAATGAATCACGATGGATTTTCAATGCACTTTTGGGAAGAGTTGCATTTCCACTCCAAGAGATAAATATCCCAAAATAACAAATAGGTTATGTCCCTTCGAAGAACACATATCGTGGTTAAAATTTATGAAAAAAAAACATGGTAATAATTATTCGATGAACTCAATTAGCCCGAAAGAAATCTTTTATATTTCTCGTCCTTCGTCAGTTGTGGCCAATGGCAGTCAGCTGACACCGGCGGCCATATTGTCATTGCAAACACCACCTATTAGCGATAAAAGTAGCGTACCATCGACACCAGACGCTCTAATTGCGAACAATTAAACCGAACGTGTTACATAACCCTGACGAGGGTTAATTCAACCCAAAACACTCTAAACGTTCATTCTGGTAAGGAGCAGCGGTAATTCCATCGGACGATTAGGTCCGATTATAATAATTATCGGTATATTCGGCCAGAAATTCACGGACGGTCCGTCTAACGAGCCTGCTCAGAATTTATGCGAGGGTGGGTCAGCTTGATCGGTCGGTGTTACCTGGATACGTCCGTGGCTTGTAAAATTATAGCGTGCAGCTATAGAGCAATTTCCGTGCTCGTTGTAATGCATGAATTTTAGGCGATTGCGTCAACCGTGACTAGCGCCGAGATTAATTTGCCTTGCCGAGCAAAGGGAATTCACGTTCAATTTGAGACAACGCGATGGATACATACGTCTAAGGGAAGGTATCTATTTATCGGGTTACTCTGGGGCAGAATGAAGATACACAGGGTACGGTACCCGATAATATCCCGACAAGGGAATAGCAACGACCAATAATTAGCCATAATGTTTCGTCTACGTGGAGTCGCGGTGTCGTGGTACCCATTTAATCCGTACCCGTATTTAGTCGGTTTACAGCTGACAAACTGCATCGAGTTACACAGGGATCCCTAATTATTTTAATCGCGTTTGCTCCTTCCATTATGCACTCTCCGGTTCCCTCTGCGGCGAGTCTCAAACCAACGTTAAAAGCGTACGAAAATTGAGGCACGGAAACAGTGAGGCAACGGGTAACCATAATGCAATGCGACGTCAGCGATGCGTCGATCAACTTTTCGTAAATAAGCGTATCGGTGAACGATAGAGGTTGGTAAGCCTGACCGAAATTTCTTCGTAAAGAGAGTGTATTTCCGGTGTGTATTTAGTTTGCACTGTGTGATTATATTTCTAAATTCCAGTACTCGGTTTCGAACATAACCTCGTATTTATACTTGGCATACGTTAGTAGATTAATTCCATTCGCGTAACACAAATCTGTTTGTTTCTTTCGGTTCGTTTTGTTGAATATTTAATCGTCCGGACGGTATTTTTGAGGTTAAGTTCGAGAGCAGCCATTGTCTATGTCTTTTCTCGTACTATATTCGATACGTGATATATGTGTTTTCCCTGCTTGCACAATAAAGACAAATATAATATTATTATTGTTAGTTACAGAGACATTGTTGCAATAAAAATTTATGCTCGAATATTAAAACGTCCAAGGTAGTTCGATGATCAGAGAAACGTACAGAGAGGTTAACTTTCGAAAGACTAACCTAAAAATGATCTTTCCTCTTTGTATGTTGCAATAAAAATTTATGCTCGAATATTAAAACGTCCAAGATAGTTCGATGATCAGAGAAACGTACAGAGAGGTTAACTTTCGAAAGACTAACCTAAAAATGATCTTTCCTCTTTGTTTGTTGCAATATTAATTTTTCAACGTATCGCAATGCATCGTGAGACACGATTGCTACAGAACCGAACGGAATCCGTGTCTACGGTGTGTCTAAATAATTAAACGAATTACGATTCGTTTTCCGAAGATTGGAGTTCGCTAGACGTTACTTGTCGCTACAGCTTATGTAATCGTGAGCGATGCAATTACGTTAAGAACCAAGGGTATAGACGACGAGTAAACACTCGGATACCAGGCTTTCGCGGACGAGTTACCCTAAGCGGCTGAACTTTGCGAAGACGGGCTTCAAACACGATTAATTTGCGAGCACGTCTTCGTCAAACTCTTAATTGATTTTGGTCGGGATGTCGAAACGAAAATTTCAGCCGTGTCACCGCGTTACGCTTCCGTGAAACTTCCACCCTTTGTTCGGCTTTTGCATACAACTCGTCCGATTTAATCGGTCGTTTCTCGATTATTCAACGGTATATTAACTACAATCGTAGCAACGTAAAAATTCTGTTACAAATTTTAAGATTTCCAAATTTCGAAGCAAATCACTTAATATCGAACCTAAATTTAAAATTCAATTAGTACCCTCCGATGACATCCAATCGAGCTATTATTTAGGTTTTGTACAATTACCTTTGAAATTTTTAGTTACTTTTATTCGTTAAAAACAAGTTGGCTCCGAAATAATCAAAATCGCGACCAATACTCTTTGAAATTTTCACGTCGTAGGTCTTTCGTCGCGTATTAACGCGTCGTCTGTATTTAAATTCGCGCGGGCCGCGAATAACCTCGAAATTTACGTTGGTGGTACGTGCGTTCGCCGCACGATCGACGCGCCACTCGCGCCACTCGCGGGCACTCGCGAGAGAGACTCGAGGATCCGAGTGAACTGGAGCATCGGGTCGCCGGGACGTCAACCGCGAACGATTCTTCGAAAGATTCGAGCCAGATAGGAACAGGGACCGAGCAATTGGAACACGAAACACGAACGATAAAGGTTAGCGGAGGGGGGGTATGAGAAGGGACAAAAAGGGTGGAATTCGGGAGAATCGAACTCTTGAGGACATTTGCCAAGCGCTGGCGGAACGGTGGCCCAATATTCCGGGCGACTTCGCGACGCGAATTAACGACACTGCGATTTCCTGTCGGGTACGTTGCACCGCGTTGCGAAAATTCGGCTTTTTTTGGCAGACCTCGAGAACTATTGCGTCACCCCCCTCCCGGATCCGGTTTCCTGGATTCGTTCGCGACCGATGAACTCGCGACATCGAGAGAATCATCGAATCGTGAGGTAAATCGAATCGAGGATGGATGTTGAGAAATTTTTGAGAAACGAAAGGGAGATGCGGTGTTCTTTGTTAGAATATTTAAAGAATTATTATTTACATTGAGAATATATTTTTTTTAAGAAGGAGAACGAAATAATGAAATCGTTGAAAATTTCGAAAGGATAAAAGATAAGCGGAGGTTGCTTCTGAAGTTATGGTGGTACATGTTTGAGGAGGTGGCCCCTGAACGAATGCAACCAGACATAACCTCGAATGCAATCTCTCGGCATGTGTACTGTAGAATTTGTGTCCACGTAAGAAGCGGTGTATTAAAAATGTCATAACGAAACTTCAATATATATTGATAATGAAAAGAATAATTAAAATTGGTTATTTGTGGAATCATCTCATATAATTGAGATAGAAATTATTAATAACAATTCTCGTTTAAATTAATCTCGTTCTCGAAGCATTAGAGACAGTAGAATATTAATATTCATTGCTACAAAAATATAAATTTCTACCCATTTAAAATTTAAGATCTTTCTATTCCAGAAATACCATTATCTGCGAAATACCTTCGACTGTGAAATGGCAACCGGCAGCTATAAAATTTCTCACAGAAATTACAACATATTCGAGCCAATATCGTTTCTGGCCCTAATGGACTCTTATTTAACCTACTAAATTACTGTTACAGATTCGTACGAAATGTGTTCTCCACCAATTGGCAAACTCGATTGCCGAAGCTGATACTGTCGGTGGCACTTGAAGTTATCACGTTGCATTATGGTACTTCTAGGGGGAAACTTCATTTCTATTAGCACTACAGCAGAGCCTCCCATATTCGAGCTAATAGAGAGACGTATAAAGTGCTTGAATGATAGAACAGTCACTTTTCTGGTATTAAACTTCAATTATCCAAACATCCAAATTGATAGTTTTATTTTTTTTAAATATTTAACGATTCTATGTGGTTACGATAGTTACATTACGTAAACAATCATAGATTTTTCAAACATCGGAGACTTCTAGGGGGAAACTTCACTTCTATTAGTACTACATCAGAGCCTCCCATATTCGAGCTAATAGAGAGACATATAAGGTGCTTGAATGATAGAACAGTCACTTCTCTGGTATTAAACTTCAATTATCCAAACATCCAAATTGATAGTTTCTTTTCTTAATATTTAACAATTCTATGTCTTTACGATAGTTACATTACGTAGACAATCTTACAGTTTTCAAACATCGGAGACTTCATCGTAGAATCTCCACTTTAATGGTTCCTTCATACCCCTAAGATCCAACACGAAAGAAGCAAACATTTTCACCCAAGAACATTCACACGTAACGTTAAAACAATCCGTATATTTATTTCACACCGAACGCAACGAGGTTTCGGGTTTCTCCCGTGACCCTCGCACTTTCAACGATATCAATCGTCCAATAATTACTAGATTTACGATTGCTCGCTTCGCTAGCGAAAAGTGACGCAATTTTAGCATCGAGTTATGGCTCCGTAGGCGTCGAATGACAACAACGACCGGCGGCGATTAATTGCTGTATCCGCTTTCGTCGCCGTGCGGAAAATCGGCGCCGGGTTTAGCCACGCGATCGTTTGCGCGAGATCGAAACGTGACACCCGGTGTACACGTGAGGGGGAACGTCACTTTGAAAAACGTCCCGTCCGAGCGTGCAAGAAAGGAGGTAGGTGAAAATTGCGCGACGATCCATAAAAATACCTGGCGAGCTGGGACGAAAAGCGGATCAACGCGTGAGTGTCCGTGGCAATGTGTGTATACCTGTGTATACGTGTGTGTATACGTGTGTATTTGTAGGTGTAGGTGTACGTGCGTGTATCGTGGACGCGCGCGCTCGTCAGAAACCCGGAGAAGCTTAAAAGCAATGGTAACAATGCCAGGCGTGTCCCGGTTGGTCGGTGTCCCAATTTCACCGCTCGCTGGAACGACGATAAATCGCAGCGGGACCCGAAGCGTCGTCACGACGATATTATTCGACATTCGACTTTATTACGACGGGAGTCAGGTGGCGATTATTGGCAGCTGGCTGATTTACACGATCGTGCGTACCACGACGGCGGCGCCGACGTCGCGACGACGCGGGATCGACCGAAGCTTCGTCGAGATCTCGAGACTCGCGTTCTTTTGGGCGAGCTCGTTCGTTTGCTCGATGTTGCCGCGAATCGAAAATCAGAGCAGGGTTGTATATAGAGATTCCAGGGCCCGCTGCAATCTCTATATACTGATATTTTTATTTAGATGAAGAATTTCAAGTTTTTTTTTTACTTCGTCGATGGTTCCACTCGTTGTTGACGCGAATCAAAAATCAGAACAGGGTTGTATATAGAGATTCCAGGGCCCTCTGCAATCTCTATATACTGATATTTTTATTTAGATGAAGAATTTCAAGTTTTTTTTTTTACTTGGTTGATGGTTCCACTCGTTGTTGACGAGATTCGAATAACAAATTGCAGCAGGACGGTACCTAGAGATTACAGGGCCCTGTAGTAATATTTTTACATAGATAAAGAATTTGAAGGGGTGTTTTTACTTTGTCGATTATTTGACTCAATGTTGGTGCGAATCACAAAATAAGCACAGGGTTGTATGTAGAGATTTCAAGGCCCTCTACTGATATTTTTATTTGGATAAAGAATTTCAAGGAGTTTTTTTTTGCTTCGTCGATTGTTTGACTCGATGTTGATGCGAATCAAAAATCAGAGCAGGGTTGTATTTAGAGATTGCAGGGCCCTCTAGTAATATTTTTACATAGATAAAGAATTCGAAGAGGTGTTTTTACTTTGTCGATTATTTGACTCGATGTTGATGCGAATTAAAAATCAAAACAGGGCTGTATCTAAGGATCGCAAAGCCTTCTAATAATATTTTTACATAGATAAAGAATTTTAAACGGGTTTTCTGCTTTATCGATTGTTTGACTCGAAGTTGATGGGAGTCACAAATCGGAGCAGAACTGTACCTAGAGATCGCAGGACCCTCTACTAATATTTTTATGTAGATAATGAATTTTAAGGGGTTGACTATTTTACAGGATACTTCTGATAAATGTAAAGTCAACCATCCTGTACACGTTAAAAATTTTATGGTATAAACTTTTTATGGTACATCTCAATTTCGTCGAATAATAATTTATTTAAATTTACTACGAGAACGATATAGTTGAAAAAGTACGTTGGAGAAACATTGCCTCGGATGGTTACAATTACATTCGTTCCATTTTTATAGAATGTGGAAATAACTAACAGTAAGCCAAGGTCCCTTAAGTGCAGAACTCCCTATTCCTATTCTAATATAATTAAAAACTTTTCAGATGTTGGCCGTTACAGCGTACGATGTATTTTAAAAACATTTTTCTTTTCTTTATCAGTTTCCAACTTAAATTCACGTCGAGAATAATACAATTCTAAAAGTACGTTGAAAAATTGTACGCCTCGGCTAGTTACATTCATTTATTGTTTATAAAATATAAAAGTCTCGTCTTTTAATCCTTTATATCATCTGGATATTTCAATGGACGAAGAGAAATGAAAGAGCAATAAACTCGAGGTGATATACTACATTTGACGCGTTGAAGTGTTTCGAGAGGATAGTAAAAAGGAACTATTAAACTGGAGATTTTAGTGCCCTTTTTTTTAGCGAAAAGAATGCGCAATAAAAATATTTTTCAATACACGAAAGCGTCCTTGACGACCACCACTGTTTTACAATCGGGTTTTCATCGAGTTTCGTACTGAACATAATTCATAATAATTCGACGAAGAAAGTGCATCTCAAAGTTGAGTCGACATTTTAGAAAATGAAAATATTTTACTGACACGAATATTTGAAAATAAAGCGATTTTCACGGGATGAAAAATCGATAAATTAATTTCGCGATAGGGAAGATACCTACAAGGTAGCTAACCTGTGGATACTATTTATTTAAAAGCGCGCGAAAATTTACGAAATTACCCGATATCAAGATTCTCGACGAATTAAGCGATTTCACGCGAGGTCGTGAGACGCCTATGTGCAGAGGCGTGGCAAACCCGAGACACCGAGAAACGTCGTCACGTCGTGGAGCATCCTTACAATGGAAACTACTTAACCCTCCGCTTGCCCTTGTCCTAATCTCGTTTAAACGCGCGCGAGGTCCGGGTACATGCACGTTTTTGCCACGGATCGACCGACCACTCGACCGAACGGGGATTTGGTTGAATCAACAAAGTGCTGTGACTGCGTCGGCATCGTCAAAGAAGCGATACTTTGTAAAACCACAGCATGGAACCTCTATTATCGAACAGTTCTTAAAGAGACGAAAAAATCGAACCGAAAGGAAAATTATTTCTCTCGAAAGTGGTCGTTGTTAGAAATTTAATCTTCAAAATTATTTCTGTGAAAAGTGTATTTTTGTCCACGTTAAAAATCTTGGAAAGCAAACGTTTGCAAAACTTTCTTTTAAGATTAAAAAAATTAAAGTTCATCTGGAAGAATTATTCTTGTCAAAAATGGTAATCGTTGGTAACAGAAATATTTACAACGAAGGGGAAGAAATATTGAACCTTCCAAAATCTTGAATTTGAACGATTCAAATTTATCGAGAGTGACGATACTCCATATCAGAAATCTTCGTAATGGAAGACAATCCTTTTTATAAATTTGAAAAATTGAATTTGAAAAATTATTTCCAAGTTACAGTATTCTTCGATATTGAAAATCTTGGTACGAAATGTTTGCGAGACCCTTTTCCAAAGATGAGGAAAATATCGATTGAGAAATGAAATATTTTTTTTCCAAGAAACACTATCGAAATATCGTAAGCAATGACACGTTGCGCAATATATCGGAGGGGTCGAATCGGCCCGAGGTATTCCAGTGAGAGAGCTCGTCCTTGCTTGAGAATTCTGCAAGGTCCGCGATATCCTTTTAACGGGGATCGATCAGCCACTCGAGCGGTAGCAAATTCGATTGGATCAACAAAGTGCAGGTTCTCCGCAACCCCCAAACGAGCTCGTTTTATTGCATCCACCGAGGCCAGCTAATAGATATCGGGGCAAAAACAACATACCGGAAACGACCCTCCGCAATTCCATCGAATGACTACGTTTATCTTGATTTAACCCGTTCCCAGAGCTATCGGCGACCGCTTACTTCTGAACGTCACTCGTGAGGACATTTGTCACTTTGAATGGTATTCTGGTCATCGACCTCCTCGAGCTTAATAAAAATCTCGTAGGTTCCTCGCGGCAAAATAAGCTCGGTCAGATAAAAATATCGTCTTACATTTATTATCCAACTCGGACTAATTTACACGAGGAAGATATTATTTCCAAGTAACGTGTTCGGTTACGATATAGAGTGAGATTATCTTCAATTATTATTACGAAGAAAATAATTGAAGCGATCCGAGCGATTCGATATTCGAAATAATTTTTATTTTGTGTTTCAAATTACTTTATTCTTTTTTTTTTTATCCCCAATAGTATTTTGGCGAATTAATTATTATCTCGAGCATTCTTTCTAAATTCGAGGTGGAAAATAATTTTCGTTACTTCGAACGATCGAAAGCGGATTCGAGGAACGATTGTTACGCGACAAACAAATTAATTTGTTCGAAGCTCGCGAGGAAACCATTTTCACCGATGAACGAACGAATCGCCGCCGCGGGAGATTCTCGTCTTCCTCCCCTGTTTCTAATTTCGTTGATTCGAACTCCTCCGATGAAATTAATTTCTGGTTTCTACGGAAAGCCACGGGGCTCGATTGCAACTTGATTCGTTATTTTATTCGACAGCGAGCTAGCTGGGTGTCGTTCGAAGCTGGATAACGTAGACGTTGGTTTGTTTACCAAAGTCAAATAATTCTAAAGTTTCGTAATCTTCGAACGAGCTATGAAAGAACAGTTAGCCTTATTTAAGGAACACCCGATAATTTAATAATAAACCTGTAAGTCGATCGAAAATAATCACCATAACTTTAAACTTAAATTTCAGGATTTGACTTTGAGGGGAGTTTAGGGATTGTTTACGCAGAAAATATCGGAGAAGCTTAATAACCGAAATAGTAACAATTTTTTAAAACTTTTTCACGTCCACTCCAGAGACTCCAGTTCGAGAAGATTTATCGTCGAGAGAGAAAGAGAGAGAAAGATAAGTTTCTCGACCTCGTTAATATTCCTATTACTCATGGTGCTACATTTAATCCAGGACTGATTTTTCTTTCTCACTGCAATACAATATACTCTGCACCCTTTGTTCGGTAAGGTCTGTCTATTTTATTCCCTTACGTTCTTGTCCTTTTTCAAGCCCTACCGTTTTCTTTTCCGTCGCGACAAGCTCGCCCATTAATTAAACTCTCCTCTTCCTCCGCCATCTCCGCGTACCATAAATTATACGTGTAACAGATACGAATCCCGTATTTCGAGAAGGTGAAACGAGAATAAGGGCGAAACCGGGGGTGGGTAGTCTTTTTTTTTTCAACGAGGACCACTTAATTCTGCCACGCGACGTCTATTTACCTGCTACATCTGTGGACCACTTCCCTTTCGACAGCGCCTACGGTTTAATAATCTTCTCCTTTCAACCCCCTGCTCGACTCCATTTTACTTTACGCGTGCCTGAATCTTTCGCCGCTGAAAGCAATCGTCTGGAATGCTCGACGAGAGGAACTACCGAGAAACGGACACTTTTCATTGATATTTTAATTATTTATTTACTCGTACACCCTCTTTCTGAGACCAACTGACAGTTCGTGATAAATTTCACCCACTTGCGATCTTGAGTACCCAAGTGGTCTAAATTATATTTTTGGTACGTCATGTGTTACTATAACTGAACGTTCATTTTTCTTCTTCTCAATACGAGTGGTTTATAATTCTTTTCTTCTAATCAACGACAACGTTGACCTTTCGAGAATGTCTATTTAGAATTCTTACTTCCATAATGAACTGATCGATACATTTGTATAGATATTTGATTATTTTCTTTCGTGATAAGTTAACGATAACTTCGACCTTTCCAGATTATTTTTATTCAGGCTATTCGTAAGTAGCATTCCTCTCTCGTAATGAAGTCTTAAAGTTATTTTTGAAATTCTGTCACGTTTGAAAGATAGATCAAAACCTGTTCGTAACTTTTTTTTTGGGGATAATCTGAATTTATCACAAAGGGTTGTCGGGAGATAACGTGGAGCTGCAGAATCAACACACCGTTGAATATATTGTCGGTCAGTAACATTTCTACGTCGTGTAAATTCGTTGGGAAATAAACTCTTCCGGTTGGCTGTTTTTCCATCCGCAATTTCAATGATTTACCGTCCTCCGTGAGATCGGACGTAAATTTCGCGGGTGCCGCGGAATCTGCTCGTTTTCGACGTCTCCACTCGTAAATTCCGTCGTGGACACACTGCGATATTCGAGTATTCAGTGTTCCAGTTCTCGATTGTAGGCCAACGAAATATGTTGATCTCGTGGAACTATTCGGCTGCGCCCGGATCTGCATATCGAGTATGAATATTCGTCGCCGGGTTTCCGTGTTTTCCCGCAGGCTTTTTGTAATAACGTGATAGGAAAGTCGTTTGATACCTCTACTCGAGGAAATACAATTTTCGTTCACTGCACGATGTTCTTTTTTTGTATTATTATTGATTGATAATGCGAAAATACGTGTGTTTATTATTAGTACGACACGTTTGTGTCTATTGTTAATACGAACATTCGTGAACAATATGAAAATCTACGATTTGGAGTAAATCGAACAGAAGAATCTGTATTTATTCTATTCTTCGAGTAGAAATAGTTTTACAACGATATTTTTGAAAGAATATCTCACCCCCTTCTCTGGTGAGATTCGAGAACTTGATCCCACTTTTCATCGTTTCATAGACAACCACATTATTCGCCGTGCCAGCGGGATCCTTTTCGATCTCCTTCTTTCAAGTATGTCTTACGAAGTTTACCCCGGATATACATCAGTTCGTGCGAAGATTCCATGGAGACGCAGCGAGTGTGTGTAAGTGTATTTGTGTATACTTCGATATATATCCTACTTTCGGTAGATTTGAATTTCGAGGGAATTTCTTCAGGTCCTATACAGGCACTGGATATTCCCCCGTTCCTAATGCTCTCCATACTTGTTTTTCTTTCGCCATATATTTTCGGATATTTTCTTCGTTTTCGGGGCTTCCCCTGCCACACATTTCATAGGAATTTCATTTTCGTAAACCGAAAGATACAACATTTTTCAGAGTATTTTTTTTCCAGTTCGATAGCAAAGATTTTAATAATTACTCTCAAATTTCGTTTTCTTTCCAGTGGTTTTCCAATTTCGATTTAAACTGTACATTTCGTGTGTATTTTTGGATTTATTTTCCTTTTGAAAAGCTTTTCACAGAGCCCTGACAATTTTTTATATTTTTCAAAACACGTTTTGTGCGCGTGTGGTAGAAATTGGACGAAGGTACGATGCGTTGTACACGTAAAATTCCGAAAAAAATGGAATTCTGTCAAAATCTCATCGATCTGTCCACTGGCGGAGATTCGAACCCCAGCCATTTTTGTGCCAAGCAACGACACTGCGCACTCGGTCACAGATACTTCTTCACGAAAGAACTCTTTTCCATGTATTTCCATAGTACGAATATATGTTTCGAGTAAAATTTATTCGCAAGTTTAAAGCTTCCTGTGCACTCAGAATGGGCGTCCAGTGAGTATGTTTAACAAATGCAGCTATAAAGCACGAGCACATGTCGACTACTAAAACTCAAGCATCGAAATTTTTAACGTACTTCTGGACAAAATAACAGTGTAACAATTGGCAAATAAACTTGAACAAGGACTTTATTTAAAATATATACTCCATACAAATTTCTGAATTATTTATTCTTTACTATTTCCTATAATTTAAAGAAAAGAATACATTTATTAACCCTGCTGTCACAGAGCTACCATTTAGAGCAGTGTAATAATTTCTAAATAAAATAAAATACTGAATTTAGAATACGTACTCGATGAGAATTT